>NW_028123836.1:0-744337 GCF_965194805.1 Balaenoptera borealis
CAAAGAAGACTCGCTACCCATCGGTCAAAAGGGCCATGCTGAAAAAAGTCTCAAAACCAGAAATGCAGGACAGGCCATGGAGAAATGGGAGCCTTGCTACACTGATGGGTGGGATGTAAATTGCCAACAGCCACTCTGGAGAAGTGTACGGTGTGTCCTGAAACATCTAAAAAACACAGCTTAGAGAGCATAGGGCACTTCCACTCATGGGGGTATAAATTGGGAAAATGAAAAATCAGCAAGACACAAGCACCCCAAAGTTTAGGGCTGCTCTGTTGACAAGGACCTCCACTTCATTCCACCTTCAATATCCCAGGAGGGAGAAAAATGGATAAAGAAGTTGTGGTCCTTATGTACAATGGAATATCACTCAGCCATGAAATCAATGTCATAAGGCTAGTAGCAGCATGATGAGTGGATTTAGGTACGACGATTCTAAGTGAAATAAGTCACACAGAAAAGGACACTTCTCATAAGGTATCACTTATAGAGGGAATGTAAAAACCGTTACACTTGAACTGAATTACAAAACAGAACAGAGTCACACAGGCAGAAAACACACTATGGCTGCTTAACGGGAAAGGTGAGGTGGGGTGATACATAAAACAAGGGTTTCAAATTAGCTCAGATACCGTTCCATAAACCCAATATGTAATAGACAAGACCTACTCCTTGCTCAGAGAACTGGACTCAACACGCCCTATTCACCGCACAAGAATATATCTGACTAGTAATAATCTTAAAACCTATGTATTGATATCTCTCTGTTAGTGTGTCAAGTGGGTGTAAAGCGGCATAAACACAGCAGTGAAAAGCAGCTAAACCCCATTATAAAAATAAATTACTTTGAAAAACCCATGAAACAAAGACAGTGAAAGAGAGAGAAATTCTTACACAATGCGTTCAGGGGCTGTGATGCAACCTGGATTGACCATTTCTAGACCCACAGCTGGATGAGACATAAGGGTGGACACTCTTGGGGCTGAGAGGTTTGGTGAGGTTGGGTGAGCAAACGCAGACCCTTTAAAGTAATACTGCGTGGTACCCATCGCATGGGTCCCAAATCTCCAGGTTCAAGGGCATCTTCCTACATCGAAAACATGCATGAGAAAACAAAAAAGATGGTACACCATGTGATGGGGAAAGGTTTCTAAAACGCACCTCATTTCTCTTCTCCTTGTGCCCGAGGTCGCCATTCCAGCCGCTTTACTAACAATCTCCCTACTTGGAGCATCAGCACCTTTAACCTCCTGTTCCGTACAGGTTGCAATTTGTCCTGAGGATGAACGGGAATACGGGGAACCAGTGAGAGACTAGCTCTTGGTGTTGGGACAGGCACAGGTCACTCTATTTTCCCATCAGGAAGAAGAATTAACCACAGGCTCATCCTCCCCCCCGGAACCAGAACAGGGCCTGAAGCCATCCTGCGCTTTTGCGGCCAGCTCCCAAAAAAGCGAGTTGTAAAATGGAGCTTCAGGGCACTGCAATTCACAAACCTGCAGAGTTATAAATGATAACTCTCGTCCACAAATATATTTAGGGAAGGCAAAGAAGAGGATTTGAAATCAAGGCAGAAATGCAGGAAACAGATTTCAGGAGGTAGATTCGAATCGCCTTTAAAGCACATGAAAAGCGGCAAAACGTTGACAATGATGCTCTTGGCCAAAAAGGGCGTACGCGTTTTTTCCTGAATATATTCAGGAAAAAACGCATACGCCCTTTTTGGCCAACCAAGCAACCTGGAAAGGCAAATCAGGGCTACAAAGAAGACTCGCTACCCATCGGTCAAAAGGGCCATGCTGAAAAAAGTCTCAAAACCAGAAATGCAGGACAGGCCATGGAGAAATGGGAGCCTTGCTACACTGATGGGTGGGATGTAAATTGCCAACAGCCACTCTGGAGAAGTGTACGGTGTGTCCTGAAACATCTAAAAAACACAGCTTAGAGAGCATAGGGCACTTCCACTCATGGGGGTATAAATTGGGAAAATGAAAAATCAGCAAGACACAAGCACCCCAAAGTTTAGGGCTGCTCTGTTGACAAGGACCTCCACTTCATTCCACCTTCAATATCCCAGGAGGGAGAAAAATGGATAAAGAAGTTGTGGTCCTTATGTACAATGGAATATCACTCAGCCATGAAATCAATGTCATAAGGCTAGTAGCAGCATGATGAGTGGATTTAGGTACGACGATTCTAAGTGAAATAAGTCACACAGAAAAGGACACTTCTCATAAGGTATCACTTATAGAGGGAATGTAAAAACCGTTACACTTGAACTGAATTACAAAACAGAACAGAGTCACACAGGCAGAAAACACACTATGGCTGCTTAACGGGAAAGGTGAGGTGGGGTGATACATAAAACAAGGGTTTCAAATTAGCTCAGATACCGTTCCATAAACCCAATATGTAATAGACAAGACCTACTCCTTGCTCAGAGAACTGGACTCAACACGCCCTATTCACCGCACAAGAATATATCTGACTAGTAATAATCTTAAAACCTATGTATTGATATCTCTCTGTTAGTGTGTCAAGTGGGTGTAAAGCGGCATAAACACAGCAGTGAAAAGCAGCTAAACCCCATTATAAAAATAAATTACTTTGAAAAACCCATGAAACAAAGACAGTGAAAGAGAGAGAAATTCTTACACAATGCGTTCAGGGGCTGTGATGCAACCTGGATTGACCATATCTAGACCCACAGCTGGATGAGACATAAGGGTGGACACTCTTGGGGCTGAGAGGTTTGGTGAGGTTGGGTGAGCAAACGCAGACCCTTTAAAGTAATACTGCGTGGTACCCATCGCATGGGTCCCAAATCTCCAGGTTCAAGGGCATCTTCCTACATCGAAAACATGCATGAGAAACCCAGAAGATGGTACACCGTGTGATGTGGAAAGGTTTCTAAAACGCACCTCATTTCTCTTCTCCTTGTGCCCGGGTTCGCCATTCCAGCCGCTTTACTAACAATCTCCCTACTTGGAGCATCAGCACCTTTAACCTCCTGTTCTGTACAGGTTGCAATTTGTCCTGAGGATGAACGGGTAGACGGGGAACCAGTGAGAGACTAGCTCTTGGTGTTGGGACAGGCACAGGTCACTCTATTTTCCCATCAGGAAGAAGAATTAACCACAGGCTCATCCTCCCCCCCGGAACCAGAACAGGGCCTGAAGCCATCCTGTGCTTTTGCGGCCAGCTCCCAAAAAAGCGAGTTGTAAAATGGAGCTTCAGGGCACTGCAATTCACAAACCTGCAGAGTTATAAATGATAACTCTCGTCCACAAATATATTGAGGGAAGGCAAAGAAGAGGATTTGAAATCAAGGCAGAATTGTAGGAAACAGATTTCAGGAGGTAGATTCGAATCGCCTTTAAAGCACATGAAAAGCGGCAAAACGTTGACAATGATGCCCTTGGCCAAAAAGGGCGTATGCGTTTTTTCCTGAATATATTCAGGAAAAAACGCATACGCCCTTTTTGGCCAACCAAGCAACCTGGAAAGGCAAATCAGGGCTACAAAGAAGACTCGCTACCCATCGGTCAAAAGGGCCATGCTGAAAAAAGTCTCAAAACCAGAAATGCAGGACAGGCTATGGAGAAATGGGAGCCTTGCTACACTGATGGGTGGGATGTAAATTGCCAACAGCCACTCTGGAGAAGTGTACGGTGTGTCCTGAAACATCTAAAAAACACAGCTTAGAGAGCATAGGGCACTTCCACTCATGGGGGTATAAATTGGGAAAATGAAAAATCAGCAAGACACAAGCACCCCAAAGTTTAGGGCTGCTCTGTTGACAAGGACCTCCACTTCATTCCACCTTCAATATCCCAGGAAAGAGAAAAATGGATAAAGAAGTTGTGGTCCTTATGTACAATGGAATATCACTCAGCCAGGAAATAAATGTCATAAGGCTAGTAGCAGCATGATGAGTGGATTTAGGTACGACGATTCTAAGTGAAATAAGTCACACAGAAAAGGACACTTCTCATAAGGTATCACTTATAGAGGGACTGTAAAAACCGTTACACTTGAACTGAATTACAAAACAGAACAGAGTCACACATGCAGAAAACACACTATGGCTGCTTAACGGGAAAGGTGAGGTGGGGTGATACATAAAACAAGGGTTTCAAATTAGCTCAGATACCGTTCCATAAACCCAATATGTAATAGACAAGACCTACTCCTTGCTCAGAGAACTGGACTCAACACGCCCTATTCACCGCACAAGAATATATCTGACTAGTAATAATCTTAAAACCTATGTATTGATATCTCTCTGTTAGTGTGTCAAGTGGGTGTAAAGCGGCATAAACACAGCAGTGAAAAGCAGCTAAACCCCATTATAAAAATAAATTACTTTGAAAAACCCATGAAACAAAGACAGTGAAAGAGAGAGAAATTCTTACACAATGCGTTCAGGGGCTGTGATGCAACCTGGATTGACCATATCTAGACCCACAGCTGGATGAGACATAAGGGTGGACACTCTTGGGGCTGAGAGGTTTGGTGAGGTTGGGTGAGCAAACGCAGACCCTTTAAAGTAATACTGCGTGGTACCCATCGCATGGGTCCCAAATCTCCAGGTTCAAGGGCATCTTCCTACATCGAAAGCATGCATGAGAAAACAAAAAGATGGTACACCATGTGATGGGGAAAGGTTTCTAAAACGCACCTCATTTCTCTTCTCCTTGTGCCCGGGTTCGCCATTCCAGCCGCTTTACTAACAATCTCCCTACTTGGAGCATCAGCACCTTTAACCTCCTGTTCCGTACAGGTTGCAATTTGTCCTGAGGATGAACGGGTAGACGGGGAACCAGTGAGAGACTAGCTCTTGGTGTTGGGACAGGCACAGGTCACTCTATTTTCCCATCAGGAAGAAGAATTAACCACAGGCTCATCCTCCCCCCCGGAACCAGAACAGGGCCTGAAGCCATCCTGCGCTTTTGCGGCCAGCTCCCAAAAAAGCGAGTTGTACAATGGAGCTTCAGGGCACTGCAATTCACAAACCTGCAGAGTTATAAATGAAAACTCTCGTCCACAAATATATTGAGGGAAGGCAAAGAAGAGGATTTGAAATCAAGACAGAAATGCAGGAAACAGATTTCAGGAGGTAGATTCGAATCGCCTTTAAAGCACATGAAAAGCGGCAAAACGTTGACAATGATGCCCTTGGCCAAAAAGGGCGTATGCGTTTTTTCCTGAATATATTCAGGAAAAAACGCATACGCCCTTTTTGGCCAACCAAGCAACCTGGAAAGGCAAATCAGCACTACAAAGAAGACTCGCTACCCATCGGTCAAAAGGGCCATGCTGAAAAAAGTCTCAAAACCAGAAATGCAGGACAGGCCATGGAGAAATGGGAGCCTTGCTACACTGATGGGCGGGATATAAATTGCAAACAGCCACTCTGGAGAAGTGTACGGTGTGTCCTGAAACATCTAAAAAACACAGCTTAGAGAGCATAGGGCACTTCCACTCATGGGGGTATAAATTGGGAAAATGAAAAATCAGCAAGACACAAGCACCCCAAAGTTTAGGGCTGCTCTGTTGAAAAGGACCTCCACTTCATTACACCTTCAATATCCCAGGAGGGAGAAAAATGGATAAAGAAGTTGTGGTCCTTATGTACAATGGAATATCACTCAGCCATGAAATCAATGTCATAAGGCTAATAGCAGCATGATGAGTGGATTTAGGTACGACGATTCTAAGTGAAATAAGTCACACAGAAAAGGACACTTCTCATAAGGTATCACTTATAGAGGGAATGTAAAAACCGTTACACTTGAACTGAATTACAAAACAGAACAGAGTCACACATGCAGAAAACACACTATGGCTGCTTAACGGGAAAGGTAAGGTGGGGTGATACATAAAACAAGGGTTTCAAATTAGCTCAGATACCGTTCCATAAACCCAATATGTAATAGACAAGACCTACTCCTTGCTCAGAGAACTGGACTCAACACGCCCTATTCACCGCACAAGAATATATCTGACTAGTAATAATCTTAAAACCTATGTATTGATATCTCTCTGTTAGTGTGTCAAGTGGGTGTAAAGCGGCATAAACACAGCAGTGAAAAGCAGCTAAACCCCATTATAAAAATAAATTACTTTGAAAAACCCATGAAACAAAGACAGTGAAAGAGAGAGAAATTCTTACACAATGCGTTCAGGGGCTGTGATGCAACCTGGATTGACCATATCTAGACCCACAGCTGGATGAGACATAAGGGTGGACACTCTTGGGGCTGAGAGGTTTGGTGAGGTTGGGTGAGCAAACGCAGACCCTTTAAAGTAATACTGCGTGGTACCCATCGCATGGGTCCCAAATCTCCAGGTTCAAGGGCATCTTCCTACATCGAAAACATGCATGAGAAAACAAAAAGATGGTACACCATGTGATGGGGAAAGGTTTCTAAAACGCACCTCATTTCTCTTCTCCTTGTGCCCGGGGTCGCCATTCCAGCCGCTTTACTAACAATCTCCCTACTTGGAGCATTCGCACCTTTAACCTCCTGTTCCGTACAGGTTGCAATTTGTCCTGAGGATGAACGGGTAGACGGGGAACCAGTGAGAGACTAGCTCTTGGTGTTGGGACAGGCACAGGTCACTCTATTTTCCCATCAGGAAGAAGAATTAACCACAGGCTCATCCTCCCCCCCGGAACCAGAACAGGGCCTGAAGCCATCCTGCGCTTTTGCAGCCAGCTCCCAAAAAAGCGAGTTGTACAATGGAGCTTCAGGGCACTGCAATTCACAAACCTGCAGAGTTATAAATGATAACTCTCGTCCACAAATATATTGAGGGAAGGCAAAGAAGAGGATTTGAAATCAAGGCAGAAATGCAGGAAACAGATTTCAGGAGGTAGATTCGAATCGCCTTTAAAGCACATGAAAAGCGGCAAAACGTTGACAATGATGCCCTTGGCCAAAAAGGGCGTATGCGTTTTTTCCTGAATATATTCAGGAAAAAACGCATACGCCCTTTTTGGCCAACCAAGCAACCTGGAAAGGCAAATCAGGGCTACAAAGAAGACTCGCTACCCATCGGTCAAAAGGGCCATGCTGAAAAAAGTCTCAAAACCAGAAATGCAGGACAGGCCATGGAGAAATGGGCGCCTTGCTACACTGATGGGCGGGATGTAAATTGCCAACAGCCACTCTGGAGAAGTGTACGGTGTGTCCTGAAACATCTAAAAAACACAGCTTAGAGAGCATAGGGCACTTCCACTCATGGGGGTATAAATTGGGAAAATGAAAAATCAGCAAGACACAAGCACCCCAAAGTTTAGGGCTGCTCTGTTGACAAGGACCTCCACTTCATTCCAACTTCAATATCCCAGGAGGGAGAAAAATGGATAAAGAAGTTGTGGTCCTTATGTACAATGGAATATCACTCAGCCATGAAATCAATGTCATAAGGCTAATAGCAGCATGATGAGTGGATTTAGGTACGACGATTCTAAGTGAAATAAGTCACACAGAAAAGGACACTTCTCATAAGGTATCACTTATAGAGGGAATGTAAAAACCGTTACACTTGAACTGAATTACAAAACAGAACAGAGTCACACATGCAGAAAACACACTATGGCTGCTTAACGGGAAAGGTAAGGTGGGGTGATACATAAAACAAGGGTTTCAAATTAGCTCAGATACCGTTCCATAAACCCAATATGTAATAGACAAGACCTACTCCTTGCTCAGAGAACTGGACTCAACACGCCCTATTCACCGCACAAGAATATATCTGACTAGTAATAATCTTAAAACCTATGTATTGATATCTCTCTGTTAGTGTGTCAAGTGGGTGTAAAGCGGCATAAACACAGCAGTGAAAAGCAGCTAAACCCCATTATAAAAATAAATTACTTTGAAAAACCCATGAAACAAAGACAGTGAAAGAGAGAGAAATTCTTACACAATGCGTTCAGGGGCTGTGATGCAACCTGGATTGACCATTTCTAGACCCACAGCTGGATGAGACATAAGGGTGGACACTCTTGGGGCTGAGAGGTTTGGTGAGGTTGGGTGAGCAAACGCAGACCCTTTAAAGTAATACTGCGTGGTACCCATCGCATGGGTCCCAAATCTCCAGGTTCAAGGGCATCTTCCTACATCGAAAACATGCATGAGAAAACAAAAAAGATGGTACACCATGTGATGGGGAAAGGTTTCTAAAACGCACCTCATTTCTCTTCTCCTTGTGCCCGAGGTCGCCATTCCAGCCGCTTTACTAACAATCTCCCTACTTGGAGCATCAGCACCTTTAACCTCCTGTTCCGTACAGGTTGCAATTTGTCCTGAGGATGAACGGGAATACGGGGAACCAGTGAGAGACTAGCTCTTGGTGTTGGGACAGGCACAGGTCACTCTATTTTCCCATCAGGAAGAAGAATTAACCACAGGCTCATCCTCCCCCCCGGAACCAGAACAGGGCCTGAAGCCATCCTGCGCTTTTGCAGCCAGCTCCCAAAAAAGCGAGTTGTACAATGGAGCTTCAGGGCACTGCAATTCACAAACCTGCAGAGTTATAAATGATAACTCTCGTCCACAAATATATTGAGGGAAGGCAAAGAAGAGGATTTGAAATCAAGGCAGAAATGCAGGAAACAGATTTCAGGAGGTAGATTCGAATCACCTTTAAAGCACATGAAAAGCGGCAAAACGTTGACAATGATGCCCTTGGCCAAAAAGGGCGTATGCGTTTTTTCCTGAATATATTCAGGAAAAAACGCATACGCCCTTTTTGGCCAACCAAGCAACCTGGAAAGGCAAATCAGGGCTACAAAGAAGACTCGCTACCCATCGGTCAAAAGGGCCATGCTGAAAAAAGTCTCAAAACCAGAAATGCAGGACAGGCCATGGAGAAATGGGAGCCTTGCTACACTGATGGGCGGGATGTAAATTGCCAACAGCCACTCTGGAGAAGTGTACGGTGTGTCCTGAAACATCTAAAAAACACAGCTTAGAGAGCATAGGGCACTTCCACTCATGGGGGTATAAATTGGGAAAATGAAAAATCAGCAAGACACAAGCACCCCAAAGTTTAGGGCTGCTCTGTTTCATTCCAACTTCAATATCCCAGGAGGGAGAAAAATGGATAAAGAAGTTGTGGTCCTTATGTACAATGGAATATCACTCAGCCATGAAATCAATGTCATAAGGCTAATAGCAGCATGATGAGTGGATTTAGGTACGACGATTCTAAGTGAAATAAGTCACACAGAAAAGGACACTTCTCATAAGGTATCACTTATAGAGGGAATGTAAAAACCGTTACACTTGAACTGAATTACAAAACAGAACAGAGTCACACATGCAGAAAACACACTATGGCTGCTTAACGGGAAAGGTAAGGTGGGGTGATACATAAAACAAGGGTTTCAAATTAGCTCAGATACCGTTCCATAAACCCAATATGTAATAGACAAGACCTACTCCTTGCTCAGAGAACTGGACTCAACACGCCCTATTCACCGCACAAGAATATATCTGACTAGTAATAATCTTAAAACCTATGTATTGATATCTCTCTGTTAGTGTGTCAAGTGGGTGTAAAGCGGCATAAACACAGCAGTGAAAAGCAGCTAAACCCCATTATAAAAATAAATTACTTTGAAAAACCCATGAAACAAAGACAGTGAAAGAGAGAGAAATTCTTACACAATGCGTTCAGGGGCTGTGATGCAACCTGGATTGACCATTTCTAGACCCACAGCTGGATGAGACATAAGGGTGGACACTCTTGGGGCTGAGAGGTTTGGTGAGGTTGGGTGAGCAAACGCAGACCCTTTAAAGTAATACTGCGTGGTACCCATCGCATGGGTCCCAAATCTCCAGGTTCAAGGGCATCTTCCTACATCGAAAACATGCATGAGAAAACAAAAAAGATGGTACACCATGTGATGGGGAAAGGTTTCTAAAACGCACCTCATTTCTCTTCTCCTTGTGCCCGAGGTCGCCATTCCAGCCGCTTTACTAACAATCTCACTACTTGGAGCATCAGCACCTTTAACCTCCTGTTCCGTACAGGTTGCAATTTGTCCTGAGGATGAACGGGAATACGGGAAACCAGTGAGAGACTAGCTCTTGGTGTTGGGACAGGCACAGGTCACTCTATTTTCCCATCAGGAAGAAATATTAACCACAGGCTCATCCTCCCCCCCGGAACCAGAACAGGGCCTGAAGCCATCCTGCGCTTTTGCGGCCAGCTCCCAAAAAAGCGAGTTGTACAATGGAGCTTCAGGGCACTGCAATTCACAAACCTGCAGAGTTATAAATGATAACTCTCGTCCACAAATATATTGAGGGAAGGCAAAAAAAAGGATTTGAAATCAAGGCAGAAATGCAGGAAACAGATTTCAGGAGGTAGATTCGAATCGCCTTTAAAGCACATGAAAAGCGGCAAAACGTTGACAATGATGCCCTTGGCCAAAAAGGGCGTATGCGTTTTTTCCTGAATATATTCAGGAAAAAACGCATACGCCCTTTTTGGCCAACCAAGCAACCTGGAAAGGCAAATCAGGGCTACAAAGAAGACTCGCTACCCATCGGTCAAAAGGGCCATGCTGAAAAAAGTCTCAAAACCAGAAATGCAGGACAGGCCATGGAGAAATGGGAGCCTTGCTACACTGATGGGTGGGATGTAAATTGCCAACAGCCACTCTGGAGAAGTGTACGGTGTGTCCTGAAACATCTAAAAAACACAGCTTAGAGAGCATAGGGCACTTCCACTCATGGGGGTATAAATTGGGAAAATGAAAAATCAGCAAGACACAAGCACCCCAAAGTTTAGGGCTGCTCTGTTTCATTCCAACTTCAATATCCCAGGAGGGAGAAAAATGGATAAAGAAGTTGTGGTCCTTATGTACAATGGAATATCACTCAGCCATGAAATCAATGTCATAAGGCTAATAGCAGCATGATGAGTGGATTTAGGTACGACGATTCTAAGTGAAATAAGTCACACAGAAAAGGACACTTCTCATAAGGTATCACTTATAGAGGGAATGTAAAAACCGTTACACTTGAACTGAATTACAAAACAGAACAGAGTCACACATGCAGAAAACACACTATGGCTGCTTAACGGGAAAGGTAAGGTGGGGTGATACATAAAACAAGGGTTTCAAATTAGCTCAGATACCGTTCCATAAACCCAATATGTAATAGACAAGACCTACTCCTTGCTCAGAGAACTGGACTCAACACGCCCTATTCACCGCACAAGAATATATCTGACTAGTAATAATCTTAAAACCTATGTATTGATATCTCTCTGTTAGTGTGTCAAGTGGGTGTAAAGCGGCATAAACACAGCAGTGAAAAGCAGCTAAACCCCATTATAAAAATAAATTACTTTGAAAAACCCATGAAACAAAGACAGTGAAAGAGAGAGAAATTCTTACACAATGCGTTCAGGGGCTGTGATGCAACCTGGATTGACCATTTCTAGACCCACAGCTGGATGAGACATAAGGGTGGACACTCTTGGGGCTGAGAGGTTTGGTGAGGTTGGGTGAGCAAACGCAGACCCTTTAAAGTAATACTGCGTGGTACCCATCGCATGGGTCCCAAATCTCCAGGTTCAAGGGCATCTTCCTACATCGAAAACATGCATGAGAAAACAAAAAAGATGGTACACCATGTGATGGGGAAAGGTTTCTAAAACGCACCTCATTTCTCTTCTCCTTGTGCCCGAGGTCGCCATTCCAGCCGCTTTACTAACAATCTCCCTACTTGGAGCATCAGCACCTTTAACCTCCTGTTCCGTACAGGTTGCAATTTGTCCTGAGGATGAACGGGAATACGGGGAACCAGTGAGAGACTAGCTCTTGGTGTTGGGACAGGCACAGGTCACTCTATTTTCCCATCAGGAAGAAGAATTAACCACAGGCTCATCCTCCCCCCCGGAACCAGAACAGGGCCTGAAGCCATCCTGCGCTTTTGCGGCCAGCTCCCAAAAAAGCGAGTTGTAAAATGGAGCTTCAGGGCACTGCAATTCACAAACCTGCAGAGTTATAAATGATAACTCTCGTCCACAAATATATTTAGGGAAGGCAAAGAAGAGGATTTGAAATCAAGGCAGAAATGCAGGAAACAGATTTCAGGAGGTAGATTCGAATCGCCTTTAAAGCACATGAAAAGCGGCAAAACGTTGACAATGATGCTCTTGGCCAAAAAGGGCGTATGCGTTTTTTCCTGAATATATTCAGGAAAAAACGCATACGCCCTTTTTGGCCAACCAAGCAACCTGGAAAGGCAAATCAGGGCTACAAAGAAGACTCGCTACCCATCGGTCAAAAGGGCCATGCTGAAAAAAGTCTCAAAACCAGAAATGCAGGACAGGCCATGGAGAAATGGGAGCCTTGCTACACTGATGGGTGGGATGTAAATTGCCAACAGCCACTCTGGAGAAGTGTACGGTGTGTCCTGAAACATCTAAAAAACACAGCTTAGAGAGCATAGGGCACTTCCACTCATGGGGGTATAAATTGGGAAAATGAAAAATCAGCAAGACACAAGCACCCCAAAGTTTAGGGCTGCTCTGTTGACAAGGACCTCCACTTCATTCCACCTTCAATATCCCAGGAGGGAGAAAAATGGATAAAGAAGTTGTGGTCCTTATGTACAATGGAATATCACTCAGCCATGAAATCAATGTCATAAGGCTAATAGCAGCATGATGAGTGGATTTAGGTACGACGATTCTAAGTGAAATAAGTCACACAGAAAAGGACACTTCTCATAAGGTATCACTTATAGAGGGAATGTAAAAACCGTTACACTTGAACTGAATTACAAAACAGAACAGAGTCACACATGCAGAAAACACACTATGGCTGCTTAACGGGAAAGGTAAGGTGGGGTGATACATAAAACAAGGGTTTCAAATTAGCTCAGATACCGTTCCATAAACCCAATATGTAATAGACAAGACCTACTCCTTGCTCAGAGAACTGGACTCAACACGCCCTATTCACCGCACAAGAATATATCTGACTAGTAATAATCTTAAAACCTATGTATTGATATCTCTCTGTTAGTGTGTCAAGTGGGTGTAAAGCGGCATAAACACAGCAGTGAAAAGCAGCTAAACCCCATTATAAAAATAAATTACTTTGAAAAACCCATGAAACAAAGACAGTGAAAGAGAGAGAAATTCTTACACAATGCGTTCAGGGGCTGTGATGCAACCTGGATTGACCATATCTAGACCCACAGCTGGATGAGACATAAGGGTGGACACTCTTGGGGCTGAGAGGTTTGGTGAGGTTGGGTGAGCAAACGCAGACCCTTTAAAGTAATACTGCGTGGTACCCATCGCATGGGTCCCAAATCTCCAGGTTCAAGGGCATCTTCCTACATCGAAAACATGCATGAGAAAACAAAAAAGATGGTACACCATGTGATGGGGAAAGGTTTCTAAAACGCACCTCATTTCTCTTCTCCTTGTGCCCGAGGTCGCCATTCCAGCCGCTTTACTAACAATCTCCCTACTTGGAGCATCAGCACCTTTAACCTCCTGTTCCGTACAGGTTGCAATTTGTCCTGAGGATGAACGGGAATACGGGGAACCAGTGAGAGACTAGCTCTTGGTGTTGGGACAGGCACAGGTCACTCTATTTTCCCATCAGGAAGAAGAATTAACCACAGGCTCATCCTCCCCCCCGGAACCAGAACAGGGCCTGAAGCCATCCTGCGCTTTTGCGGCCAGCTCCCAAAAAAGCGAGTTGTAAAATGGAGCTTCAGGGCACTGCAATTCACAAACCTGCAGAGTTATAAATGATAACTCTCGTCCACAAATATATTTAGGGAAGGCAAAGAAGAGGATTTGAAATCAAGGCAGAAATGCAGGAAACAGATTTCAGGAGGTAGATTCGAATCGCCTTTAAAGCACATGAAAAGCGGCAAAACGTTGACAATGATGCTCTTGGCCAAAAAGGGCGTATGCGTTTTTTCCTGAATATATTCAGGAAAAAACGCATACGCCCTTTTTGGCCAACCAAGCAACCTGGAAAGGCAAATCAGGGCTACAAAGAAGACTCGCTACCCATCGGTCAAAAGGGCCATGCTGAAAAAAGTCTCAAAACCAGAAATGCAGGACAGGCCATGGAGAAATGGGAGCCTTGCTACACTGATGGGTGGGATGTAAATTGCCAACAGCCACTCTGGAGAAGTGTACGGTGTGTCCTGAAACATCTAAAAAACACAGCTTAGAGAGCATAGGGCACTTCCACTCATGGGGGTATAAATTGGGAAAATGAAAAATCAGCAAGACACAAGCACCCCAAAGTTTAGGGCTGCTCTGTTGACAAGGACCTCCACTTCATTCCACCTTCAATATCCCAGGAGGGAGAAAAATGGATAAAGAAGTTGTGGTCCTTATGTACAATGGAATATCACTCAGCCATGAAATCAATGTCATAAGGCTAATAGCAGCATGATGAGTGGATTTAGGTACGACGATTCTAAGTGAAATAAGTCACACAGAAAAGGACACTTCTCATAAGGTATCACTTACAGAGGGAATGTAAAAACCGTTACACTTGAACTGAATTACAAAACAGAACAGAGTCACACATGCAGAAAACACACTATGGCTGCTTAACGGGAAAGGTAAGGTGGGGTGATACATAAAACAAGGGTTTCAAATTAGCTCAGATACCGTTCCATAAACCCAATATGTAATAGACAAGACCTACTCCTTGCTCAGAGAACTGGACTCAACACGCCCTATTCACCGCACAAGAATATATCTGACTAGTAATAATCTTAAAACCTATGTATTGATATCTCTCTGTTAGTGTGTCAAGTGGGTGTAAAGCGGCATAAACACAGCAGTGAAAAGCAGCTAAACCCCATTATAAAAATAAATTACTTTGAAAAACCCATGAAACAAAGACAGTGAAAGAGAGAGAAATTCTTACACAATGCGTTCAGGGGCTGTGATGCAACCTGGATTGACCATATCTAGACCCACAGCTGGATGAGACATAAGGGTGGACACTCTTGGGGCTGAGAGGTTTGGTGAGGTTGGGTGAGCAAACACAGACCCTTTAAAGTAATACTGCGTGGTACCCATCGCATGGGTCCCAAATCTCCAGGTTCAAGGGCATCTTCCTACATCGAAAACATGCATGAGAAAACAAAAAGATGGTACACCATGTGATGGGGAAAGGTTTCTAAAACGCACCTCATTTCTCTTCTCCTTGTGCCCGGGTTCGCCATTCCAGCCGCTTTACTAACAATCTCCCTACTTGGAGCATCAGCACCTTTAACCTCCTGTTCCGTACAGGTTGCAATTTGTCCTGAGGATGAACGGGTAGACGGGGAACCAGTGAGAGACTAGCTCTTGGTGTTGGGACAGGCACAGGTCACTCTATTTTCCCATCAGGAAGAAGAATTAACCACAGGCTCATCCTCCCCCCCGGAACCAGAACAGGGCCTGAAGCCATCCTGCGCTTTTGCGGCCAGCTCCCAAAAAAGCGAGTTGTACAATGGAGCTTCAGGGCACTGCAATTCACAAACCTGCAGAGTTATAAATGATAACTCTCGTCCACAAATATATTGAGGGAAGGCAAAGAAGAGGATTTGAAATCAAGGCAGAAATGCAGGAAACAGATTTCAGGAGGTAGATTCGAATCGCCTTTAAAGCACATGAAAAGCGGCAAAACGTTGACAATGATGCCCTTGGCCAAAAAGGGCGTATGCGTTTTTTCCTGAATATATTCAGGAAAAAACGCATACGCCCTTTTTGGCCAACCAAGCAACCTGGAAAGGCAAATCAGCACTACAAAGAAGACTCGCTACCCGTCGGTCAAAAGGGCCATGCTGAAAAAAGTCTCAAAACCAGAAATGCAGGACAGGCCATGGAGAAATGGGAGCCTTGCTACACTGATGGGCGGGATGTAAATTGCCAACAGCCACTCTGGAGAAGTGTACGGTGTGTCCTGAAACATCTAAAAAACACAGCTTAGAGAGCATAGGGCACTTCCACTCATGGGGGTATAAATTGGGAAAATGAAAAATCAGCAAGACACAAGCACCCCAAAGTTTAGGGCTGCTCTGTTGACAAGGACCTCCACTTCATTCCACCTTCAATATCCCAGGAGGGAGAAAAATGGATAAAGAAGTTGTGGTCCTTATGTACAATGGAATATCACTCAGCCATGAAATCAATGTCATAAGGCTAGTAGCAGCATGATGAGTGGATTTAGGTACGACGATTCTAAGTGAAATAAGTCACACAGAAAATGACACTTCTCATAAGGTATCACTTATAGAGGGAATGTAAAAACCGTTACACTTGAACTGAATTACAAAACAGAACAGAGTCACACAGGCAGAAAACACACTATGGCTGCTTAACGGGAAAGGTGAGGTGGGGTGATACATAAAACAAGGGTTTCAAATTAGCTCAGATACCGTTCCATAAACCCAATATGTAATAGACAAGACCTACTCCTTGCTCAGAGAACTGGACTCAACACGCCCTATTCACCGCACAAGAATATATCTCACTAGTAATAATCTTAAAACCTATGTATTGATATCTCTCTGTTAGTGTGTCAAGTGGGTGAAAAGCGGCATAAACACAGCAGTGAAAAGCAGCTAAACCCCATTATAAAAATAAATTACTTTTACAAACCCATGAAACAAAGACAGTGAAAGAGAGAGAAATTCTTACACAATGCGTTCAGGGGCTGTGATGCAACCTGGATTGACCATATCTAGACCCACAGCTGGATGAGACATAAGGGTGGACACTCTTGGGGCTGAGAGGTTTGGTGAGGTTGGGTGAGCAAACGCAGACCCTTTAAAGTAATACTGCGTGGTACCCATCGCATGGGTCCCAAATCTCCAGGTTCAAGGGCATCTTCCTACATCGAAAACATGCATGAGAAACCCAGAAGATGGTACACCGTGTGATCTGGAAAGGTTTCTAAAACGCACCTCATTTCTCTTCTCCTTGTGCCGGGGTTCGCCATTCCAGCCGCTTTACTAACAATCTCCCTACTTGGAGCATCAGCACCTTTAACCTCCTGTTCCGTACAGGTTGCAATTTGTCCTGAGGATGAACGGGTAGACGGGGAACCAGTGAGAGACTAGCTCTTGGTGTTGGGACAGGCAAAGGTCACTCTATTTTCCCATCAGGAAGAAGAATTAACCACAGGCTCATCCTCCCCCCCGGAACCAGAACAGGGCCTGAAGCCATCCTGTGCTTTTGCGGCCAGCTCCCAAAAAAGCGAGTTGTAAAATGGAGCTTCAGGGCACTGCAATTCACAAACCTGCAGAGTTATAAATGATAACTCTCGTCCACAAATATATTGAGGGAAGGCAAAGAAGAGGATTTGAAATCAAGGCAGAATTGCAGGAAACAGATTTCAGGAGGTAGATTCGAATCGCCTTTAAAGCACATGAAAAGCGGCAAAACGTTGACAATGATGCCCTTGGCCAAAAAGGGCGTATGCGTTTTTTCCTGAATATATTCAGGAAAAAACGCATACGCCCTTTTTGGCCAACCAAGCAACCTGGAAAGGCAAATCAGCGCGACAAAGCAGACTCGCTACCCATCGGTCAAAAGGGCCATGCTGAAAAAAGTCTCAAAACCAGAAATGCAGGACAGGCCATGGAGAAATGGGAGCCTTGCTACACTGATGGGCGGGATGTAAATTGCCAACAGCCACTCTGGAGAAGTGTACGGTGTGTCCTGAAACATCTAAAAAACACAGCTTAGAGAGCATAGGGCACTTCCACTCATGGGGGTATAAATTGGGAAAATGAAAATTCAGCAAGACACAAGCACCCCAAAGTTTAGGGCTGCTCTGTTGACAAGGACCTCCACTTCATTCCACCTTCAATATCCCAGGAAAGAGAAAAATGGATAAAGAAGTTGTGGTCCTTATGTACAATGGAATATCACTCAGCCATGAAATCAATGTCATAAGGCTAGTAGCAGCATGATGAGTGGATTTAGGTACGACGATTCTAAGTGAAAAAAGTCACACAGAAAAGGACACTTCTCATAAGGTATCACTTATAGAGGGAATGTAAAAACCGTTACACTTGAACTGAATTACAAAACAGAACAGAGTCACACAGGCAGAAAACACACTATGGCTGCTTAACGGGAAAGGTGAGGTGGGGTGATACATAAAACAAGGGTTTCAAATTAGCTCAGATACCGTTCCATAAACCCAATATGTAATAGACAAGACCTACTCCTTACTCAGAGAACTGGACTCAACACGCCCTATTCACCGCACAAGAATATATCTGACTAGTAATAATCTTAAAACCTATGTATTGATATCTCTCTGTTAGTGTGTCAAGTGGGTGAAAAGCGGCATAAACACAGCAGTGAAAAGCAGCTAAACCCCATTATAAAAATAAATTACTTTTACAAACCCATGAAACAAAGACAGTGAAAGAGAGAGAAATTCTTACACAATGCGTTCAGGGGCTGTGATGCAACCTGGATTGACCATATCTAGACCCACAGCTGGATGAGACATAAGGGTGGACACTCTTGGGGCTGAGAGGTTTGGTGAGGTTGGGTGAGCAAACGCAGACCCTTTAAAGTAATACTGCGTGGTACCCATCGCATGGGTCCCAAATCTCCAGGTTCAAGGGCATCTTCCTACATCGAAAACATGCATGAGAAACCCAGAAGATGGTACACCGTGTGATGTGGAAAGGTTTCTAAAACGCACCTCATTTCTCTTCTCCTTGTGCCCGGGTTCGCCATTCCAGCCGCTTTACTAACAATCTCCCTACTTGGAGCATCAGCACCTTTAACCTCCTGTTCCGTACAGGTTGCAATTTGTCCTGAGGATGAACGGGTAGACGGGGAACCAGTGAGAGACTAGCTCTTGGTGTTGGGACAGGCACAGGTCACTCTATTTTCCCATCAGGAAGAAGAATTAACCACAGGCTCATCCTCCCCCCCGGAACCAGAACAGGGCCTGAAGCCATCCTGCGCTTTTGCGGCCAGCTCCCAAAAAAGCGAGTTGTACAATGGAGCTTCAGGGCACTGCAATTCCCAAACCTGCAGAGTTATAAATGATAACTCTCGTCCACAAATATATTGAGGGAAGGCAAAGAAGAGGATTTGAAATCAAGGCAGAATTGCAGGAAACAGATTTCAGGAGGTAGATTCGAATCGCCTTTAAAGCACATGAAAAGCGGCAAAACGTTGACAATGATGCCCTTGGCCAAAAAGGGCGTATGCGTTTTTTCCTGAATATATTCAGGAAAAAACGCATACGCCCTTTTTGGCCAACCAAGCAACCTGGAAAGGCAAATCAGCGCTACAAAGAAGACTCGCTACCCGTCGGTCAAAAGGGCCATGCTGAAAAACGTGTCAAAACCAGAAATGCAGGACAGGCCATGGAGAAATGGGAGCCTTGCTACACTGATGGGCGGGATGTAAATTGCCAACAGCCACTCTGGAGAAGTGTACGGTGTGTCCTGAAACATCTAAAAAACACAGCTTAGAGAGCATAGGGCACTTCCACTCATGGGGGTATGAATTGGGAAAATGAAAAATCAGCAAGACACAAGCACCCCAAAGTTTAGGGCTGCTCTGTTGACAAGGACCTCCACTTCATTCCACCTTCAATATCCCAGGAAAGAGAAAAATGGATAAAGAAGTTGTGGTCCTTATGTACAATGGAATATCACTCAGCCAGGAAATCAATGTCATAAGGCTAGTAGCAGCATGATGAGTGGATTTAGGTACGACGATTCTAAGTGAAATAAGTCACACAGAAAAGGACACTTCTCATAAGGTATCACTTATAGAGGGACTGTAAAAACCGTTACACTTGAACTGAATTACAAAACAGAACAGAGTCACACTTGAAGAAAACACACTATGGCTGCTTAACGGGAAAGGTGAGGTGGGGTGATACATAAAACAAGGGTTTCAAATTAGCTCAGATACCGTTCCATAAACCCAATATGTAATAGACAAGACCTACTCCTTGCTCAGAGAACTGGACTCAACACGCCCTATTCACCGCACAAGAATATATCTGACTAGTAATAATCTTAAAACCTAGGTATTGATATCTCTCTGTTAGTGTGTCAAGTGGGTGTAAAGCGGCATAAACACAGCAGTGAAAAGCAGCTAAAACCCATTATAAAAATAAATTACTTCGAAAAACCCATGAAACAAAGACAGTGAAAGAGAGAGAAATTCTTACACAATGCGTTCAGGGGCTGTGATGCAACCTGGATTGACCATATCTAGACCCACAGCTGGATGAGACATAAGGGTGGACACTCTTGGGGCTGAGAGGTTTGGTGAGGTTGGGTGAGCAAACGCAGACCCTTTAAAGTAATACTGCGTGGTACCCATCGCATGGGTCCCAAATCTCCAGGTTCAAGGACATCTTCCTACATCGAAAACATGCATGAGAAAACAAAAAGATGGTACACCATGTGATGGGGAAAGGTTTCTAAAACGCACCTCATTTCTCTTCTCCTTGTGCCCGGGTTCGCCATTCCATCCGCTTTACTAACAATCTCCCTACTTGGAGCATCAGCACCTTTAACCTCCTGTTCCGT
This sequence comes from Balaenoptera borealis, assembly GCF_965194805.1. Classification (NCBI taxonomy): domain Eukaryota; kingdom Metazoa; phylum Chordata; class Mammalia; order Artiodactyla; family Balaenopteridae; genus Balaenoptera; species Balaenoptera borealis. Next base: position 20,592 of record NW_028123836.1, read on the forward strand.
ACAGGTTGCAATTTGTCCTGAGGATGAACGGGTAGACGGGGAACCAGTGAGAGACTAGCTCTTGGTGTTGGGACAGGCACAGGTCACTCTATTTTCCCATCAGGAAGAAGAATTAACCACAGGCTCATCCTCCCCCCCGGAACCAGAACAGGGCCTGAAGCCATCCTGCGCTTTTGCGGCCAGCTCCCAAAAAAGCGAGTTGTACAATGGAGCTTCAGGGCACTGCAATTCCCAAACCTGCAGAGTTATAAATGATAACTCTCGTCCACAAATATATTGAGGGAAGGCAAAGAAGAGGATTTGAAATCAAGGCAGAATTGCAGGAAACAGATTTCAGGAGGTAGATTCGAATCGCCTTTAAAGCACATGAAAAGCGGCAAAACGTTGACAATGATGCCCTTGGCCAAAAAGGGCGTATGCGTTTTTTCCTGAATATATTCAGGAAAAAACGCATACGCCCTTTTTGGCCAACCAAGCAACCTGGAAAGGCAAATCAGGGCTACAAAGAAGACTCGCTACCCATCGGTCAAAAGGGCCATGCTGAAAAAAGTCTCAAAACCAGAAATGCAGGACAGGCCATGGAGAAATGGGAGCCTTGCTACACTGATGGGCGGGATGTAAATTGCCAACAGCCACTCTGGAGAAGTGTACGGTGTGTCCTGAAACATCTAAAAAACACAGCTTAGAGAGCTTAGGGCACTTCCACTCATGGGGGTATAAATTGGGAAAATGAAAAATCAGCAAGACACAAGCACCCCAACGTTTAGTGCTGCTCTGTCGACAAGGACCTCCACTTCATTCCACCTTCAATATCCCAGGAGGGAGAAAAATGGATAAAGAAGTTGTGGTCCTTATGTACAATGGAATATCACTCAGCCAGGAAATCAATGTCATAAGGCTAGTAGCAGCATGATGAGTGGATTTAGGTACGACGATTCTAAGTGAAATAAGTCACACAGAAAAGGACACTTCTCATAAGGTATCACTTATAGAGGGAATGTAAAAACCGTTACACTTGAACTGAATTACAAAACAGAACAGAGTCACACATGCAGAAAACACACTATGGCTGCTTAACGGGAAAGGTGAGGTGGGGTGATACATAAAACAAAGGTTTCAAATTAGCTCAGATACCGTTCCATAAACCCAATATGTAATAGACAAGATCTACTCCTTGCTCAGAGAACTGGACTCAACACGCCCTATTCACCGCACAAGAATATATCTGACTAGTAATAATCTTAAAACCTAGGTATTGATATCTCTCTGTTAGTGTGTCAAGTGGGTGTAAAGCGGCATAAACACAGCAGTGAAAAGCAGCTAAACCCCATTATAAAAATAAATTACTTTGAAACACCCATGAAACAAAGACAGTGAAAGAGAGAGAATTTCTTACACAATGCGTTCAGGGGCTGTGATGCAACCTGGATTGACCATATCTAGACCCACAGCTGGATGAGACATAAAGGTGGACACTCTTGGGGCTGAGAGGTTTGGTGAGGTTGGGTGAGCAAACGCAGACCCTTTAAAGTAATACTGCGTGGTACCCATCGCATGGGTCCCAAATCTCCAGGTTCAAGGGCATCTTCCTACATCGAAAACATGCATGAGAAAACAAAAAGATGGTACACCATGTGATGGGGAAAGTTTTCTAAAACGCACCTCATTTCTCTTCTCCTTGTGCCCGGGTTCGCCATTCCAGCCGCTTTACTAACAATCTCCCTACTTGGAGCATCAGCACCTTTAACCTCCTGTTCCGTACAGGTTGCAATTTGTCCTGAGGATGAACGGGTAGACGGGGAACCAGTGAGAGACTAGCTCTTGGTGTTGGGACAGGCACAGGTCACTCTATTTTCCCATCAGGAAGAAGAATTAACCACAGGCTCATCCTCCCCCCGGAACCAGAACAGGGCCTGAAGCCATCCTGCGCTTTTGCGGCCAGCTCCCAAAAAAGCGAGTTGTAAAATGGAGCTTCAGGGCACTGCAATTCACAAACCTGCAGAGTTATAAATGATAACTCTCGTCCACAAATATATTGAGGGAAGGCAAAGAAGAGGATTTGAAATCAAGGCAGAAATGCAGGAAACAGATTTCAGGAGGTAGATTCGAATCACCTTTAAAGCACATGAAAAGCGGCAAAACGTTGACAATGATGCCCTTGGCCAAAAAGGGCGTATGTGTTTTTTCCTGAATATATTCAGGAAAAAACGCATACGCCCTTTTTGGCCAACCAAGCAACCTGGAGAGGCAAATCAGGGCTACAAAGAAGACTCGCTACCCATCGGTCAAAAGGGCCATGCTGAAAAAAGTCTCAAAACCAGAAATGCAGGACAGGCCATGGAGTAATGGGAGCCTTGCTACACTGATGGGCGGGATGTAAATTGCCAACAGCCACTCTGGAGAAGTGTACGGTGTGTCCTGAAACATCTAAAAAACACAGCTTAGAGAGCATAGGGCACTTCCACTCATGGGGGTATAAATTGGGAAAATGAAAAATCAGCAAGACACAAGCACCCCAAAGTTTAGGGCTGCTCTGTTGACAAGGACCTCCACTTCATTCCACCTTCAATATCCCAGGAGGGAGAAAAATGGATAAAGAAGTTGTGGTCCTTATGTACAATGGAATATCACTCAGCCATGAAATCAATGTCATAAGGCTAATAGCAGCATGATGAGTGGATTTAGGTACGACGATTCTAAGTGAAATAAGTCACACAGAAAAGGACACTTCTCATAAGGTATCACTTATAGAGGGAATGTAAAAACCGTTACACTTGAACTGAATTACAAAACAGAACAGAGTCACACATGCAGAAAACACACTATGGCTGCTTAACGGGAAAGGTGAGGTGGGGTGATACATAAAACAAGGGTTTCAAATTAGCTCAGATACCGTTCCATAAACCCAATATGTAATAGACAAGACCTACTCCTTGCTCAGAGAACTGGACTCAACACGCCCTATTCACCGCACAAGAATATATCTGACTAGTAATAATCTTAAAACCTATGTATTGATATCTCTCTGTTAGTGTGTCAAGTGGGTGTAAAGCGGCATAAACACAGCAGTGAAAAGCAGCTAAACCCCATTATAAAAATAAATTACTTTGAAAAACCCATGAAACAAAGACAGTGAAAGAGAGAGAAATTCTTACACAATGCGTTCAGGGGCTGTGATGCAACCTGGATTGACCATTTCTAGACCCACAGCTGGATGAGACATAAGGGTGGACACTCTTGGGGCTGAGAGGTTTGGTGAGGTTGGGTGAGCAAACGCAGACCCTTTAAAGTAATACTGCGTGGTACCCATCGCATGGGTCCCAAATCTCCAGGTTCAAGGGCATCTTCCTACATCGAAAACATGCATGAGAAAACATAAAGATGGTACACCATATGATGGGGAAAGGTTTCTAAAACGCACCTCATTTCTCTTCTCCTTGTGCCCGGGATCGCCATTCCAGCCGCTTTACTAACAATCTCCCTACTTGGAGCATCAGCACCTTTAACCTCCTGTTCCGTACAGGTTGCAATTTGTCCTGAGGATGAACGAGAAGACGTGGAACCAATGAGAGACTAGCACTTGGTGTAGGGACAGGCACAGGTCACTCTATTTTCCCATCAGGAAGAAGAATTAACCACAGGCTCAGCCTGCCCCCCGGAACCAGAACAGGGCCTGAAGCCATCCTGCGCTTTTGCGGCCAGCTCCCAAGAACGCGAGTTGTAAAATGGAGCTTCAGGGCACTGCAATTCACAAACCTGCAGAGTTATAAATGATAACTCTCGTCCACAAATATATTGAGGGAAGGCAAAGAAGAGGATTTGAAATCAAGGCAGAATTGCAGGAAACAGATTTCAGGAGGTAGATTCGAATCGCCTTTAAAGCACATGAAAAGCGGCAAAACGTTGACAATGATGCCCTTGGCCAAAAAGGGCGTATGCGTTTTTTCCTGAATATATTCAGGAAAAAACGCATACGCCCTTTTTGGCCAACCAAGCAACCTGGAAAGGCAAATCAGCGGTACAAAGAAGACTCGCTACCCATCGGTCAAAAGGGCCATGCTGAAAAAAGTCTCAAAACCAGAAATGCAGGACAGGCCATGGAGAAATGGGAGCCTTGCTACACTGATGGGCGGGATGTAAATTGCCAACAGCCACTCTGGAGAAGTGTACGGTGTGTCCTGAAACATCTAAAAAACACAGCTTAGAGAGCATAGGGCACTTCCACTCATGGGGGTATAAACTGGGAAAATGAAAAATCAGCAAGACACAAGCACCCCAAAGTTTAGGGCTGCTCTGTTGACAAGGACCTCCACTTCATTCCACCTTCAATATCCCAGGAGGGAGAAAAATGGATAAAGAAGTTGTGGTCCTTATGTACAATGGAATATCACTCAGCCATGAAATCAATGTCATAAGGCTAATAGCAGCATGATGAGTGGATTTAGGTACGACGATTCTAAGTGAAATAAGTCACACAGAAAGGGACACTTCTCATAAGGTATCACTTATAGAGGGAATGTAAAACCCGTTAAACTTGAACTGAATTACAAAACAGAACAGAGTCACACATGCAGAAAACACACTATGGCTGCTTAACGGGAAAGGTGAGGTGGGGTGATACATAAAACAAGGGTTTCAAATTAGCTCAGATACCATTCCATAAACCCAATATGTAATAGACAAGACGTACTCCTTGCTCAGAGAACTGGACTCAACACGCCCTATTCACCGCACAAGAATATATCTGACTAGTAATAATCTTAAAACCTATGTATTGATATCTCTCTGTTAGTGTGTCAAGTGGGTGTAAAGCGGCATAAACACAGCAGTGAAAAGCAGCTAAACCCCATTAAAAAAATAAATTACTTTTACAAACCCATGAAACAAAGACAGTGAAAGAGAGAGAAATTCTTACACAATGCGTTCAGGGGCTGTGATGCAACCTGGATTGACCATATCTAGACCCACAGCTGGATGAGACATAAGGGTGGACACTCTTGGGGCTGAGAGGTTTGGTGAGGTTGGGTGAGCAAACGCAGACCCTTTAAAGTAATACTGCGTGGTACCCATCGCATGGGTCCCAAATCTCCAGGTTCAAGGGCATCTTCCTACATCGAAAACATGCATGAGAAAACAAAAAGATGGTACACCATGTGATGGGGAAAGGTTTCTAAAACGCACCTCATTTCTCTTCTCCTTGTGCCCGGGGTCGCCATTCCAGCCGCTTTACTAACAATCTCCCTACTTGGAGCATCAGCACCTTTAACCTCCTGTTCCGTACAGGTTGCAATTTGTCCTGAGGATGAACGGGAATACGGGGAACCAGTGAGAGACTAGCTCTTGTTGTTGGGACAGGCACAGGTCACTCTATTTTCCCATCAGGAAGAAGAATTAACCACAGGCTCATCCTCCCCCCCGGAACCAGAACAGGGCCTGAAGCCATCCTGCGCTTTTGCGGCCAGCTCCCAAAAAAGCGAGTTGTAAAATGGAGCTTCAGGGCACTGCAATTCACAAACCTGCAGAGTTATAAATGATAACTCTCGTCCACAAATATATTTAGGGAAGGCAAAGAAGAGGATTTGAAATCAAGGCAGAAATGCAGGAAACAGATTTCAGGAGGTAGATTCGAATCGCCTTTAAAGCACATGAAAAGCGGCAAAACGTTGACAATGATGCTCTTGGCCAAAAAGGGCGTATGCGTTTTTTCCTGAATATATTCAGGAAAAAACGCATACGCCCTTTTTGGCCAACCAAGCAACCTGGAAAGGCAAATCAGGGCTACAAAGAAGACTCGCTACCCATCGGTCAAAAGGGCCATGCTGAAAAAAGTCTCAAAACCAGAAATGCAGGACAGGCCATGGAGAAATGGGAGCCTTGCTACACTGATGGGTGGGATGTAAATTGCCAACAGCCACTCTGGAGAAGTGTACGGTGTGTCCTGAAACATCTAAAAAACACAGCTTAGAGAGCATAGGGCACTTCCACTCATGGGGGTATAAATTGGGAAAATGAAAAATCAGCAAGACACAAGCACCCCAAAGTTTAGGGCTGCTCTGTTGACAAGGACCTCCACTTCATTCCACCTTCAATATCCCAGGAGGGAGAAAAATGGATAAAGAAGTTGTGGTCCTTATGTACAATGGAATATCACTCAGCCATGAAATCAATGTCATAAGGCTAATAGCAGCATGATGAGTGGATTTAGGTACGACGATTCTAAGTGAAATAAGTCACACAGAAAAGGACACTTCTCATAAGGTATCACTTATAGAGGGAATGTAAAAACCGTTACACTTGAACTGAATTACAAAACAGAACAGAGTCACACATGCAGAAAACACACTATGGCTGCTTAACGGGAAAGGTAAGGTGGGGTGATACATAAAACAAGGGTTTCAAATTAGCTCAGATACCGTTCCATAAACCCAATATGTAATAGACAAGACCTACTCCTTGCTCAGAGAACTGGACTCAACACGCCTTATTCACCGCACAAGAATATATCTGACTAGTAATAATCTTAAAACCTATGTATTGATATCTCTCTGTTAGTGTGTCAAGTGGGTGTAAAGCGGCATAAACACAGCAGTGAAAAGCAGCTAAACCCCATTATAAAAATAAATTACTTTGAAAAACCCATGAAACAAAGACAGTGAAAGAGAGAGAATTTCTTACACAATGCGTTCAGGGGCTGTGATGCAACCTGGATTGACCATATCTAGACCCACAGCTGGATGAGACATAAGGGTGGACACTCTTGGGGCTGAGAGGTTTGGTGAGGTTGGGTGAGCAAACGCAGACCCTTTAAAGTAATACTGCGTGGTACCCATCGCATGGGTCCCAAATCTCCAGGTTCAAGGGCATCTTCCTACATCGAAAACATGCATGAGAAAACAAACAGATGGTACACCATGTGATGGGGAAAGGTTTCTAAAACGCACCTCATTTCTCTTCTCCTTGTGCCCGGGTTCGCCATTCCAGCCGCTTTACTAACAATCTCCCTACTTGGAGCATCAGCACCTTTAACCTCCTGTTCCGTACAGGTTGCAATTTGTCCTGAGGATGAACGGGTAGACGGGGAACCAGTGAGAGACTAGCTCTTGGTGTTGGGACAGGCACAGGTCACTCTATTTTCCCATCAGGAAGAAGAATTAACCACAGGCTCATCCTCCCCCCCGGAACCAGAACAGGGCCTGAAGCCATCCTGCGCTTTTGCGGCCAGCTCCCAAAAAAGCGAGTTGTACAATGGAGCTTCAGGGCACTGCAATTCACAAACCTGCAGAGTTATAAATGATAACTCTCGTCCACAAATATATTGAGGGAAGGCAAAGAAGAGGATTTGAAATCAAGGCAGAAATGCAGGAAACAGATTTCAGGAGGTAGATTCGAATCGCCTTTAAAGCACATGAAAAGCGGCAAAACGTTGACAATGATGCCCTTGGCCAAAAAGGGCGTATGCGTTTTTTCCTGAATATATTCAGGAAAAAACGCATACGCCCTTTTTGGCCAACCAAGCAACCTGGAAAGGCAAATCAGGGCTACAAAGAAGACTCGCTACCCATCGGTCAAAAGGGCCATGCTGAAAAAAGTCTCAAAACCAGAAATGCAGGAAAGGCCATGGAGAAATGGGAGCCTTGCTACACTGATGGGCGGGATGTAAATTGCCAACAGCCACTCTGGAGAAGTGTACGGTGTGTCCTGAAACATCTAAAAAACACAGCTTAGAGAGCATAGGGCACTTCCACTCATGGGGGTATAAATTGGGAAAATGAAAAATCAGCAAGACACAAGCACCCCAAAGTTTAGGGCTGCTCTGTTGACAAGGACCTCCACTTCATTCCACCTTCAATATCCCAGGAGGGAGAAAAATGGATAAAGAAGTTGTGGTCCTTATGTACAATGGAATATCACTCAGCCATGAAATCAATGTCATAAGGCTAATAGCAGCATGATGAGTGGATTTAGGTACGACGATTCTAAGTGAAATAAGTCACACAGAAAAGGACACTTCTCATAAGGTATCACTTATAGAGGGAATGTAAAAACCGTTACACTTGAACTGAATTACAAAACAGAACAGAGTCACACATGCAGAAAACACACTATGGCTGCTTAACGGGAAAGGTGAGGTGGGGTGATACATAAAACAAGGGTTTCAAATTAGCTCAGATACCGTTCCATAAACCCAATATGTAATAGACAAGACCTACTCCTTGCTCAGAGAACTGGACTCAACACGCCCTATTCACCGCACAAGAATATATCTGACTAGTAATAATCTTAAAACCTATGTATTGATATCTCTCTGTTAGTGTGTCAAGTGGGTGTAAAGCGGCATAAACACAGCAGTGAAAAGCAGCTAAACCCCATTATAAAAATAAATTACTTTGAAAAACCCATGAAACAAAGACAGTGAAAGAGAGAGAAATTCTTACACAATGCGTTCAGGGGCTGTGATGCAACCTGGATTGACCATATCTAGACCCACAGCTGGATGAGACATAAGGGTGGACACTCTTGGGGCTGAGAGGTTTGGTGAGGTTGGGTGAGCAAACGCAGACCCTTTAAAGTAATACTGCGTGGTACCCATCGCATGGGTCCCAAATCTCCAGGTTCAAGGGCATCTTCCTACATCGAAAACATGCATGAGAAAACAAAAAGATGGTACACCATGTGATGGGGAAAGGTTTCTAAAACGCACCTCATTTCTCTTCTCCTTGTGCCCGGGTTCTCCATTCCAGCCGCTTTACTAACAATCTCCCTACTTGGAGCATCAGCACCTTTAACCTCCTGTTCCGTACAGGTTGCAATTTGTCCTGAGGATGAACGGGTAGACGGGGAACCAGTGAGAGACTAGCTCTTGGTGTTGGGACAGGCACAGGTCACTCTATTTTCCCATCAGGAAGAAGAATTAACCACAGGCTCATCCTCCCCCCCGGAACCAGAACAGGGCCTGAAGCCATCCTGCGCTTTTGCGGCCAGCTCCCAAAAAAGCGAGTTGTACAATGGAGCTTCAGGGCACTGCAATTCACAAACCTGCAGAGTTATAAATGATAACTCTCGTCCACAAATATATTGAGGGAAGGCAAAGAAGAGGATTTGAAATCAAGGCAGAAATGCAGGAAACAGATTTCAGGAGGTAGATTCGAATCGCCTTTAAAGCACATGAAAAGCGGCAAAACGTTGACAATGATGCCCTTGGCCAAAAAGGGCGTATGCGTTTTTTCCTGAATATATTCAGGAAAAAACGCATACGCCCTTTTTGGCCAACCAAGCAACCTGGAAAGGCAAATCAGCGGTACAAAGAAGACTCGCTACCCATCGGTCAAAAGGGCCATGCTGAAAAAAGTCTCAAAACCAGAAATGCAGGACAGGCCATGGAGAAATGGGAGCCTTGCTACACTGATGGGCGGGATGTAAATTGCCAACAGCCACTCTGGAGAAGTGTACGGTGTGTCCTGAAACATCTAAAAAACACAGCTTAGAGAGCATAGGGCACTTCCACTCATGGGGGTATAAATTGGGAAAATGAAAAATCAGCAAGACACAAGCACCCCAAAGTTTAGGGCTGCTCTGTTGACAAGGACCTCCACTTCATTCCACCTTCAATATCCCAGGAGGGAGAAAAATGGATAAAGAAGTTGTGGTCCTTATGTACAATGGAATATCACTCAGCCATGAAATCAATGTCATAAGGCTAATAGCAGCATGATGAGTGGATATAGGTACGACGATTCTAAGTGAAATAAGTCACACAGAAAAGGACACTTCTCATAAGGTATCACTTATAGAGGGAATGTAAAAACCGTTACACTTGAACTGAATTACAAAACAGAACAGAGTCACACATGCAGAAAACACACTATGGCTGCTTAACGGGAAAGGTGAGGTGGGGTGATACATAAAAAAAGGGTTTCAAATTAGCTCAGATACCGTTCCATAAACCCAATATGTAATAGACAAGACCTACTCCTTGCTCAGAGAACTGGACTCAACACGCCCTATTCACCGCACAAGAATATATCTGACTAGTAATAATCTTAAAACCTATGTATTGATATCTCTCTGTTAGTGTGTCAAGTGGGTGTAAAGCGGCATAAACACAGCAGTGAAAAGCAGCTAAACCCCATTATAAAAATAAATTACTTTGAAAAACCCATGAAACAAAGACAGTGAAAGAGAGAGAAATTCTTACACAATGCGTTCAGGGGCTGTGATGCAACCTGGATTGACCATATCTAGACCCACAGCTGGATGAGACATAAGGGTGGACACTCTTGGGGCTGAGAGGTTTGGTGAGGTTGGGTGAGCAAACGCAGACCCTTTAAAGTAATACTGCGTGGTACCCATCGCATGGGTCCCAAATCTCCAGGTTCAAGGGCATCTTCCTACATCGAAAACATGCATGAGAAAACAAAAAGATGGTACACCATGTGATGGGGAAAGGTTTCTAAAACGCACCTCATTTCTCTTCTCCTTGTGCCCGGGTTCGCCATTCCAGCCGCTTTACTAACAATCTCCCTACTTGGAGCATCAGCACCTTTAACCTCCTGTTCCGTACAGGTTGCAATTTGTCCTGAGGATGAACGGGTAGACGGGGAACCAGTGAGAGACTAGCTCTTGGTGTTGGGACAGGCACAGGTCACTCTATTTTCCCATCAGGAAGAAGAATTAACCACAGGCTCATCCTCCCCCCCGGAACCAGAACAGGGCCTGAAGCCATCCTGCGCTTTTGCGGCCAGCTCCCAAAAAAGCGAGTTGTACAATGGAGCTTCAGGGCACTGCAATTCACAAACCTGCAGAGTTATAAATGATAACTCTCGTCCACAAATATATTGAGGGAAGGCAAAGAAGAGGATTTGAAATCAAGGCAGAAATGCAGGAAACAGATTTCAGGAGGTAGATTCGAAGCGCCTTTAAAGCACATGAAAAGCGGCAAAACGTTGACAATGATGCCCTTGGCCAAAAAGGGCGTATGCGTTTTTTCCTGAATATATTCAGGAAAAAACGCATACGCCCTTTTTGGCCAACCAAGCAACCTGGAAAGGCAAATCAGGGCTACAAAGAAGACTCGCTACCCATCGGTCAAAAGGGCCATGCTGAAAAAAGTCTCAAAACCAGAAATGCAGGAAAGGCCATGGAGAAATGGGAGCCTTGCTACACTGATGGGCGGGATGTAAATTGCCAACAGCCACTCTGGAGAAGTGTACGGTGTGTCCTGAAACATCTAAAAAACACAGCTTAGAGAGCATAGGGCACTTCCACTCATGGGGGTATAAATTGGGAAAATGAAAAATCAGCAAGACACAAGCACCCCAAAGTTTAGGGCTGCTCTGTTGACAAGGACCTCCACTTCATTCCACCTTCAATATCCCAGGAGGGAGAAAAATGGATAAAGAAGTTGTGGTCCTTATGTACAATGGAATATCACTCAGCCATGAAATCAATGTCATAAGGCTAATAGCAGCATGATGAGTGGATTTAGGTACGACGATTCTAAGTGAAATAAGTCACACAGAAAAGGACACTTCTCATAAGGTATCACTTATAGAGGGAATGTAAAAACCGTTACACTTGAACTGAATTACAAAACAGAACAGAGTCACACATGCAGAAAACACACTATGGCTGCTTAACGGGAAAGGTGAGGTGGGGTGATACATAAAACAAGGGTTTCAAATTAGCTCAGATACCGTTCCATAAACCCAATATGTAATAGACAAGACCTACTCCTTGCTCAGAGAACTGGACTCAACACGCCCTATTCACCGCACAAGAATATATCTGACTAGTAATAATCTTAAAACCTATGTATTGATATCTCTCTGTTAGTGTGTCAAGTGGGTGTAAAGCGGCATAAACACAGCAGTGAAAAGCAGCTAAACCCCATTATAAAAATAAATTACTTTGAAAAACCCATGAAACAAAGACAGTGAAAGAGAGAGAAATTCTTACACAATGCGTTCAGGGGCTGTGATGCAACCTGGATTGACCATATCTAGACCCACAGCTGGATGAGACATAAGGGTGGACACTCTTGGGGCTGAGAGGTTTGGTGAGGTTGGGTGAGCAAACGCAGACCCTTTAAAGTAATACTGCGTGGTACCCATCGCATGGGTCCCAAATCTCCAGGTTCAAGGGCATCTTCCTACATCGAAAACATGCATGAGAAAACAAAAAGATGGTACACCATGTGATGGGGAAAGGTTTCTAAAACGCACCTCATTTCTCTTCTCCTTGTGCCCGGGTTCTCCATTCCAGCCGCTTTACTAACAATCTCCCTACTTGGAGCATCAGCACCTTTAACCTCCTGTTCCGTACAGGTTGCAATTTGTCCTGAGGATGAACGGGTAGACGGGGAACCAGTGAGAGACTAGCTCTTGGTGTTGGGACAGGCACAGGTCACTCTATTTTCCCATCAGGAAGAAGAATTAACCACAGGCTCATCCTCCCCCCCGGAACCAGAACAGGGCCTGAAGCCATCCTGCGCTTTTGCGGCCAGCTCCCAAAAAAGCGAGTTGTACAATGGAGCTTCAGGGCACTGCAATTCACAAACCTGCAGAGTTATAAATGATAACTCTCGTCCACAAATATATTGAGGGAAGGCAAAGAAGAGGATTTGAAATCAAGGCAGAAATGCAGGAAACAGATTTCAGGAGGTAGATTCGAATCGCCTTTAAAGCACATGAAAAGCGGCAAAACGTTGACAATGATGCCCTTGGCCAAAAAGGGCGTATGCGTTTTTTCCTGAATATATTCAGGAAAAAACGCATACGCCCTTTTTGGCCAACCAAGCAACCTGGAAAGGCAAATCAGCGGTACAAAGAAGACTCGCTACCCATCGGTCAAAAGGGCCATGCTGAAAAAAGTCTCAAAACCAGAAATGCAGGACAGGCCATGGAGAAATGGGAGCCTTGCTACACTGATGGGCGGGATGTAAATTGCCAACAGCCACTCTGGAGAAGTGTACGGTGTGTCCTGAAACATCTAAAAAACACAGCTTAGAGAGCATAGGGCACTTCCACTCATGGGGGTATAAATTGGGAAAATGAAAAATCAGCAAGACACAAGCACCCCAAAGTTTAGGGCTGCTCTGTTGACAAGGACCTCCACTTCATTCCACCTTCAATATCCCAGGAGGGAGAAAAATGGATAAAGAAGTTGTGGTCCTTATGTACAATGGAATATCACTCAGCCATGAAATCAATGTCATAAGGCTAATAGCAGCATGATGAGTGGATATAGGTACGACGATTCTAAGTGAAATAAGTCACACAGAAAAGGACACTTCTCATAAGGTATCACTTATAGAGGGAATGTAAAAACCGTTACACTTGAACTGAATTACAAAACAGAACAGAGTCACACATGCAGAAAACACACTATGGCTGCTTAACGGGAAAGGTGAGGTGGGGTGATACATAAAAAAAGGGTTTCAAATTAGCTCAGATACCGTTCCATAAACCCAATATGTAATAGACAAGACCTACTCCTTGCTCAGAGAACTGGACTCAACACGCCCTATTCACCGCACAAGAATATATCTGACTAGTAATAATCTTAAAACCTATGTATTGATATCTCTCTGTTAGTGTGTCAAGTGGGTGTAAAGCGGCATAAACACAGCAGTGAAAAGCAGCTAAACCCCATTATAAAAATAAATTACTTTGAAAAACCCATGAAACAAAGACAGTGAAAGAGAGAGAAATTCTTACACAATGCGTTCAGGGGCTGTGATGCAACCTGGATTGACCATATCTAGACCCACAGCTGGATGAGACATAAGGGTGGACACTCTTGGGGCTGAGAGGTTTGGTGAGGTTGGGTGAGCAAACGCAGACCCTTTAAAGTAATACTGCGTGGTACCCATCGCATGGGTCCCAAATCTCCAGGTTCAAGGGCATCTTCCTACATCGAAAACATGCATGAGAAAACAAAAAGATGGTACACCATGTGATGGGGAAAGGTTTCTAAAACGCACCTCATTTCTCTTCTCCTTGTGCCCGGGTTCGCCATTCCAGCCGCTTTACTAACAATCTCCCTACTTGGAGCATCAGCACCTTTAACCTCCTGTTCCGTACAGGTTGCAATTTGTCCTGAGGATGAACGGGTAGACGGGGAACCAGTGAGAGACTAGCTCTTGGTGTTGGGACAGGCACAGGTCACTCTATTTTCCCATCAGGAAGAAGAATTAACCACAGGCTCATCCTCCCCCCCGGAACCAGAACAGGGCCTGAAGCCATCCTGCGCTTTTGCGGCCAGCTCCCAAAAAAGCGAGTTGTAAAATGGAGCTTCAGGGCACTGCAATTCACAAACCTACAGAGTTATAAATGATAACTCTCGTCCACAAATATATTGAGGGAAGGCAAAGAAGAGGATTTGAAATCAAGGCAGAATTGTAGGAAACAGATTTCAGGAGGTAGATTCGAAGCGCCTTTAAAGCACATGAAAAGCGGCAAAACGTTGACAATGATGCCCTTGGCCAAAAAGGGCATATGCGTTTTTTCCTGAATATATTCAGGAAAAAACGCATACGCCCTTTTTGGCCAACCAAGCAACCTGGAAAGGCAAATCAGCGCGACAAAGCAGACTCGCTACCCATCGGTCAAAAGGGCCATGCTGAAAAAAGTCTCAAAACCAGAAATGCAGGACAGGCCATGGAGAAATGGGAGCCTTGCTACACTGATGGGCGGGATGTAAATTGCCAACAGCCACTCTGGAGAAGTGTACGGTGTGTCCTGAAACATCTAAAAAACACAGCTTAGAGAGCATAGGGCACTTCCACTCATGGGGGTATAAATTGGGAAAATGAAAAATCAGCAAGACACAAGCACCCCAAAGTTTAGGGCTGCTCTGTTGACAAGGACCTCCACTTCATTCCACCTTCAATATCCCAGGAAAGAGAAAAATGGATAAAGAAGTTGTGGTCCTTATGTACAATGGAATATCACTCAGCCAGGAAATCAATGTCATAAGGCTAGTAGCAGCATGATGAGTGGATTTAGGTACGACGATTCTAAGTGAAATAAGTCACACAGAAAAGGACACTTCTCATAAGGTATCACTTATAGAGGGAGTGTAAAAACCGTTACACTTGAACTGAATTACAAAACAGAACAGAGTCACACATGCAGAAAACACACTATGGCTGCTTAACGGGAAAGGTGAGGTGGGGTGATACATAAAACAAGGGTATCAAATTAGCTCAGATACCGTTCCATAAACCCAATATGTAATAGACAAGACCTACTCCTTGCTCAGAGAACTGGACTCAACACGCCCTATTCACCGCACAAGAATATATCTGACTAGTAATAATCTTAAAACCTAGGTATTGATATCTCTCTGTTAGTGTGTCAAGTGGGTGTAAAGCGGCATAAACACAGCAGTGAAAAGCAGCTAAACCCCATTATAAAAATAAATTACTTCGAAAAACCCATGAAACAAAGACAGTGAAAGAGAGAGAAATTCTTACACAATGCGTTCAGGGGCTGTGATGCAACCTGGATTGACCATATCTAGACCCACAGCTGGATGAGACATAAGGGTGGACACTCTTGGGGCTGAGAGGTTTGGTGAGGTTGGGTGAGCAAACGCAGACCCTTTAAAGTAATACTGCGTGGTACCCATCGCATGGGTCCCAAATCTCCAGGTTCAAGGACATCTTCCTACATCGAAAACATGCATGAGAAAACAAAAAGATGGTACACCATGTGATGGGGAAAGGTTTCTAAAACGCACCTCATTTCTCTTCTCCTTGTGCCCGGGGTCGCCATTCCAGCCGCTTTACTAACAATCTCCCTACTTGGAGCATCAGCACCTTTAACCTCCTGTTCCGTACAGGTTGCAATTTGTCCTGAGGATGAACGGGTAGACGGGGAACCAGTGAGAGACTAGCTCTTGGTGTTGGGACAGGCACAGGTCACTCTATTTTCCCATCAGGAAGAAGAATTAACCACAGGCTCATCCTCCCCCCCGGAACCAGAACAGGGCCTGAAGCCATCCTGCGCTTTTGCGGCCAGCTCCCAAAAAAGCGAGTTGTACAATGGAGCTTCAGGGCACTGCAATTCCCAAACCTGCAGAGTTATAAATGATAACTCTCGTCCACAAATATATTGAGGGAAGGCAAAGAAGAGGATTTGAAATCAAGGCAGAATTGCAGGAAACAGATTTCAGGAGGTAGATTCGAATCGCCTTTAAAGCACATGAAAAGCGGCAAAACGTTGACAATGATGCCCTTGGCCAAAAAGGGCGTATGCATTTTTTCCTGAATATATTCAGGAAAAAACGCATACGCCCTTTTTGGCCAACCAAGCAACCTGGAAAGGCAAATCAGGGCTACAAAGAAGACTCGCTACCCATCGGTCAAAAGGGCCATGCTGAAAAAAGTCTCAAAACCAGAAATGCAGGACAGGCCATGGAGAAATGGGAGCCTTGCTACACTGATGGGCGGGATGTAAATTGCCAACAGCCACTCTGGAGAAGTGTACGGTGTGTCCTGAAACATCTAAAAAACATAGCTTAGAGAGCTTAGGGCACTTCCACTCATGGGGGTATAAATTGGGAAAATGAAAAATCAGCAAGACACAAGCACCCCAACGTTTAGTGCTGCTCTGTCGACAAGGACCTCCACTTCATTCCACCTTCAATATCCCAGGAAAGAGAAAAATGGATAAAGAAGTTGTGGTCCTTATGTACAATGGAATATCACTCAGCCAGGAAATCAATGTCATAAGGCTAGTAGCAGCATGATGAGTGGATTTAGGTACGACGATTCTAAGTGAAATAAGTCACACAGAAAAGGACACTTCTCATAAGGTATCACTTATAGAGGGAATGTAAAAACCGTTACACTTGAACTGAATTACAAAACAGAACAGAGTCACACATGCAGAAAACACACTATGGCTGCTTAACGGGAAAGGTGAGGTGGGGTGATACATAAAACAAGGGTTTCAAATTAGCTCAGATACCGTTCCATAAACCCAATATGTAATAGACAAGACCTACTCCTTGCTCAGAGAACTGGACTCAACACGCCCTATTCACCGCACAAGAATATATCTGACTAGTAATAATCTTAAAACCTATGTATTGATATCTCTCTGTTAGTGTGTCAAGTGGGTGTAAAGCGGCATAAACACAGCAGTGAAAAGCAGCTAAACCCCATTATAAAAATAAATTACTTTGAAAAACCCATGAAACAAAGACAGTGAAAGAGAGAGAAATTCTTACACAATGCGTTCAGGGGCTGTGATGCAACCTGGATTGACCATTTCTAGACCCACAGCTGGATGAGACATAAGGGTGGACACTCTTGGGGCTGAGAGGTTTGGTGAGGTTGGGTGAGCAAACGCAGACCCTTTAAAGTAATACTGCGTGGTACCCATCGCATGGGTCCCAAATCTCCAGGTTCAAGGGCATCTTCCTACATCGAAAACATGCATGAGAAAACATAAAGATGGTACACCATATGATGGGGAAAGGTTTCTAAAACGCACCTCATTTCTCTTCTCCTTGTGCCCGGGATCGCCATTCCAGCCGCTTTACTAACAATCTCCCTACTTGGAGCATCAGCACCTTTAACCTCCTGTTCCGTACAGGTTGCAATTTGTCCTGAGGATGAACGAGAAGACGTGGAACCAATGAGAGACTAGCTCTTGGTGTAGGGACAGGCACAGGTCACTCTATTTTCCCATCAGGAAGAAGAATTAACCACAGGCTCAGCCTGCCCCCCGGAACCAGAACAGGGCCTGAAGCCATCCTGCGCTTTTGCGGCCAGCTCCCAAGAACGCGAGTTGTAAAATGGAGCTTCAGGGCACTGCAATTCACAAACCTGCAGAGTTATAAATGATAACTCTCGTCCACAAATATATTGAGGGAAGGCAAAGAAGAGGATTTGAAATCAAGGCAGAATTGCAGGAAACAGATTTCAGGAGGTAGATTCGAATCGCCTTTAAAGCACATGAAAAGCGGCAAAACGTTGACAATGATGCCCTTGGCCAAAAAGGGCGTATGCGTTTTTTCCTGAATATATTCAGGAAAAAACGCATACGCCCTTTTTGGCCAACCAAGCAACCTGGAAAGGCAAATCAGCGGTACAAAGAAGACTCGCTACCCATCGGTCAAAAGGGCCATGCTGAAAAAAGTCTCAAAACCAGAAATGCAGGACAGGCCATGGAGAAATGGGAGCCTTGCTACACTGATGGGCGGGATGTAAATTGCCAACAGCCACTCTGGAGAAGTGTACGGTGTGTCCTGAAACATCTAAAAAACACAGCTTAGAGAGCATAGGGCACTTCCACTCATGGGGGTATAAATTGGGAAAATGAAAAATCAGCAAGACACAAGCACCCCAAAGTTTAGGGCTGCTCTGTTGACAAGGACCTCCACTTCATTCCACCTTCAATATCCCAGGAGGGAGAAAAATGGATAAAGAAGTTGTGGTCCTTATGTACAATGGAATATCACTCAGCCATGAAATCAATGTCATAAGGCTAATAGCAGCATGATGAGTGGATTTAGGTACGACGATTCTAAGTGAAATAAGTCACACAGAAAGGGACACTTCTCATAAGGTATCACTTATAGAGGGAATGTAAAACCCGTTAAACTTGAACTGAATTACAAAACAGAACAGAGTCACACATGCAGAAAACACACTATGGCTGCTTAACGGGAAAGGTGAGGTGGGGTGATACATAAAACAAGGGTTTCAAATTAGCTCAGATACCATTCCATAAACCCAATATGTAATAGACAAGACGTACTCCTTGCTCAGAGAACTGGACTCAACACGCCCTATTCACCGCACAAGAATATATCTGACTAGTAATAATCTTAAAACCTATGTATTGATATCTCTCTGTTAGTGTGTCAAGTGGGTGTAAAGCGGCATAAACACAGCAGTGAAAAGCAGCTAAACCCCATTAAAAAAATAAATTACTTTTACAAACCCATGAAACAAAGACAGTGAAAGAGAGAGAAATTCTTACACAATGCGTTCAGGGGCTGTGATGCAACCTGGATTGACCATATCTAGACCCACAGCTGGATGAGACATAAGGGTGGACACTCTTGGGGCTGAGAGGTTTGGTGAGGTTGGGTGAGCAAACGCAGACCCTTTAAAGTAATACTGCGTGGTACCCATCGCATGGGTCCCAAATCTCCAGGTTCAAGGGCATCTTCCTACATCGAAAACATGCATGAGAAAACAAAAAGATGGTACACCATGTGATGGGGAAAGGTTTCTAAAACGCACCTCATTTCTCTTCTCCTTGTGCCCGGGGTCGCCATTCCAGCCGCTTTACTAACAATCTCCCTACTTGGAGCATCAGCACCTTTAACCTCCTGTTCCGTACAGGTTGCAATTTGTCCTGAGGATGAACGGGAATACGGGGAACCAGTGAGAGACTAGCTCTTGTTGTTGGGACAGGCACAGGTCACTCTATTTTCCCATCAGGAAGAAGAATTAACCACAGGCTCATCCTCCCCCCCGGAACCAGAACAGGGCCTGAAGCCATCCTGCGCTTTTCCGTCCAGCTCCCAAAAAAGCGAGTTGTAAAATGGAGCTTCAGGGCACTGCAATTCACAAACCTGCAGAGTTATAAATGATAACTCTCGTCCACAAATATATTTAGGGAAGGCAAAGAAGAGGATTTGAAATCAAGGCAGAAATGCAGGAAACAGATTTCAGGAGGTAGATTCGAATCGCCTTTAAAGCACATGAAAAGCGGCAAAACGTTGACAATGATGCTCTTGGCCAAAAAGGGCGTATGCGTTTTTTCCTGAATATATTCAGGAAAAAACGCATACGCCCTTTTTGGCCAACCAAGCAACCTGGAAAGGCAAATCAGGGCTACAAAGAAGACTCGCTACCCATCGGTCAAAAGGGCCATGCTGAAAAAAGTCTCAAAACCAGAAATGCAGGACAGGCCATGGAGAAATGGGAGCCTTGCTACACTGATGGGTGGGATGTAAATTGCCAACAGCCACTCTGGAGAAGTGTACGGTGTGTCCTGAAACATCTAAAAAACACAGCTTAGAGAGCATAGGGCACTTCCACTCATGGGGGTATAAATTGGGAAAATGAAAAATCAGCAAGACACAAGCACCCCAAAGTTTAGGGCTGCTCTGTTGACAAGGACCTCCACTTCATTCCACCTTCAATATCCCAGGAGGGAGAAAAATGGATAAAGAAGTTGTGGTCCTTATGTACAATGGAATATCACTCAGCCATGAAATCAATGTCATAAGGCTAATAGCAGCATGATGAGTGGATTTAGGTACGACGATTCTAAGTGAAATAAGTCACACAGAAAAGGACACTTCTCATAAGGTATCACTTATAGAGGGAATGTAAAAACCGTTACACTTGAACTGAATTACAAAACAGAACAGAGTCACACATGCAGAAAACACACTATGGCTGCTTAACGGGAAAGGTAAGGTGGGGTGATACATAAAACAAGGGTTTCAAATTAGCTCAGATACCGTTCCATAAACCCAATATGTAATAGACAAGACCTACTCCTTGCTCAGAGAACTGGACTCAACACGCCTTATTCACCGCACAAGAATATATCTGACTAGTAATAATCTTAAAACCTATGTATTGATATCTCTCTGTTAGTGTGTCAAGTGGGTGTAAAGCGGCATAAACACAGCAGTGAAAAGCAGCTAAACCCCATTATAAAAATAAATTACTTTGAAAAACCCATGAAACAAAGACAGTGAAAGAGAGAGAATTTCTTACACAATGCGTTCAGGGGCTGTGATGCAACCTGGATTGACCATATCTAGACCCACAGCTGGATGAGACATAAGGGTGGACACTCTTGGGGCTGAGAGGTTTGGTGAGGTTGGGTGAGCAAACGCAGACCCTTTAAAGTAATACTGCGTGGTACCCATCGCATGGGTCCCAAATCTCCAGGTTCAAGGGCATCTTCCTACATCGAAAACATGCATGAGAAAACAAAAAGATGGTACACCATGTGATGGGGAAAGGTTTCTAAAACGCACCTCATTTCTCTTCTCCTTGTGCCCGGGTTCGCCATTCCAGCCGCTTTACTAACAATCTCCCTACTTGGAGCATCAGCACCTTTAACCTCCTGTTCCGTACAGGTTGCAATTTGTCCTGAGGATGAACGGGTAGACGGGGAACCAGTGAGAGACTAGCTCTTGGTGTTGGGACAGGCACAGGTCACTCTATTTTCCCATCAGGAAGAAGAATTAACCACAGGCTCATCCTCCCCCCCGGAACCAGAACAGGGCCTGAAGCCATCCTGCGCTTTTGCGGCCAGCTCCCAAAAAAGCGAGTTGTACAATGGAGCTTCAGGGCACTGCAATTCCCAAACCTGCAGAGTTATAAATGATAACTCTCGTCCACAAATATATTGAGGGAAGGCAAAGAAGAGGATTTGAAATCAAGGCAGAAATGCAGGAAACAGATTTCAGGAGGTAGATTCGAATCGCCTTTAAAGCACATGAAAAGCGGCAAAACGTTGACAATGATGCCCTTGGCCAAAAAGGGCGTATGCGTTTTTTCCTGAATATATTCAGGAAAAAACGCATACGCCCTTTTTGGCCAACCAAGCAACCTGGAAAGGCAAATCAGGGCTACAAAGAAGACTCGCTACCCATCGGTCAAAAGGGCCATGCTGAAAAAAGTCTCAAAACCAGAAATGCAGGAAAGGCCATGGAGAAATGGGAGCCTTGCTACACTGATGGGCGGGATGTAAATTGCCAACAGCCACTCTGGAGAAGTGTACGGTGTGTCCTGAAACATCTAAAAAACACAGCTTAGAGAGCATAGGGCACTTCCACTCATGGGGGTATAAATTGGGAAAATGAAAAATCAGCAAGACACAAGCACCCCAAAGTTTAGGGCTGCTCTGTTGACAAGGACCTCCACTTCATTCCACCTTCAATATCCCAGGAGGGAGAAAAATGGATAAAGAAGTTGTGGTCCTTATGTACAATGGAATATCACTCAGCCATGAAATCAATGTCATAAGGCTAATAGCAGCATGATGAGTGGATTTAGGTACGACGATTCTAAGTGAAATAAGTCACACAGAAAAGGACACTTCTCATAAGGTATCACTTATAGAGGGAATGTAAAAACCGTTACACTTGAACTGAATTACAAAACAGAACAGAGTCACACATGCAGAAAACACACTATGGCTGCTTAACGGGAAAGGTGAGGTGGGGTGATACATAAAACAAGGGTTTCAAATTAGCTCAGATACCGTTCCATAAACCCAATATGTAATAGACAAGACCTACTCCTTGCTCAGAGAACTGGACTCAACACGCCCTATTCACCGCACAAGAATATATCTGACTAGTAATAATCTTAAAACCTATGTATTGATATCTCTCTGTTAGTGTGTCAAGTGGGTGTAAAGCGGCATAAACACAGCAGTGAAAAGCAGCTAAACCCCATTATAAAAATAAATTACTTTGAAAAACCCATGAAACAAAGACAGTGAAAGAGAGAGAAATTCTTACACAATGCGTTCAGGGGCTGTGATGCAACCTGGATTGACCATATCTAGACCCACAGCTGGATGAGACATAAGGGTGGACACTCTTGGGGCTGAGAGGTTTGGTGAGGTTGGGTGAGCAAACGCAGACCCTTTAAAGTAATACTGCGTGGTACCCATCGCATGGGTCCCAAATCTCCAGGTTCAAGGGCATCTTCCTACATCGAAAACATGCATGAGAAAACAAAAAGATGGTACACCATGTGATGGGGAAAGGTTTCTAAAACGCACCTCATTTCTCTTCTCCTTGTGCCCGGGTTCTCCATTCCAGCCGCTTTACTAACAATCTCCCTACTTGGAGCATCAGCACCTTTAACCTCCTGTTCCGTACAGGTTGCAATTTGTCCTGAGGATGAACGGGTAGACGGGGAACCAGTGAGAGACTAGCTCTTGGTGTTGGGACAGGCACAGGTCACTCTATTTTCCCATCAGGAAGAAGAATTAACCACAGGCTCATCCTCCCCCCCGGAACCAGAACAGGGCCTGAAGCCATCCTGCGCTTTTGCGGCCAGCTCCCAAAAAAGCGAGTTGTACAATGGAGCTTCAGGGCACTGCAATTCACAAACCTGCAGAGTTATAAATGATAACTCTCGTCCACAAATATATTGAGGGAAGGCAAAGAAGAGGATTTGAAATCAAGGCAGAAATGCAGGAAACAGATTTCAGGAGGTAGATTCGAATCGCCTTTAAAGCACATGAAAAGCGGCAAAACGTTGACAATGATGCCCTTGGCCAAAAAGGGCGTATGCGTTTTTTCCTGAATATATTCAGGAAAAAACGCATACGCCCTTTTTGGCCAACCAAGCAACCTGGAAAGGCAAATCAGCGGTACAAAGAAGACTCGCTACCCATCGGTCAAAAGGGCCATGCTGAAAAAAGTCTCAAAACCAGAAATGCAGGACAGGCCATGGAGAAATGGGAGCCTTGCTACACTGATGGGCGGGATGTAAATTGCCAACAGCCACTCTGGAGAAGTGTACGGTGTGTCCTGAAACATCTAAAAAACACAGCTTAGAGAGCATAGGGCACTTCCACTCATGGGGGTATAAATTGGGAAAATGAAAAATCAGCAAGACACAAGCACCCCAAAGTTTAGGGCTGCTCTGTTGACAAGGACCTCCACTTCATTCCACCTTCAATATCCCAGGAGGGAGAAAAATGGATAAAGAAGTTGTGGTCCTTATGTACAATGGAATATCACTCAGCCATGAAATCAATGTCATAAGGCTAATAGCAGCATGATGAGTGGATATAGGTACGACGATTCTAAGTGAAATAAGTCACACAGAAAAGGACACTTCTCATAAGGTATCACTTATAGAGGGAATGTAAAAACCGTTACACTTGAACTGAATTACAAAACAGAACAGAGTCACACATGCAGAAAACACACTATGGCTGCTTAACGGGAAAGGTGAGGTGGGGTGATACATAAAAAAAGGGTTTCAAATTAGCTCAGATACCGTTCCATAAACCCAATATGTAATAGACAAGACCTACTCCTTGCTCAGAGAACTGGACTCAACACGCCCTATTCACCGCACAAGAATATATCTGACTAGTAATAATCTTAAAACCTATGTATTGATATCTCTCTGTTAGTGTGTCAAGTGGGTGTAAAGCGGCATAAACACAGCAGTGAAAAGCAGCTAAACCCCATTATAAAAATAAATTACTTTGAAAAACCCATGAAACAAAGACAGTGAAAGAGAGAGAAATTCTTACACAATGCGTTCAGGGGCTGTGATGCAACCTGGATTGACCATATCTAGACCCACAGCTGGATGAGACATAAGGGTGGACACTCTTGGGGCTGAGAGGTTTGGTGAGGTTGGGTGAGCAAACGCAGACCCTTTAAAGTAATACTGCGTGGTACCCATCGCATGGGTCCCAAATCTCCAGGTTCAAGGGCATCTTCCTACATCGAAAACATGCATGAGAAAACAAAAAGATGGTACACCATGTGATGGGGAAAGGTTTCTAAAACGCACCTCATTTCTCTTCTCCTTGTGCCCGGGTTCGCCATTCCAGCCGCTTTACTAACAATCTCCCTACTTGGAGCATCAGCACCTTTAACCTCCTGTTCCGTACAGGTTGCAATTTGTCCTGAGGATGAACGGGTAGACGGGGAACCAGTGAGAGACTAGCTCTTGGTGTTGGGACAGGCACAGGTCACTCTATTTTCCCATCAGGAAGAAGAATTAACCACAGGCTCATCCTCCCCCCCGGAACCAGAACAGGGCCTGAAGCCATCCTGCGCTTTTGCGGCCAGCTCCCAAAAAAGCGAGTTGTAAAATGGAGCTTCAGGGCACTGCAATTCACAAACCTACAGAGTTATAAATGATAACTCTCGTCCACAAATATATTGAGGGAAGGCAAAGAAGAGGATTTGAAATCAAGGCAGAATTGTAGGAAACAGATTTCAGGAGGTAGATTCGAAGCGCCTTTAAAGCACATGAAAAGCGGCAAAACGTTGACAATGATGCCCTTGGCCAAAAAGGGCGTATGCGTTTTTTCCTGAATATATTCAGGAAAAAACGCATACGCCCTTTTTGGCCAACCAAGCAACCTGGAAAGGCAAATCAGCGCGACAAAGCAGACTCGCTACCCATCGGTCAAAAGGGCCATGCTGAAAAAAGTCTCAAAACCAGAAATGCAGGACAGGCCATGGAGAAATGGGAGCCTTGCTACACTGATGGGCGGGATGTAAATTGCCAACAGCCACTCTGGAGAAGTGTACGGTGTGTCCTGAAACATCTAAAAAACACAGCTTAGAGAGCATAGGGCACTTCCACTCATGGGGGTATAAATTGGGAAAATGAAAAATCAGCAAGACACAAGCACCCCAAAGTTTAGGGCTGCTCTGTTGACAAGGACCTCCACTTCATTCCACCTTCAATATCCCAGGAAAGAGAAAAATGGATAAAGAAGTTGTGGTCCTTATGTACAATGGAATATCACTCAGCCAGGAAATCAATGTCATAAGGCTAGTAGCAGCATGATGAGTGGATTTAGGTACGACGATTCTAAGTGAAATAAGTCACACAGAAAAGGACACTTCTCATAAGGTATCACTTATAGAGGGAGTGTAAAAACCGTTACACTTGAACTGAATTACAAAACAGAACAGAGTCACACATGCAGAAAACACACTATGGCTGCTTAACGGGAAAGGTGAGGTGGGGTGATACATAAAACAAGGGTATCAAATTAGCTCAGATACCGTTCCATAAACCCAATATGTAATAGACAAGACCTACTCCTTGCTCAGAGAACTGGACTCAACACGCCCTATTCACCGCACAAGAATATATCTGACTAGTAATAATCTTAAAACCTAGGTATTGATATCTCTCTGTTAGTGTGTCAAGTGGGTGTAAAGCGGCATAAACACAGCAGTGAAAAGCAGCTAAACCCCATTATAAAAATAAATTACTTCGAAAAACCCATGAAACAAAGACAGTGAAAGAGAGAGAAATTCTTACACAATGCGTTCAGGGGCTGTGATGCAACCTGGATTGACCATATCTAGACCCACAGCTGGATGAGACATAAGGGTGGACACTCTTGGGGCTGAGAGGTTTGGTGAGGTTGGGTGAGCAAACGCAGACCCTTTAAAGTAATACTGCGTGGTACCCATCGCATGGGTCCCAAATCTCCAGGTTCAAGGACATCTTCCTACATCGAAAACATGCATGAGAAAACAAAAAGATGGTACACCATGTGATGGGGAAAGGTTTCTAAAACGCACCTCATTTCTCTTCTCCTTGTGCCCGGGGTCGCCATTCCAGCCGCTTTACTAACAATCTCCCTACTTGGAGCATCAGCACCTTTAACCTCCTGTTCCGTACAGGTTGCAATTTGTCCTGAGGATGAACGGGTAGACGGGGAACCAGTGAGAGACTAGCTCTTGGTGTTGGGACAGGCACAGGTCACTCTATTTTCCCATCAGGAAGAAGAATTAACCACAGGCTCATCCTCCCCCCCGGAACCAGAACAGGGCCTGAAGCCATCCTGCGCTTTTGCGGCCAGCTCCCAAAAAAGCGAGTTGTACAATGGAGCTTCAGGGCACTGCAATTCACAAACCTGCAGAGTTATAAATGATAACTCTCGTCCACAAATATATTGAGGGAAGGCAAAGAAGAGGATTTGAAATCAAGGCAGAAATGCAGGAAACAGATTTCAGGAGGTAGATTCGAATCGCCTTTAAAGCACATGAAAAGCGGCAAAACGTTGACAATGATGCCCTTGGCCAAAAAGGGCGTATGCGTTTTTTCCTGAATATATTCAGGAAAAAACGCATACGCCCTTTTTGGCCAACCAAGCAACCTGGAAAGGCAAATCAGCGGTACAAAGAAGACTCGCTACCCATCGGTCAAAAGGGCCATGCTGAAAAAAGTCTCAAAACCAGAAATGCAGGACAGGCCATGGAGAAATGGGAGCCTTGCTACACTGATGGGCGGGATGTAAATTGCCAACAGCCACTCTGGAGAAGTGTACGGTGTGTCCTGAAACATCTAAAAAACACAGCTTAGAGAGCATAGGGCACTTCCACTCATGGGGGTATAAATTGGGAAAATGAAAAATCAGCAAGACACAAGCACCCCAAAGTTTAGGGCTGCTCTGTTGACAAGGACCTCCACTTCATTCCACCTTCAATATCCCAGGAGGGAGAAAAATGGATAAAGAAGTTGTGGTCCTTATGTACAATGGAATATCACTCAGCCATGAAATCAATGTCATAAGGCTAATAGCAGCATGATGAGTGGATATAGGTACGACGATTCTAAGTGAAATAAGTCACACAGAAAAGGACACTTCTCATAAGGTATCACTTATAGAGGGAATGTAAAAACCGTTACACTTGAACTGAATTACAAAACAGAACAGAGTCACACATGCAGAAAACACACTATGGCTGCTTAACGGGAAAGGTGAGGTGGGGTGATACATAAAAAAAGGGTTTCAAATTAGCTCAGATACCGTTCCATAAACCCAATATGTAATAGACAAGACCTACTCCTTGCTCAGAGAACTGGACTCAACACGCCCTATTCACCGCACAAGAATATATCTGACTAGTAATAATCTTAAAACCTATGTATTGATATCTCTCTGTTAGTGTGTCAAGTGGGTGTAAAGCGGCATAAACACAGCAGTGAAAAGCAGCTAAACCCCATTATAAAAATAAATTACTTTGAAAAACCCATGAAACAAAGACAGTGAAAGAGAGAGAAATTCTTACACAATGCGTTCAGGGGCTGTGATGCAACCTGGATTGACCATATCTAGACCCACAGCTGGATGAGACATAAGGGTGGACACTCTTGGGGCTGAGAGGTTTGGTGAGGTTGGGTGAGCAAACGCAGACCCTTTAAAGTAATACTGCGTGGTACCCATCGCATGGGTCCCAAATCTCCAGGTTCAAGGGCATCTTCCTACATCGAAAACATGCATGAGAAAACAAAAAGATGGTACACCATGTGATGGGGAAAGGTTTCTAAAACGCACCTCATTTCTCTTCTCCTTGTGCCCGGGTTCGCCATTCCAGCCGCTTTACTAACAATCTCCCTACTTGGAGCATCAGCACCTTTAACCTCCTGTTCCGTACAGGTTGCAATTTGTCCTGAGGATGAACGGGTAGACGGGGAACCAGTGAGAGACTAGCTCTTGGTGTTGGGACAGGCACAGGTCACTCTATTTTCCCATCAGGAAGAAGAATTAACCACAGGCTCATCCTCCCCCCCGGAACCAGAACAGGGCCTGAAGCCATCCTGCGCTTTTGCGGCCAGCTCCCAAAAAAGCGAGTTGTAAAATGGAGCTTCAGGGCACTGCAATTCACAAACCTACAGAGTTATAAATGATAACTCTCGTCCACAAATATATTGAGGGAAGGCAAAGAAGAGGATTTGAAATCAAGGCAGAATTGTAGGAAACAGATTTCAGGAGGTAGATTCGAAGCGCCTTTAAAGCACATGAAAAGCGGCAAAACGTTGACAATGATGCCCTTGGCCAAAAAGGGCGTATGCGTTTTTTCCTGAATATATTCAGGAAAAAACGCATACGCCCTTTTTGGCCAACCAAGCAACCTGGAAAGGCAAATCAGCGCGACAAAGCAGACTCGCTACCCATCGGTCAAAAGGGCCATGCTGAAAAAAGTCTCAAAACCAGAAATGCAGGACAGGCCATGGAGAAATGGGAGCCTTGCTACACTGATGGGCGGGATGTAAATTGCCAACAGCCACTCTGGAGAAGTGTACGGTGTGTCCTGAAACATCTAAAAAACACAGCTTAGAGAGCATAGGGCACTTCCACTCATGGGGGTATAAATTGGGAAAATGAAAAATCAGCAAGACACAAGCACCCCAAAGTTTAGGGCTGCTCTGTTGACAAGGACCTCCACTTCATTCCACCTTCAATATCCCAGGAAAGAGAAAAATGGATAAAGAAGTTGTGGTCCTTATGTACAATGGAATATCACTCAGCCAGGAAATCAATGTCATAAGGCTAGTAGCAGCATGATGAGTGGATTTAGGTACGACGATTCTAAGTGAAATAAGTCACACAGAAAAGGACACTTCTCATAAGGTATCACTTATAGAGGGAGTGTAAAAACCGTTACACTTGAACTGAATTACAAAACAGAACAGAGTCACACATGCAGAAAACACACTATGGCTGCTTAACGGGAAAGGTGAGGTGGGGTGATACATAAAACAAGGGTATCAAATTAGCTCAGATACCGTTCCATAAACCCAATATGTAATAGACAAGACCTACTCCTTGCTCAGAGAACTGGACTCAACACGCCCTATTCACCGCACAAGAATATATCTGACTAGTAATAATCTTAAAACCTAGGTATTGATATCTCTCTGTTAGTGTGTCAAGTGGGTGTAAAGCGGCATAAACACAGCAGTGAAAAGCAGCTAAACCCCATTATAAAAATAAATTACTTCGAAAAACCCATGAAACAAAGACAGTGAAAGAGAGAGAAATTCTTACACAATGCGTTCAGGGGCTGTGATGCAACCTGGATTGACCATATCTAGACCCACAGCTGGATGAGACATAAGGGTGGACACTCTTGGGGCTGAGAGGTTTGGTGAGGTTGGGTGAGCAAACGCAGACCCTTTAAAGTAATACTGCGTGGTACCCATCGCATGGGTCCCAAATCTCCAGGTTCAAGGACATCTTCCTACATCGAAAACATGCATGAGAAAACAAAAAGATGGTACACCATGTGATGGGGAAAGGTTTCTAAAACGCACCTCATTTCTCTTCTCCTTGTGCCCGGGGTCGCCATTCCATCCGCTTTACTAACAATCTCCCTACTTGGAGCATCAGCACCTTTAACCTCCTGTTCCGTACAGGTTGCAATTTGTCCTGAGGATGAACGGGTAGACGGGGAACCAGTGAGAGACTAGCTCTTGGTGTTGGGACAGGCACAGGTCACTCTATTTTCCCATCAGGAAGAAGAATTAACCACAGGCTCATCCTCCCCCCCGGAACCAGAACAGGGCCTGAAGCCATCCTGCGCTTTTGCGGCCAGCTCCCAAAAAAGCGAGTTGTACAATGGAGCTTCAGGGCACTGCAATTCCCAAACCTGCAGAGTTATAAATGATAACTCTCGTCCACAAATATATTGAGGGAAGGCAAAGAAGAGGATTTGAAATCAAGGCAGAATTGCAGGAAACAGATTTCAGGAGGTAGATTCGAATCGCCTTTAAAGCACATGAAAAGCGGCAAAACGTTGACAATGATGCCCTTGGCCAAAAAGGGCGTATGCATTTTTTCCTGAATATATTCAGGAAAAAACGCATACGCCCTTTTTGGCCAACCAAGCAACCTGGAAAGGCAAATCAGGGCTACAAAGAAGACTCGCTACCCATCGGTCAAAAGGGCCATGCTGAAAAAAGTCTCAAAACCAGAAATGCAGGAAAGGCCATGGAGAAATGGGAGCCTTGCTACACTGATGGGCGGGATGTAAATTGCCAACAGCCACTCTGGAGAAGTGTACGGTGTGTCCTGAAACATCTAAAAAACACAGCTTAGAGAGCATAGGGCACTTCCACTCATGGGGGTATAAATTGGGAAAATGAAAAATCAGCAAGACACAAGCACCCCAAAGTTTAGGGCTGCTCTGTTGACAAGGACCTCCACTTCATTCCACCTTCAATATCCCAGGAGGGAGAAAAATGGATAAAGAAGTTGTGGTCCTTATGTACAATGGAATATCACTCAGCCATGAAATCAATGTCATAAGGCTAATAGCAGCATGATGAGTGGATATAGGTACGACGATTCTAAGTGAAATAAGTCACACAGAAAAGGACACTTCTCATAAGGTATCACTTATAGAGGGAATGTAAAAACCGTTACACTTGAACTGAATTACAAAACAGAACAGAGTCACACATGCAGAAAACACACTATGGCTGCTTAACGGGAAAGGTGAGGTGGGGTGATACATAAAAAAAGGGTTTCAAATTAGCTCAGATACCGTTCCATAAACCCAATATGTAATAGACAAGACCTACTCCTTGCTCAGAGAACTGGACTCAACACGCCCTATTCACCGCACAAGAATATATCTGACTAGTAATAATCTTAAAACCTATGTATTGATATCTCTCTGTTAGTGTGTCAAGTGGGTGTAAAGCGGCATAAACACAGCAGTGAAAAGCAGCTAAACCCCATTATAAAAATAAATTACTTTGAAAAACCCATGAAACAAAGACAGTGAAAGAGAGAGAAATTCTTACACAATGCGTTCAGGGGCTGTGATGCAACCTGGATTGACCATATCTAGACCCACAGCTGGATGAGACATAAGGGTGGACACTCTTGGGGCTGAGAGGTTTGGTGAGGTTGGGTGAGCAAACGCAGACCCTTTAAAGTAATACTGCGTGGTACCCATCGCATGGGTCCCAAATCTCCAGGTTCAAGGGCATCTTCCTACATCGAAAACATGCATGAGAAAACAAAAAGATGGTACACCATGTGATGGGGAAAGGTTTCTAAAACGCACCTCATTTCTCTTCTCCTTGTGCCCGGGTTCGCCATTCCAGCCGCTTTACTAACAATCTCCCTACTTGGAGCATCAGCACCTTTAACCTCCTGTTCCGTACAGGTTGCAATTTGTCCTGAGGATGAACGGGTAGACGGGGAACCAGTGAGAGACTAGCTCTTGGTGTTGGGACAGGCACAGGTCACTCTATTTTCCCATCAGGAAGAAGAATTAACCACAGGCTCATCCTCCCCCCCGGAACCAGAACAGGGCCTGAAGCCATCCTGCGCTTTTGCGGCCAGCTCCCAAAAAAGCGAGTTGTAAAATGGAGCTTCAGGGCACTGCAATTCACAAACCTACAGAGTTATAAATGATAACTCTCGTCCACAAATATATTGAGGGAAGGCAAAGAAGAGGATTTGAAATCAAGGCAGAATTGTAGGAAACAGATTTCAGGAGGTAGATTCGAAGCGCCTTTAAAGCACATGAAAAGCGGCAAAACGTTGACAATGATGCCCTTGGCCAAAAAGGGCATATGCGTTTTTTCCTGAATATATTCAGGAAAAAACGCATACGCCCTTTTTGGCCAACCAAGCAACCTGGAAAGGCAAATCAGCGCGACAAAGCAGACTCGCTACCCATCGGTCAAAAGGGCCATGCTGAAAAAAGTCTCAAAACCAGAAATGCAGGACAGGCCATGGAGAAATGGGAGCCTTGCTACACTGATGGGCGGGATGTAAATTGCCAACAGCCACTCTGGAGAAGTGTACGGTGTGTCCTGAAACATCTAAAAAACACAGCTTAGAGAGCATAGGGCACTTCCACTCATGGGGGTATAAATTGGGAAAATGAAAAATCAGCAAGACACAAGCACCCCAAAGTTTAGGGCTGCTCTGTTGACAAGGACCTCCACTTCATTCCACCTTCAATATCCCAGGAAAGAGAAAAATGGATAAAGAAGTTGTGGTCCTTATGTACAATGGAATATCACTCAGCCAGGAAATCAATGTCATAAGGCTAGTAGCAGCATGATGAGTGGATTTAGGTACGACGATTCTAAGTGAAATAAGTCACACAGAAAAGGACACTTCTCATAAGGTATCACTTATAGAGGGAGTGTAAAAACCGTTACACTTGAACTGAATTACAAAACAGAACAGAGTCACACATGCAGAAAACACACTATGGCTGCTTAACGGGAAAGGTGAGGTGGGGTGATACATAAAACAAGGGTATCAAATTAGCTCAGATACCGTTCCATAAACCCAATATGTAATAGACAAGACCTACTCCTTGCTCAGAGAACTGGACTCAACACGCCCTATTCACCGCACAAGAATATATCTGACTAGTAATAATCTTAAAACCTAGGTATTGATATCTCTCTGTTAGTGTGTCAAGTGGGTGTAAAGCGGCATAAACACAGCAGTGAAAAGCAGCTAAACCCCATTATAAAAATAAATTACTTCGAAAAACCCATGAAACAAAGACAGTGAAAGAGAGAGAAATTCTTACACAATGCGTTCAGGGGCTGTGATGCAACCTGGATTGACCATATCTAGACCCACAGCTGGATGAGACATAAGGGTGGACACTCTTGGGGCTGAGAGGTTTGGTGAGGTTGGGTGAGCAAACGCAGACCCTTTAAAGTAATACTGCGTGGTACCCATCGCATGGGTCCCAAATCTCCAGGTTCAAGGACATCTTCCTACATCGAAAACATGCATGAGAAAACAAAAAGATGGTACACCATGTGATGGGGAAAGGTTTCTAAAACGCACCTCATTTCTCTTCTCCTTGTGCCCGGGTTCGCCATTCCAGCCGCTTTACTAACAATCTCCCTACTTGGAGCATCAGCACCTTTAACCTCCTGTTCCGTACAGGTTGCAATTTGTCCTGAGGATGAACGGGTAGACGGGGAACCAGTGAGAGACTAGCTCTTGGTGTTGGGACAGGCACAGGTCACTCTATTTTCCCATCAGGAAGAAGAATTAACCACAGGCTCATCCTCCCCCCCGGAACCAGAACAGGGCCTGAAGCCATCCTGCGCTTTTGCGGCCAGCTCCCAAAAAAGCGAGTTGTACAATGGAGCTTCAGGGCACTGCAATTCCCAAACCTGCAGAGTTATAAATGATAACTCTCGTCCACAAATATATTGAGGGAAGGCAAAGAAGAGGATTTGAAATCAAGGCAGAATTGCAGGAAACAGATTTCAGGAGGTAGATTCGAATCGCCTTTAAAGCACATGAAAAGCGGCAAAACGTTGACAATGATGCCCTTGGCCAAAAAGGGCGTATGCATTTTTTCCTGAATATATTCAGGAAAAAACGCATACGCCCTTTTTGGCCAACCAAGCAACCTGGAAAGGCAAATCAGGGCTACAAAGAAGACTCGCTACCCATCGGTCAAAAGGGCCATGCTGAAAAAAGTCTCAAAACCAGAAATGCAGGACAGGCCATGGAGAAATGGGAGCCTTGCTACACTGATGGGCGGGATGTAAATTGCCAACAGCCACTCTGGAGAAGTGTACGGTGTGTCCTGAAACATCTAAAAAACATAGCTTAGAGAGCTTAGGGCACTTCCACTCATGGGGGTATAAATTGGGAAAATGAAAAATCAGCAAGACACAAGCACCCCAACGTTTAGTGCTGCTCTGTCGACAAGGACCTCCACTTCATTCCACCTTCAATATCCCAGGAAAGAGAAAAATGGATAAAGAAGTTGTGGTCCTTATGTACAATGGAATATCACTCAGCCAGGAAATCAATGTCATAAGGCTAGTAGCAGCATGATGAGTGGATTTAGGTACGACGATTCTAAGTGAAATAAGTCACACAGAAAAGGACACTTCTCATAAGGTATCACTTATAGAGGGAATGTAAAAACCGTTACACTTGAACTGAATTACAAAACAGAACAGAGTCACACATGCAGAAAACACACTATGGCTGCTTAACGGGAAAGGTGAGGTGGGGTGATACATAAAACAAGGGTTTCAAATTAGCTCAGATACCGTTCCATAAACCCAATATGTAATAGACAAGACCTACTCCTTGCTCAGAGAACTGGACTCAACACGCCCTATTCACCGCACAAGAATATATCTGACTAGTAATAATCTTAAAACCTATGTATTGATATCTCTCTGTTAGTGTGT
Source organism: Balaenoptera borealis (assembly GCF_965194805.1). NCBI lineage: Eukaryota > Metazoa > Chordata > Mammalia > Artiodactyla > Balaenopteridae > Balaenoptera > Balaenoptera borealis. Next base: position 55,309 of record NW_028123836.1, read on the forward strand.
CAAGTGGGTGTAAAGCGGCATAAACACAGCAGTGAAAAGCAGCTAAACCCCATTATAAAAATAAATTACTTTGAAAAACCCATGAAACAAAGACAGTGAAAGAGAGAGAAATTCTTACACAATGCGTTCAGGGGCTGTGATGCAACCTGGATTGACCATTTCTAGACCCACAGCTGGATGAGACATAAGGGTGGACACTCTTGGGGCTGAGAGGTTTGTTGAGGTTGGGTGAGCAAACGCAGACCCTTTAAAGTAATACTGCGTGGTACCCATCGCATGGGTCCCAAATCTCCAGGTTCAAGGGCATCTTCCTACATCGAAAACATGCATGAGAAAACATAAAGATGGTACACCATATGATGGGGAAAGGTTTCTAAAACGCACCTCATTTCTCTTCTCCTTGTGCCCGGGATCGCCATTCCAGCCGCTTTACTAACAATCTCCCTACTTGGAGCATCAGCACCTTTAACCTCCTGTTCCATACAGGTTGCAATTTGTCCTGAGGATGAACGAGAAGACGTGGAACCAATGAGAGACTAGCTCTTGGTGTAGGGACAGGCACAGGTCACTCTATTTTCCCATCAGGAAGAAGAATTAACCACAGGCTCAGCCTGCCCCCCGGAACCAGAACAGGGCCTGAAGCCATCCTGCGCTTTTGCGGCCAGCTCCCAAGAACGCGAGTTGTAAAATGGAGCTTCAGGGCACTGCAATTCACAAACCTGCAGAGTTATAAATGATAACTCTCGTCCACAAATATATTGAGGGAAGGCAAAGAAGAGGATTTGAAATCAAGGCAGAAATGCAGGAAACAGATTTCAGGAGGTAGATTCGAATCGCCTTTAAAGCACATGAAAAGCGGCAAAACGTTGACAATGATGCTCTTGGCCAAAAAGGGCGTATGCGTTTTTTCCTGAATATATTCAGGAAAAAACGCATACGCCCTTTTTGGCCAACCAAGCAACCTGGAAAGGCAAATCAGGGCTACAAAGAAGACTCGCTACCCATCGGTCAAAAGGGCCATGCTGAAAAAAGTCTCAAAACCAGAAATGCAGGACAGGCCATGGAGAAATGGGAGCCTTGCTACACTGATGGGCGGGATGTAAATTGCCAACAGCCACTCTGGAGAAGTGTACGGTGTGTCCTGAAACATCTAAAAAACACAGCTTAGAGAGCATAGGGCACTTCCACTCATGGGGGTATAAATTGGGAAAATGAAAAATCAGCAAGACACAAGCACCCCAAAGTTTAGGGCTGCTCTGTTGACAAGGACCTCCACTTCATTCCACCTTCAATATCCCAGGAGGGAGAAAAATGGATAAAGAAGTTGTGGTCCTTATGTACAATGGAATATCACTCAGCCATGAAATCAATGTCATAAGGCTAATAGCAGCATGATGAGTGGATTTAGGTACGACGATTCTAAGTGAAATAAGTCACACAGAAAAGGACACTTCTCATAAGGTATCACTTATAGAGGGAATGTAAAAACCGTTACACTTGAACTGAATTACAAAACAGAACAGAGTCACACATGCAGAAAACACACTATGGCTGCTTAACGGGAAAGGTGAGGTGGGGTGATACATAAAAAAAGGGTTTCAAATTAGCTCAGATACCGTTCCATAAACCCAATATGTAATAGACAAGACCTACTCCTTGCTCAGAGAACTGGACTCAACACGCCCTATTCACCGCACAAGAATATATCTGACTAGTAATAATCTTAAAACCTATGTATTGATATCTCTCTGTTAGTGTGTCAAGTGGGTGTAAAGCGGCATAAACACAGCAGTGAAAAGCAGCTAAACCCCATTATAAAAATAAATTACTTTGAAAAACCCATGAAACAAAGACAGTGAAAGAGAGAGAAATTCTTACACAATGCGTTCAGGGGCTGTGATGCAACCTGGATTGACCATATCTAGACCCACAGCTGGATGAGACATAAGGGTGGACACTCTTGGGGCTGAGAGGTTTGGTGAGGTTGGGTGAGCAAACGCAGACCCTTTAAAGTAATACTGCGTGGTACCCATCGCATGGGTCCCAAATCTCCAGGTTCAAGGGCATCTTCCTACATCGAAAACATGCATGAGAAAACAAAAAGATGGTACACCATGTGATGGGGAAAGGTTTCTAAAACGCACCTCATTTCTCTTCTCCTTGTGCCCGGGTTCGCCATTCCAGCCGCTTTACTAACAATGTCCCTACTTGGAGCATCAGCACCTTTAACCTCCTGTTCCGTACAGGTTGCAATTTGTCCTGAGGATGAACGGGTAGACGGGGAACCAGTGAGAGACTAGCTCTTGGTGTTGGGACAGGCACAGGTCACTCTATTTTCCCATCAGGAAGAAGAATTAACCACAGGCTCATCCTCCCCCCCGGAACCAGAACAGGGCCTGAAGCCATCCTGCGCTTTTGCGGCCAGCTCCCAAAAAAGCGAGTTGTAAAATGGAGCTTCAGGGCACTGCAATTCACAAACCTACAGAGTTATAAATGATAACTCTCGTCCACAAATATATTGAGGGAAGGCAAAGAAGAGGATTTGAAATCAAGGCAGAATTGTAGGAAACAGATTTCAGGAGGTAGATTCGAAGCGCCTTTAAAGCACATGAAAAGCGGCAAAACGTTGACAATGATGCCCTTGGCCAAAAAGGGCATATGCGTTTTTTCCTGAATATATTCAGGAAAAAACGCATACGCCCTTTTTGGCCAACCAAGCAACCTGGAAAGGCAAATCAGCGCGACAAAGCAGACTCGCTACCCATCGGTCAAAAGGGCCATGCTGAAAAAAGTCTCAAAACCAGAAATGCAGGACAGGCCATGGAGAAATGGGAGCCTTGCTACACTGATGGGCGGGATGTAAATTGCCAACAGCCACTCTGGAGAAGTGTACGGTGTGTCCTGAAACATCTAAAAAACACAGCTTAGAGAGCATAGGGCACTTCCACTCATGGGGGTATAAATTGGGAAAATGAAAAATCAGCAAGACACAAGCACCCCAAAGTTTAGGGCTGCTCTGTTGACAAGGACCTCCACTTTATTCCACCTTCAATATCCCAGGAAAGAGAAAAATGGATAAAGAAGTTGTGGTCCTTATGTACAATGGAATATCACTCAGCCAGGAAATCAATGTCATAAGGCTAGTAGCAGCATGATGAGTGGATTTAGGTACGACGATTCTAAGTGAAATAAGTCACACAGAAAAGGACACTTCTCATAAGGTATCACTTATAGAGGGAATGTAAAAACCGTTACACTTGAACTGAATTACAAAACAGAACAGAGTCACACATGCAGAAAACACACTATGGCTGCTTAACGGGAAAGGTGAGGTGGGGTGATACATAAAACAAGGGTTTCAAATTAGCTCAGATACCGTTCCATAAACCCAATATGTAATAGACAAGACCTACTCCTTGCTCAGAGAACTGGACTCAACACGCCCTATTCACCGCACAAGAATATATCTGACTAGTAATAATCTTAAAACCTAGGTATTGATATCTCTCTGTTAGTGTGTCAAGTGGGTGTAAAGCGGCATAAACACAGCAGTGAAAAGCAGCTAAACCCCATTATAAAAATAAATTACTTCGAAAAACCCATGAAACAAAGACAGTGAAAGAGAGAGAAATTCTTACACAATGCGTTCAGGGGCTGTGATGCAACCTGGATTGACCATATCTAGACCCACAGCTGGATGAGACATAAGGGTGGACACTCTTGGGGCTGAGAGGTTTGGTGAGGTTGGGTGAGCAAACGCAGACCCTTTAAAGTAATACTGCGTGGTACCCATCGCATGGGTCCCAAATCTCCAGGTTCAAGGACATCTTCCTACATCGAAAACATGCATGAGAAAACAAAAAGATGGTACACCATGTGATGGGGAAAGGTTTCTAAAACGCACCTCATTTCTCTTCTCCTTGTGCCCGGGTTCGCCATTCCATCCGCTTTACTAACAATCTCCCTACTTGGAGCATCAGCACCTTTAACCTCCTGTTCCGTACAGGTTGCAATTTGTCCTGAGGATGAACGGGTAGACGGGGAACCAGTGAGAGACTAGCTCTTGGTGTTGGGACAGGCACAGGTCACTCTATTTTCCCATCAGGAAGAAGAATTAACCACAGGCTCATCCTCCCCCCCGGAACCAGAACAGGGCCTGAAGCCATCCTGCGCTTTTGCGGCCAGCTCCCAAAAAAGCGAGTTGTACAATGGAGCTTCAGGGCACTGCAATTCCCAAACCTGCAGAGTTATAAATGATAACTCTCGTCCACAAATATATTGAGGGAAGGCAAAGAAGAGGATTTGAAATCAAGGCAGAATTGCAGGAAACAGATTTCAGGAGGTAGATTCGAATCGCCTTTAAAGCACATGAAAAGCGGCAAAACGTTGACAATGATGCCCTTGGCCAAAAAGGGCGTATGCGTTTTTTCCTGAATATATTCAGGAAAAAACGCATACGCCCTTTTTGGCCAACCAAGCAACCTGGAAAGGCAAATCAGGGCTACAAAGAAGACTCGCTACCCATCGGTCAAAAGGGCCATGCTGAAAAAAGTCTCAAAACCAGAAATGCAGGACAGGCCATGGAGAAATGGGAGCCTTGCTACACTGATGGGCGGGATGTAAATTGCCAACAGCCACTCTGGAGAAGTGTACGGTGTGTCCTGAAACATCTAAAAAACATAGCTTAGAGAGCTTAGGGCACTTCCACTCATGGGGGTATAAATTGGGAAAATGAAAAATCAGCAAGACACAAGCACCCCAACGTTTAGTGCTGCTCTGTCGACAAGGACCTCCACTTCATTCCACCTTCAATATCCCAGGAAAGAGAAAAATGGATAAAGAAGTTGTGGTCCTTATGTACAATGGAATATCACTCAGCCAGGAAATCAATGTCATAAGGCTAGTAGCAGCAAGATGAGTGGATTTAGGTACGACGATTCTAAGTGAAATAAGTCACACAGAAAAGGACACTTCTCATAAGGTATCACTTATAGAGGGAATGTAAAAACCGTTACACTTGAACTGAATTACAAAACAGAACAGAGTCACACATGCAGAAAACACACTATGGCTGCTTAACGGGAAAGGTGAGTGGGGTGATACATAAAACAAAGGTTTCAAATTAGCTCAGATACCGTTCCATAAACCCAATATGTAATAGACAAGACCTACTCCTTGCTCAGAGAACTGGACTCAACACGCCCTATTCACCGCACAAGAATATATCTGACTAGTAATAATCTTAAAACCTAGGTATTGATATCTCTCTGTTAGTGTGTCAAGTGGGTGTAAAGCGGCATAAACACAGCAGTGAAAAGCAGCTAAACCCCATTATAAAAATAAATTACTTTCAAAAACCCATGAAACAAAGACAGTGAAAGAGAGAGAAATTCTTACACAATGAGTTCAGGGGCTGTGATGCAACCTGGATTGACCATATCTAGACCCACAGCTGGATGAGACATAAAGGTGGACACTCTTGGGGCTGAGAGGTTTGGTGAGGTTGGGTGAGCAAACGCAGACCCTTTAAAGTAATACTGCGTGGTACCCATCGCATGGGTCCCAAATCTCCAGGTTCAAGGGCATCTTCCTACATCGAAAACATGCATGAGAAAACAAAAAGATGGTACACCATGTGATGGGGAAAGTTTTCTAAAACGCACCTCATTTCTCTTCTCCTTGTGCCCGGGTTCGCCATTCCATCCGCTTTACTAACAATCTCCCTACTTGGAGCATCAGCACCTTTAACCTCCTGTTCCGTACAGGTTGCAATTTGTCCTGAGGATGAACGGGTAGACGGGGAACCAGTGAGAGACTAGCTCTTGGTGTTGGGACAGGCACAGGTCACTCTATTTTCCCATCAGGAAGAAGAATTAACCACAGGCTCATCCTCCCCCCGGAACCAGAACAGGGCCTGAAGCCATCCTGCGCTTTTGCGGCCAGCTCCCAAAAAAGCGAGTTGTAAAATGGAGCTTCAGGGCACTGCAATTCACAAACCTGCAGAGTTATAAATGATAACTCTCGTCCACAAATATATTGAGGGAAGGCAAAGAAGAGGATTTGAAATCAAGGCAGAAATGCAGGAAACAGATTTCAGGAGGTAGATTCGAATCACCTTTAAAGCACATGAAAAGCGGCAAAACGTTGACAATGATGCCCTTGGCCAAAAAGGGCGTATGTGTTTTTTCCTGAATATATTCAGGAAAAAACGCATACGCCCTTTTTGGCCAACCAAGCAACCTGGAGAGGCAAATCAGGGCTACAAAGAAGACTCGCTACCCATCGGTCAAAAGGGCCATGCTGAAAAAAGTCTCAAAACCAGAAATGCAGGACAGGCCATGGAGTAATGGGAGCCTTGCTACACTGATGGGCGGGATGTAAATTGCCAACAGCCACTCTGGAGAAGTGTACGGTGTGTCCTGAAACATCTAAAAAACACAGCTTAGAGAGCATAGGGCACTTCCACTCATGGGGGTATAAATTGGGAAAATGAAAAATCAGCAAGACACAAGCACCCCAAAGTTTAGGGCTGCTCTGTTGACAAGGACCTCCACTTCATTCCACCTTCAATATCCCAGGAGGGAGAAAAATGGATAAAGAAGTTGTGGTCCTTATGTACAATGGAATATCACTCAGCCATGAAATCAATGTCATAAGGCTAATAGCAGCATGATGAGTGGATTTAGGTACGACGATTCTAAGTGAAATAAGTCACACAGAAAAGGACACTTCTCATAAGGTATCACTTATAGAGGGAATGTAAAAACCGTTACACTTGAACTGAATTACAAAACAGAACAGAGTCACACATGCAGAAAACACACTATGGCTGCTTAACGGGAAAGGTGAGGTGGGGTGATACATAAAACAAGGGTTTCAAATTAGCTCAGATACCGTTCCATAAACCCAATATGTAATAGACAAGACCTACTCCTTGCTCAGAGAACTGGACTCAACACGCCCTATTCACCGCACAAGAATATATCTGACTAGTAATAATCTTAAAACCTATGTATTGATATCTCTCTGTTAGTGTGTCAAGTGGGTGTAAAGCGGCATAAACACAGCAGTGAAAAGCAGCTAAACCCCATTATAAAAATAAATTACTTTGAAAAACCCATGAAACAAAGACAGTGAAAGAGAGAGAAATTCTTACACAATGCGTTCAGGGGCTGTGATGCAACCTGGATTGACCATTTCTAGACCCACAGCTGGATGAGACATAAGGGTGGACACTCTTGGGGCTGAGAGGTTTGGTGAGGTTGGGTGAGCAAACACAGACCCTTTAAAGTAATACTGCGTGGTACCCATCGCATGGGTCCCAAATCTCCAGGTTCAAGGGCATCTTCCTACATCGAAAACATGCATGAGAAAACATAAAGATGGTACACCATATGATGGGGAAAGGTTTCTAAAATGCACCTCATTTCTCTTCTCCTTGTGCCCGGGATCGCCATTCCAGCCGCTTTACTAACAATCTCCCTACTTGGAGCATCAGCACCTTTAACCTCCTGTTCCGTACAGGTTGCAATTTGTCCTGAGGATGAACGAGAAGACGTGGAACCAATGAGAGACTAGCTCTTGGTGTAGGGACAGGCACAGGTCACTCTATTTTCCCATCAGGAAGAAGAATTAACCACAGGCTCATCCTCCCCCCCGGAACCAGAACAGGGACTGAAGCCATCCTGCGATTTTGTGGCCAGCTCCCAAAAAAGCGAGTTGTAAAATGGAGCTTCAGGGCACTGCAATTCACAAACCTGCAGAGTTATAAATGATAACTTTCGTCCACAAATATATTAAGGGAAGGCAAAGAAGAGGACTTCAAATCAAGGCAGAATTGCAGGAAACAGATTTCAGGAGGTAGATTCGAATCGCCTTTAAAGCACATGAAAAGCGGCAAAACGTTGACAATGATGCCCTTGGCCAAAAAGGGCGTATGCGTTTTTTCCTGAATATATTCAGGAAAAAACGCATACGCCCTTTTTGGCCAACCAAGCAACCTGGAAAGGCAAATCAGGGCTACAAAGAAGACTCGCTACCCATCGGTCAAAAGGGCCATGCTGAAAAAAGTCTCAAAACCAGAAATGCAGGACAGGCCATGGAGAAATGGGAGCCTTGCTACACTGATGGGCGGGATGTAAATTGCCAACAGCCACTCTGGAGAAGTGTACGGTGTGTCCTGAAACATCTAAAAAACACAGCTTAGAGAGCATAGGGCACTTCCACTCATGGGGGTATAAATTGGGAAAATGAAAAATCAGCAAGACACAAGCACCCCAAAGTTTAGGGCTGCTCTGTTGACAAGGACCTCCACTTCATTCCACCTTCAATATCCCAGGAGGGAGAAAAATGGATAAAGAAGTTGTGGTCCTTATGTACAATGGAATATCACTCAGCCATGAAATCAATGTCATAAGGCTAATAGCAGCATGATGAGTGGATTTAGGTACGACGATTCTAAGTGAAATAAGTCACACAGAAAAGGACACTTCTCATAAGGTATCACTTATAGAGGGAATGTAAAAACCGTTACACTTGAACTGAATTACAAAACAGAACAGAGTCACACATGCAGAAAACACACTATGGCTGCTTAACGGGAAAGGTGAGGTGGGGTGATACATAAAACAAGGGTTTCAAATTAGCTCAGATACCGTTCCATAAACCCAATATGTAATAGACAAGACCTACTCCTTGCTCAGAGAACTGGACTCAACACGCCCTATTCACCGCACAAGAATATATCTGACTAGTAATAATCTTAAAACCTATGTATTGATATCTCTCTGTTAGTGTGTCAAGTGGGTGTAAAGTGGCATAAACACAGCAGTGAAAAGCAGCTAAACCCCATTATGAAAATAAATTACTTTGAAAAACCCATGAAACAAAGACAGAGAAAGAGAGAGAAATTCTTACACAATGCGTTCAGGGGCTGTGATGCAACCTGGATTGACCATTTCTAGACCCACAGCTGGATGAGACATAAGGGTGGACACTCTTGGGGCTGAGAGGTTTGGTGAGGTTGGGTGAGCAAACGCAGACCCTTTAAAGTAATACTGCGTGGTACCCATCGCATGGGTCCCAAATCTCCAGGTTCAAGGGCATCTTCCTACATTGAAAACATGCATGAGAAAACAAAAAATGGTACACCATGTGATGGGGAAAGGTTTCTAAAACGCACCTCATTTCTCTTCTCCTTGTGCCCGGGTTCGCCATTCCAGCCGCTTTACTAACAATCTCCCTACTTGGAGCATCAGCACCTTTAACCTCCTGTTCCGTACAAGTTGCAATTTGTCCTGGGGATGAACGGGAAGACGGGGAACCAATGAGAGACTAGCTCTTGGTGTAGGGACAGGCACAGGTCACTCTATTTTCCCATCAGGAAGAAGAATTAACCACAGGCTCAGCCTGCCCCCCGGAACCAGAACAGGGTCTGAAGCCATCCTGCGCTTTTGCGGCCAGCTCCCAAAAACGCGAGTTGTAAAATGGAGGTTCAGGGCACTGCAATTCACAAACCTGCAGAGTTATAAATGATAACTCTCGTCCACAAATATATTGAGGGAAGGCAAAGAAGAGGATTTGAAATCAAGGCAGAATTGCAGGAAACAAATTTCAGGAGGTAGATTCGAATCGCCTTTAAAGCACATGAAAAGCGGCAAAACGTTGACAATGATGCCCTTGGCCAAAAAGGGCGTATGCGTTTTTTCCTGAATATATTCAGGAAAAAACGCATACGCCCTTTTTGGCCAACCAAGCAACCTGGAAAGGCAAATCAGCGCTACAAAGAAGTCTCGCTACCCATTGGTCAAAATGGCCATGCTGAAAAAAGTGTCAAATCCAGAAATGCAGGAAAGGCCATGGAGAAATGGGAGCCATGCTACACTGATGGGCGGGATGTAAATTGCCAACAGCCACTCTGGAGAAGTGTACGGTGAGTCCTGAAACGTCTAAAAAGCAAAGCTTAGAGAGCATAGGGCACTTCCACTCATGGGGGTATACATTGGGAAAATTAAAAATCAGCAAGAGACAAGCACCCCAAAGTTTAGGGCTGCTCTCTTGACAAGGACCTCCACTTCATTCCACCTTCAATATCCCAGGAAAGAGAAAAATGGATAAAGAAGTTGTGGTCCTTATATACAATGGAATATCACTCAGCCATGAAATCAATGTCATAAGGCTAGTAGCAGCATGATGAGTGGATTTAGGTACGACGATTCTAAGTGAAATAAGTCACACAGAAAAGGACACTTCTCATAAGGTATCACTTTTAGAGGGAATGTAAAAACCGTTACACTTGAACTGAATTACAAAACAGAACAGAGTCACACATGCAGAAAACACACTATGGCTGCTTAACGGGAAAGGTGAGGTGGGGTGATACATAAAACAAGGGTTTCAAATTAGCTCAGATACCGTTCCATAAAACCAATATGTAATAGACAAGACCTACTCCTTGCTCAGAGAACTGGACTCAACACGCCCTATTCACCACACAAGAATATATCTGACTAGTAATAATCTTAAAACCTATGTATTGATATCTCTCTGTTAGTGTGTCAAGTGGGTGTAAAGCAGCATAAACACAGCAGTGAAAAGCAGCTAAACCCCATTATAAAAATAAATTACTTTGAAAAACCCATGAAACAAAGACAGTGAAAGAGAGCGAAATTCTTACACAATGCGTTCAGGGGCTGTGATGCAACCTGGATTGACCATATCTAGACCCACAGCTGGATGAGACATAAGGGTGGACACTCTTGGGGCTGAGAGGTTTGGTGAGGTTGGGTGAGCAAACGCAGACCCTTTAAAGTAATACTGCGTGGTACCCATCGCATGGGTCCCAAATCTCCAGGTTCAAGGGCATCTTCCTACATTGAAAACATGCATGAGAAACCCAGAAGATGGTACACCGTGTGATGGGGAAAGGTTTCTAAAACGTACCTCATTTCTCATCTCCTTGTGCCCGGGTTCGCCATAACAGCCGCTTTACTAGCAATCTCCCTACTTGGAGCATCAGCATCTTTAACCTCCTGTTCCGTACAGGTTGCAATTTGTCCTGAGGATGAACGAGAAGACATGGAACCAATGAGAGACTAGCTCTTGGTGTTGGGACATGCAGAGGTCACTCTATTTTCCCATCAGGAAGAAGAATTAACCACAGGCTCATCCTGCCCCCCGGAACCAGAACAGGGCCTGAAGCCATCCTGCGCTTTTGCGGCCATCTCCCAAAAAGGCGAGTTGTAAAATGGAGGTTCAGGGCACTGCAATTCACAAACCTGCAGAGTTATAAATGATAACTCTCGTCCACAAATATATTGAGGGAAGGCAAAGAAGAGGATTTGAAATCAAGGCAGAATTGCAGGAAACAGATTTCAGGAGGTAGATTCGAATCGCCTTTAAAGCACATGAAAAGCGGCAAAACGTTGACAATGATGCCCTTGGCCAAAAAGGGCGTATGCGTTTTTTCCTGAATATATTCAGGAAAAAACGCATACGCCCTTTTTGGCCAACCAAGCAACCTGGAAAGGCAAATCAGCGCTACAAAGAAGTCTCGCTACCCATTGGTCAAAATGGCCATGCTGAAAAAAGTGTCAAAACCAGAAATGCAGGAAAGGCCATGGAGAAATGGGAGCCATGCTACACTGATGGGCGGGATGTAAATTGCCAACAGCCACTCTGGAGAAGTGTACGGTGAGTCCTGAAACGTCTAAAAAGCAAAGCTACAGAGCATAGGGCACTTCCACTCATGGGGGTATACATTGGGAAAATTAAAAATCAGCAAGAGACAAGCACCCCAAAGTTTAGGGCTGCTCTCTTGACAAGGACCTCCACTTCATTCCACCTTCAATATCCCAGGAAAGAGAAAAATGGATAAAGAAGTTGTGGTCCTTATATACAATGCAATATCACTCAGCCATGAAATCAATGTCATAAGGCTAGTAGCAGCATGATGAGTGGATTTAGGTACGACGATTCTAAGTGAAATAAGTCACACAGAAAAGGACACTTCTCATAATGTATCACTTATAGAGGGAATGTAAAAACCGTTACACTTGAACTGAATTACAAAACAGAACAGAGTCACACATGCAGAAAACAGACTATGGCTGCTTAACGGGAAAGGTGAGGTGGGGTGATACATAAAACAAGGGTTTCAAATTAGCTCAGATACCGTTCCATAAAACCAATATGTAATAGATAAGACCTACTCCTTGCTCAGAGAACTGGACTCAACACGCCCTATTCACCGCACAAGAATATATCTGACTAGTAATAATCTTAAAACCTAGGTATTGATATCTCTCTGTTAGTGTGTCAAGTGGGTGTAAAGCGGCATAAACACAGCAGTGAAAAGCAGCTAAACCCCATTATAAAAATAAATTACTTTTACAAACCCATGAAACAAAGACAGTGAAAGAGAGAGAAATTCTTACACAATGCGTTCAGGGGCTGTGATGCAACCTGGATTGACCATATCTAGACCCACAGCTGGATGAGACATAAGGGTGGACACTCTTGGGGCTGAGAGGTTTGGTGAGGTTGGGTGAGCAAACGCAGACCCTTTAAAGTAACACTGCGTGGTACCCATCGCATGGGTCCCAAATCTCCAGGTTCAAGGGCATCTTCCTACATTGAAAACATGCATGAGAAACCCAGAAGATGGTACACCGTGTGATGGGGAAAGCTTTCTAAAACGTACCTCATTTGTCATCTCCTTGTGCCCGGGTTCGCCATAACAGCCGCTTTACTAGCAATCTCCCTACTTGGAGCATCAGCATCTTTAACCTCCTGTTCCGTACAGATTGCAATTTGTCCTGAGGATGAACGAGAAGACATGGAACCAATGAGAGACTAGCTCTTGGTGTTGGGACATGCAGAGGTCACTCTATTTTCCCATCAGGAAGAAGAATTAACCACAGGTTCATCCTGCCCCCCGGAACCAGAACAGGGCCTGAAGCCATCCTGCGCTTTTGCGGCCATCTCCCAAAAAGGCGAGTTGTAAAATGGAGGTTCAGGGCACTGCAATTCACAAACCTGCAGAGTTATAAATGATAACTCTCGTCCACAAATATATTGAGGGAAGGCAAAGAAGAGGATTTGAAATCAAGGCAGAATTGCAGGAACCAGATTTCAGGAGGTAGATTCGAATCGCCTTTAAAGCACATGAAAAGCGGCAAAACGTTGACAATGATGCCCTTGGCCAAAAAGGGCGTATGCGTTTTTTCCTGAATATATTCAGGAAAACACGCATACGCCCTTTTTGGCCAACCAAGCAACCTGGAAAGGCAAATCAGCGCTACAAAGAAGTCTCGCTACCCATTGGTCAAAATGGCCGTGCAGAAAAAAGTGTCAAAACCAGAAATGCAGGAAAGGCCATGGAGAAATGGGAGCCATGCTACACTGATGGGCGGGATGTAAATTGCCAACAGCCACTCTGGAGAAGTGTACGGTGAGTCCTGAAACGTCTAAAAAGCAAAGCTACAGAGCATAGGGCACTTCCACTCATGGGGGTATACATTGGGAAAATTAAAAATCAGCAAGAGACAAGAACCCCAAAGTTTAGGGCTGCTCTCTTGACAAGGACCTCCACTTCATTCCACCTTCAATATCCCAGGAAAGAGAAAAATGGATAAAGAAGTTGTGGTCCTTATATACAATGGAATATCACTCAGCCATGAAATCAATGTCATAAGGCTAGTAGCAGCATGATGAGTGGATTTAGGTACGACGATTCTAAGTGAAATAAGTCACACAGAAAAGGACACTTCTCATAAGGTATCACTTATAGAGGGAATGTAAAAACCGTTACACTTGAACTGAATTACAAAACAGAACAGAGTCACACATGCAGAAAACACACTATGGCTGCTTAACGGGAAAGGTGAGGTGGGGTGATACATAAAACAAGGGTTTCAAATTAGCTCAGATACCGTTCCATAAAACCAATATGTAATAGATAAGACCTACTCCTTGCTCAGAGAACTGGACTCAACACGCCCTATTCACCGCACAAGAATATATCTGACTAGTAATAATCTTAAAACCTAGGTATTGATATCTCTCTGTTAGTGTGTCAAGTGGGTGTAAAGCGGCATAAACACAGCAGTGAAAAGCAGCTAAACCCCATTATAAAAATAAATTACTTTGAAAAACCCATGAAACAAAGACAGTGAAAGAGAGAGAAATTCTTACACAATGCGTTCAGGGGCTGTGATGCAACCTGGATTGACCATATCTAGACCCACAGCTGGATGAGACATAAGGGTGGACACTCTTGGGGCTGAGAGGTTTGGTGAGGTTGGGTGAGCAAACGCAGACCCTTTAAAGTAATACTGCGTGGTACCCATCGCATGGGTCCCAAATCTCCAGGTTCAAGGGCATCTTGCTACATCGAAAACATGCATGAGAAACCCAGAAGATGGTACACCGTGTGATGGGGAAAGGTTTCTAAAACGCACGTCATTTCTCATCTCCTTGTGCCCGGGTTCGCCATTCCAGCCGCTTTACTAGCAATCTCCCTACTTGGAGCATCAGCACCTTTAACCTCCTGTTCCGTACAGGTTGCAATTTGTCCTGAGGATGAACGGGAAGACGTGGAACCAATGAGAGACTAGCTCTTGGTGTTGGGACAGGCACAGGTCACTCTATTTTCCCATCAGGAAGAAGAATTAACTACAGGCTCAGCCTGCCCCCGGGAACCAGAAGAGCGCCTGAAGCCATCCTGCTCTTTTGCGGCCTGCTCCCAAAAAAGCGACTTGTAAAATGGAGCTTCAGGGCACTGCAATTCACAAACCTGCAGAGTTATAAATGATAACTCTCGTCCACAAATATATTGAGGGAAGGCAAAGAAGACGATTTGAAATCAAGGCAGAATTGCAGGAAACAGATTTCAGGAGGTAGATTCGAATCGCCTTTAAAGCACATGAAAAGCGGCAAAACGTTGACAATGATGCCCTTGGCCAAAAAGGGCGTATGCGTTTTTTCCTGAATATATTCAGGAAAAAACGCATACGCCCTTTTTGGCCAACCAAGCAACCTGGAAAGGCAAATCAGCGCTACAAAGAAGACTCGCTACCCATCGGTCAAAAGGGCCATGCTGAAAAATGTCTCAAAACCAGAAATGCAGGACAGGCCATGGAGAAATGGGAGCCTTGCCACACTGATGGGTGGGTTGTAAATTGCCAACAGCCACTCTGGAGAAGTGTACGGTGTGTCCTGAAACATCTAAAAAACACAGCTTAGAGAGCATAGGGCACTTCCACTCATGGGGGTATAAATTGGGAAAATGAAAAATCAGCAAGACACAAGCACCCCAAAGTTTAGGGCTGCTCTGTTGACAAGGACCTCCACTTCATTCCACCTTCAATATCCCAGGAAAGAGAAAAATGGATAAAGAAGTTGTGGTCCTTATGTTCAATGGAATATCACTCAGCCATGAAATCAATGTCATAAGGCTAGTAGCAGCATGATGAGTGGATTTAGGTACGACGATTCTAAGTGAAATAAGTCACACAGAAAAGGACACTTCTCATAAGGTATCACTTATAGAGGGAATGTAAAAAGCGTTACACTTGAACTGAATTACAAAACAGAACAGAGTCACACATGCAGAAAACACAGTATGGCTGCTTAACGGGAAAGGTGAGGTGGGGTGATACATAAAACAAGGGTTTCAAATTAGCTCAGATACCGTTCCATAAACCCAATATGTAATAGACAAGACCTACTCCTTGCTCAGAGAACTGGACTCAACACGCCCTATTCGCCGCACAAGAATATATCTGACTAGTAATAATCTTAAAACCTATGTATTGATGTCCCTCTGTAAGTGAATCAAGTGGGTGTAAAGGGGCATAAACACAGCAGTGAAAATCAGGTAAACCCCATTATAAAAATAAATTACTTAAAAATTCCAAAAAACAAAGACAGTGATAGAGGGAAAATTTTTACGTAATTCGTTCCGGGGCTGTGATGCAACCTGGTGTGACCATATCTAGACCCACAGCTGGATGAGAAATAAAGCTGGACACTCTTGGGGCTGAAGGTCTCTTTCCCTATTTACCAGATTAGGAACGTAGAAAGGCTGCCACCCTCTGGCCGTTACCTGCAAAAGCAGCTTTAAAACCTGTGCTAATGGTCACTTCATATGAACAAGTACTTCAGGGCTGTAAATGAAACGTGCCCTCAAAATGTCTTGAGGGAGGTAATGGCCAAAAATTTTCAAAATGTGACACTTACTTTAAGAAAACACTTTGAAGAACTGAGCTGTAATCACAGTTTGATAAATAAAAAGGGCATGCTTTAAAGCTCAATTTCAACAGATTATGGGACACATGCAAATTCAACCACAGATAGGCATCAGCTCGCACCCATTAGAATAACCATCAGCAAGAAAACTACAAACAATAAATATTGAAGGTGTTTTGGAGAAATGCATACCCTCAATTTTAAGTGGGACGTAACCTGGAAAGAGCCACTAATGAGAACTGAATGGTGGTGCCTTTAAAACATACACACTGAGCTACCATATGATACAGCAAGCCCACTGCTTGGCCTATAACATAAGAAGATATAACTGGAAAGACACAGGCAAGCAAATGTGCATTGCAGCAGTATTACAATAGCCAAGACATGGAGGCAACCAGAAAGTCCATCAAGAGGTGCGTGGCCAAAGAAGAACTGGTACACGTACAGATGGAATATTAGCCAGGGAAAAAAATGAAACAATGCCATTTGCAGCACCATGTATGATTCTTGAGGTAATCAGGCAAATTGTACTAAGTCAGAAAGCAAAAGACACATATCCTATAATATCACTTATAGGTCTTAGCTAAAAATTGATACCAATGAAAATATTTCCACAGAGAAATGCAATCACAGATTCATGAAACAAACTTATGGTTCACCAAATGGAAAGGTGTGAGGATTGGATACATTAGGATATTGGGGTTAAGATAGATATAGAAACACATGTGAAATATGTAATCACCAAAGACCTACGTAATACCAAGACAAGACTACTCAACATCGTGTCATAACCTACATGGGAAAATGATCCAAAGAAGAATAGATATATGTATATGTTTAAAAGAACCACATCTTTCACACCTAGAAGAAACAAAACATTTTAATTAAATTTGCTCTGACAAAAAATAAAAATTAAATTAAAAAAAGAACAAGAAGTAATGAGACATAAACTTAAGGGGCTATTTGCTGGCACATTGCATTCTAATTTACAACCAGAACATGACTTCCATTAAGGCTCTGTCATCACTAATAAAGCAGCTTTATAAGCAATGTTGAAGGTAGCTTAAAAGAAGTCTCACTAATTATTGATAGTAACAAGGAAACAAAGAAAAGTAAAAATCTCACTGCAAAAAGTATACATAGGGTAAGGATAGTAGATCAAACACTTATTAAACTTCTGTAGAGAATAAAAGACAACAGTAGTATGTTTTTTTAAAAAGAGAGGGCCCAAATAAATCTGAAATGAAAGAGATGATGTTACAACAGACACCACAGAAATACAAAGTATCCTAAGATACACACAGGGTAACTCAGGGCTCAGACTGGACAGAGCCCACTCTCCAGTCCCCTGTACATGACTTACAGGAGCCTCAGGAACTGAGGAGGGGGTCCCTGAGGAGAGGCTCAAGATAGAATATGGTAGGCATTAACATGACTGCATTCATCTTAAACATGCCTGAACTACATTCACACGAGATGATTTTGTCCTGTATGTACATCGGCACCTCTAGTTGGAACTGCAGATCTTTGGCTTCAACACCTCTACTGACAACATTAGCGTCACCTGCTGTGGACCGTCTCCTATAGGATTTCTAGAATCACAAAACATCGAAGCTTCACAGGACCCAGAGTCTGTGCAACTCCACACAGAGTCTCAGAGTCTCAACTCCACTCAGATACTCCACTCTTGGAGGGCACACACAAAGTAGTGTGCACATCAGGACCCAGGGGAAGGAGCAGTGACCCTGTAGGAGAATGACCAGAACTACCTGCTACTTTTAGAGGGTCTCCTGCAGAGGCAGGTGGTGGCTGTGGCTGTGGCTCACCGTGAGGACAACGACACTGGCAGCAGAAGTTCTGGGAAATACTCCTTGGTGTGAGCCCTCCCAGAGTCCGCCATTAGCCCCACCAAGAGCAAGGTAGGCTCCAGGGCTGGGTCGCCTCAGGCCAAACAACCAACAGGGAGGGAACCCAGCCCCATGCATCAGCAGACAAGCGGATTAAACTTTTTATTAAAGTTTTATTTAATCCGTAGACAAGCGGATTAAAGCTCTGCCCACCAAAGCAACACCCAGCTCTACCCACCACCAGTCCCTCCCATCAGGAAGCTTGCACAAGCCTCTAAGATAGACTCATCCACCGGAGAGCAGACAGCAGAAGCAAGAAGAACTACAATTCTGCAGCCTGTGGAAGGAAAACCACATTCACAGAAAGATAGACAAAATGAAAAGGCAGAGGACTTTATACCAGATCAAGGAACAAGATAAAACCCCAGAAAAAAAATGAAATGAGGTGGAGATAGGGAACCTTCCAGAAAAAGAATTCAGAATAATGATAGTGAAGTTGAGCCAAGACCTTGGAAAAAGAAAGGAGGCAAAGATCGAGAAGATGCAAGAAATGTTTAACAAAGACCTAGAAGAATTAAGGAACAAACACCTAGAAGAATTAAAGAACAAACAAACAGAGGTGAACAATGGAATAACTGAAATGAAAAATACACTAGAAGGAATCAGTAGCAGAATAACTGTGGCAGAAGAACGGATAAGTGACCTGGAAGACAGAAAGGTGGAAATCACTGCCATGGAACAGAATAAAGAAAAAGAATGAAAATAAACGAAGATACCCCAAGAGTCCTCTGGGACAACTTTAAACGCAACAACATTCGCATTATAGGGGTCCCAGAAGGAGAAGAGAGAGAGAAAGGACCCGAGAATATATTTGAAGAGATTATGGTCAAAAACTTCCCTAGCATGGGAAAAGAAATAGCCACCCAAGTCCAGAAGCACAGAGTGTCCCAGGCAGGATAAACCAAAGGAGAAAAATGACAAGACACATAGTAATCAAATTGACAAAAATTAACGACAAAGAAAAATGATTGAAAGCAGCAAGGGAAAAATGACAAATAACATACAAGGGAACTCCCATAAGGATAACAACTGATTTCTCAGCAGAAAATCTACAAGCCAGAAGGAAGTGGCATGATAAATTTAAAGTGATGAAAGGGAAGAACCTACAACCAAGAGTACTCCACCCTGCAAAGAGCTCATTCAGATTTGATGGAGAAATCAAAAGCCTTACAGACAAGCAAAAGCTAAGAGAATTCAGCACCATGAAACCAGCTCTACACCAAATGCTAAAGGAACTTCTCTAAGTGGGAAACACAAGAGAAGAAAAGGACCCACCAAGACAAACCCATAACAATTAAGAAAATAGTAGTAGGAACATACATATCGATAATTACCTTAAACGTGAATGCACTACATGTTCCAACCAAAAGACACAGGCTCGCTGAATGGATACAAAAACAAGACCCATATATATGCTGTCTACAAGAGATCCATTTCAGACCTAGGGACACATACAGACTCAAAGTGAGGCGATGGAAAAATATATTCTATGCAAATGAAAATCAAAAGAAAGCTGGAGTAGCAATACTCATATCAGATAAAATAGACTTTAAAATAAAGAATGTTACAAGAGACGAGGAAAGGCACTACATAATGGTCAGGGGATCAATCCAAGAAGAAGATATAACAACTATAAATATATATGTACCCAAAATAGGAGCAGCTCAATGTATAAGGCAACTGCTAACAGCTATAAAAGAGGAAATCGACAGTAACACAATAATAGCGGGGGACTTTAACAGCTCACTTACACCAGTGGAGATCAGCCAGACAGACAATTAATAAGGAAACACAAGCTTTAAATGACACAATAGACCAGATAGAGTTAATTGATATTTATAGGACATTCCATCCAAAAACAGGAGATTACACGTTCTTCTCAACTGCACACGGAACATTCTCCAGGATAGATCACATCTTGGGTCACAGATAAAGCCTCAGTAAATTTAAGAAAACTGAAATCATATCAAGCAGCTGTTCCGACCACAATGCTATGAGATTAGAAATCAATTACACGGAAA
Organism: Balaenoptera borealis; assembly: GCF_965194805.1. Taxonomy (NCBI): domain Eukaryota; kingdom Metazoa; phylum Chordata; class Mammalia; order Artiodactyla; family Balaenopteridae; genus Balaenoptera; species Balaenoptera borealis. The sequence goes on from NW_028123836.1 coordinate 75,485, forward strand.
AAACCGTAAAAAACACAAACACATGGAGGCTAAACAATACGTTACTAAATAACCAAGAGATCACTGAAGAAACCAAAGAGGAAATCAAAAACTACCTAGAGACAAATGACAACAAAAACACGATGATCCAAAACCTATGGGATGCAGCAAAAGGAGTTCTAAGAGGGAAGTTTATAGCAATACAAGCCTACCTCAAGAAACAAGAAAAATCTCAAATAAACAATCTAACCTTACACCTAGAGGAACTAGAGAAAGAAGAACAAAACCCAAAGTTAGTAGAAGGAAAGAAATCATAAAGATCAGAGCAGAAATAAATGAAATAGAAACAAAGAAAACGAAAGCAAAGATCAATAAAACTAAAAGCTGGTTCTTTGAGAAGATAAGCAAAAATGATCAACCTTTAGCCAGACTCCAGAAAAAGAGGGAGAGGACGCAAATCAACAAAATTAGAAGTGAAAAAGCAGAAGTTACAACAGACACCACAGGAATACAAAGCATCCTAAGAGACTACTACAAGCAACTCTAGGCCAATAAAATGGACAATCTGGAAGAAATGGACAAATTCTTAGAAAGGGATAACCTTCTAAGACTGAACCAGGAAGAAATAGAAAATATGAACAAACCTATCACAAGCAATGAAATTGAAACTGTGATTAAAAATCTTCCAACAAACAAAAGTCCAGAACCAGATGGCATCACAGGTGAATTCTATCAAACATTTAGAGAAGAGCTAACACCCAACCTTCTCAAATTCTTCAAAACAATTGCAGGGGAAGGAACACTCCCAAACTCATTCTATGAGACCACCATCACCCTGATACCAAAATCAGACAGAGATACTACAAGGAAAGAAAATTATAGACCAATATCACTGATGAATATAGATGTAAAAATCCTCAACAAAATACTAGCAAACAGAATCGAACAACACATTAAAAGGATCATACACCATGATCAAGTGGGGTTTATCCCAGGGATGCAAGGATTCTTCAATATACACAAATCAATGTGATACACCATATTAACAAATTGTAGAATAAAAGCATATGATCATCTCAATAGAGGAAGGAAAAGATTTTGAGAAAATTCAACACTCATTTACGATAAAAACTCTGCAGAGTGTGGGCATAGAGGGAAACTACCTCAACATAATAAAGGCCATATATGACAAACCCACAGCAAACAGCATTCTCAATGGTGAAAAAATGAAAGCGTTTCCTCTAAGATCAGGAACAAGACGAGGATGTCCACTCTCACCACTGCTATTCAACATAGTTTTGGAAGTCCTAGCCATGGCAATCAGAGAAGAAAAAGAAATAAAAGGAATACAAAAAGGAAAAGAAGAAGTAAAATTGTCACTGTTTGCAGATGACATGATATCATAGAAAGAGAATCCTGAAGATGCCACCAGAAAACCACTGGAGCTAATCAATGAATTTGGTAAAGTTGCAGGATACAAAATTAATGCACAGAAATTGCTTGCATTCCTATACACTAACAATGAAAGATCAGAAAGAGAAATTAAGGAAACAATCCCATTACCACTGCTACACAAAGAATAAAATACCTAGGAATAAACCTACCTAAGGAAGTAAAAGACCTGTACTCAGAAAACTATAAGACACTGATGAAAGAAATCAAAGATGATATAAACAGATGGAGACATATACCATGTTCTCGGATTAGAAGAATCAATATTGTGAAAATGACTATACTACCCAAAGCAATCTACAGATTCAATGCAATCCCGATCAAAATACATTTGGCATTTTCTACAAAACAAGAAAAAAAAATCTTAAAATTTGTAGGGAGACACAAAAGACCCTGGATAGCCAAAGCAGTCTTGAGGGGGGAAAAAAAAGAGCTGGAGGAATCAGACTTCCAGACTTCAGACTATATTGCAAAGCTACAGTAATCAAGATAATATGGTACTGACACAAAAACAGAAATATAGGTCAATAGAACAGGATAGAAAGCACAGAGATAAACCCACGTACCTATGGTTCACTAATCTATGACAAAGGAGGCAAGGGTATACAATGGAGAAAAGACAGTGTCTTCAGCAAGTGGTGCTGGGAAAACTGGACAGTTACATGTAAAAGAATGAAATTAGTACACTCCCTAACACCATACACAAAAATAAACTCAAAATGGATTAGAGACCTAAATATAAGACCAGCCACTATAAAACTCTTAGAGGAAAACATAAGCAGAACAGTCTATGACATAAATCACAGCAAGATCCTTTTTGACCCACCTCCTAGAGAAATGGAAATAAAAACAAAAATAAAAAAATGGGACCGAATGAAACATAAATTCTTTTGCACAGCAAAGGAAAACATAAGCAAGATGAAAAGACAACCATCAGAATGGGAGAAAATATTTTCAAATGAAGCAAATGGCAAAGGATTAATCTCCAAAAAGCAGCTCATGTAGCTCAATATCACAAAACCAAACAACCCAATCCAAAAATGGGCAGAAGACCTAAATAGACATTTCTCCAAAGAAGATATACAGGTTGCCAACAAACACATGAAAGGATGCTGAACATCACTAATCATTAGAGAAATGCAAATCAAAACTACAGTGAGGTATCACCTCACACCAGTCAGAATGGCCATCATCAAAAAATCTACCAACAATAAATGCTGGAGAGGCATTTATTGGAGCAAAGGGAACCCTCTTGCACTGTTGGTGGGAATGTAAATTGATATAGCCACTAGGGAGAAAGGTATGGGGGTTCCTTAAACACTAAAAATAGAACTACCATACAACCCAGCAAAACCACTCCTGGACATTTACCCTGAGAAAACCATAATTCAAAAAGAGTCATGTACCACAATGTTCACTGTAGCTCTATTTACAATAGCCAGGACATGGAAGCAACCTAAGTGTCCATCAACAGATAAATGGATAAAGAAGATGTGGCACATATATACAATGGAACATTATTCAGCCATAAAAAGAAACGAAATTGAGTTATTTTTAGTGAGGTGGATGGATCTAGAGTCTGTCCTACAGAGTGAAGTAAGTCAGAAAGAGAAAAACAAATACCGTATGCTAACACATATATATGGAATCTTAAAAAAAAAAGTTTATGAAGAACCTAGGGGCAGGAAAGGATTAAGGACACAGACGTAGAGAAAGGACTTGAGGACATGGGGAGAGGGAAGGGTAAGCTGGGACAAAGTGAGAGAGTGGTATGGACATATATACACTACCAAATGTAAAATTGATAGCTACTGGGAAGCAGCCACATAGCACAGGGAGATCAGCTCTGTGCTTTGTGACCACCTAAAAGGGTGGGATAAGGGAGTGAGAGGGAGGTGCAAGAGGGAGGGGATATGGTGTTATATGTATACGCACAGCTGATTCACTTTTTTATACAGCAGAAACTAACACACAATTGTAAAGCAATTATACTCCAATAAAGATGTAAAAGAAAAAAAAAAGCCCAGAGATAAACCTACACACCTATGGCCCACTAATCTATGACAAAGGAGGCAAGGGTATACAAAGGAGAAAAGACAGTCTCTTCAATAAGTGGTGCTGGGAAAAATGGACAGCTACATGTAAAAGAATGAAATTAGAACACTCCCTAACACCATACACAAAAAATAAACTCAAAATGGATTAGAGACCGAAATGTAAGACCGGACACTATAAAACTCTTAGAGGAAAACACAGGAAGAATACTCTTTGACATAAATCACAGCAAGATCTTTTTTGATCCACCTCCTAGAGTAATGGAATAAAAAAAAAAATAAACATATGGGAGCAAATGAAACCTAAAAGCTTTTGCAAAGCAAAGGAAACTACAAACAAGACGAAAAGACAACCCTCACAATGGGAGAAAATATTTGCAAACGAATCAATGGACAAAGGATTAATCTCCAATGTATATAAACAGCTCATGCAGCTCAACAGTAAAAAAACAAACAACCCAATCCAAAAATGGGCAGATGACGTAAATAGACATTTGTCCCAAGAAGACATACAGATGACCAAGAAGCACATGAAAAGCTGCTCAACATCACTAATTATTAGAGAAATATAAACCAAAACTACAATGAGGTATCGCCTCACACGAGTTAGAATGGGCATCATCAGAAAATCTACAAGCAACAAATGCTGGAGAGGGTGTGGAGAAAAGGGAACCCTCTTACACTATTTGTGGGAATGTAAATTGATACAGTCACGATGGAGAACAGTATGGAGGTTCCTTAAAAGACTAAAAATAGAATTACCATATGACCCAGCAATCCCACTACTGGCCATATACCCAGAGAAAACCATAATTCAAAAAGACATATTCACCACAATATTCATTGCAGCACTGTTTACAATAGCCAGGTCATGGAAGCAACCTAAATGCCCATAGACAGACGAACAGAAAAGATGTGCTACATATATAAAATGGAATATTACTCAGCCATAAAAAGGAATGAAATTGGGTCATTTGTAGAGACGTGGATAGATCTAGAGACTGTCATACAGAGTGAAGTAAGTCAGAAAGAGAAAAACAAATATCGTATATTAACGCATACATGTGGAACCTAGAAAAATGGTAAAGATGAACCGGTTTGCAAGGCAGAAATAGAGACACAGATGTAGAGAACAAATGTATGGACACCAAGGGGGGAAAGTGGCAGGGTGGTGGTGGTGGGATGAATTGCGAGCCTGGGATTGACATATATACACTTATATGTATAAAATAGGTTACCAATAAGAGCCTGCTGTATAAAAAAATGAATAAAATAAATTCAAAAATTAAAAAATAAATCATACTTAAAAAAATAAAACAGAAAAAAAAGTTCTGTCCTTCCCATAGACGTATTTATATGAATGAATTATTTCCATGCTTATATCCATAAATACAAAAAGAGGAATAAAACTTACCTTGAACCAAAAAAGAAAAAAAAAAAAAAAACAGAACCCACTGGTCATACAGAGGAAAACCCTATCAGGGCACTTGCTCCAGGGGTAAACAATTCTGAAGTTGGTCACAGGTGGGGAATCATCTCCCATGCAGCCAGCAGCCCCCACACGAGGAGCGTCCTCATTGCAAAGCTGGGGGACCGTGAGGAGGCGTCTCTGAGTAAACGTGAGCTGAGCCCCAGGCCAGCTGCTGCTGAACTTTTCCCACCCTTCCCAGGTAAAACACCTGAATGTGTGCAAAGACTTTAAAAACTAGAGGAAGGGGCTTGGAGTCACACCAGCGACAGCACGCAGGCCGACTTGGTGCCTGCAGGCCAGCCAGGATGGTCCTGGCCCCGGGCGCTCGTCTGGAAGCTTTCCATTTCCCTGCCTGAGGTACCCCTCCTGTCCCGGCCCCCACTGCTTTTTTCCTTCCTCACCTCTGCCCGGGGAGAAATTCCAGCAGCTAGTATGGGTGACACATCCTCTTCTTTAGCAGGTGGCAGCCCGGCAACTCCTGCAGAAAGTCCAGCAGAGCCCCAGTCACACTGGGCCACTCATAGAGCCGTGGGCCCTACTCCCTCCCACCAGCCCAACCCCGAGACTGCTGACGGGGCAGAGAATATGGCGTCAGGCACAGCTGCAGAGGCTTTTGCTGCCTGGAGGGGTGTTTATATTGACCTCAACCCAGGCACACCTGGGAAGGGCTGGCCGGCCGGGTCAGGCTGCCCAGGTCAGCCAATCCTCGCCCCTCAGGGGCTCAGAGTTGCAGAAAATGGGCCTTGCTGCACCGGCCAGATCCAAGGAACAGGTGTAGGGTCCCGAGAGTCAGGATAGATAAGGGGCGGCAGCCCTGGCTTGTTTTCGAATCATTTTATCTGGTCCATGAGTGGGAGACAACTTCAAGAAGACCCTCTGCTAATGAGAGGAACCCAGGAGTCAGGGAGAGGAGGGGTGGTGGGTGGAGACAGAGGCCTGGTGCCCCGGCTGCAGTGGAAGCCCCTGGAAGACCAGGCAGAGGGAGGCCGCACAGAGTGAAGCCTAGGGTCACAGACCTGTTGGAGCTGCTGTTTGTTAGTTCAAGCTCTGCTCTGAGGTGCTCTGTGTCAGCTCTGAGTGACAGGGGTGCTGGGGGTGCTCTGCAATGAGGGCTATGTGCACGGTTCCTGTGTGCCCAGCCCTGCCGGGGTACCTGTCCACGGGAGCTCCATATCCAGGGAGGGGCCTGCCCACGAGAGCCCCGTGGGCTGCTGCGTACCTGCCCAGGTGAGCTCCATATCCTGGGAGGGGCCTGACCACAAGAGCCCCGTGGGCTGCTGGGGACCTGCTAGAGGACGCCAGGACAGTCAGTGAAGCCACAGAGGATATACATCTAGTAGTTCCTAATTCCTACACCCTGCTGGTCATTCTACCATCCACCAGGACATGGCATTCTGTATTAGACTTCAATGATGCCTTCTTCTGTATTCCATTAGTCCCAGAGTCACAAGAAATTTTGGCTGTGAGTGGCAGGACTCAACCTACAACAAAAACAATACTGCTGGGCCGTCCTGCCCCAGGGGTTCAAAAATTCCCACACCATCTTTGGGGAAACGTTAGCTAAAGACCTAAAAGATCTACCTCTGGAGAAGGGAACCCTCCTTCAATATGCAGATGACATTCTGATCACCAGCCCGACTAAGGAGGCCTCTGAACTACCTAGCCAATAAAAGATAGAAGGTGTCCAAGGAAAAGGCTCAAATATCACAAACTAAGGTGGCCTTCCTGGGCTTCATTCGCACAGAAGGTCGGAGAAGCCCACCCCAGGAAAGGGAAGAAGCCATTTGCAGCCTCACCTTTCCTGAAACTAGAAGACAGCTTAGGGGTTCCTGGGGAGACCGGGGTTTGCTGCATCTGGATCCCTAACTACAGTCTAATAGTTAGACTGGGCCTCTATATGAAACACTGAAAGGAAAAGATGATGATCCTTTTGAATAGAATCCAGAAGGGGCCTTTCAAGAATGGAAAGAGCAGTCAATTCAGACCCTGGCCCTGGACCTCCCTAAGTTAGCTAAACCCTTTGACCTTTACATTCCTGGTCCAAGGCGAATCGCCCTTGGAGTATTAGTGCAAAAACTGGGACCACTTGAAATGGAACAATGCAAGAATGCCCTCCAGGCATTGGCCAGCCACCCCATCCGACCAGGATACTGGGGGTATCTAAAAACCTGGAAATCAGCAGCCCACAAGGCCAGCTCCCTCCTAAGGGAAAAGGACGCCACTTGGTGATCCTAACCACCCACCATGCCCTGAAGTTGCAGGGATTGCTCCGTGGGCACAATGACCTCGAGTGAGGAGGCCCTCCAACACCAACCTCCAGAGAGACAACCTGGGGCAATGGGCCCCCATGACGACTCATGTGACCATCACTTGACCTGGAGCTTCTCTCAGAAAACAACAAGAGTGTGCCCCAAAAGAGCAGACTATTGCTTACAGGACTTACTGCACCCAGAGCGGAGCTAATAAACTTGGCAGGGGAACCGTAAATAACGCTGCCACCATAGAAAAGCCTACAGACACCGCAGTGACGGCGGCCAATGAGACCGGCTGTACTCCTGGCTACTTCAAAAGGCCGTTGACTGAGTGGCCGTCATGGTCCTGGATCACCACCGGCCCTGGACTGTCTGGGAGTTGAGCAAGCAGGGCTCTGACACCTGGTGCTGTTTGTACGTTAATTCAGTGGCCTAACTGAAGAAAGCACAGACTACTGGTCAGAGCATCTAGGCTGGCAGAAACCGTCAGCCTAAGGGGGCCGAACCAATGTGGAGCAGGGTAAAACCGCCCACCCCCCCAGCGTCTCTGCACATCTCTTTCCTGGACCCTTAAAGGTCATTAGAATCTATAAAACTTCCAATGCTGGTGCTCAGGCAGACGAGCAGTGAGGGAGGAGGCCTGCGGACAATCAACCTCACCTGGAGGCTGCTGGGGAGAAGTCCTGCCCCTCCCCCCGGGTATGAGGACACCCAACTCAGCATGAAGCATTTACAGAAGACGTGTCTGCACCCTCAGCGCCCCAAGAATGAGGAATGGGACAAAAGGCAGAGGAGGGCTTTGTCACTGGCAAAGCCCATTAAAAATTCCTGGGAGATAAAAATAGAATCTGGGCAATAAAATAAAGTCTAACCATTTTTTCCTTTGTGCTTTGTCTAATTTCACTTGCTCCTAGGTTTCCACATGAAGAGGTCCCACACCCGACACTTCAGACCCGATTTCCTCGTGCAAAATGGCTGGGCCGACACCTCAGCTCGTGGGGCCCCGTGCAGACTCTGCGACATAGAGCCTGAGCTCCAGCCAACCTGGCCCTCGAGAGCTCCGCCCCCTCCCTCCCGCTGATGCTGACAGGATCCCTACACAGCAGCCCGGCCCACAACCCGCAGGGGAGCACACACTCTCACCTCTCCATTCTCTGATCAAAATATAAAGTTTTCCTTTGCTTCTGAACCAAAGTCAGTCTCGATCTGTTGGCTCCAATGACACTGGGCAGGGAGACCCTTGTTGGGGCCCACTCTGCAGGATCAGTAACAGAATTTGAGAACATTGTAACTTCAATGAACAGATGTGTGAGCCAAACTGTAATTAACATAGAGCAGTGTATAAGGCTCGTGTAAAATAAGATGTTTCTAACACTTCCATTTGATATTTCCATCACTTTATTATAAGCAAGTTCAGTGGAGGGGATTGTCTTATTTGTCAGGTCAAGAGTAGAGAAATGCAGTGATTTCTTTCCAAGGATGTACATCTAATAATCTTGGTTGAAGTTTCAACCTTGTTTGGAATGATTTTCCATTGAAAATGATACCTCTCTTTCAGCTCCTAGATTTCTGAGAAGTATAAAATCTTATATTTTTTATTACCAAAGGGGAAAGGTGGGAGGAGGGATAAATTAACAGTTTCAGATTAACATATACACACTGCTATGTATAAAATATATCATCAACAAGGAACTACTGTATAGCACAGGGAACTATACTCAATATTTTGTAATGACCCCTGAGGGGAAATAATCTGAAAAACAATAGATATCTATATCGACATCATCTATCAACTACAGATAAAATGGAAACTAAAGGAGGCCGATGGTGAGCGTTTCTGAACCTGAAGACTTCAATCATCTAAAGTTCGGACTCTGCCTACGGCCCAAGTCCCTTAATGAACACACATGTACCAGTAGCTTAAAAATTCCCCAGATTGGAGTTCGGGGAGACACTGATTTGGAAAAATCCCTTGTGTTCTCCTTACATACACGGGACCTTTCCTACAGCTAAAACATGCCTGTGACACCCAGAAGATGGAACACGGTTGGATCAGGAAGATTTTGGAAAAGGCACCAAAACGCCTAATTTCCTGGTTGTTGGGTTCACCCCTCCAGCCTTTTTCCTTAAAATCTCCCCACTAGAGGATGTCAGCACCTTCAACATCCAGTTGCACAGAAATCGGAATTTGTCCAAAGGAAGAAGGGGAAGGAGGAGAAACAAGGAGAGCCAAGCCCTAGATGTTCGGAGAGGCACATGTCACTCTACTTTCCAGTCAGGAAGAAGAATTAAGCAAAGGCTTAGCTTGCCACCGGGAACCAGAGTAGGTCCAGAAGCAAACGAGCGGTTCTGCGGAAAGCTCCCAAAAAAGCGAGTTGACAAATGGAGCTCAGGGGCACTGCAATTCACAAACCTGCAGAATTATAAATGATAACTCTCGTCAACAAATATATTGAGGGAAGGCAACGAATAGGATTTGAAATCAAGGCAGAATTGCAGGAAACAGATTTCAGGAGATAGATTCGAATCACCCCTAAAGCACATGAAAAGCGGCAAAACGTCGACAATGATGCACTTGGCCAAAAAGAGCATATGCGTTTTTTTCTGAATGAATTCAGGAAAAAACCCATAGGCCCTTTTTGGCCAACCAAGCAAGCCGGAAATGCAATTCAGCGCTACAAAGAAGTCTGACTTCCCATCGGTCAAAATGGCCTTCCTAAAAAAGTGTAAAACAAGAAAAGCAGGAGAGGCCAGGGAGGCAAGGGAGCCTTGCTACACTGATGGGCGGGATGTAAATTGCCAACAGCCACTCTGGAGAAGTGTACGGTGTGTCCTGAAACATCTAAAAAACACAGCTTAGAGAGAATAGGGCACTTCCACTCATGGGGGTATAAATTGGGAAAATGAAAAATCAGCAAGACACAAGCACCCCAAAGTTTAGGGCTGCTCTGTTGACAAGGACCTCCACTTCATTCCACCTTCAATATCCCAGGAAAGAGAAAAATGGATAAAGAAGTTGTGGTCCTTATGTACAATGGAATATCACTCAGCCATGAAATCAATGTCATAAAGCTAGTAGCAGCATGATGAGTGGATTTAGGTACGACGATTCTAAGTGAAATAAGTCACACAGAAAAGGACACTTCTCATAAGGTATCACTTATAGAGGGAATGTAAAAACCGTTACACTTGAACTGAATTACAAAACAGAACAGAGTCACACATGCAGAAAACACACTATGGCTGCTTAACGGGAAAGGTGAGGTGGGGTGATACATAAAACAAGGGTTTCAAATTAGCTCAGATACCGTTCCATAAAACCAATATGTAATAGACAAGACCTACTCCTTGCTCAGAGAACTGGACTCAACACGCCCTATTCACCGCACAAGAATATATCTGACTAGTAATAATCTTAAAACCTATGTATTGATATCTCTCTGTTAGTGTGTCACGTGGGTGTAAGGCAGCATAAACACAGCAGTGAAAAGCAGCTAAACCCCATTATAAACATAAATTACTTTGAAAAACCCATGAAACAAAGACAGTGAAAGAGAGAGAAATTCCTACACAATGAGTTCAGGGGCTGTGATGCATCCTGGATTGACCATATCTAGACCCACAGCTGGATGAGACATAAGGGTGGACACTCTTGGGGCTGAGAGGTTTGGTGAGGTTGGGTGAGCAAACGCAGACCCTTTAAAGTAATACTGCGTGGTACCCATCGCATGGGTCCCAAATCTCCAGGTTCAAGGGCATCTTCCTACATTGAAAACATGCATGAGAAACCCAGAAGATGGTACACCGTGTGATGGGGAAAGGTTTCTAAAACGTACCTCATTTCTCATCTCCTTGTGCCCGGGTTCGCCATAACAGCCGCTTTACTAGCAATCTCCCTACTTGGAGCATCAGCATCTTTAACCTCCTGTTCCGTACAGGTTGCAATTTGTCCTGAGGATGAACGAGAAGACATGGAACCAATGAGAGACTAGCTCTTGGTGTTGGGACATGCAGAGGTCACTCTATTTTCCCATCAGGAAGAAGAATTAACCACAGGCTCATCCTGCCCCCCGGAACCAGAACAGGGCCTGAAGCCATCCTGCGCTTTTGCGGCCATCTCCCAAAAAGGCGAGTTGTAAAATGGAGGTTCAGGGCACTGCAATTCACAAACCTGCAGAGTTATAAATGATAACTCTCGTCCACAAATATATTGAGGGAAGGCAAAGAAGAGGATTTGAAATCAAGGCAGAATTGCAGGAAACAGATTTCAGGAGGTAGATTCGAATCGCCTTTAAAGCACATGAAAAGCGGCAAAACGTTGACAATGATGCCCTTGGCCAAAAAGGGCGTATGCGTTTTTTCCTGAATATATTCAGGAAAAAACGCATACGCCCTTTTTGGCCAACCAAGCAACCTGGAAAGGCAAATCAGCGCTACAAAGAAGACTCGCTACCCATCGGTCAAAAGGGCCATGCTGAAAAATGTCTCAAAACCAGAAATGCAGGACAGGCCATGGAGAAATGGGAGCCTTGCCACACTGATGGGCGGGTTGTAAATTGCCAACAGCCACTCTGGAGAAGTGTACGGTGTGTCCTGAAACATCTAAAAAACACAGCTTAGAGAGCATAGGGCACTTCCACTCATGGGGGTATAAATTGGGAAAATGAAAAATCAGCAAGACACAAGCACCCCAAAGTTTAGGGCTGCTCTGTTGACAAGGACCTCCACTTCATTCCACCTTCAATATCCCAGGAAAGAGAAAAATGGATAAAGAAGTTGTGGTCCTTATGTACAATGGAATATCACTCAGCCATGAAATCAATGTCATAAGGCTAGTAGCAGCATGATGAGTGGATTTAGGTACGACGATTCTAAGTGAAATAAGTCACACAGAAAAGGACACTTCTCATAAGGTATCACTTATAGAGGGAATGTAAAAAGCGTTACACTTGAACTGAATTACAAAACAGAACAGAGTCACACATGCAGAAAACACAGTATGGCTGCTTAACGGGAAAGGTGAGGTGGGGTGATACATAAAACAAGGGTTTCAAATTAGCTCAGATACCGTTCCATAAACCCAATATGTAATAGACAAGACCTACTCCTTGCTCAGAGAACTGGACTCAACACGCCCTATTCGCCGCACAAGAATATATCTGACTAGTAATAATCTTAAAACCTATGTATTGATGTCCCTCTGTAAGTGAATCAAGTGGGTGTAAAGGGGCATAAACACAGCAGTGAAAATCAGGTAAACCCCATTATAAAAATAAATTACTTAAAAATTCCAAAAAACAAAGACAGTGATAGAGGGAAAATTTTTACGTAATTCGTTCCGGGGCTGTGATGCAACCTGGTGTGACCATATCTAGACCCACAGCTGGATGAGAAATAAAGCTGGACACTCTTGGGGCTGAAGGTCTCTTTCCCTATTTACCAGATTAGGAACGTAGAAAGGCTGCCACCCTCTGGCCGTTACCTGCAAAAGCAGCTTTAAAACCTGTGCTAATGGTCACTTCATATGAACAAGTACTTCAGGGCTGTAAATGAAACGTGCCCTCAAAATGTCTTGAGGGAGGTAATGGCCAAAAATTTTCAAAATGTGACACTTACTTTAAGAAAACACTTTGAAGAACTGAGCTGTAATCACAGTTTGATAAATAAAAAGGGCATGCTTTAAAGCTCAATTTCAACAGATTATGGGACACATGCAAATTCAACCACAGATAGGCATCAGCTCGCACCCATTAGAATAACCATCAGCAAGAAAACTACAAACAATAAATATTGAAGGTGTTTTGGAGAAATGCATACCCTCAATTTTAAGTGGGACGTAACCTGGAAAGAGCCACTAATGAGAACTGAATGGTGGTGCCTTTAAAACATACACACTGAGCTACCATATGATACAGCAAGCCCACTGCTTGGCCTATAACATAAGAAGATATAACTGGAAAGACACAGGCAAGCAAATGTGCATTGCAGCAGTATTACAATAGCCAAGACATGGAGGCAACCAGAAAGTCCATCAAGAGGTGCGTGGCCAAAGAAGAACTGGTACACGTACAGATGGAATATTAGCCAGGGAAAAAAATGAAACAATGCCATTTGCAGCACCATGTATGATTCTTGAGGTAATCAGGCAAATTGTACTAAGTCAGAAAGCAAAAGACACATATCCTATAATATCACTTATAGGTCTTAGCTAAAAATTGATACCAATGAAAATATTTCCACAGAGAAATGCAATCACAGATTCATGAAACAAACTTATGGTTCACCAAATGGAAAGGTGTGAGGATTGGATACATTAGGATATTGGGGTTAAGATAGATATAGAAACACATGTGAAATATGTAATCACCAAAGACCTACGTAATACCAAGACAAGACTACTCAACATCGTGTCATAACCTACATGGGAAAATGATCCAAAGAAGAATAGATATATGTATATGTTTAAAAGAACCACATCTTTCACACCTAGAAGAAACAAAACATTTTAATTAAATTTGCTCTGACAAAAAATAAAAATTAAATTAAAAAAAGAACAAGAAGTAATGAGACATAAACTTAAGGGGCTATTTGCTGGCACATTGCATTCTAATTTACAACCAGAACATGACTTCCATTAAGGCTCTGTCATCACTAATAAAGCAGCTTTATAAGCAATGTTGAAGGTAGCTTAAAAGAAGTCTCACTAATTATTGATAGTAACAAGGAAACAAAGAAAAGTAAAAATCTCACTGCAAAAAGTATACATAGGGTAAGGATAGTAGATCAAACACTTATTAAACTTCTGTAGAGAATAAAAGACAACAGTAGTATGTTTTTTTAAAAAGAGAGGGCCCAAATAAATCTGAAATGAAAGAGATGATGTTACAACAGACACCACAGAAATACAAAGTATCCTAAGATACACACAGGGTAACTCAGGGCTCAGACTGGACAGAGCCCACTCTCCAGTCCCCTGTACATGACTTACAGGAGCCTCAGGAACTGAGGAGGGGGTCCCTGAGGAGAGGCTCAAGATAGAATATGGTAGGCATTAACATGACTGCATTCATCTTAAACATGCCTGAACTACATTCACACGAGATGATTTTGTCCTGTATGTACATCGGCACCTCTAGTTGGAACTGCAGATCTTTGGCTTCAACACCTCTACTGACAACATTAGCGTCACCTGCTGTGGACCGTCTCCTATAGGATTTCTAGAATCACAAAACATCGAAGCTTCACAGGACCCAGAGTCTGTGCAACTCCACACAGAGTCTCAGAGTCTCAACTCCACTCAGATACTCCACTCTTGGAGGGCACACACAAAGTAGTGTGCACATCAGGACCCAGGGGAAGGAGCAGTGACCCTGTAGGAGAATGACCAGAACTACCTGCTACTTTTAGAGGGTCTCCTGCAGAGGCAGGTGGTGGCTGTGGCTGTGGCTCACCGTGAGGACAACGACACTGGCAGCAGAAGTTCTGGGAAATACTCCTTGGTGTGAGCCCTCCCAGAGTCCGCCATTAGCCCCACCAAGAGCAAGGTAGGCTCCAGGGCTGGGTCGCCTCAGGCCAAACAACCAACAGGGAGGGAACCCAGCCCCATGCATCAGCAGACAAGCGGATTAAACTTTTTATTAAAGTTTTATTTAATCCGTAGACAAGCGGATTAAAGCTCTGCCCACCAAAGCAACACCCAGCTCTACCCACCACCAGTCCCTCCCATCAGGAAGCTTGCACAAGCCTCTAAGATAGACTCATCCACCGGAGAGCAGACAGCAGAAGCAAGAAGAACTACAATTCTGCAGCCTGTGGAAGGAAAACCACATTCACAGAAAGATAGACAAAATGAAAAGGCAGAGGACTTTATACCAGATCAAGGAACAAGATAAAACCCCAGAAAAAAAATGAAATGAGGTGGAGATAGGGAAACTTCCAGAAAAAGAATTCAGAATAATGATAGTGAAGTTGAGCCAAGACCTTGGAAAAAGAAAGGAGGCAAAGATCGAGAAGATGCAAGAAATGTTTAACAAAGACCTAGAAGAATTAAGGAACAAACACCTAGAAGAATTAAAGAACAAACAAACAGAGGTGAACAATGGAATAACTGAAATGAAAAATACACTAGAAGGAATCAGTAGCAGAATAACTGTGGCAGAAGAACGGATAAGTGACCTGGAAGACAGAAAGGTGGAAATCACTGCCATGGAACAGAATAAAGAAAAAGAATGAAAATAAACGAAGATACCCCAAGAGTCCTCTGGGACAACTTTAAACGCAACAACATTCGCATTATAGGGGTCCCAGAAGGAGAAGAGAGAGAGAAAGGACCCGAGAATATATTTGAAGAGATTATGGTCAAAAACTTCCCTAGCATGGGAAAAGAAATAGCCACCCAAGTCCAGAAGCACAGAGTGTCCCAGGCAGGATAAACCAAAGGAGAAAAATGACAAGACACATAGTAATCAAATTGACAAAAATTAACGACAAAGAAAAATGATTGAAAGCAGCAAGGGAAAAATGACAAATAACATACAAGGGAACTCCCATAAGGATAACAACTGATTTCTCAGCAGAAAATCTACAAGCCAGAAGGAAGTGGCATGATAAATTTAAAGTGATGAAAGGGAAGAACCTACAACCAAGAGTACTCCACCCTGCAAAGAGCTCATTCAGATTTGATGGAGAAATCAAAAGCCTTACAGACAAGCAAAAGCTAAGAGAATTCAGCACCATGAAACCAGCTCTACACCAAATGCTAAAGGAACTTCTCTAAGTGGGAAACACAAGAGAAGAAAAGGACCCACCAAGACAAACCCATAACAATTAAGAAAATAGTAGTAGGAACATACATATCGATAATTACCTTAAACGTGAATGCACTACATGTTCCAACCAAAAGACACAGGCTCGCTGAATGGATACAAAAACAAGACCCATATATATGCTGTCTACAAGAGATCCATTTCAGACCTAGGGACACATACAGACTCAAAGTGAGGCGATGGAAAAATATATTCTATGCAAATGAAAATCAAAAGAAAGCTGGAGTAGCAATACTCATATCAGATAAAATAGACTTTAAAATAAAGAATGTTACAAGAGACGAGGAAAGGCACTACATAATGGTCAGGGGATCAATCCAAGAAGAAGATATAACAACTATAAATATATATGTACCCAAAATAGGAGCAGCTCAATGTATAAGGCAACTGCTAACAGCTATAAAAGAGGAAATCGACAGTAACACAATAATAGCGGGGGACTTTAACAGCTCACTTACACCA
Organism: Balaenoptera borealis; assembly: GCF_965194805.1. Classification (NCBI taxonomy): domain Eukaryota; kingdom Metazoa; phylum Chordata; class Mammalia; order Artiodactyla; family Balaenopteridae; genus Balaenoptera; species Balaenoptera borealis. Next base: position 91,980 of record NW_028123836.1, read on the forward strand.
GTGGAGATCAGCCAGACAGACAATTAATAAGGAAACACAAGCTTTAAATGACACAATAGACCAGATAGAGTTAATTGATATTTATAGGACATTCCATCCAAAAACAGGAGATTACACGTTCTTCTCAACTGCACACGGAACATTCTCCAGGATAGATCACATCTTGGGTCACAGATAAAGCCTCAGTAAATTTAAGAAAACTGAAATCATATCAAGCAGCTGTTCCGACCACAATGCTATGAGATTAGAAATCAATTACACGGAAAAAACCGTAAAAAACACAAACACATGGAGGCTAAACAATACGTTACTAAATAACCAAGAGATCACTGAAGAAACCAAAGAGGAAATCAAAAACTACCTAGAGACAAATGACAACAAAAACACGATGATCCAAAACCTATGGGATGCAGCAAAAGGAGTTCTAAGAGGGAAGTTTATAGCAATACAAGCCTACCTCAAGAAACAAGAAAAATCTCAAATAAACAATCTAACCTTACACCTAGAGGAACTAGAGAAAGAAGAACAAAACCCAAAGTTAGTAGAAGGAAAGAAATCATAAAGATCAGAGCAGAAATAAATGAAATAGAAACAAAGAAAACGAAAGCAAAGATCAATAAAACTAAAAGCTGGTTCTTTGAGAAGATAAGCAAAAATGATCAACCTTTAGCCAGACTCCAGAAAAAGAGGGAGAGGACGCAAATCAACAAAATTAGAAGTGAAAAAGCAGAAGTTACAACAGACACCACAGGAATACAAAGCATCCTAAGAGACTACTACAAGCAACTCTAGGCCAATAAAATGGACAATCTGGAAGAAATGGACAAATTCTTAGAAAGGGATAACCTTCTAAGACTGAACCAGGAAGAAATAGAAAATATGAACAAACCTATCACAAGCAATGAAATTGAAACTGTGATTAAAAATCTTCCAACAAACAAAAGTCCAGAACCAGATGGCATCACAGGTGAATTCTATCAAACATTTAGAGAAGAGCTAACACCCAACCTTCTCAAATTCTTCAAAACAATTGCAGGGGAAGGAACACTCCCAAACTCATTCTATGAGACCACCATCACCCTGATACCAAAATCAGACAGAGATACTACAAGGAAAGAAAATTATAGACCAATATCACTGATGAATATAGATGTAAAAATCCTCAACAAAATACTAGCAAACAGAATCGAACAACACATTAAAAGGATCATACACCATGATCAAGTGGGGTTTATCCCAGGGATGCAAGGATTCTTCAATATACACAAATCAATGTGATACACCATATTAACAAATTGTAGAATAAAAGCATATGATCATCTCAATAGAGGAAGGAAAAGATTTTGAGAAAATTCAACACTCATTTACGATAAAAACTCTGCAGAGTGTGGGCATAGAGGGAAACTACCTCAACATAATAAAGGCCATATATGACAAACCCACAGCAAACAGCATTCTCAATGGTGAAAAAATGAAAGCGTTTCCTCTAAGATCAGGAACAAGACGAGGATGTCCACTCTCACCACTGCTATTCAACATAGTTTTGGAAGTCCTAGCCATGGCAATCAGAGAAGAAAAAGAAATAAAAGGAATACAAAAAGGAAAAGAAGAAGTAAAATTGTCACTGTTTGCAGATGACATGATATCATAGAAAGAGAATCCTGAAGATGCCACCAGAAAACCACTGGAGCTAATCAATGAATTTGGTAAAGTTGCAGGATACAAAATTAATGCACAGAAATTGCTTGCATTCCTATACACTAACAATGAAAGATCAGAAAGAGAAATTAAGGAAACAATCCCATTACCACTGCTACACAAAGAATAAAATACCTAGGAATAAACCTACCTAAGGAAGTAAAAGACCTGTACTCAGAAAACTATAAGACACTGATGAAAGAAATCAAAGATGATATAAACAGATGGAGACATATACCATGTTCTCGGATTAGAAGAATCAATATTGTGAAAATGACTATACTACCCAAAGCAATCTACAGATTCAATGCAATCCCGATCAAAATACATTTGGCATTTTCTACAAAACAAGAAAAAAAAATCTTAAAATTTGTAGGGAGACACAAAAGACCCTGGATAGCCAAAGCAGTCTTGAGGGGGGAAAAAAAAGAGCTGGAGGAATCAGACTTCCAGACTTCAGACTATATTGCAAAGCTACAGTAATCAAGATAATATGGTACTGACACAAAAACAGAAATATAGGTCAATAGAACAGGATAGAAAGCACAGAGATAAACCCACGTACCTATGGTTCACTAATCTATGACAAAGGAGGCAAGGGTATACAATGGAGAAAAGACAGTGTCTTCAGCAAGTGGTGCTGGGAAAACTGGACAGTTACATGTAAAAGAATGAAATTAGTACACTCCCTAACACCATACACAAAAATAAACTCAAAATGGATTAGAGACCTAAATATAAGACCAGCCACTATAAAACTCTTAGAGGAAAACATAAGCAGAACAGTCTATGACATAAATCACAGCAAGATCCTTTTTGACCCACCTCCTAGAGAAATGGAAATAAAAACAAAAATAAAAAAATGGGACCGAATGAAACATAAATTCTTTTGCACAGCAAAGGAAAACATAAGCAAGATGAAAAGACAACCATCAGAATGGGAGAAAATATTTTCAAATGAAGCAAATGGCAAAGGATTAATCTCCAAAAAGCAGCTCATGTAGCTCAATATCACAAAACCAAACAACCCAATCCAAAAATGGGCAGAAGACCTAAATAGACATTTCTCCAAAGAAGATATACAGGTTGCCAACAAACACATGAAAGGATGCTGAACATCACTAATCATTAGAGAAATGCAAATCAAAACTACAGTGAGGTATCACCTCACACCAGTCAGAATGGCCATCATCAAAAAATCTACCAACAATAAATGCTGGAGAGGCATTTATTGGAGCAAAGGGAACCCTCTTGCACTGTTGGTGGGAATGTAAATTGATATAGCCACTAGGGAGAAAGGTATGGGGGTTCCTTAAACACTAAAAATAGAACTACCATACAACCCAGCAAAACCACTCCTGGACATTTACCCTGAGAAAACCATAATTCAAAAAGAGTCATGTACCACAATGTTCACTGTAGCTCTATTTACAATAGCCAGGACATGGAAGCAACCTAAGTGTCCATCAACAGATAAATGGATAAAGAAGATGTGGCAAATATATACAATGGAACATTATTCAGCCATAAAAAGAAACGAAATTGAGTTATTTTTAGTGAGGTGGATGGATCTAGAGTCTGTCCTACAGAGTGAAGTAAGTCAGAAAGAGAAAAACAAATACCGTATGCTAACACATATATATGGAATCTTAAAAAAAAAAGTTTATGAAGAACCTAGGGGCAGGAAAGGATTAAGGACACAGACGTAGAGAAAGGACTTGAGGACATGGGGAGAGGGAAGGGTAAGCTGGGACAAAGTGAGAGAGTGGTATGGACATATATACACTACCAAATGTAAAATTGATAGCTACTGGGAAGCAGCCACATAGCACAGGGAGATCAGCTCTGTGCTTTGTGACCACCTAAAAGGGTGGGATAAGGGAGTGAGAGGGAGGTGCAAGAGGGAGGGGATATGGTGTTATATGTATACGCACAGCTGATTCACTTTTTTATACAGCAGAAACTAACACACAATTGTAAAGCAATTATACTCCAATAAAGATGTAAAAGAAAAAAAAAAGCCCAGAGATAAACCTACACACCTATGGCCCACTAATCTATGACAAAGGAGGCAAGGGTATACAAAGGAGAAAAGACAGTCTCTTCAATAAGTGGTGCTGGGAAAAATGGACAGCTACATGTAAAAGAATGAAATTAGAACACTCCCTAACACCATACACAAAAAATAAACTCAAAATGGATTAGAGACCGAAATGTAAGACCGGACACTATAAAACTCTTAGAGGAAAACACAGGAAGAATACTCTTTGACATAAATCACAGCAAGATCTTTTTTGATCCACCTCCTAGAGTAATGGAATAAAAAAAAAAATAAACATATGGGAGCAAATGAAACCTAAAAGCTTTTGCAAAGCAAAGGAAACTACAAACAAGACGAAAAGACAACCCTCACAATGGGAGAAAATATTTGCAAACGAATCAATGGACAAAGGATTAATCTCCAATGTATATAAACAGCTCATGCAGCTCAACAGTAAAAAAACAAACAACCCAATCCAAAAATGGGCAGATGACGTAAATAGACATTTGTCCCAAGAAGACATACAGATGACCAAGAAGCACATGAAAAGCTGCTCAACATCACTAATTATTAGAGAAATATAAACCAAAACTACAATGAGGTATCGCCTCACACGAGTTAGAATGGGCATCATCAGAAAATCTACAAGCAACAAATGCTGGAGAGGGTGTGGAGAAAAGGGAACCCTCTTACACTATTTGTGGGAATGTAAATTGATACAGTCACGATGGAGAACAGTATGGAGGTTCCTTAAAAGACTAAAAATAGAATTACCATATGACCCAGCAATCCCACTACTGGCCATATACCCAGAGAAAACCATAATTCAAAAAGACATATTCACCACAATATTCATTGCAGCACTGTTTACAATAGCCAGGTCATGGAAGCAACCTAAATGCCCATAGACAGACGAACAGAAAAGATGTGCTACATATATAAAATGGAATATTACTCAGCCATAAAAAGGAATGAAATTGGGTCATTTGTAGAGACGTGGATAGATCTAGAGACTGTCATACAGAGTGAAGTAAGTCAGAAAGAGAAAAACAAATATCGTATATTAACGCATACATGTGGAACCTAGAAAAATGGTAAAGATGAACCGGTTTGCAAGGCAGAAATAGAGACACAGATGTAGAGAACAAATGTATGGACACCAAGGGGGGAAAGTGGCAGGGTGGTGGTGGTGGGATGAATTGCGAGCCTGGGATTGACATATATACACTTATATGTATAAAATAGGTTACCAATAAGAGCCTGCTGTATAAAAAAATGAATAAAATAAATTCAAAAATTAAAAAATAAATCATACTTAAAAAAATAAAACAGAAAAAAAAGTTCTGTCCTTCCCATAGACGTATTTATATGAATGAATTATTTCCATGCTTATATCCATAAATACAAAAAGAGGAATAAAACTTACCTTGAACCAAAAAAGAAAAAAAAAAAAAAACAGAACCCACTGGTCATACAGAGGAAAACCCTATCAGGGCACTTGCTCCAGGGGTAAACAATTCTGAAGTTGGTCACAGGTGGGGAATCATCTCCCATGCAGCCAGCAGCCCCCACACGAGGAGCGTCCTCATTGCAAAGCTGGGGGACCGTGAGGAGGCGTCTCTGAGTAAACGTGAGCTGAGCCCCAGGCCAGCTGCTGCTGAACTTTTCCCACCCTTCCCAGGTAAAACACCTGAATGTGTGCAAAGACTTTAAAAACTAGAGGAAGGGGCTTGGAGTCACACCAGCGACAGCACGCAGGCCGACTTGGTGCCTGCAGGCCAGCCAGGATGGTCCTGGCCCCGGGCGCTCGTCTGGAAGCTTTCCATTTCCCTGCCTGAGGTACCCCTCCTGTCCCGGCCCCCACTGCTTTTTTCCTTCCTCACCTCTGCCCGGGGAGAAATTCCAGCAGCTAGTATGGGTGACACATCCTCTTCTTTAGCAGGTGGCAGCCCGGCAACTCCTGCAGAAAGTCCAGCAGAGCCCCAGTCACACTGGGCCACTCATAGAGCCGTGGGCCCTACTCCCTCCCACCAGCCCAACCCCGAGACTGCTGACGGGGCAGAGAATATGGCGTCAGGCACAGCTGCAGAGGCTTTTGCTGCCTGGAGGGGTGTTTATATTGACCTCAACCCAGGCACACCTGGGAAGGGCTGGCCGGCCGGGTCAGGCTGCCCAGGTCAGCCAATCCTCGCCCCTCAGGGGCTCAGAGTTGCAGAAAATGGGCCTTGCTGCACCGGCCAGATCCAAGGAACAGGTGTAGGGTCCCGAGAGTCAGGATAGATAAGGGGCGGCAGCCCTGGCTTGTTTTCGAATCATTTTATCTGGTCCATGAGTGGGAGACAACTTCAAGAAGACCCTCTGCTAATGAGAGGAACCCAGGAGTCAGGGAGAGGAGGGGTGGTGGGTGGAGACAGAGGCCTGGTGCCCCGGCTGCAGTGGAAGCCCCTGGAAGACCAGGCAGAGGGAGGCCGCACAGAGTGAAGCCTAGGGTCACAGACCTGTTGGAGCTGCTGTTTGTTAGTTCAAGCTCTGCTCTGAGGTGCTCTGTGTCAGCTCTGAGTGACAGGGGTGCTGGGGGTGCTCTGCAATGAGGGCTATGTGCACGGTTCCTGTGTGCCCAGCCCTGCCGGGGTACCTGTCCACGGGAGCTCCATATCCAGGGAGGGGCCTGCCCACGAGAGCCCCGTGGGCTGCTGCGTACCTGCCCAGGTGAGCTCCATATCCTGGGAGGGGCCTGACCACAAGAGCCCCGTGGGCTGCTGGGGACCTGGTAGAGGACGCCAGGACAGTCAGTGAAGCCACAGAGGATATACATCTAGTAGTTCCTAATTCCTACACCCTGCTGGTCATTCTACCATCCACCAGGACATGGCATTCTGTATTAGACTTCAATGATGCCTTCTTCTGTATTCCATTAGTCCCAGAGTCACAAGAAATTTTGGCTGTGAGTGGCAGGACTCAACCTACAACAAAAACAATACTGCTGGGCCGTCCTGCCCCAGGGGTTCAAAAATTCCCACACCATCTTTGGGGAAACGTTAGCTAAAGACCTAAAAGATCTACCTCTGGAGAAGGGAACCCTCCTTCAATATGCAGATGACATTCTGATCACCAGCCCGACTAAGGAGGCCTCTGAACTACCTAGCCAATAAAAGATAGAAGGTGTCCAAGGAAAAGGCTCAAATATCACAAACTAAGGTGGCCTTCCTGGGCTTCATTCGCACAGAAGGTCGGAGAAGCCCACCCCAGGAAAGGGAAGAAGCCATTTGCAGCCTCACCTTTCCTGAAACTAGAAGACAGCTTAGGGGTTCCTGGGGAGACCGGGGTTTGCTGCATCTGGATCCCTAACTACAGTCTAATAGTTAGACTGGGCCTCTATATGAAACACTGAAAGGAAAAGATGATGATCCTTTTGAATAGAATCCAGAAGGGGCCTTTCAAGAATGGAAAGAGCAGTCAATTCAGACCCTGGCCCTGGACCTCCCTAAGTTAGCTAAACCCTTTGACCTTTACATTCCTGGTCCAAGGCGAATCGCCCTTGGAGTATTAGTGCAAAAACTGGGACCACTTGAAATGGAACAATGCAAGAATGCCCTCCAGGCATTGGCCAGCCACCCCATCCGACCAGGATACTGGGGGTATCTAAAAACCTGGAAATCAGCAGCCCACAAGGCCAGCTCCCTCCTAAGGGAAAAGGACGCCACTTGGTGATCCTAACCACCCACCATGCCCTGAAGTTGCAGGGATTGCTCCGTGGGCACAATGACCTCGAGTGAGGAGGCCCTCCAACACCAACCTCCAGAGAGACAACCTGGGGCAATGGGCCCCCATGACGACTCGTGTGACCATCACTTGACCTGGAGCTTCTCTCAGAAAACAACAAGAGTGTGCCCCAAAAGAGCAGACTATTGCTTACAGGACTTACTGCACCCAGAGCGGAGCTAATAAACTTGGCAGGGGAACCGTAAATAACGCTGCCACCATAGAAAAGCCTACAGACACCGCAGTGATGGCGGCCAATGAGACCGGCTGTACTCCTGGCTACTTCAAAAGGCCGTTGACTGAGTGGCCGTCATGGTCCTGGATCACCACCGGCCCTGGACTGTCTGGGAGTTGAGCAAGCAGGGCTCTGACACCTGGTGCTGTTTGTACGTTAATTCAGTGGCCTAACTGAAGAAAGCACAGACTACTGGTCAGAGCATCTAGGCTGGCAGAAACCATCAGCCTAAGGGGGCCGAACCAATGTGGAGCAGGGTAAAACCGCCCACCCCCCCAGCGTCTCTGCACATCTCTTTCCTGGACCCTTAAAGGTCATTAGAATCTATAAAACTTCCAATGCTGGTGCTCAGGCAGACGAGCAGTGAGGGAGGAGGCCTGCGGACAATCAACCTCACCTGGAGGCTGCTGGGGAGAAGTCCTGCCCCTCCCCCCGGGTATGAGGACACCCAACTCAGCATGAAGCATTTACAGAAGACGTGTCTGCACCCTCAGCGCCCCAAGAATGAGGAATGGGACAAAAGGCAGAGGAGGGCTTTGTCACTGGCAAAGCCCATTAAAAATTCCTGGGAGATAAAAATAGAATCTGGGCAATAAAATAAAGTCTAACCATTTTTTCCTTTGTGCTTTGTCTAATTTCACTTGCTCCTAGGTTTCCACATGCAGAGGTCCCACACCCGACACTTCAGACCCGATTTCCTCGTGCAAAATGGCTGGGCCGACACCTCAGCTCGTGGGGCCCCGTGCAGACTCTGCGACATAGAGCCTGAGCTCCAGCCAACCTGGCCCTCGAGAGCTCCGCCCCCTCCCTCCCGCTGATGCTGACAGGATCCCTACACAGCAGCCCGGCCCACAACCCGCAGGGGAGCACACACTCTCACCTCTCCATTCTCTGATCAAAATATAAAGTTTTCCTTTGCTTCTGAACCAAAGTCAGTCTCGATCTGTTGGCTCCAATGACACTGGGCAGGGAGACCCTTGTTGGGGCCCACTCTGCAGGATCAGTAACAGAATTTGAGAACATTGTAACTTCAATGAACAGATGTGTGAGCCAAACTGTAATTAACATAGAGCAGTGTATAAGGCTCGTGTAAAATAAGATGTTTCTAACACTTCCATTTGATATTTCCATCACTTTATTATAAGCAAGTTCAGTGGAGGGGTTTGTCTTATTTGTCAGGTCAAGAGTAGAGAAATGCAGTGATTTCTTTCCAAGGATGTACATCTAATAATCTTGGTTGAAGTTTCAACCTTGTTTGGAATGATTTTCCATTGAAAATGATACCTCTCTTTCAGCTCCTAGATTTCTGAGAAGTATAAAATCTTATATTTTTTATTACCAAAGGGGAAAGGTGGGAGGAGGGATAAATTAACAGTTTCAGATTAACATATACACACTGCTATGTATAAAATATATCATCAACAAGGAACTACTGTATAGCACAGGGAACTATACTCAATATTTTGTAATAACCCCTGAGGGGAAATAACCTGAAAAACAATAGATATCTATATCGACATCATCTATCAACTACAGATAAAATGGAAACTAAAGGAGGCCGATGGTGAGCGTTTCTGAACCTAAAGACTTCAATCATCTAAAGTTCGGACTCTGCCTACGGCCCAAGTCCCTTAATGAACACACATGTACCAGTAGCTTAAAAATTCCCCAGATTGGAGTTCGGGGAGACACTGATTTGGAAAAATCCCTTGTGTTCTCCTTACATACACGGGACCTTTCCTACAGCTAAAACATGCCTGTGACACCCAGAAGATGGAACACGGTTGGATCAGGAAGATTTTGGAAAAGGCACCAAAACGCCTAATTTCCTGGTTGTTGGGTTCACCCCTCCAGCCTTTTTCCTTAAAATCTCCCCACTTGAGGATGTCAGCACCTTCAACATCCAGTTGCACAGAAATCGGAATTTGTCCAAAGGAAGAAGGGGAAGGAGGAGAAACAAGGAGAGCCAAGCCCTAGATGTTCGGAGAGGCACATGTCACTCTACTTTCCAGTCAGGAAGAAGAATTAAGCAAAGGCTTAGCCTGCCACCGGGAACCAGAGTAGGGCCAGAAGCAAACGAGCGGTTCTGCGAAAAGCTCCCAAAAACGCGAGTTGAAAAATGGAGCTCAGGGGCACTGCAATTCACAAATATGCAGAGTTATAAATGATAACTCTCGTCCACAAATATATTGAGGGAAGGCAACGAAGAGGATTTGAAATCAAGGCAGAATTGCAGGAAACAGATTTCAGGAGTTAGATTTGAATCACCCCTAAAGCACAAGAAAAACATCAAAACGTCGACAATGATGCACTTGGCCAAAAAGAGCATATGCGTTTTTTTCTGAATGAATTCAGGAAAAAACCCATAGGCCCTTTGTGGCCAACCAAGCAAGCCGGAAATGCAATTCAGCTCTACAAAGAAGTCTGACTTCCCATCGGTCAAAATGGCCTTCCTACAAAAGTGTAAAAACAAGAAAAGCAGGAGAGGCCAGGGAGTAAAGGGAGCCTTGTTACACTGATGGGTGGGGTGTAAATTGCCAATGATGACTCTGGAGAAGGGTATGGTGTTTCCTAAAACATCTAAAAAACACAGCTAGAGAGAAAGGGGCACATCGACTCATGGGCTTATAAATAGGGAAAACTAAAAATCAGCAAGACACAGGCACCCAAAACTTTAGGGCTGCTCTGTTGACAAGAACCTCCACTTAATTCCACCTTAAATATCCAAGGAAAGAGAAAAATGGATAAAGAAGTTGTGGTCCTTATGTACAATGGAATATCACTCAGCAATGAAATCAATGTCATAAGGGTAGTAGCAGCATGATGAGTGGATTTAAGTACAACGATTCTAAGTGAAATAAGTCACACAGAAAAAGACACTTCTCATAAGGTATCACTTATAGAGGGAATGTAAAAACCGTTACACTTGAACTGAATTACAAAACAGAACAATGTCACACATGCAGAAAACACACTATGGCTGCTTAACGGGAAAGGTGAGGTGGGGTGATACATAAAACAAGGGTTTCAAACTAGCTCAGATACCGTTCCATAAACCCAATATGTAATAGACAAGACCTACTCCTTGCTCAGAGAACTGGACTCAACACGCCCTATTCACCGCACAAGAATATATCTGACTAGTAATAATCTTAAAACCTATGTATTGATATCACTCTGTTAGTGTGTCAAGTCGCTGTAAAGCGGCATAAACACAGCAGTGAAAAGCAGCTAAACCACATTATAAAAATAAATTACTTTTAAAAACCCATGAAACAAAGACAGTGAAAGAGAGAGAAATTCTTATACAATTCTTTCAGGGGCTGTGATGCAAACTGGATTGACCATATCTAGACCCACAGTTGGATGAGACATAAGGGTGGACACTCTTGGGGCTGAGAGATTTGGTGAGGTTGGGTGAGCAAATGCAGACCCTTTAAAGTAATACTGCGTGGTACCCATCGCATGGGTCCCAAATCTCCAGGTTCAAGGGCATCTTCCTACATCGAAAACATGCATGAGAAACCCAGAAGATGGTACACCGTGTGATGGGGAAAGGTTTCTAAAACGGACCTCATTTCTCATCTCCTTGTGCTCGGGTTTGCGATTGCAGCCACTCTACTAGCAGTCTCCCTACTTGGAGCATCAGCACCTTTAAACTCCTCTGCCGTACAGGATGCAATTTGTCCGGAGGATGAACGGGAAGACGGGGAACCAATGAGAGACTAGCTCTTGGTGTTGGGACAGGCACAGGTCACTCTATTTTCCCATCAGGAAGAAGAATTAACCACAGGCTCAGCCTGCCCCGCGGAACTAGAACAGGGCCTGAAGCCATCCTGCGCTTTTGCGGCCAGCTCCCTAAAAAGCGAGTTGCACAATGGAGCTTCAGGGCACTGCAATTCACAAACCTGCAGAGTTATAAATGATAACTCTCGTCCACAAATATATTGAGGGAAGGCAAAGAAGAGGATTTGAAATCAAGGCAGAATTGCAGGAAACAGATTTCAGGAGGTAGATTCGAATCGCTTTAAAGCACACGAAAAGCGGCAAAACGTTGACAATGATGCCCTTGGCCAAAAAGGGCGTATGCGTTTTTTCCTGAATATATTCAGGAAAAAACGCATACGCCCTTTTTGGCCAACCAAGCAACCTGGAAAGGCAAATCAGTGTTACAAAGAAGTCTCGCTTCCCGTCGGTCAAAAGGGCCATGCTGAAAAAAGTGTCAAAACCAGAAATGCAGGACAGGCCATGGAGAAATGGGAGCCTTGCTACACTGATGAGCGGGATGTAAATTGCCAACAGCCACTCTGGAGAAGTGTACGGTGTGTCCTGAAACATCTAAAAAACACAGCTTAGAGAGCATAGGGCACTTCCACTCATGGGGATATAAATTGGCAAAATGAAAAATCAGCAACACAAAAGCACCCCAAAGTTTAGGGCTGCTCTCTTGACAAGGACCTCCACTTCATTCCACCTTAAATATCCCAGGAAAGAGAAAAATGGATAAAGAAGTGGTGATCCTTATGTACAATGGAATATCACTCAGCCATGAAATCAATGTCATAAGGCTAGTAGCAGCATGATGAGTGGATTTAGGTACGACGATTCTAAGTGAAATAAGTCACACAGAAAAGGACACTTCTCATAAGGTATCACTGATAGAGGGAATGTAAAAACCGTTACACTTGAACTGAATTACCAAACAGAACAGAGTCACACATGCAGAAAACACACTATGGCTGCTTAACGGGAAAGGTGAGGTGGGGTGATACATAAAACAAGGGTATCAAATTAGCTCAGATACCGTTCCATACACCCAATATGTAATAGACAAGACCTACTCCTTGCTCAGAGAACTGGACTCAACACGCCCTATTCACAGCACAAGAATATATCTGACTAATAATAATCGTAAAACCTATGTATTGATATCTCTCTGTTAGTGTGTCAAGTGGGTGTAAAGCGGCATAAACCCAGCAGTGAAAAGCAGCTAAACCCCATTATAAAAATAAACTACTTTTAAAAACCCATGAAACAACGACAGTGAAAGAGATAGAAATTTTACACAATGAGTTCAGGGGCTGTGATACAACCTGGATTGACCATATCTAGACCCACAGCTGGATGAGACATAAGGGTGGACACTCTTGGGGCTGAGAGGTTTGGTGAGGTTGGGTGAGCAAACGCAGACCCTTTAAAGTAATACTGCGTGGTACCCATCGCATGGGTCCCAAATCTCCAGGTTCAAGGGCATCTTCCTACATCGAAAACATGCATGAGAAAACAAAAAGATGGTACACCATGTGATGGGGAAAGGTTTCTAAAACGCACCTCATTTCTCTTCTCCTTGTGCCCGGGTTCGCCATTCCAGCTGCTTTACTAACAATCTCCCTACTTGGAGCATCAGCACCTTTAACCTCCTGTTCCGTACAGGTTGCAATTTGTCCTGAGGATGAACGGGTAGACGGGGAACCAGTGAGAGACTAGCTCTTGGTGTTGGGACAGGCACAGGTCACTCTATTTTCCCATCAGGAAGAAGAATTAACCAGAGGCTCATCCTCCCCCCCGGAACCAGAACAGGGCCTGAAGCCATCCTGCGCTTTTGCGGCCAGCTCCCAAAAAAGCGAGTTGTAAAATGGAGCTTCAGGGCACTGCAATTCACAAACCTGCAGAGTTATAAATGATAACTCTCGTCCACAAATATATTGAGGGAAGGCAAAGAAGTGGATTTGAAATCAAGGCAGAATTGCAGGAAACAGATTTCAGGAGGTAGATTCGAATCGCCTTTAAAGCACATGAAAAGCGGCAAAACGTTGACAATGATGCCCTTGGCCAAAAAGGGCGTATGCGTTTTTTCCTGAATATATTCAGGAAAAAACGCATACGCCCTTTTTGGCCAACCAAGCAACCTGGAAAGGCAAATCAGCGCTACAAAGAAGACTCGCTACCCGTCGGTCAAAAGGGCCATGCTGAACAACGTGTCAAAACCAGAAATGCAGGACAGGCCATGGAGAAATGGGAGCCTTGCTACACTGATGGGCGGGATGTAAATTGCCAACAGCCACTCTGGAGAAGTGTACGGTGTGTCCAGAAACATCTAAAAAACACAGCTTAGAGAGCATAGGGCACTTCCACTCATGGGGGTATAAATTGGGAAAATGAAAAATCAGCAAGACACAAGCACCCCAAAGTTGAGGGCTGCTCTGTTGACAAGGACCTCCACTTCATTCCACCTTCAATATCCCAGGAAAGAGAAAAATGGGTAAAGAAGTTGTGGTCCTTATGTACAATGGAATATCACTCAGCCATGAAATCAATGTCATAAGGCTAGTAGCAGCATGATGAGTGGATTTAGGTACGACGATTCTAAGTGAAATAAGTCACACAGAAAAGGACACTTCTCATAAGGTATCACTTAAGGAGGGAATGTAAAAAGCGTTACACTTGAACTGAATTACAAAACAGAACAGAGTCACACATGCAGAAAACACACTATGGCTGCTTAACGGGAAAGGTGAGGTGGCGTGATACATAAAACAAGGGTTTCAAATTAGCTCAGATACCGTTCCATAAACCCAATATGTAATAGACAAGACCTACTCTTTGCTCAGAGAACTGGACTCAACACACCCTATTCACCGCACAAGAATATATCTGACTAGTAATAATCTTAAAACCTATGTATTGATATCTCTCTGTTAGTGTGTCAAGTGGGTGTAAAGCGGCATAAACACAGCAGTGAAAAGCAGCTAAACCCCATTATCAAAATAAATTACTTTGAAAAACCCATGAAACAAAGACAGTGAAAGAGAGAGAAATTCTTACACAATGCGTTCAGGGGCTGTGATGCAACCTGGATTGACCATATCTAGACCCACAGCTGGATGAGACATAAGGGTGGACTCTCTTGGGGCTGAGAGGTTTGGTGAGGTTGGGTGAGCAAACGCAGACCCTTTAAAGTAATACTGCGTGGTACCCATCGCATGGGTCCCAAATCTCCAGGTTCAAGGGCATCTTCCTACATCGAAAACATGCATGAGAAAACAAAAAGATGGTACACCATGTGATGGGGAAAGGTTTCTAAAACGCACCTCATTTCTCTTCTCCTTGTGCCCGGGTTCGCCATTCCAGCCGCTTTACTAACAATCTCCCTACTTGTAGCATCAGCACCTTTAACCTCCTGTTCCGTACAGGTTGCAATTTGTCCTGAGGATGAACGGGTAGACGGGGAACCAGTGAGAGACTAGCTCTTGGTGTTGGGACAGGCACAGGTCACTCTATTTTCCCATCAGGAAGAAGAATTAACCGGAGGCTCCTCCTCCCCCCCGGAACCAGAACAGGGCCTGAAGCCATCCTGCGCTTTTGCGGCCAGCTCCCAAAAAAGCGAGTTGTAAAATGGAGCTTCAGGGCACTGCAATTCACAAACCTGCAGAGTTATAAATGATAACTCTCGTCCACAAATATATTGAGGGAAGGCAAAGAAGAGGATTTGAAATCAAGGCAGAATTGCAGGAAACAGATTTCAGGAGGTAGATTCGAATCGCCTTTAAAGCACATGAAAAGTGGCAAAACGTTGACAATGATGCCCTTGGCCACAAAGGGCGTATGCGTTTTTTCCTGAATATATTCAGGAAAAAACGCATACGCCCTTTTTGGCCAACCAAGCAACCTGGAAAGGCAAATCAGCGCTACAAAGAAGACTCGCTACCCGTCGGTCAAAAGGGCCATGCTGAAAAAAGTCTCAAAACCAGAAATGCAGGACAGGCCATGGAGAAATGGGAGCCTTGCTAAACTGATGGGCGGGATGTAAATTGCCAACAGCCACTCTGGAGAAGTGTACGGTGTGTCCTGAAACATCTAAAAAACACAGCTTAGAGAGCATAGGGCACTTCCACTTATGGGGATATAAATTGGGAAAATGAAAAATCAGCAAGACACAAGCACCTCAAAGTTTAGGGCTGCTCTGTTGACAAGGACCTCCACTTCATTCCACCTTCAATATCCCAGGAAAGAGAAAAATGGATAAAGAAGTTGTGGTCCTTATGTACAATGGAATATCACTCAGCCATGAAATCAATATCATAAGGCTAGTAGCAGCATGATGAGTGGATTTAGGTACGACAATTCTAAGTGAAATAAGTCACACAGAAAAGGACACTTCTCATAAGGTATCACTTATAGATGGAATGTAAAAGCCGTTACACTTGAACAGAATTACAAAACAGAACAGAGTCACACATGCAGAAAACACACTATGGCTGCTTAACGGGAAAGGTGAGGTGGGGTGATACATAAAACAAGGGTTTCAAATTAGCTCAGATACCGTTCCATAAACCCAATATGTAATAGACAAGACCTACTCCTTGCTCAGAGAACTGGACTCAACACGCCCTATTCACCGCACAAGAATATATCTGACTAGTAATAATCTTAAAACCTATGTATTGATATCTCTCTGTTAGTGTGTCAAGTGGGTGTAAAGCGGCATAAACACAGCCGTGAAAAGCAGATAAACCCCATTATCAAAATAAATTACTTTGAAACACCCATGAAACAAAGACAGTGAAAGAGAGAGAAATTCTTACACAATGCGTTCAGGGGCTGTGATGCAACCTGGATTGACCATTTCTAGACCCACAGCTGGATGAGACATAAGGGTGGACACTCTTGGGGCTGAGAGGTTTGGTGAGGTTGGGTGAGCAAACGCAGACCCTTTAAAGTAATACTGCGTGGTACCCATCGCATGGGTCCCAAATCTCCAGGTTCAAGGGCATCTTCCTACATCGAAAACATGCATGAGAAAACAAAAAGATGGTACACCATGTGATGGGGAAAGGTTTCTAAAACGCACCTCATTTCTCTTCTCCTTGTGCCCGGGTTCGCCATTCCAGCCGCTTTACTAACAATGTCCCTACTTGGAGCATCAGCACCTTTAACCTCCTGTTCCGTACAGGTTGCAATTTGTCCTGAGGATGAACGGGTAGACGGGGAACCAGTGAGAGACTAGCTCTTGGTGTTGGGACAGGCACAGGTCACTCTATTTTCCCATCAGGAAGAAGAATTAACCAGAGGCTCATCCTCCCCCCCGGAACCAGAACAGGGCCTGAAGCCATCCTGCGCTTTTGCGGCCAGCTCCCAAAAAAGCGAGTTGTAAAATGGAGCTTCAGGGCACTGCAATTCACAAACCTGCAGAGTTATAAATGATAACTCTCGTCCACAAATATATTGAGGGAAGGCAAAGAAGTGGATTTGAAATCAAGGCAGAATTGCAGGAAACAGATTTCAGGAGGTAGATTCGAATCGCCTTTAAAGCACATGAAAAGCGGCAAAACGTTGACAATGATGCCCTTGGCCAAAAAGGGCGTATGCGTTTTTTCCTGAATATATTCAGGAAAAAACGCATACGCCCTTTTTGGCCAACCAAGCAACCTGGAAAGGCAAATCAGCGCTACAAAGAAGACTCGCTACCCGTCGGTCAAAAGGGCCATGCTGAAAAACGTGTCAAAACCAGAAATGCAGGACAGGCCATGGAGAAATGGGAGCCTTGCTACACTGATGGGCGGGATGTAAATTGCCAACAGCCACTCTGGAGAAGTGTACGGTGTGTCCAGAAACATCTAAAAAACACAGCTTAGAGAGCATAGGGCACTTCCACTCATGGGGGTATAAATTGGGAAAATGAAAAATCAGCAAGACACAAGCACCCCAAAGTTTAGGGCTGCTCTGTTGACAAGGACCTCCACTTCATTCCACCTTCAATATCCCAGGAAAGAGAAAAATGGATACAGAAGTTGTGGTCCTTATGTACAATGGAATATCACTCAGCCATGAAATCAATGTCATAAGGCTAGTAGCAGCATGATGAGTGGATTTAGGTACGACGATTCTAGGTGAAATAAGTCACACAGAAAAGGACACTTCTCATAAGGTATCACTTATAGAGGGAATGTAAAAGCCGTTACACTTGAACTGAATTACAAAACAGAACAGAGTCACACATGCAGAAAACACACTATGGCTGCTTAACGGGAAAGGTGAGGTGGGGTGATACATAAAACAAGGGTTTCAAATTAGCTCAGATACCGTTCCATAAACCCAATATGTAATAGACAAGACCTACTCTTTGCTCAGAGAACTGGACTCAACACACCCTATTCACCGCACAAGAATATATCTGACTAGTAATAATCTTAAAACCTATGTATTGATATCTCTCTGTTAGTGTGTCAAGTGGGTGTAAAGCGGCATAAACACAGCAGTGAAAAGCAGCTAAACCCCATTATCAAAATAAATTACTTTGAAAAACCCATGAAACAAAGACAGTGAAAGAGAGAGAAATTCTTACACAATGCGTTCAGGGGCTGTGATGCAACCTGGATTGACCATATCTAGACCCACAGCTGGATGAGACATAAGGGTGGACACTCTTGGGGCTGAGAGGTTTGGTGAGCTTGGGTGAGCAAACGCAGACCCTTTAAAGTAATACTGCGTGGTACCCATCGCATGGGTCCCAAATCTCCAGGTTCAAGGGCATCTTCCTACATCGAAAACATGCATGAGAAAACAAAAAGATGGTACACCATGTGATGGGGAAAGGTTTCTAAAACGCACCTCATTTCTCTTCTCCTTGTGCCCGGGTTCGCCATTCCAGCTGCTTTACTAACAATCTCCCTACTTGGAGCATCAGCACCTTTAACCTCCTGTTCCGTACAGGTTGCAATTTGTCCTGAGGATGAACGGGTAGACGGGGAACCAGTGAGAGACTAGCTCTTGGTGTTGGGACAGGCACAGGTCACTCTATTTTCCCATCAGGAAGAAGAATTAACCAGAGGCTCATCCTCCCCCCCGGAACCAGAACAGGGCCTGAAGCCATCCTGCGCTTTTGCGGCCAGATCCCAAAAAAGCGAGTTGTAAAATGGAGCTTCAGGGAACTGCAATTCACAAACCTGCAGAGTTATAAATGATAACTCTCGTCCACAAATATATTGAGGGAAGGCAAAGAAGAGGATTTGAAATCAAGGCAGAATTGCAGGAAACAGATTTCAGGAGGTAGATTCGAATCGCCGTTAAAGCACATGAAAAGCGGCAAAACGTTGACAATGATGCCCTTGGCCAAAAAGGGCGTATGCGTTTTTTCCTGAATATATTCAGGAAAAAACGCATACGCCCTTTTTGGCCAACCAAGCAACCTGGAAAGGCAAATCAGCGCTACAAAGAAGACTCGCTACCCGTCGGTCAAAATGGCCATGCTGAAAAAAGTCTCAAAACCAGAAATGCAGGACAGGCCATGGAGAAATGGGAGCCTTGCTACACTGATGGGCGGGATGTAAATTGCCAACAGCCACTCTGGAGAAGTGTACGGTGTGTCCTGAAACATCTAAAAAACACAGCTTAGAGAGCATAGGGCACTTCCACTCATGGGGATATAAATTGGGAAAATGAAAAATCAGCAAGACACAAGCACCCCAAAGTTTAGGGCTGCTCTGTTGACAAGGACCTCCACTTCATTCCACCTTCAATATCCCAGGAAAGAGAAAAATGGATAAAGAAGTTGTGGTCCTTATGTACAATGGAATATCACTCAGCCATGAAATCAATGTCATAAGGCTAGTAGCAGCATGATGAGTGGATTTAGGTACGATTCTAAGTGAAATAAGTCACACAGAAAAGGACACTTCTCATAAGGTATCACTTAAGGAGGGAATGTAAAAAGCGTTACACTTGAACTGAATTACAAAACAGAACAGAGTCACACATGCAGAAAACACACTATGGCTGCTTAACGGGAAAGGTGAGGTGGCGTGATACATAAAACAAGGGTTTCAAATTAGCTCAGATACCGTTCCATAAACCCAATATGTAATAGACAAGACCTACTCTTTGCTCAGAGAACTGGACTCAACACACCCTATTCACCGCACAAGAATATATCTGACTAGTAATAATCTTAAAACCTATGTATTGATATCTCTCTGTTAGTGTGTCAAGTGGGTGTAAAGCGGCATAAACACAGCAGTGAAAAGCAGCTAAACCCCATTATAAAAATAAATTACTTTGAAAAACCCATGAAACAAAGACAGTGAAAGAGAGAGAAATTCTTACACAATGAGTTCAGGGGCTGTGATGCAACCTGGATTGACCATATCTAGACCCACAGCTGGATGAGACATAAGGGTGGACACTCTTGGGGCTGAGAGGTTTGGTGAGGTTGGGTGAGCAAACGCAGACCCTTTAAAGTAATACTGCGTGGTACCCATCGCATGGGTCCCAAATCTCCAGGTTCAAGGGCATCTTCCTACATCGAAAACATGCATGAGAAAACAAAAAGATGGTACACCGTGTGATGGGGAAAGGTTTCTAAAACGCACCTCATTTCTCATCTCCTTGTGCCCGGGTTCGCCATTCCAGCCGCTTTACTAACAATCTCCCTACTTGGAGCATCAGCACCTTTAACCTCCTGTTCCGTACAGGTTGCAATTTGTCCTGAGGATGAACGGGTAGACGGGGAACCAGTGAGAGACTAGCTCTTGGTGTTGGGACAGGCACAGGTCACTCTATTTTCCCATCAGGAAGAAGAATTAACCACAGGCTCATCCCCCCCCCGGGAACCAGAACAGGGCCTGAAGCCATCCTGCGCTTTTGCGGCCAGCTCCCAAAAAAGCGAGTAGTAAAATGGAGGTTCAGGGCACTGCAATTCACAAACCTGCAGAGTTATAAATGGTAACTCTCGTCCACAAATATATTGAGGGAAGGCAAAGAAGAGGATTTGAAATCAAGGCAGATTTGCAGGAAACAGATTTCAGGAGGTAGATTCGAATCGCCTTTAAAGCACATGAAAAGCGGCAAAACGTTGACAATGATGCCCTTGGCCAAAAAGGGCGTATGCGTTTTTTCCTGAATATATTCAGGAAAAAACGCATACGCCCTTTTTGGCCAACCAAGCAACCTGGAAAGGCAAATCAGCGCTACAAAGAAGACTTGCTACCCATTGGTCAAAAGGGCCATGCTGAAAAAAGTCTCAAAACCAGAAATGCAGGACAGGCCATGGAGAAATGGGAGCCTTGCTACACTGATGGGCGGGATGTAAATTGCCAACAGCCACTCTGGAGAAGTGTACGGTGTGTCCTGAAACATCTAAAAAACACAGCTTAGAGAGCATAGGGCACTTCCACTCATGGGGGTATAAATTGGGAAAATGAAAAATCAGCAAGACACAAGCACCCCAAAGTTTAGGGCTGCTCTGTTGACAAGGACCTCCACTTCATTCCACCTTCAATATCCCAGGAAAGAGAAAAATGGATAAAGAAGTTGTGGTCCTTATGTACAATGGAATATCACTCAGCCATGAAATCAATGTCATAAGGCTAGTAGCAGCATGATGAGTGGATTTAGGTACGACGATTCTAAGTGAAATAAGTCACACAGAAAAGGACACTTCTCATAAGGTATCACTTATAGAGGGAATGTAAAAGCCGTTACACTTGAACTGAATTACAAAACAGAACAGAGTCACACATGCAGAAAACACACTATGGCTGCTTAACGGGAAAGGTGAGGTGGGGTGATACATAAAACAAGGGTTTCAAATTAGCTCAGATACCGTTCCATAAACCCAATATGTAATAGACAAGACCTACTCTTTGCTCAGAGAACTGGACTCAACACACCCTATTCACCGCACAAGAATATATCTGACTAGTAATAATCTTAAAACCTATGTATTGATATCTCTCTGTTAGTGTGTCAAGTGGGTGTAAAGCGGCATAAACACAGCAGTGAAAAGCAGCTAAACCCCATTATGAAAATAAATTACTTTGAAAAACCCATGAAACAATGATAGTGAAAGAGATAGTAATTCTTACACAATGAGTTCAGGGGCTGTGATGCAACCTGGATTGACCATATCTAGACCCACAGCTGGATGAGACATAAGGGTGGACACTCTTGGGGCTGAGAGGTTTGGTGAGGTTGGGTGAGCAAACACAGACCCTTTAAAGTAATACTGCGTGGTACCCATCGCATGGGTCCCAAATCTCCAGGTTCAAGGGCATCTTCCTACATCGAAAACATGCATGAGAAACCCAGAAGATGGTACACCATGTGATAGGGAAAGGTTTCTAAAACGCACCTCATTTCTCATCTCCTTGTGCCCGGGTTCGCCATTCCAGCTGCTTTACTAGCAATCTCCCTACTTGGAGCATCAGCACCTTTAACCTCCTGTTCCGTACAGGTTGCAATTTGTCCTGAGGATGAACGGCAAGACGGGGAACCAACGAGAGACTAGCTCTTGGTGTTGGGACAGGCACAGGTCACTCGATTTTCCCATCAGGAAGAAGAATTAACCACAGGCTCAGCCTGCCCCCTGGAACCAGAACAGGGCCTGAAGCCATCCTGCGCTTTTGTGGCCAGCTCCCAAAAAAGCGAGTTGTAAAATGGAGGTTCAGGGCAGTGCAATTCACAAACCTTCAGAGTTATAAATGATAACTCTCGTCCACAAATATATTGAGGGAAGGCAAAGAAGAGGATTTGAAATCAAGGCAGAATTGCAGGAAACAGATTTCAGGAGGTAGATTCGAATCGCCTTTAAAGCACATGAAAAGCGGCAAAATGTTGACAATGATGCCCTTGGCCAAAAAGGGCGTATGCGTTTTTTCCTGAATATATTCAGGAAAAAACGCATACGCCCTTTTTGGCCAACCAAGCAACCTGGAAAGGCAAATCAGCGCTACAAAGAAGTCTCGCTCCCCATCGGTCAAAAGGGCCATGCTGAAAAAAGTGTCAAAACCAGAAATGCAGGACAGGCCATGGAGAAATGAGAGCCTTGCTACACTGATGGGCGGGATGTAAATTGCCAACAGCCACTCTGGAGAAGTGTACGGTGTGTCCTGAAACATCTGAAAAACACAGCTTAGAGAGCATAGAGCACTTCCACTCATGGGGGTATAAATTGGGAAAATGAAAAATCAGCAAGACACAAGCACCCCAAAGTTTAGGGCTGCTCTGTTGACAAGGACCTCCACTTCATTCCACCTTAAATATCCAAGGAAAGAGAAAAATGGATAAAGAAGTTGTGGTCCTTATGTACAATGGAATATCACTCAGCCATGAAATCAATGTCATAAGGTTAGTAGCAGCATGATGAGTGGATTTAGGTACGACGATTCTAAGTGAAATAAGTCACACAGAAAAGGACACTTCTCATAAGGTATCACTGATAGAGGGAATGTAAAAACCGTTACACTTGAACTGAATTACAAAACAGAACAGAGTCACACATGCAGAAAACACACTATGGCTGCTTAACGGGAAAGGTGAGGTGGGGTGATACATAAAACAAGGGTATCAAATTAGCTCAGATACCGTTCCATAAACCCAATATGTAGTAGACAAGACCTACTCCTTGCTCAGAGAACTGGACTCAACACGCCCTATTCACCGCACAAGAATATATCTGACTAGTAATAATCTTAAAACCTATGTATTGATATCTCTCTGTTAGTGTGTCAAGTGGGTGTAAAGCGGCATAAACACAGCCGTGAAAAGCAGCTAAACCCCATTATTAAAATAAATTACTTTGAAAAACCCATGAAACAACGACAGTGAAAGAGATAGAAATTCTTACACAATGAGTTCAGGGGCTGTGATGCAACCTGGATTGACCATATCTAGACCCACAGCTGGATGAGACATAAGGGTGGACACTCTTGGGGCTGAGAGCTTTGGTGAGGTTGGGTGAGCAAACGCAGACCCTTTAAAGTAATACTGCGTGGTACCCATCGCATGGGTCCCAAATCTCCAGGTTTAAGGGCATGTTCCTACATCGAAAACATGCATGAGAAACCCAGAAGATGGTACACCGTGTGATGGGGAAAGGTTTCTAAAACGCACCTCATTTCTCATCTCCTTGTGCCCGGGTTCGCCATTCCAGCCGCTTTACTAGCAATCTCCCTACTTGGAGCATCAGCACCTTTAACCTCCTGTTCCGTACAGGTTGCAATTTGTCCTGAGGATGAACGGGAAGACGGGGAACCAACGAGAGACTAGCTCTTGGTGTCGGGACAGGCACAGGTCACTCTATTTTCCCATCAGGAAGAAGAATTAACCACAGGCTCAGCCTGCCCCCCGGAACCAGAACAGGGCCTGAAGCCATCCTGCGCTTTTGCGGCCAGCTCCCAAAAAAGCGAGTTGTAAAATGGAGGTTCAGGGCACTGCAATTCACAAACCTGCAGAGTTATAAATGATAACTCTCGTCCACAAATATATTGAGGGAAGGCAAAGAAGAGGATTTGAAATCAAGGCAGAATTGCACGAAACAGATTTCAGGAGGTAGATACGAATCGCCTTTAAAGCACATGAAAAGCGGCAAAACGTTGACAATGATGCCCTTGGCCAAAAAGGGCGTATGCGTTTTTTCCTGAATATATTCAGGAAAAAACGCATACGCCCTTTTTGGCCAACCAAGCAACCTGGAAAGGCAAATCAGCGCTACAGAGAAGTCTCGCTTCCCATCGCTCAAAAGGGCCATGCTGAAAAAAGTCTCAAAACCAGAAATGCAGGACAGGCCATGGAGAAATGGGAGCCTTGCTACACTGATGGGCGGGATGTAAATTGCCAACAGCCACTCTGGAGAAGTGTACGGTGAGTCCTGAAACATCTAAAAAACACAGCTTAGAGAGCATAGGGCACTTCCACTCATGGGGGTATAAATTGGGAAAATGAAAAATCAGCAAGACACAAGCACCCCAAAGTTGAGGGCTGCTCTGTTGACAAGGACCTCCACTTCATTCCACCTTAAATATCCAAGGAAAGAGAAAAATGGATAAAGAAGTTGTGGTCCTTATGTACAATGGAATATCACTCAGCCATGAAATCAATGTCATAAGGTTAGTAGCAGCATGATGAGTGGATTTAGGTACGACGATTCTAAGTGAAATAAGTCACACAGAAAAGGACACTTCTCATAAGGTATCACTTTTAGAGGGAATGTAAAAACCGTTACACTTGAACTGAATTACAAAACAGAACAGAGTCACACATGCAGAAAACACACTATGGCTGCTTAACGGGAAAGGTGAGGTGGCGTGATACATAAAACAAGGGTTTCAAATTAGCTCAGATACCGTTCCATAAACCCAATATGTAATAGACAAGACCTACTCTTTGCTCAGAGAACTGGACTCAACACACCCTATTCACCGCACAAGAATATATCTGACTAGTAATAATCTTAAAACCTATGTATTGATATCTCTCTGTTAGTGTGTCAAGTGGGTGTAAAGCGGCATAAACACAGCAGTGAAAAGCAGCTAAACCCCATTATCAAAATAAATTACTTTGAAAAACCCATGAAACAAAGACAGTGAAAGAGAGAGAAATTCTTACACAATGCGTTCAGGGGCTGTGATGCAACCTGGATTGACCATATCTAGACCCACAGCTGGATGAGACATAAGGGTGGACACTCTTGGGGCTGAGAGGTTTGGTGAGGTTGGGTGAGCAAACGCAGACCCTTTAAAGTAATACTGCGTGGTACCCATCGCATGGGTCCCAAATCTCCAGGTTCAAGGGCATCTTCCTACATCGAAAACATGCATGAG
The DNA here is from genome assembly GCF_965194805.1 of Balaenoptera borealis. Lineage (NCBI taxonomy): Eukaryota > Metazoa > Chordata > Mammalia > Artiodactyla > Balaenopteridae > Balaenoptera > Balaenoptera borealis. The sequence continues at coordinate 117,313 of NW_028123836.1, forward strand.
AAAACAAAAAGATGGTACACCGTGTGATGGGGAAAGGTTTCTAAAACGCACCTCATTTCTCATCTCCTTGTGCCCGGGTTCGCCATTCCAGCCGCTTTACTAACAATCTCCCTACTTGGAGCATCAGCACCTTTAACCTCCTGTTCCGTACAGGTTGCAATTTGTCCTGAGGATGAACGGGTAGATGGGGAACCAGTGAGAGACTAGCTCTTGGTGTTGGGACAGGCACAGGTCACTCTATTTTCCCATCAGGAAGAAGAATTAACCACAGGCTCATCCCCCCCCCGGGAACAAGAACAGGGCCTGAAGCCATCCTGCGCTTTTGCGGCCAGCTCCCAAAAAAGCGAGTAGTAAAATGGAGGTTCAGGGCACTGCAATTCACAAACCTGCAGAGTTATAAATGGTAACTCTCGTCCACAAATATATTGAGGGAAGGCAAAGAAGAGGATTTGAAATCAAGGCAGATTTGCAGGAAACAGATTTCAGGAGGTAGATTCGAATCGCCTTTAAAGCACATGAAAAGCGGCAAAACGTTGACAATGATGCCCTTGGCCAAAAAGGGCGTATGCGTTTTTTCCTGAATATATTCAGGAAAAAACGCATACGCCCTTTTTGGCCAACCAAGCAACCTGGAAAGGCAAATCAGCGCTACAAAGAAGACTTGCTACCCATTGGTCAAAAGGGCCATGCTGAAAAAAGTCTCAAAACCAGAAATGCAGGACAGGCCATGGAGAAATGGGAGCCTTGCTACACTGATGGGCGGGATGTAAATTGCCAACAGCCACTCTGGAGAAGTGTACGGTGTGTCCTGAAACATCTAAAAAACACAGCTTAGAGAGCATAGGGCACTTCCACTCATGGGGGTATAAATTGGGAAAATGAAAAATCAGCAAGACACAAGCACCCCAAAGTTTAGGGCTGCTCTGTTGACAAGGACCTCCACTTCATTCCACCTTCAATATCCCAGGAAAGAGAAAAATGGATAAAGAAGTTGTGGTCCTTATGTACAATGGAATATCACTCAGCCATGAAATCAATGTCATAAGGCTAGTAGCAGCATGATGAGTGGATTTAGGTACGACGATTCTAAGTGAAATAAGTCACACAGAAAAGGACACTTCTCATAAGGTATCACTGATAGAGGGAATGTAAAAACCGTTACACTTGAACTGAATTACAAAACAGAACAGAGTCACACATGCAGAAAACACACTATGGCTGCTTAACGGGAAAGGTGAGGTGGGGTGATACATAAAACAAGGGTATCAAATTAGCTCAGATACCGTTCCATAAACCCAATATGTAATAGACAAGACCTACTCTTTGCTCAGAGAACTGGACTCAACACACCCTATTCACCGCACAAGAATATATCTGACTAGTAATAATCTTAAAACCTATGTATTGATATCTCTCTGTTAGTGTGTCAAGTGGGTGTAAAGCGGCATAAACACAGCAGTGAAAAGCAGCTAAACCCCATTATCAAAATAAATTACTTTGAAAAACCCATGAAACAAAGACAGTGAAAGAGAGAGAAATTCTTACACAATGCGTTCAGGGGCTGTGATGCAACCTGGATTGACCATATCTAGACCCACAGCTGGATGAGACATAAGGGTGGACACTCTTGGGGCTGAGAGGTTTGGTGAGGTTGGGTGAGCAAACGCAGACCCTTTAAAGTAATACTGCGTGGTACCCATCGCATGGGTCCCAAATCTCCAGCTTCAAGGGCATCTTCCTACATCGAAAACATGCATGAGAAAACAAAAAGATGGTACACCATGTGATGGGGAAAGGTTTCTAAAACGCACCTCATTTCTCTTCTCCTTGTGCCCGGGTTCGCCATTCCAGCTGCTTTACTAACAATCTCCCTACTTGTAGCATCAGCACCTTTAACCTCCTGTTCCGTACAGGTTGCAATTTGTCCTGAGGATGAACGGGTAGACGGGGAACCAGTGAGAGACTAGCTCTTGGTGTTGGGACAGGCACAGGTCACTCTATTTTCCCATCAGGAAGAAGAATTAACCAGAGGCTCATCCTCCCCCCCGGAACCAGAACAGGGCCTGAAGCCATCCTGCGCTTTTGCGGCCAGCTCCCAAAAAAGCGAGTTGTAAAATGGAGCTTCAGGGAACTGCAATTCACAAACCTGCAGAGTTATAAATGATAACTCTCGTCCACAAATATATTGAGGGAAGGCAAAGAAGAGGATTTGAAATCAAGGCAGAATTGCAGGAAACAGATTTCAGGAGGTAGATTCGAATCGCCTTTAAAGCACATGAAAAGCGGCAAAACGTTGACAATGATGCCCTTGGCCAAAAAGGGCGTATGCGTTTTTTCCTGAATATATTCAGGAAAAAACGCATACGCCCTTTTTGGCCAACCAAGCAACCTGGAAAGGCAAATCAGCGCTACAAAGAAGACTTGTTACCCATTGGTCAAAAGGGCCATGCTGAAAAAAGTCTCAAAACCAGAAATGCAGGACAGACCATGGAGAAATGGGAGCCTTGCTACACTGATGGGCGGGATGTAAATTGCCAACAGCCACTCTGGAGGAGTGTACGGTGTGTCCTGAAACATCTGAAAAACACAGCTTAGAGAGCATAGGGCATTTCCACTCATGGGGGTATAAATTGGGAAAATGAAAAATCAGCAAGACACAAGCACCCCAAAGTTGAGGGCTGCTCTGTTGACAAGGACCTTCACTTCATTCCACCTTCAATATCCCAGGAAAGAGAAAAATGGATAAAGAAGTTGTGGTCCTTATGTACAATGGAATATCACTCAGCCATGAAATCAATGTCATAAGGTTAGTAGCAGCATGATGAGTGGATTTAGGTACGACGATTCTAACTGAAATAAGTCACACAGAAAAGGACACTTCTCATAAGGTATCACTTTTAGAGGGAATGTAAAATCCGTTACACTTGAACTGAATTACAAAACAGAACAGAGTCACACATGCAGAAAACAGACTATGGCTGCTTAACGGGAAAGGGGAGGTGGGGTGATACATAAAACAAGGGTATCAAATTAGCTCAGATACCGTTCCATAAACCCAATATGTAATAGACAAGACCTACTCCTTGCTCAGAGAACTGGACTCAACACGCCCTATTCACCACACAAGAATCTATCTGACTAGTAATAATCTTAAAACCTATGTACTGATATCTCTCTGTTAGTGTGTCAAGTGGGTGTAAAGCGGCATAAACACAGCAGTGAAAAGCAGCTAAACCCCATTATGAAAATAAATTACTTTGAAAAACCCATGAAACAACAAAAGTGAAAGAGTTAGAAATTCTTACACAATGCGTTCAGGGGCTGTGATGCAACCTGGATTGACCATATCTAGACCCACTGCTGGATGAGACATAAGGGTGGACACTCTTGGGGCTGAGAGGTTTGGTGAGGTTGGGTGAGCAAACGCAGACCCTTTAAAGTAATACTGCGTGGTACCCATCGCATGGGTCCCAAATCTCCAGGTTCAAGGGCATCTTCCTACATCGAAAACATGCATGAGAAACCCAGAAGATGGTACACCGTGTGATGGGGAAAGGTTTCTAAAACGCACCTCATTTCTCATCTCCTTGTGCCCGGGTTCGCCATTCCAGCCGCTTTACTAGCAATCTCCCTACTTGGAGCATCAGCATCTTTAACCTCCAGTTCCGTACAAGTTGCAATTTGTCCTGAGGATGAACGGGAAGACGGGGAACGAACGAGAGACTAGGTCTTGGTGTCGGGACATGCACAGGTCACTCGATTTTCCCATCAGGAAGAAGAATTAACCACAGGCTCAGCCTGCCCCCCGGAAAAAGAACAGGGCCTGAAGCCATCCTGCACTTTTGCGGCCAGCTCCCAAAAAAGCGAGTTGTAAAATGGAGGTTCAGGGCACTGCAATTCACAAAGCTGCAGAGTTATAAATGATAACTCTCGTCCACAAATATATTGAGGGAAGGCAAAGAAGAGGATTTGAAATCAAGGCAGAATTGCACGAAACAGATTTCAGGAGGTAGATACGAACCACCTTTAAAGCACATGAAAAGCGGCAAAACGTTGACAATGATGCCCTTGGCCAAAAAGGGCGTATGCGTTTTTTCCTGAATATATTCAGGAAAAAACGCATACGCCATTTTTGGCCAACCAAGCAACCTGGAAAGGCAAATCAGCGCTACAGAGAAGTCTCGCTTCCCATCGGTCAAAAGGGCCATGCTGAAAAAACTGTCAAAACCAGAAATGCAGGACAGGCCATGGAGAAATGGGAGCCTTGCTACACTGATGGGCGGGATGTAAATTGCCAACAGCCACTCTGGAGAAGTGTACGGTGTGTCCTGAAACATCTGAAAAACACAGCTTAGAGAGCATAGGGCACTTCCACTCATGGGGGTATAAATTGGGAAAATGAAAAATCAGCAAGACACAAGCACCACAAAGTTGAGGGCTGCTCTGTTGACAAGGACCTCCACTTCATTCCACCTTAAATATCCCAGGAAAGAGAAAAATGGATAAAGAAGTTGTGGTCCTTATGTACAATGGAATATCACTCAGCCATGAAATCAATGTCATAAGGTTAGTAGCAGCATGATGAGTGGATTTAGGTACCACGATTCTAACTGAAATAAGTCACACAGAAAAGGACACTTCTCATAAGGTATCACTTTTAGAGGGAATGTAAAAAACGTTACACTTGAACTGAATTACAAAACAGAACAGAGTCACACATGCAGAAAACAGACTATGGCTGCTTAACGGGAAAGATGAGGTGGGGTGATACATAAAACAAGGGTATCAAATTAGCTCAGATACCGTTCCATAAACCCAATATGTAGTAGACAAGACCTACTCCTTGCTCAGAGAACTGGACTCAACACGCCCTATTCACCGCACAAGAATATACCTGACTAGTAATAATCTTAAAACCTATGTATTGCTATCTCTCTGTTAGTGTGTCAAGTGGGTGTAAAGCGGCATAAACACAGCAGTGAAAAGCAGCTAAACCCCATTATGAAAATAAATTACTTTGAAAAACCCATGAAACAACGACAGTGAAAGAGATAGAAATTCTTACACAATGAGTTCAGGGGCTGTGATGCAACCTGGATTGACCATATCTAGACCCACAGCTGGATGAGACATAAGGGTGGACACTCTTGGGGCTGAGAGGTTTGGTGAGGTTGGGTGAGCAAACACAGACCCTTTAAAGTAATACTGCGTGGTACCCATCGCATGGGTCCCAAATCTCCAGGTTCAAGGGCATCTTCCTACATCGAAAACATGCATGAGAAACCCAGAAGATGGTACACCGTGTGATAGGGAAAGGTTTCTAAAACGCACCTCATTTCTCATCTCCTTGTGCCCGGGTTCGCCATTCCAGCTGCTTTACTAGCAATCTCCCTACTTGGAGCATCAGCACCTTTAACCTCCTGTTCCGTACAGGTTGCAATTTGTCCTGAGGATGAACGGCAAGACGGGGAACCAACGAGAGACTAGCTCTTGGTGTTGGGACAGGCACAGGTCACTCTATTTTCCCATCAGGAAGAAGAATTAACCACAGGCTCAGCCTGCCCCCTGGAACCAGAACAGGGCCTGAAGCCATCCTGCGCTTTTGCGGCCAGCTCCCAAAAAAGCGAGTTGTAAAATGGAGGTTCAGGGCAGTGCAATTCACAAACCTTCAGAGTTATAAATGATAACTCTCGTCCACAAATATATTGAGGGAAGGCAAAGAAGAGGATTTGAAATCAAGGCAGAATTGCAGGAAACAGATTTCAGGAGGTAGATTCGAATCGCCTTTAAAGCACATGAAAAGCGGCAAAATGTTGACAATGATGCCCTTGGCCAAAAAGGGCGTATGCGTTTTTTCCTGACTATATTCAGGAAAAAACGCATACGCCCTTTTTGGCCAACCAAGCAACCTGGAAAGGCAAATCAGCGCTACAAAGAAGTCTCGCTCCCCATCGGTCAAAAGGGCCATGCTGAAAAAAGTGTCAAAACCAGAAATGCAGGACAGGCCATGGAGAAATGAGAGCCTTGCTACACTGATGGGCGGGATGTAAATTGCCAACAGCCACTCTGGAGAAGTGTACGGTGTGTCCTGAAACATCTGAAAAACACAGCTTAGAGAGCATAGGGCACTTCCACTCATGGGGGTATAAATTGGGAAAATGAAAAATCAGCAAGACACAAGCACCCCAAAGTTTAGGGCTGCTCTGTTGACAAGGACCTCCACTTCATTCCACCTTAAATATCCAAGGAAAGAGAAAAATGGATAAAGAAGTTGTGGTCCTTATGTACAATGGAATATCACTCAGCCATGAAATCAATGTCATAAGGTTAGTAGAAGCATGATGAGTGGATTTAGGTACGACGATTCTAAGTGAAATAAGTCACACAGAAAAGGACACTTCTCATAAGGTATCACTGATAGAGGGAATGTAAAAACTGTTACACTTGAACTGAATTACAAAACAGAACAGAGTCACACATGCAGAAAACACACTATGGCTGCTTAACGGGAAAGGTGAGGTGGGGTGATACATAAAACAAGGGTATCAAATTAGCTCAGATACCGTTCCATAAACCCAATATGTAGTAGACAAGACCTACTCCTTGCTCAGAGAACTGGACTCAACACGCCCTATTCACCGCACAAGAATATATCTGACTAGTAATAATCTTAAAACCTATGTATTGATATCTCTCTGTTAGTGTGTCAAGTGGGTGTAAAGCGGCATAAACACAGCCGTGAAAAGCAGCTAAACCCCATTATTAAAATAAATTACTTTGAAAAACCCATGAAACAACGACAGTGAAAGAGATAGAAATTCTTACACAATGAGTTCAGGGGCTGTGATGCAACCTGGATTGACCATATCTAGACCCACAGCTGGATGAGACATAAGGGTGGACACTCTTGGGGCTGAGAGGTTTGGTGAGGTTGGGTGAGCAAACACAGACCCTTTAAAGTAATACTGCGTGGTACCCATCGCATGGGTCCCAAATCTCCAGGTTCAAGGGCATCTTCCTACATCGAAAACATGCATGAGAAACCCAGAAGATGGTACACCGTGTGATAGGGAAAGGTTTCTAAAACGCACCTCATTTCTCATCTCCTTGTGCCCGGGTTCGCCATTCCAGCTGCTTTACTAGCAATCTCCCTACTTGGAGCATCAGCACCTTTAACCTCCTGTTCCGTACAGGTTGCAATTTGTCCTGAGGATGAACGGCAAGACGGGGAACCAACGAGAGACTAGCTCTTGGTGTTGGGACAGGCACAGGTCACTCTATTTTCCCATCAGGAAGAAGAATTAACCACAGGCTCAGCCTGCCCCCTGGAACCAGAACAGGGCCTGAAGCCATCCTGCGCTTTTGCGGCCAGCTCCCAAAAAAGCGAGTTGTAAAATGGAGGTTCAGGGCAGTGCAATTCACAAACCTTCAGAGTTATAAATGATAACTCTCGTCCACAAATATATTGAGGGAAGGCAAAGAAGAGGATTTGAAATCAAGGCAGAATTGCAGGAAACAGATTTCAGGAGGTAGATTCGAATCGCCTTTAAAGCACATGAAAAGCGGCAAAATGTTGACAATGATGCCCTTGGCCAAAAAGGGCGTATGCGTTTTTTCCTGACTATATTCAGGAAAAAACGCATACGCCCTTTTTGGCCAACCAAGCAACCTGGAAAGGCAAATCAGCGCTACAAAGAAGTCTCGCTCCCCATCGGTCAAAAGGGCCATGCTGAAAAAAGTGTCAAAACCAGAAATGCAGGACAGGCCATGGAGAAATGAGAGCCTTGCTACACTGATGGGCGGGATGTAAATTGCCAACAGCCACTCTGGAGAAGTGTACGGTGTGTCCTGAAACATCTGAAAAACACAGCTTAGAGAGCATAGGGCACTTCCACTCATGGGGGTATAAATTGGGAAAATGAAAAATCAGCAAGACACAAGCACCCCAAAGTTTAGGGCTGCTCTGTTGACAAGGACCTCCACTTCATTCCACCTTAAATATCCAAGGAAAGAGAAAAATGGATAAAGAAGTTGTGGTCCTTATGTACAATGGAATATCACTCAGCCATGAAATCAATGTCATAAGGTTAGTAGAAGCATGATGAGTGGATTTAGGTACGACGATTCTAAGTGAAATAAGTCACACAGAAAAGGACACTTCTCATAAGGTATCACTGATAGAGGGAATGTAAAAACTGTTACACTTGAACTGAATTACAAAACAGAACAGAGTCACACATGCAGAAAACACACTATGGCTGCTTAACGGGAAAGGTGAGGTGGGGTGATACATAAAACAAGGGTATCAAATTAGCTCAGATACCGTTCCATAAACCCAATATGTAGTAGACAAGACCTACTCCTTGCTCAGAGAACTGGACTCAACACGCCCTATTCACCGCACAAGAATATATCTGACTAGTAATAATCTTAAAACCTATGTATTGATATCTCTCTGTTAGTGTGTCAAGTGGGTGTAAAGCGGCATAAACACAGCCGTGAAAAGCAGCTAAACCCCATTATTAAAATAAATTACTTTGAAAAACCCATGAAACAACGACAGTGAAAGAGATAGAAATTCTTACACAATGAGTTCAGGGGCTGTGATGCAACCTGGATTGACCATATCTAGACCCACAGCTGGATGAGACATAAGGGTGGACACTCTTGGGGCTGAGAGCTTTGGTGAGGTTGGGTGAGCAAACGCAGACCCTTTAAAGTAATACTGCGTGGTACCCATCGCATGGGTCCCAAATCTCCAGGTTCAAGGGCATGTTCCTACATCGAAAACATGCATGAGAAACCCAGAAGATGGTACACCGTGTGATGGGGAAAGGTTTCTAAAACGCACCTCATTTCTCATCTCCTTGTGCCCGGGTTCGCCATTCCAGCCGCTTTACTAGCAATCTCCCTACTTGGAGCATCAGCACCTTTAACCTCCTGTTCCGTACAGGTTGCAATTTGTCCTGAGGATGAACGGGAAGACGGGGAACCAACGAGAGACTAGCTCTTGGTGTCGGGACAGGCACAGGTCACTCTATTTTCCCATCAGGAAGAAGAATTAACCACAGGCTCAGCCTGCCCCCCGGAACCAGAACAGGGCCTGAAGCCATCCTGCGCTTTTGCGGCCAGCTCCCAAAAAAGCGAGTTGTAAAATGGAGGTTCAGGGCACTGCAATTCACAAACCTGCAGAGTTATAAATGATAACTCTCGTCCACAAATATATTGAGGGAAGGCAAAGAAGAGGATTTGAAATCAAGGCAGAATTGCACGAAACAGATTTCAGGAGGTAGATACGAATCGCCTTTAAAGCACATGAAAAGCGGCAAAACGTTGACAATGATGCCCTTGGCCAAAAAGGGCGTATGCGTTTTTTCCTGAATATATTCAGGAAAAAACGCATACGCCCTTTTTGGCCAACCAAGCAACCTGGAAAGGCAAATCAGCGCTACAGAGAAGTCTCGCTTCCCATCGCTCAAAAGGGCCATGCTGAAAAAAGTCTCAAAACCAGAAATGCAGGACAGGCCATGGAGAAATGGGAGCCTTGCTACACTGATGGGCGGGATGTAAATTGCCAACAGCCACTCTGGAGAAGTGTACGGTGAGTCCTGAAACATCTAAAAAACACAGCTTAGAGAGCATAGGGCACTTCCACTCATGGGGGTATAAATTGGGAAAATGAAAAATCAGCAAGACACAAGCACCCCAAAGTTGAGGGCTGCTCTGTTGACAAGGACCTCCACTTCATTCCACCTTAAATATCCAAGGAAAGAGAAAAATGGATAAAGAAGTTGTGGTCCTTATGTACAATGGAATATCACTCAGCCATGAAATCAATGTCATAAGGTTAGTAGCAGCATGATGAGTGGATTTAGGTACGACGATTCTAAGTGAAATAAGTCACACAGAAAAGGACACTTCTCATAAGGTATCACTTTTAGAGGGAATGTAAAAACCGTTACACTTGAACTGAATTACAAAACAGAACAGAGTCACACATGCAGAAAACACACTATGGCTGCTTAACGGGAAAGGTGAGGTGGCGTGATACATAAAACAAGGGTTTCAAATTAGCTCAGATACCGTTCCATAAACCCAATATGTAATAGACAAGACCTACTCTTTGCTCAGAGAACTGGACTCAACACACCCTATTCACCGCACAAGAATATATCTGACTAGTAATAATCTTAAAACCTATGTATTGATATCTCTCTGTTAGTGTGTCAAGTGGGTGTAAAGCGGCATAAACACAGCAGTGAAAAGCAGCTAAACCCCATTATCAAAATAAATTACTTTGAAAAACCCATGAAACAAAGACAGTGAAAGAGAGAGAAATTCTTACACAATGCGTTCAGGGGCTGTGATGCAACCTGGATTGACCATATCTAGACCCACAGCTGGATGAGACATAAGGGTGGACACTCTTGGGGCTGAGAGGTTTGGTGAGGTTGGGTGAGCAAACGCAGACCCTTTAAAGTAATACTGCGTGGTACCCATCGCATGGGTCCCAAATCTCCAGGTTCAAGGGCATCTTCCTACATCGAAAACATGCATGAGAAAACAAAAAGATGGTACACCGTGTGATGGGGAAAGGTTTCTAAAACGCACCTCATTTCTCATCTCCTTGTGCCCGGGTTCGCCATTCCAGCCGCTTTACTAACAATCTCCCTACTTGGAGCATCAGCACCTTTAACCTCCTGTTCCGTACAGGTTGCAATTTGTCCTGAGGATGAACGGGTAGATGGGGAACCAGTGAGAGACTAGCTCTTGGTGTTGGGACAGGCACAGGTCACTCTATTTTCCCATCAGGAAGAAGAATTAACCACAGGCTCATCCCCCCCCCGGGAACAAGAACAGGGCCTGAAGCCATCCTGCGCTTTTGCGGCCAGCTCCCAAAAAAGCGAGTAGTAAAATGGAGGTTCAGGGCACTGCAATTCACAAACCTGCAGAGTTATAAATGGTAACTCTCGTCCACAAATATATTGAGGGAAGGCAAAGAAGAGGATTTGAAATCAAGGCAGATTTGCAGGAAACAGATTTCAGGAGGTAGATTCGAATCGCCTTTAAAGCACATGAAAAGCGGCAAAACGTTGACAATGATGCCCTTGGCCAAAAAGGGCGTATGCGTTTTTTCCTGAATATATTCAGGAAAAAACGCATACGCCCTTTTTGGCCAACCAAGCAACCTGGAAAGGCAAATCAGCGCTACAAAGAAGACTTGCTACCCATTGGTCAAAAGGGCCATGCTGAAAAAAGTCTCAAAACCAGAAATGCAGGACAGGCCATGGAGAAATGGGAGCCTTGCTACACTGATGGGCGGGATGTAAATTGCCAACAGCCACTCTGGAGAAGTGTACGGTGTGTCCTGAAACATCTAAAAAACACAGCTTAGAGAGCATAGGGCACTTCCACTCATGGGGGTATAAATTGGGAAAATGAAAAATCAGCAAGACACAAGCACCCCAAAGTTGAGGGCTGCTCTGTTGACAAGGACCTCCACTTCATTCCACCTTAAATATCCAAGGAAAGAGAAAAATGGATAAAGAAGTTGTGGTCCTTATGTACAATGGAATATCACTCAGCCATGAAATCAATGTCATAAGGTTAGTAGCAGCATGATGAGTGGATTTAGGTACGACGATTCTAAGTGAAATAAGTCACACAGAAAAGGACACTTCTCATAAGGTATCACTTTTAGAGGGAATGTAAAAACCGTTACACTTGAACTGAATTACAAAACAGAACAGAGTCACACATGCAGAAAACACACTATGGCTGCTTAACGGGAAAGGTGAGGTGGCGTGATACATAAAACAAGGGTTTCAAATTAGCTCAGATACCGTTCCATAAACCCAATATGTAATAGACAAGACCTACTCTTTGCTCAGAGAACTGGACTCAACACACCCTATTCACCGCACAAGAATATATCTGACTAGTAATAATCTTAAAACCTATGTATTGATATCTCTCTGTTAGTGTGTCAAGTGGGTGTAAAGCGGCATAAACACAGCAGTGAAAAGCAGCTAAACCCCATTATCAAAATAAATTACTTTGAAAAACCCATGAAACAAAGACAGTGAAAGAGAGAGAAATTCTTACACAATGCGTTCAGGGGCTGTGATGCAACCTGGATTGACCATATCTAGACCCACAGCTGGATGAGACATAAGGGTGGACACTCTTGGGGCTGAGAGGTTTGGTGAGGTTGGGTGAGCAAACGCAGACCCTTTAAAGTAATACTGCGTGGTACCCATCGCATGGGTCCCAAATCTCCAGGTTCAAGGGCATCTTCCTACATCGAAAACATGCATGAGAAAACAAAAAGATGGTACACCGTGTGATGGGGAAAGGTTTCTAAAACGCACCTCATTTCTCATCTCCTTGTGCCCGGGTTCGCCATTCCAGCCGCTTTACTAACAATCTCCCTACTTGGAGCATCAGCACCTTTAACCTCCTGTTCCGTACAGGTTGCAATTTGTCCTGAGGATGAACGGGTAGATGGGGAACCAGTGAGAGACTAGCTCTTGGTGTTGGGACAGGCACAGGTCACTCTATTTTCCCATCAGGAAGAAGAATTAACCACAGGCTCATCCCCCCCCCGGGAACAAGAACAGGGCCTGAAGCCATCCTGCGCTTTTGCGGCCAGCTCCCAAAAAAGCGAGTAGTAAAATGGAGGTTCAGGGCACTGCAATTCACAAACCTGCAGAGTTATAAATGGTAACTCTCGTCCACAAATATATTGAGGGAAGGCAAAGAAGAGGATTTGAAATCAAGGCAGATTTGCAGGAAACAGATTTCAGGAGGTAGATTCGAATCGCCTTTAAAGCACATGAAAAGCGGCAAAACGTTGACAATGATGCCCTTGGCCAAAAAGGGCGTATGCGTTTTTTCCTGAATATATACAGGAAAAAACGCATACGCCCTTTTTGGCCAACCAAGCAACCTGGAAAGGCAAATCAGCGCTACAAAGAAGACTTGCTACCCATTGGTCAAAAGGGCCATGCTGAAAAAAGTCTCAAAACCAGAAATGCAGGACAGGCCATGGAGAAATGGGAGCCTTGCTACACTGATGGGCGGGATGTAAATTGCCAACAGCCACTCTGGAGAAGTGTACGGTGTGTCCTGAAACATCTAAAAAACACAGCTTAGAGAGCATAGGGCACTTCCACTCATGGGGGTATAAATTGGGAAAATGAAAAATCAGCAAGACACAAGCACCCCAAAGTTTAGGGCTGCTCTGTTGACAAGGACCTCCACTTCATTCCACCTTCAATATCCCAGGAAAGAGAAAAATGGATAAAGAAGTTGTGGTCCTTATGTACAATGGAATATCACTCAGCCATGAAATCAATGTCATAAGGCTAGTAGCAGCATGATGAGTGGATTTAGGTACGACGATTCTAAGTGAAATAAGTCACACAGAAAAGGACACTTCTCATAAGGTATCACTGATAGAGGGAATGTAAAAACCGTTACACTTGAACTGAATTACAAAACAGAACAGAGTCACACATGCAGAAAACACACTATGGCTGCTTAACGGGAAAGGTGAGGTGGGGTGATACATAAAACAAGGGTATCAAATTAGCTCAGATACCGTTCCATAAACCCAATATGTAATAGACAAGACCTACTCTTTGCTCAGAGAACTGGACTCAACACACCCTATTCACCGCACAAGAATATATCTGACTAGTAATAATCTTAAAACCTATGTATTGATATCTCTCTGTTAGTGTGTCAAGTGGGTGTAAAGCGGCATAAACACAGCAGTGAAAAGCAGCTAAACCCCATTATCAAAATAAATTACTTTGAAAAACCCATGAAACAAAGACAGTGAAAGAGAGAGAAATTCTTACACAATGCGTTCAGGGGCTGTGATGCAACCTGGATTGACCATATCTAGACCCACAGCTGGATGAGACATAAGGGTGGACACTCTTGGGGCTGAGAGGTTTGGTGAGGTTGGGTGAGCAAACGCAGACCCTTTAAAGTAATACTGCGTGGTACCCATCGCATGGGTCCCAAATCTCCAGCTTCAAGGGCATCTTCCTACATCGAAAACATGCATGAGAAAACAAAAAGATGGTACACCATGTGATGGGGAAAGGTTTCTAAAACGCACCTCATTTCTCTTCTCCTTGTGCCCGGGTTCGCCATTCCAGCTGCTTTACTAACAATCTCCCTACTTGTAGCATCAGCACCTTTAACCTCCTGTTCCGTACAGGTTGCAATTTGTCCTGAGGATGAACGGGTAGACGGGGAACCAGTGAGAGACTAGCTCTTGGTGTTGGGACAGGCACAGGTCACTCTATTTTCCCATCAGGAAGAAGAATTAACCAGAGGCTCATCCTCCCCCCCGGAACCAGAACAGGGCCTGGAAGCCATCCTGCGCTTTTGCGGCCAGCTCCCAAAAAAGCGAGTTGTAAAATGGAGCTTCAGGGAACTGCAATTCACAAACCTGCAGAGTTATAAATGATAACTCTCGTCCACAAATATATTGAGGGAAGGCAAAGAAGAGGATTTGAAATCAAGGCAGAATTGCAGGAAACAGATTTCAGGAGGTAGATTCGAATCGCCTTTAAAGCACATGAAAAGCGGCAAAACGTTGACAATGATGCCCTTGGCCAAAAAGGGCGTATGCGTTTTTTCCTGAATATATTCAGGAAAAAACGCATACGCCCTTTTTGGCCAACCAAGCAACCTGGAAAGGCAAATCAGCGCTACAAAGAAGACTTGTTACCCATTGGTCAAAAGGGCCATGCTGAAAAAAGTCTCAAAACCAGAAATGCAGGACAGACCATGGAGAAATGGGAGCCTTGCTACACTGATGGGCGGGATGTAAATTGCCAACAGCCACTCTGGAGGAGTGTACGGTGTGTCCTGAAACATCTGAAAAACACAGCTTAGAGAGCATAGGGCATTTCCACTCATGGGGGTATAAATTGGGAAAATGAAAAATCAGCAAGACACAAGCACCCCAAAGTTGAGGGCTGCTCTGTTGACAAGGACCTTCACTTCATTCCACCTTCAATATCCCAGGAAAGAGAAAAATGGATAAAGAAGTTGTGGTCCTTATGTACAATGGAATATCTCTCAGCCATGAAATCAATGTCATAAGGTTAGTAGCAGCATGATGAGTGGATTTAGGTACGACGATTCTAACTGAAATAAGTCACACAGAAAAGGACACTTCTCATAAGGTATCACTTTTAGAGGGAATGTAAAATCCGTTACACTTGAACTGAATTACAAAACAGAACAGAGTCACACATGCAGAAAACAGACTATGGCTGCTTAACGGGAAAGGGGAGGTGGGGTGATACATAAAACAAGGGTATCAAATTAGCTCAGATACCGTTCCATAAACCCAATATGTAATAGACAAGACCTACTCTTTGCTCAGAGAACTGGACTCAACACGCCCTATTCACCACACAAGAATCTATCTGACTAGTAATAATCTTAAAACCTATGTACTGATATCTCTCTGTTAGTGTGTCAAGTGGGTGTAAAGCGGCATAAACACAGCAGTGAAAAGCAGCTAAACCCCATTATGAAAATAAATTACTTTGAAAAACCCATGAAACAACAAAAGTGAAAGAGTTAGAAATTCTTACACAATGCGTTCAGGGGCTGTGATGCAACCTGGATTGACCATATCTAGACCCACTGCTGGATGAGACATAAGGGTGGACACTCTTGGGGCTGAGAGGTTTGGTGAGGTTGGGTGAGCAAACGCAGACCCTTTAAAGTAATACTGCGTGGTACCCATCGCATGGGTCCCAAATCTCCAGGTTCAAGGGCATCTTCCTACATCGAAAACATGCATGAGAAACCCAGAAGATGGTACACCGTGTGATGGGGAAAGGTTTCTAAAACGCACCTCATTTCTCATCTCCTTGTGCCCGGGTTCGCCATTCCAGCCGCTTTACTAGCAATCTCCCTACTTGGAGCATCAGCATCTTTAACCTCCAGTTCCGTACAAGTTGCAATTTGTCCTGAGGATGAACGGGAAGACGGGGAACGAACGAGAGACTAGGTCTTGGTGTCGGGACAGGCACAGGTCACTCGATTTTCCCATCAGGAAGAAGAATTAACCACAGGCTCAGCCTGCCCCCCGGAAAAAGAACAGGGCCTGAAGCCATCCTGCACTTTTGCGGCCAGCTCCCAAAAAAGCGAGTTGTAAAATGGAGGTTCAGGGCACTGCAATTCACAAAGCTGCAGAGTTATAAATGATAACTCTCGTCCACAAATATATTGAGGGAAGGCAAAGAAGAGGATTTGAAATCAAGGCAGAATTGCACGAAACAGATTTCAGGAGGTAGATACGAACCACCTTTAAAGCACATGAAAAGCGGCAAAACGTTGACAATGATGCCCTTGGCCAAAAAGGGCGTATGCGTTTTTTCCTGAATATATTCAGGAAAAAACGCATACGCCCTTTTTGGCCAACCAAGCAACCTGGAAAGGCAAATCAGCGCTACAGAGAAGTCTCGCTTCCCATCGGTCAAAAGGGCCATGCTGAAAAAACTGTCAAAACCAGAAATGCAGGACAGGCCATGGAGAAATGGGAGCCTTGCTACACTGATGGGCGGGATGTAAATTGCCAACAGCCACTCTGGAGAAGTGTACGGTGTGTCCTGAAACATCTGAAAAACACAGCTTAGAGAGCATAGGGCACTTCCACTCATGGGGGTATAAATTGGGAAAATGAAAAATCAGCAAGACACAAGCACCACAAAGTTGAGGGCTGCTCTGTTGACAAGGACCTCCACTTCATTCCACCTTAAATATCCCAGGAAAGAGAAAAATGGATAAAGAAGTTGTGGTCCTTATGTACAATGGAATATCACTCAGCCATGAAATCAATGTCATAAGGTTAGTAGCAGCATGATGAGTGGATTTAGGTACCACGATTCTAACTGAAATAAGTCACACAGAAAAGGACACTTCTCATAAGGTATCACTTTTAGAGGGAATGTAAAAAACGTTACACTTGAACTGAATTACAAAACAGAACAGAGTCACACATGCAGAAAACAGACTATGGCTGCTTAACGGGAAAGATGAGGTGGGGTGATACATAAAACAAGGGTATCAAATTAGCTCAGATACCGTTCCATAAACCCAATATGTAGTAGACAAGACCTACTCCTTGCTCAGAGAACTGGACTCAACACGCCCTATTCACCGCACAAGAATATACCTGACTAGTAATAATCTTAAAACCTATGTATTGCTATCTCTCTGTTAGTGTGTCAAGTGGGTGTAAAGCGGCATAAACACAGCAGTGAAAAGCAGCTAAACCCCATTATGAAAATAAATTACTTTGAAAAACCCATGAAACAACGACAGTGAAAGAGATAGAAATTCTTACACAATGAGTTCAGGGGCTGTGATGCAACCTGGATTGACCATATCTAGACCCACAGCTGGATGAGACATAAGGGTGGACACTCTTGGGGCTGAGAGGTTTGGTGAGGTTGGGTGAGCAAACACAGACCCTTTAAAGTAATACTGCGTGGTACCCATCGCATGGGTCCCAAATCTCCAGGTTCAAGGGCATCTTCCTACATCGAAAACATGCATGAGAAACCCAGAAGATGGTACACCGTGTGATAGGGAAAGGTTTCTAAAACGCACCTCATTTCTCATCTCCTTGTGCCCGGGTTCGCCATTCCAGCTGCTTTACTAGCAATCTCCCTACTTGGAGCATCAGCACCTTTAACCTCCTGTTCCGTACAGGTTGCAATTTGTCCTGAGGATGAACGGCAAGACGGGGAACCAACGAGAGACTAGCTCTTGGTGTTGGGACAGGCACAGGTCACTCTATTTTCCCATCAGGAAGAAGAATTAACCACAGGCTCAGCCTGCCCCCTGGAACCAGAACAGGGCCTGAAGCCATCCTGCGCTTTTGCGGCCAGCTCCCAAAAAAGCGAGTTGTAAAATGGAGGTTCAGGGCAGTGCAATTCACAAACCTACAGAGTTATAAATGATAACTCTCGTCCACAAATATATTGAGGGAAGGCAAAGAAGAGGATTTGAAATCAAGGCAGAATTGCAGGAAACAGATTTCAGGAGGTAGATTCGAATCGCCTTTAAAGCACATGAAAAGCGGCAAAATGTTGACAATGATGCCCTTGGCCAAAAAGGGCGTATGCGTTTTTTCCTGAATATATTCAGGAAAAAACGCATACGCCCTTTTTGGCCAACCAAGCAACCTGGAAAGGCAAATCAGCGCTACAAAGAAGTCTCGCTCCCCATCGGTCAAAAGGGCCATGCTGAAAAAAGTGTCAAAACCAGAAATGCAGGACAGGCCATGGAGAAATGAGAGCCTTGCTACACTGATGGGCGGGATGTAAATTGCCAACAGCCACTCTGGAGAAGTGTACGGTGTGTCCTGAAACATCTGAAAAACACAGCTTAGAGAGCATAGGGCACTTCCACTCATGGGGGTATAAATTGGGAAAATGAAAAATCAGCAAGACACAAGCACCCCAAAGTTTAGGGCTGCTCTGTTGACAAGGACCTCCACTTCATTCCACCTTAAATATCCAAGGAAAGAGAAAAATGGATAAAGAAGTTGTGGTCCTTATGTACAATGGAATATCACTCAGCCATGAAATCAATGTCATAAGGTTAGTAGAAGCATGATGAGTGGATTTAGGTACGACGATTCTAAGTGAAATAAGTCACACAGAAAAGGACACTTCTCATAAGGTATCACTGATAGAGGGAATGTAAAAACCGTTACACTTGAACTGAATTACAAAACAGAACAGAGTCACACATGCAGAAAACACACTATGGCTGCTTAACGGGAAAGGTGAGGTGGGGTGATACATAAAACAAGGGTATCAAATTAGCTCAGATACCGTTCCATAAACCCAATATGTAGTAGACAAGACCTACTCCTTGCTCAGAGAAGTGGACTCAACACGCCCTATTCACCGCACAAGAATATATCTGACTAGTAATAATCTTAAAACCTATGTATTGATATCTCTCTGTTAGTGTGTCAAGTGGGTGTAAAGCGGCATAAACACAGCCGTGAAAAGCAGCTAAACCCCATTATAAAAATAAATTACTTTGAAAAACCCATGAAACAGAGACAGTGAAAGAGAGAGAAATTCTTACACAATGCATTCAGGGGCTGTGATGCAACCTGGATTGACCATATCTAGACCCACAGCTGGATGAGACATAAGGGTGGACACTCTTGGGGCTGAGAGGTTTGGTGAGGTTGGGTGAGCAAACGCAGACCCTTTAAAGTAATACTGCGTGGTACCCATCGCATGGGTCCCAAATCTCCAGGTTCAAGGGCATGTTCCTACATCGAAAACATGCATGAGAAACCCAGAAGATGGTACACCGTGTGATGGGGAAAGGTTTCTAAAACGCACCTCATTTCTCATCTCCTTGTGCCCGGGTTCGCCATTCCAGCCGCTTTACTAGCAATCTCCCTACTAGGAGCATCAGCACCTTTAACCTCCTGTTCCGTACAGGTTGCAATTTGTCCTGAGGATGAACGGGAAGACGGGGAACCAACGAGAGACTAGCTCTTGGTGTTGGGACAGGCACAGGTCACTCTATTTTCCCATCAGGAAGAAGAATTAACCACAGGCTCAGCCTGCCCCCCGGAACCAGAACAGGGCCTGAAGCCATCCTGCGCTTTTGCGGCCAGCTCCCAAAAAAGCGAGTTGTAAAATGGAGGTTCAGGGCACTGCAATTCACAAACCTGCAGAGTTATAAATGATAACTCTCGTCCACAAATATATTGAGGGAAGGCAAAGAAGAGGATTTGAAATCAAGGCAGAATTGCAGGAAACAGATTTCAGGAGGTAGATTCGAATCGCCGTTAAAGCACATGAAAAGCGGCAAAATGTTGACAATGATGCCCTTGGCCAAAAAGGGCGTATGCGTTTTTTCCTGACTATATTCAGGAAAAAACGCATACGCCCTTTTTGGCCAACCAAGCAACCTGGAAAGGCAAATCAGCGCTACAAAGAAGTCTCGCTTCCCATCGGTCAAAAGGGCCATGCTGAAAAATGTGTCAAAACCAGAAATGCAGGACAGGCCATGGAGAAATGAGAGCCTTGCTACACTGATAGGCGGGATGTAAATTGCCAACAGCCACTCTGGAGAAGTGTACGGTGTGTCCTGAAACATCTGAAAAACACAGCTTAGAGAGCATAGGGCACTTCCACTCATGGGGGTATAAATTGGGAAAATGAAAAATCAGCAAGACACAAGCACCCCAAAGTTGAGGGCTGTTCTGTTGACAAGGACCTCCACTTCATTCCACCTTAAATATCCCAGGAAAGAGAAAAATGGATAAAGAAGTTGTGGTCCTTATGTACAATGGAATATCACTCAGCCATGAAATCAATGTCATAAGGTTAGTAGAAGCATGATGAGTGGATTTAAGTACGACGATTCTAAGTGAAATAAGTCACACAGAAAAGGACACTTCTCATAAGGTATCACTTTTAGAGGGAATGTAAAAACCGTTACACTTGAACTGAATTACAAAACAGAACAGAGTCACACATGCAGAAAACAGACTCTGGCTGCTTAACGGGAAAGGTGAGGTGGGGTGATACATAAAACAAGGGTATCAAATTAGCTCAGATACCATTCCATAAACCCAATATGTAGTAGACAAGACCTACTCCTTGCTCAGAGAACTGGACTCAACACGCCCTATTCACCGCACAAGAATATATCTGACTAGTAATAATCTTAAAACCTATGTATTGATATCTCTCTGTTAGTGTGTCAAGTGGGTGTAAAGCGGCATAAACACAGCCGTGAAAAGCAGCTAAACCCCATTATGAAAATAAATTACTTTGAAAAACCCATGAAACAACGACAGTGAAAGAGATAGAAATTCTTACACAATGAGTTCAGGGGCTGTGATGAAACCTGGGTTGACCATATCTAGACCCACAGCTAGATGAGACATAAGGGTGGACACTCTTGGGGCTGAGAGGTTTGGTGAGGTTGGGTGAGCAAACGCAGACCCTTTAAAGTAATACTGCGTGGTACCCATCGCATGGGTCCCAAATCTCCAGGTTCAAGGGCATCTTCCTACATCGAAAACATGCATGAGAAACCCAGAAGATGGTACACCGTGTGATGGGGAAAGGTTTCTAAAACGCACCTCATTTCTCATCTCCTTGTGCCCGGGTTCGCCATTCCAGCCGCTTTACTAGCAATCTCCCTACTTGGAGCATCAGCACCTTTAACCTCCTGTTCCGTCCAGGTTGCAATTTGTCCTGAGGATGAACGGGAAGATGGGGAACCAACGAGAGACTAGCTCTTGGTGTTGGGACAGGCACAGGTCACTCTATTTTCCCATCAGGAAGAAGAATTAACCACAGGCTCAGCCTGCCTCCCGGAACCAGAACAGGGCCTGAAGCCATCCTGCGCTTTTGCGGCCAGCTCCCAAAAAAGCGAGTTGTAAAATGGAGGTTCAGGGCACTGCAATTCACAAACCTGCAGAGTTATAAATGATAACTCTCGTCCACAAATATATTGAGGGAAGGCAAAGAAGAGGATTTGAAATCAAGGCAGAATTGCAGGAAACAGATTTCAGGAGGTAGATACGAATCGCCTTTAAAGCACATGAAAAGCGGCAAAACGTTGACAATGATGCCCTTGGCCAAAAAGGGCGTATGCGTTTTTTCCTGAATATATTCAGGAAAAAACGCATACGCCCTTTTTGGCCAACCAAGCAACCTGGAAAGGCAAATCAGCGCTACAGAGAAGTCTCGCTTCCCATCGGTCAAAAGGGCCATGATGAAAAAAGTGTCAAAACCCGAAATGCAGTACAGGCCATGCAGAAATGGGAGCCTTGCTACACTGATGGGCGGGATGTAAATTGCCAACAGCCACTCTGGAGAAGTGTACGGTGAGTCCTGAAACATCTAAAAAACACAGCTTAGAGAGCATAGGGCACTTCCACTCATGGGGGTATAAATTGGGAAAATGAAAAATCAGCAAGACACAAGCACCCCAAAGTTGAGGGCTGCTCTGTTGACAAGGACCTCCACTTCATTCCACCTTAAATATCCAAGGAAAGAGAAAAATGGATAAAGAAGTTGTGGTCCTTATGTACAATGGAATATCACTCAGCCATGAAATCAATGTCATAAGGTTAGTAGCAGCATGATGAGTGGATTTAGGTACGACGATTCTAAGTGAAATAAGTCACACAGAAAAGGACACTTCTCATAAGGTATCACTTTTAGAGGGAATGTAAAAACCGTTACACTTGAACTGAATTACAAAACAGAACAGAGTCACACATGCAGAAAACAGACTATGGCTGCTTAACGGGAAAGGTGAGGTGGGGTGATACATAAAACAAGGGTATCAAATTAGCTCAGATACCGTTCCATAAACCCAATATGTAGTAGACAAGACCTACTCCTTGCTCAGAGAACTGGACTCAACACGCCCTATTCACCGCACAAGAATATATCTGACTAGTAATAATCTTAAAACCTATGTATTGATATCTCTCTGTTAGTGTGTCAAGTAGGTGTAAAGCGGCATAAACACAGCCGTGAAAAGCAGCTAAACCCCATTATGAAAATAAATTACTTTGAAAAACCCATGAAACAACGACAGTGAAAGAGAGAGAAATTCTTACACAATGCGTTCAGGGGCTGTGATGCAACCTGGATTGACCATATCTAGACCCACAGCTGGATGAGACATAAGGGTGGACACTCTTGGGGCTGAGAGGTTTGGTGAGGTTGGGTGAGCAAATGCAGACCCTTTAAAGTAATACTGCGTGGTACCCATCGCATGGGTCCCAAATCTCCAGGTTCAAGGGCATCTTCCTACATCGAAAACATGCATGAGAAATCCAGAAGATGGTACACCGTGTGATGGGGAAAGGTTTCTAAAACGCACGTCATTTCTCATCTCCTTGTGCCCGGGTTCGCCATTCCAGCCGCTTTACTAGCAATCTCCCTACTTGGAACATCAGCACCTTTAACCTCCTGTTCCGTACAGGTTGCAATTTGTCCTGAGGATGAACGGGAAGACGGGGAACCAACGAGAGACTAGCTCTTGGTGTCGGGACAGGCACTGGTCACTCTATTTTCCCATCAGGAAGAAGAATTAACCACAGGCTCAGCCTGCCCCCCGGAACCAGGACAGGGCCTGAAGCCATACTGCACTTTTGCGGCCAGCTCCCAAAAAAGCGAGTTGTAAAATGGAGGTTCAGGGCACTGCAATTCACAAACCTGCAGAGTTATAAATGATAACTCTCGTCCACAAATATATTGAGGGAAGGCAAAGAAGAGGATTTGAAATCAAGGCAGAATTGCACGAAACAGATTTCAGGAGGTAGATTCGAATCGCCTTTAAAGCACATGAAAAGCGGCAAAACGTTGACAATGATGCCCTTGGCCAAAAAGGGCGTATGCGTTTTTTCCTGAATATATTCAGGAAAAAACGCATACGCCCTTTTTGGCCAACCAAGCAACCTGGAAAGGCAAATCAGCGCTACAGAGAAGTCTCGCTTCCCATCGGTCAAAAGGTCCATGCTGAAAAAAGTGTCAAACCAGAAATGCAGGACAGGCCATGGAGAAATGGGAGCCTTGCTACACTGATGGGTGGGATGTAAATTGCCAACAGCCACTCTGGAGAAGTGTACGGTGTGTCCTGAAACATCTGAAAAACACAGCTTAGAGAGCATAGGGCACTTCCACTCATGGGTGTATAAATTGGGAAAATTAAAAATCAGCAAGACACAAGCACCCAAAGTTGAGGGCTGCTCTGTTGACAAGGACCTCCACTTCATTCCACCTTAAATATCCCAGGAAAGAGAAAAATGGATAATAAAGTTGTGGTCTTTATGTACAATGGAATATCACTCAGCCATGAAATCAATGTCATACGGTTAGTAGCAGCATGATGAGTGGATTTAGGTACGACGATTCTAAGTGAAATAAGTCACACAGAAAAGGACACTTCTCATAAGGTATCACTGATAGAGGGAATGTAAAAACCGTTACACTTGCACTGAATTACAAAACAGAACAGAGTCACACATGCAGAAAACACACTATGGCTGCTTAACGGGAAAGGTGAGGTGGGGTGATACATAAAACAAGGGTTTCAAATTAGCTCAGATACCGTTCCATAAACCCAATATGTAATAGACAAGACCTACTCCTTGCTCAGAGAACTGGACTCAACACGCCCTATTCACCGCACAAGAATATATCTGACTAGTAATAATCTTAAAACCTATGTACTGATATCTCTCTGTTAGTGTGTCAAGTGGGTGTAAAGCAGCATAAACACAGCAGTGAAAAGCAGCTAAACCCCATTATAAAAATAAATTACTTTGAAACACCCATGAAACAAAGACAGTGAAAGAGATAGAAATTCTTACACAATGAGTTCAGGGGCTGTGATGCAACCTGGATTGACCATATCTAGACCCACAGCTGGATGAGACATAAGGGTGGACACTCTTGGGGCTGAGAGGTTTGGTGAGGTTGGGTGAGCAAACGCAGACCCTTTAAAGTAATACTGCGTGGTACCCATCGCATGGGTCCCAAATCTCCAGGTTCAAGGGCATCTTCCTACATCGAAAACATGCATGAGAAACCCAGAAGATGGTACACCGTGTGATGGGGAAAGGTTTCTAAAACGCACCTCATTTCTCATCTCCTTGTGCCCGGGTTCGCCATTCCAGCCGCTTTACTAGCAATCTCCCTACTTGGAGCATCAGCACCTTTAACCTCCTGTTCCGTACAGGTTGCAATTTGTCCTGAGGATGAACGGGAAGACGGGGAACCAACGAGAGACTAGCTCTTGGTGTCGGGACAGGCACAGGTCACTCTATTTTCCCATCAGGAAGAAGAATTAACCACAGGCTCAGCCTGCCCCCCGGAACCAGAACAGGGCCTGAAGCCATCCTGCGCTTTTGCGGCCAGCTCCCAAAAAAGCGAGTTGTAAAATGGAGGTTCAGGGCACTGCAATTCACAAACCTACAGAGTTATAAATGATAACTCTCGTCCACAAATATATTGAGGGAAGGCAAAGAAGAGGATTTGAAATCAAGGCAGAATTGCAGGAAACAGATTTCAGGAGGTAGATTCGAATCGCCTTTAAAGCACATGAAAAGCGGCAAAACGTTGACAATGATGCCCTTGGCCAAAAAGGGCGTATGCGTTTTTTCCTGAATATATTCAGGAAAAAACGCATACGCCCTTTTTGGCCAACCAAGCAACCTGGAAAGGCAAATCAGCGCTACAGAGAAGTCTCGCTTCCCATCGGTCAAAAGGGCCATGCTGAAAAAAGTGTCAAAACCAGAAATGCAGGACAGGCCATGGAGAAATGAGAGCCTTGCTACACTGATGGGCGGGATATAAATTGCCAACAGCCACTCTGGAGAAGTGTACGGTGTGTCCTGAAACATCTGAAAAACACAGCTTAGAGAGCATAGGGCACTTCCACTCATGGGGGTATAAATTGGGAAAATGAAAAATCAGCAAGACACAAGCACCCCAAAGTTGAGGGCTGCTCTGTTGACAAGGACCTCCACTTCATTCCACCTTAAATATCCCAGGAAAGAGAAAAATGGATAAAGAAGTTGTGGTCCTTATGTACAATGGAATATCACTCAGCCATGAAATCAATGTCATAAGGTTAGTAGCAGCATGATGAGTGGATTTAGGTACGACGATTCTAAGTGAAATAAGTCACACAGAAAAGGACACTTCTCATAAGGTATCACTTTTAGAGGGAATGTAAAAACCGTTACACTTGAACTGAATTACAAAACAGAACAGAGTCACACATGCAGAAAACAGACTATGGCTGCTTAACGGGAAAGGTGAGGTGGGGTGATACATAAAACAAGGGTATCAAATTAGCTCAGATACCGTTCCATAAACCCAATATGTAGTAGACAAGACCTACTCCTTGCTCAGAGAACTGGACTCAACACGCCCTATTCACCGCACAAGAATATATCTGACTAGTAATAATCTTAAAACCTATGTATTGATATCTCTCTGTTAGTGTGTCAAGTAGGTGTAAAGCGGCATAAACACAGCCGTGAAAAGCAGCTAAACCCCATTATGAAAATAAATTACTTTGAAAAACCCATGAAACAACGACAGTGAAAGAGAGAGAAATTCTTACACAATGCGTTCAGGGGCTGTGATGCAACCTGGATTGACCATATCTAGACCCACAGCTGGATGAGACATAAGGGTGGACACTCTTGGGGCTGAGAGGTTTGGTGAGGTTGGGTGAGCAAATGCAGACCCTTTAAAGTAATACTGCGTGGTACCCATCGCATGGGTCCCAAATCTCCAGGTTCAAGGGCATCTTCCTACATCGAAAACATGCATGAGAAATCCAGAAGATGGTACACCGTGTGATGGGGAAAGGTTTCTAAAACGCACGTCATTTCTCATCTCCTTGTGCCCGGGTTCGCCATTCCAGCCGCTTTACTAGCAATCTCCCTACTTGGAACATCAGCACCTTTAACCTCCTGTTCCGTACAGGTTGCAATTTGTCCTGAGGATGAACGGGAAGACGGGGAACCAACGAGAGACTAGCTCTTGGTGTCGGGACAGGCACTGGTCACTCTATTTTCCCATCAGGAAGAAGAATTAACCACAGGCTCAGCCTGCCCCCCGGAACCAGAACAGGGCCTGAAGCCATACTGCACTTTTGCGGCCAGCTCCCAAAAAAGCGAGTTGTAAAATGGAGGTTCAGGGCACTGCAATTCACAAACCTGCAGAGTTATAAATGATAACTCTCGTCCACAAATATATTGAGGGAAGGCAAAGAAGAGGATTTGAAATCAAGGCAGAATTGCACGAAACAGATTTCAGGAGGTAGATTCGAATCGCCTTTAAAGCACATGAAAAGCGGCAAAACGTTGACAATGATGCCCTTGGCCAAAAAGGGCGTATGCGTTTTTTCCTGAATATATTCAGGAAAAAACGCATACGCCCTTTTTGGCCAACCAAGCAACCTGGAAAGGCAAATCAGCGCTACAGAGAAGTCTCGCTTCCCATCGGTCAAAAGGTCCATGCTGAAAAAAGTGTCAAACCAGAAATGCAGGACAGGCCATGGAGAAATGGGAGCCTTGCTACACTGATGGGCGGGATGTAAATTGCCAACAGCCACTCTGGAGAAGTGTACGGTGTGTCCTGAAACATCTGAAAAACACAGCTTAGAGAGCATAGGGCACTTCCACTCATGGGTGTATAAATTGGGAAAATTAAAAATCAGCAAGACACAAGCACCCAAAGTTGAGGGCTGCTCTGTTGACAAGGACCTCCACTTCATTCCACCTTAAATATCCCAGGAAAGAGAAAAATGGATAATAAAGTTGTGGTCTTTATGTACAATGGAATATCACTCAGCCATGAAATCAATGTCATACGGTTAGTAGCAGCATGATGAGTGGATTTAGGTACGACGATTCTAAGTGAAATAAGTCACACAGAAAAGGACACTTCTCATAAGGTATCACTGATAGAGGGAATGTAAAAACCGTTACACTTGCACTGAATTACAAAACAGAACAGAGTCACACATGCAGAAAACACACTATGGCTGCTTAACGGGAAAGGTGAGGTGGGGTGATACATAAAACAAGGGTTTCAAATTAGCTCAGATACCGTTCCATAAACCCAATATGTAATAGACAAGACCTACTCCTTGCTCAGAGAACTGGACTCAACACGCCCTATTCACCGCACAAGAATATATCTGACTAGTAATAATCTTAAAACCTATGTACTGATATCTCTCTGTTAGTGTGTCAAGTGGGTGTAAAGCAGCATAAACACAGCAGTGAAAAGCAGCTAAACCCCATTATAAAAATAAATTACTTTGAAACACCCATGAAACAAAGACAGTGAAAGAGATAGAAATTCTTACACAATGAGTTCAGGGGCTGTGATGCAACCTGGATTGACCATATCTAGACCCACAGCTGGATGAGACATAAGGGTGGACACTCTTGGGGCTGAGAGGTTTGGTGAGGTTGGGTGAGCAAACGCAGACCCTTTAAAGTAATACTGCGTGGTACCCATCGCATGGGTCCCAAATCTCCAGGTTCAAGGGCATCTTCCTACATCGAAAACATGCATGAGAAACCCAGAAGATGGTACACCGTGTGATGGGGAAAGGTTTCTAAAACGCACCTCATTTCTCATCTCCTTGTGCCCGGGTTCGCCATTCCAGCCGCTTTACTAGCAATCTCCCTACTTGGAGCATCAGCACCTTTAACCTCCTGTTCCGTACAGGTTGCAATTTGTCCTGAGGATGAACGGGAAGACGGGGAACCAACGAGAGACTAGCTCTTGGTGTCGGGACAGGCACAGGTCACTCTATTTTCCCATCAGGAAGAAGAATTAACCACAGGCTCAGCCTGCCCCCCGGAACCAGAACAGGGCCTGAAGCCATCCTGCGCTTTTGCGGCCAGCTCCCAAAAAAGCGAGTTGTAAAATGGAGGTTCAGGGCACTGCAATTCACAAACCTGCAGAGTTATAAATGATAACTCTCGTCCACAAATATATTGAGGGAAGGCAAAGAAGAGGATTTGAAATCAAGGCAGAATTGCACGAAACAGATTTCAGGAGGTAGATACGAATCGCCTTTAAAGCACATGAAAAGCGGCAAAACGTTGACAATGATGCCCTTGGCCAAAAAGGGCGTATGCGTTTTTTCCTGAATATATTCAGGAAAAAACGCATACGCCCTTTTTGGCCAACCAAGCAACCTGGAAAGGCAAATCAGCGCTACAGAGAAGTCTCGCTTCCCATCGGTCAAAAGGTCCATGCTGAAAAAAGTGTCAAACCAGAAATGCAGGACAGGCCATGGAGAAATGGGAGCCTTGCTACACTGATGGGCGGGATGTAAATTGCCAACAGCCACTCTGGAGAAGTGTACGGTGTGTCCTGAAACATCTGAAAAACACAGCTTAGAGAGCATAGGGCACTTCCACTCATGGGTGTATAAATTGGGAAAATTAAAAATCAGCAAGACACAAGCACCCAAAGTTGAGGGCTGCTCTGTTGACAAGGACCTCCACTTCATTCCACCTTAAATATCCCAGGAAAGAGAAAAATGGATAATAAAGTTGTGGTCTTTATGTACAATGGAATATCACTCAGCCATGAAATCAATGTCATACGGTTAGTAGCAGCATGATGAGTGGATTTAGGTACGACGATTCTAAGTGAAATAAGTCACACAGAAAAGGACACTTCTCATAAGGTATCACTGATAGAGGGAATGTAAAAACCGTTACACTTGCACTGAATTACAAAACAGAACAGAGTCACACATGCAGAAAACACACTATGGCTGCTTAACGGGAAAGGTGAGGTGGGGTGATACATAAAACAAGGGTTTCAAATTAGCTCAGATACCGTTCCATAAACCCAATATGTAATAGACAAGACCTACTCCTTGCTCAGAGAACTGGACTCAACACGCCCTATTCACCGCACAAGAATATATCTGACTAGTAATAATCTTAAAACCTATGTACTGATATCTCTCTGTTAGTGTGTCAAGTGGGTGTAAAGCAGCATAAACACAGCAGTGAAAAGCAGCTAAACCCCATTATAAAAATAAATTACTTTGAAACACCCATGAAACAAAGACAGTGAAAGAGATAGAAATTCTTACACAATGAGTTCAGGGGCTGTGATGCAACCTGGATTGACCATATCTAGACCCACAGCTGGATGAGACATAAGGGTGGACACTCTTGGGGCTGAGAGGTTTGGTGAGGTTGGGTGAGCAAACGCAGACCCTTTAAAGTAATACTGCGTGGTACCCATCGCATGGGTCCCAAATCTCCAGGTTCAAGGGCATCTTCCTACATCGAAAACATGCATGAGAAACCCAGAAGATGGTACACCGTGTGATGGGGAAAGGTTTCTAAAACGCACCTCATTTCTCATCTCCTTGTGCCCGGGTTCGCCATTCCAGCCGCTTTACTAGCAATCTCCCTACTTGGAGCATCAGCACCTTTAACCTCCTGTTCCGTACAGGTTGCAATTTGTCCTGAGGATGAACGGGAAGACGGGGAACCAACGAGAGACTAGCTCTTGGTGTCGGGACAGGCACAGGTCACTCTATTTTCCCATCAGGAAGAAGAATTAACCACAGGCTCAGCCTGCCCCCCGGAACCAGAACAGGGCCTGAAGCCATCCTGCGCTTTTGCGGCCAGCTCCCAAAAAAGCGAGTTGTAAAATGGAGGTTCAGGGCACTGCAATTCACAAACCTGCAGAGTTATAAATGATAACTCTCGTCCACAAATATATTGAGGGAAGGCAAAGAAGAGGATTTGAAATCAAGGCAGAATTGCACGAAACAGATTTCAGGAGGTAGATACGAATCGCCTTTAAAGCACATGAAAAGCGGCAAAACGTTGACAATGATGCCCTTGGCCAAAAAGGGCGTATGCGTTTTTTCCTGAATATATTCAGGAAAAAACGCATACGCCCTTTTTGGCCAACCAAGCAACCTGGAAAGGCAAATCAGCGCTACAGAGAAGTCTCGCTTCCCATCGGTCAAAAGGGCCATGCTGAAAAAAGTGTCAAAACCAGAAATGCAGGACAGGCCATGGAGAAATGAGAGCCTTGCTACACTGATGGGCGGGATGTAAATTGCCAACAGCCACTCTGGAGAAGTGTACGGTGTGTCCTGAAACATCTGAAAAACACAGCTTAGAGAGCATAGGGCACTTCCACTCATGGGGGTATAAATTGGGAAAATGAAAAATCAGCAAGACACAAGCACCCCAAAGTTGAGGGCTGCTCTGTTGACAAGGACCTCCACTTCATTCCACCTTAAATATCCAAGGAAAGAGAAAAATGGATAAAGAAGTTGTGGTCCTTATGTACAATGGAATATCACTCAGCCATGAAATCAATGTCATAAGGTTAGTAGCAGCATGATGAGTGGATTTAGGTACGACGATTCTAAGTGAAATAAGTCACACAGAAAAGGACACTTCTCATAAGGTATCACTTTTAGAGGGAATGTAAAAACCGTTACACTTGAACTGAATTACAAAACAGAACAGAGTCACACATGCAGAAAACAGACTATGGCTGCTTAACGGGAAAGATGAGGTGGGGTGATACATAAAACAAGGGTATCAAATTAGCTCAGATACCGTTCCATAAACCCAATATGTAGTAGACAAGACCTACTCCTTGCTCAGAGAACTGGACTCAACACGCCCTATTCACCGCACAAGAATATACCTGACTAGTAATAATCTTAAAACCTATGTATTGATATCTCTCTGTTAGTGTGTCAAGTGGGTGTAAAGCGGCATAAACACAGCCGTGAAAAGCAGCTAAACCCCATTATGAAAATAAATTACTTTGAAAAACCCATGAAACAACGACAGTGAAAGAGATAGAAATTCTTACACAATGAGTTCAGGGGCTGTGATGCAACCTGGATTGACCATATCTAGACCCACAGCTGGATGAGACATAAGGGTGGACACTCTTGGGGCTGAGAGGTTTGGTGAGGTTGGGTGAGCAAACACAGACCCTTTAAAGTAATACTGCGTGGTACCCATCGCATGGGTCCCAAATCTCCAGGTTCAAGGGCATCTTCCTACATCGAAAACATGCATGAGAAACCCAGAAGATGGTACACCGTGTGATAGGGAAAGGTTTCTAAAACGCACCTCATTTCTCATCTCCTTGTGCCCGGGTTCGCCATTCCAGCTGCTTTACTAGCAATCTCCCTACTTGGAGCATCAGCACCTTTAACCTCCTGTTCCGTACAGGTTGCAATTTGTCCTGAGGATGAACGGCAAGACGGGGAACCAACGAGAGACTAGCTCTTGGTGTTGGGACAGGCACAGGTCACTCTATTTTCCCATCAGGAAGAAGAATTAACCACAGGCTCAGCCTGCCCCCTGGAACCAGAACAGGGCCTGAAGCCATCCTGCGCTTTTGCGGCCAGCTCCCAAAAAAGCGAGTTGTAAAATGGAGGTTCAGGGCAGTGCAATTCACAAACCTACAGAGTTATAAATGATAACTCTCGTCCACAAATATATTGAGGGAAGGCAAAGAAGAGGATTTGAAATCAAGGCAGAATTGCACGAAACAGATTTCAGGAGGTAGATTCGAATCGCCTTTAAAGCACATGAAAAGCGGCAAAACGTTGACAATGATGCCCTTGGCCAAAAAGGGCGTATGCGTTTTTTCCTGAATATATTCAGGAAAAAACGCATACGCCCTTTTTGGCCAACCAAGCAACCTGGAAAGGCAAATCAGCGCTACAGAGAAGTCTCGCTTCCCATCGGTCAAAAGGTCCATGCTGAAAAAAGTGTCAAACCAGAAATGCAGGACAGGCCATGGAGAAATGGGAGCCTTGCTACACTGATGGGCGGGATGTAAATTGCCAACAGCCACTCTGGAGAAGTGTACGGTGTGTCCTGAAACATCTGAAAAACACAGCTTAGAGAGCATAGGGCACTTCCACTCATGGGTGTATAAATTGGGAAAATTAAAAATCAGCAAGACACAAGCACCCAAAGTTGAGGGCTGCTCTGTTGACAAGGACCTCCACTTCATTCCACCTTAAATATCCCAGGAAAGAGAAAAATGGATAATAAAGTTGTGGTCTTTATGTACAATGGAATATCACTCAGCCATGAAATCAATGTCATACGGTTAGTAGCAGCATGATGAGTGGATTTAGGTACGACGATTCTAAGTGAAATAAGTCACACAGAAAAGGACACTTCTCATAAGGTATCACTTTTAGAGGGAATGTAAAAACCGTTACACTTGAACTGAATTACAAAACAGAACAGAGTCACACATGCAGAAAACAGACTATGGCTGCTTAACGGGAAAGGTGAGGTGGGGTGATACATAAAACAAGGGTATCAAATTAGCTCAGATACCGTTCCATAAACCCAATATGTAGTAGACAAGACCTACTCCTTGCTCAGAGAACTGGACTCAACACGCCCTATTCACCGCACAAGAATATATCTGACTAGTAATAATCTTAAAACCTATGTATTGATATCTCTCTGTTAGTGTGTCAAGTAGGTGTAAAGCGGCATAAACACAGCCGTGAAAAGCAGCTAAACCCCATTATGAAAATAAATTACTTTGAAAAACCCATGAAACAACGACAGTGAAAGAGAGAGAAATTCTTACACAATGCGTTCAGGGGCTGTGATGCAACCTGGATTGACCATATCTAGACCCACAGCTGGATGAGACATAAGGGTGGACACTCTTGGGGCTGAGAGGTTTGGTGAGGTTGGGTGAGCAAATGCAGACCCTTTAAAGTAATACTGCGTGGTACCCATCGCATGGGTCCCAAATCTCCAGGTTCAAGGGCATCTTCCTACATCGAAAACATGCATGAGAAATCCAGAAGATGGTACACCGTGTGATGGGGAAAGGTTTCTAAAACGCACGTCATTTCTCATCTCCTTGTGCCCGGGTTCGCCATTCCAGCCGCTTTACTAGCAATCTCCCTACTTGGAACATCAGCACCTTTAACCTCCTGTTCCGTACAGGTTGCAATTTGTCCTGAGGATGAACGGGAAGACGGGGAACCAACGAGAGACTAGCTCTTGGTGTCGGGACAGGCACTGGTCACTCTATTTTCCCATCAGGAAGAAGAATTAACCACAGGCTCAGCCTGCCCCCCGGAACCAGAACAGGGCCTGAAGCCATACTGCACTTTTGCGGCCAGCTCCCAAAAAAGCGAGTTGTAAAATGGAGGTTCAGGGCACTGCAATTCACAAACCTGCAGAGTTATAAATGATAACTCTCGTCCACAAATATATTGAGGGAAGGCAAAGAAGAGGATTTGAAATCAAGGCAGAATTGCACGAAACAGATTTCAGGAGGTAGATTCGAATCGCCTTTAAAGCACATGAAAAGCGGCAAAACGTTGACAATGATGCCCTTGGCCAAAAAGGGCGTATGCGTTTTTTCCTGAATATATTCAGGAAAAAACGCATACGCCCTTTTTGGCCAACCAAGCAACCTGGAAAGGCAAATCAGCGCTACAGAGAAGTCTCGCTTCCCATCGGTCAAAAGGTCCATGCTGAAAAAAGTGTCAAACCAGAAATGCAGGACAGGCCATGGAGAAATGGGAGCCTTGCTACACTGATGGGCGGGATGTAAATTGCCAACAGCCACTCTGGAGAAGTGTACGGTGTGTCCTGAAACATCTGAAAAACACAGCTTAGAGAGCATAGGGCACTTCCACTCATGGGTGTATAAATTGGGAAAATTAAAAATCAGCAAGACACAAGCACCCAAAGTTGAGGGCTGCTCTGTTGACAAGGACCTCCACTTCATTCCACCTTAAATATCCCAGGAAAGAGAAAAATGGATAATAAAGTTGTGGTCTTTATGTACAATGGAATATCACTCAGCCATGAAATCAATGTCATACGGTTAGTAGCAGCATGATGAGTGGATTTAGGTACGACGATTCTAAGTGAAATAAGTCACACAGAAAAGGACACTTCTCATAAGGTATCACTGATAGAGGGAATGTAAAAACCGTTACACTTGCACTGAATTACAAAACAGAACAGAGTCACACATGCAGAAAACACACTATGGCTGCTTAACGGGAAAGGTGAGGTGGGGTGATACATAAAACAAGGGTTTCAAATTAGCTCAGATACCGTTCCATAAACCCAATATGTAATAGACAAGACCTACTCCTTGCTCAGAGAACTGGACTCAACACGCCCTATTCACCGCACAAGAATATATCTGACTAGTAATAATCTTAAAACCTATGTACTGATATCTCTCTGTTAGTGTGTCAAGTGGGTGTAAAGCAGCATAAACACAGCAGTGAAAAGCAGCTAAACCCCATTATAAAAATAAATTACTTTGAAACACCCATGAAACAAAGACAGTGAAAGAGATAGAAATTCTTACACAATGAGTTCAGGGGCTGTGATGCAACCTGGATTGACCATATCTAGACCCACAGCTGGATGAGACATAAGGGTGGACACTCTTGGGGCTGAGAGGTTTGGTGAGGTTGGGTGAGCAAACGCAGACCCTTTAAAGTAATACTGCGTGGTACCCATCGCATGGGTCCCAAATCTCCAGGTTCAAGGGCATCTTCCTACATCAAAAACATGCATGAGAAACCCAGAAGATGGTACACCGTGTGATGGGGAAAGGTTTCTAAAACGCACCTCATTTCTCATCTCCTTGTGCCCGGGTTCGCCATTCCAGCCGCTTTACTAGCAATCTCCCTACTTGGAGCATCAGCACCTTTAACCTCCTGTTCCGTACAGGTTGCAATTTGTCCTGAGGATGAACGGGAAGATGGGGAACCAACGAGAGACTAGCTCTTGGTGTCGGGACAGGCACAGGTCACTCTATTTTCCCATCAGGAAGAAGAATTAACCACAGGCTCAGCCTGCCCCCCGGAACCAGAACAGGGCCTGAAGCCATCCTGCGCTTTTGCGGCCAGCTCCCAAAAAAGCGAGTTGTAAAATGGAGGTTCAGGGCACTGCAATTCACAAACCTGCAGAGTTATAAATGATAACTCTCGTCCACAAATATATTGAGGGAAGGCAAAGAAGAGGATTTGAAATCAAGGCAGAATTGCACGAAACAGATTTCAGGAGGTAGATACGAATCGCCTTTAAAGCACATGAAAAGCGGCAAAACGTTGACAATGATGCCCTTGGCCAAAAAGGGCGTATGCGTTTTTTCCTGAATATATTCAGGAAAAAACGCATACGCCCTTTTTGGCCAACCAAGCAACCTGGAAAGGCAAATCAGCGCTACAGAGAAGTCTCGCTTCCCATCGGTCAAAAGGGCCATGCTGAAAAAAGTGTCAAAACCAGAAATGCAGGACAGGCCATGGAGAAATGAGAGCCTTGCTACACTGATGGGCGGGATGTAAATTGCCAACAGCCACTCTGGAGAAGTGTACGGTGTGTCCTGAAACATCTGAAAAACACAGCTTAGAGAGCATAGGGCACTTCCACTCATGGGGGTATAAATTGGGAAAATGAAAAATCAGCAAGACACAAGCACCCCAAAGTTGAGGGCTGCTCTGTTGACAAGGACCTCCACTTCATTCCACCTTAAATATCCAAGGAAAGAGAAAAATGGATAAAGAAGTTGTGGTCCTTATGTACAATGGAATATCACTCAGCCATGAAATCAATGTCATAAGGTTAGTAGCAGCATGATGAGTGGATTTAGGTACGACGATTCTAAGTGAAATAAGTCACACAGAAAAGGACACTTCTCATAAGGTATCACTTTTAGAGGGAATGTAAAAACCGTTACACTTGAACTGAATTACAAAACAGAACAGAGTCACACATGCAGAAAACAGACTATGGCTGCTTAACGGGAAAGATGAGGTGGGGTGATACATAAAACAAGGGTATCAAATTAGCTCAGATACCGTTCCATAAACCCAATATGTAGTAGACAAGACCTACTCCTTGCTCAGAGAACTGGACTCAACACGCCCTATTCACCGCACAAGAATATACCTGACTAGTAATAATCTTAAAACCTATGTATTGATATCTCTCTGTTAGTGTGTCAAGTGGGTGTAAAGCGGCATAAACACAGCCGTGAAAAGCAGCTAAACCCCATTATGAAAATAAATTACTTTGAAAAACCCATGAAACAACGACAGTGAAAGAGATAGAAATTCTTACACAATGAGTTCAGGGGCTGTGATGCAACCTGGATTGACCATATCTAGACCCACAGCTGGATGAGACATAAGGGTGGACACTCTTGGGGCTGAGAGGTTTGGTGAGGTTGGGTGAGCAAACACAGACCCTTTAAAGTAATACTGCGTGGTACCCATCGCATGGGTCCCAAATCTCCAGGTTCAAGGGCATCTTCCTACATCGAAAACATGCATGAGAAACCCAGAAGATGGTACACCGTGTGATAGGGAAAGGTTTCTAAAACGCACCTCATTTCTCATCTCCTTGTGCCCGGGTTCGCCATTCCAGCTGCTTTACTAGCAATCTCCCTACTTGGAGCATCAGCACCTTTAACCTCCTGTTCCGTACAGGTTGCAATTTGTCCTGAGGATGAACGGCAAGACGGGGAACCAACGAGAGACTAGCTCTTGGTGTTGGGACAGGCACAGGTCACTCTATTTTCCCATCAGGAAGAAGAATTAACCACAGGCTCAGCCTGCCCCCTGGAACCAGAACAGGGCCTGAAGCCATCCTGCGCTTTTGCGGCCAGCTCCCAAAAAAGCGAGTTGTAAAATGGAGGTTCAGGGCAGTGCAATTCACAAACCTTCAGAGTTATAAATGATAACTCTCGTCCACAAATATATTGAGGGAAGGCAAAGAAGAGGATTTGAAATCAAGGCAGAATTGCAGGAAACAGATTTCAGGAGGTAGATTCGAATCGCCTTTAAAGCACATGAAAAGCGGCAAAATGTTGACAATGATGCCCTTGGCCAAAAAGGGCGTATGCGTTTTTTCCTGAATATATTCAGGAAAAAACGCATACGCCCTTTTTGGCCAACCAAGCAACCTGGAAAGGCAAATCAGCGCTACAGAGAAGTCTCGCTCCCCATCGGTCAAAAGGGCCATGCTGAAAAAAGTGTCAAAACCAGAAATGCAGGACAGGCCATGGAGAAATGAGAGCCTTGCTACACTGATGGGCGGGATGTAAATTGCCAACAGCCACTCTGGAGAAGTGTACGGTGTGTCCTGAAACATCTGAAAAACACAGCTTAGAGAGCATAGGGCACTTCCACTCATGGGGGTATAAATTGGGAAAATGAAAAATCAGCAAGACACAAGCACCCCAAAGTTTAGGGCTGCTCTGTTGACAAGGACCTCCACTTCATTCCACCTTAAATATCCAAGGAAAGAGAAAAATGGATAAAGAAGTTGTGGTCCTTATGTACAATGGAATATCACTCAGCCATGAAATCAATGTCATAAGGTTAGTAGAAGCATGATGAGTGGATGTAGGTACGACGATTCTAAGTGAAATAAGTCACACAGAAAAGGACACTTCTCATAAGGTATCACTGATAGAGGGAATGTAAAAACCGTTACACTTGAACTGAATTACAAAACAGAACAGAGTCACACATGCAGAAAACACACTATGGCTGCTTAACGGGAAAGGTGAGGTGGGGTGATACATAAAACAAGGGTATCAAATTAGCTCAGATACCGTTCCATAAACCCAATATGTAGTAGACAAGACCTACTCCTTGCTCAGAGAAGTGGACTCAACACGCCCTATTCACCGCACAAGAATATATCTGACTAGTAATAATCTTAAAACCTTTGTATTGATATCTCTCTGTTAGTGTGTCAAGTGGGTGTAAAGCGGCATAAACACAGCCGTGAAAAGCAGCTAAACCCCATTATTAAAATAAATTACTTTCAAAAACCCATGAAACAACGACAGTGAAAGAGATAGAAATTCTTACACAATGAGTTCAGGGGCTGTGATGCAACCTGGATTGACCATATCTAGACCCACAGCTGGATGAGACATAAGGGTGGACACTCTTGGGGCTGAGAGGTTTGGTGAGGTTGGGTGAGCAAACGCAGACCCTTTAAAGTAATACTTCGTGGTACCCATCGAATGGGTCCCAAATCTCCAGCTTCAAGGGCATCTTCCTACATCAAAAACATGCATGAGAAACCCAGAAGATGGTACACCATGTGATGGGGAAAGGTTTCTAAAACGCACCTCATTTCTCATCTCCTTGTGCCCGGGTTCGCCATTCCAGCCGCTTTACTAGCAATCTCCCTACTTGGAGCATCAGCACCTTTAACCTCCTGTTCCGTCCAGGTTGCAATTTGTCCTGAGGATGAACGGGAAGATGGGGAACCAACGAGAGACTAGCTCTTGGTGTTGGGACAGGCACAGGTCACTCTATTTTCCCATCAGGAAGAAGAATTAACCACAGGCTCAGCCTGCCTCCCGGAACCAGAACAGGGCCTGAAGCCATCCTGCGCTTTTGCGGCCAGCTCCCAAAAAAGCGAGTTGTAAAATGGAGGTTCAGGGCACTGCAATTCACAAACCTGCAGAGTTATAAATGATAACTCTCGTCCACAAATATATTGAGGGAAGGCAAAGAAGAGGATTTGAAATCAAGGCAGAATTGCAGGAAACAGATTTCAGGAGGTAGATACGAATCGCCTTTAAAGCACATGAAAAGCGGCAAAACGTTGACAATGATGCCCTTGGCCAAAAAGGGCGTATGCGTTTTTTCCTGAATATATTCAGGAAAAAACGCATACGCCCTTTTTGGCCAACCAAGCAACCTGGAAAGGCAAATCAGCGCTACAGAGAAGTCTCGCTTCCCATTGGTCAAAAGGGCCATGATGAAAAAAGTGTCAAAACCCGAAATGCAGTACAGGCCATGCAGAAATGGGAGCCTTGCTACACTGATGGGCGGGATGTAAATTGCCAACAGCCACTCTGGAGAAGTGTACGGTGTGTCCTGAAACATCTGAAAAACACATCTTAGAGAGCATAGGGCACTTCCACTCATGGGGGTATAAATTGGGAAAATGAAAAATCAGCAAGACACAAGCACCCCAAAGTTGAGGGCTGCTCTGTTGACAAGGACCTCCACTTAATTCCACCTTAAATATCCCAGGAAAGAGAAAAATGGATAAAGAAGTTGTGGTCCTTATGTACAATGGAATATCACTCAGCCATGAAATCAATGTCATAAGGTTAGTAGCAGCATGATGAGTGGATTTAGGTGCGACGATTCTAAGTGAAATAAGTCACACAGAAAAGGACACTTCTCATAAGGTATCACTGATAGAGGGAATGTAAAAACCGTTACACTTGAACTGAATTACAAAACAGAACAGAGTCACACATGCAGAAAACACACTATGGCTGCTTAACGGGAAAGGTGAGGTGGGGTGATACATAAAACAAGGGTATCAAATTAGCTCAGATACCGTTCCATAAACCCAATATGTAATAGACAAGACCTACTCCTTGCTCAGAGAACTGGACTCAACACGCCCTATTCACCACACAAGAATATATCTGACTAGTAATAATCTTAAAACCTATGTATTGATATCTCTCTGTTAGTGTATCAAGTGGGTGTAAAGCGGCATAAACACAGCAGTGAAAAGCAGCTAAACCCCATTATGAAAATAAATTACTTTGAAAAACCCATGAAACAACGACAGTGAAAGAGAGAGAAATTCTTACACAATGCGTTCAGGGGCTGTGATGCAACCTGGATTGACCATATCTAGACCCACAGCTGGATGAGACATAAGGGTGGACACTCTTGGGGCTGAGAGGTTTGGTGAGGTTGGGTGAGCAAACGCAGACCCTTTAAAGTAATACTTCGTGGTACCCATCGCATGGGTCCCAAATCTCCAGCTTCCAGGGCATCTTCCTACATCGAAAACATGCATGAGAAACCCAGAAGATAGTATACCGTGTGATGGGGAAAGGTTTCTAAAACGCACCTCATTTCTCATCTCCTTGTGCCCGGGTTCGCCATTCCAGCCGCTTTACTAGCAATCTCCCTACTAGGAGCATCAGCACCTTTAACCTCCTGTTCCGTACAGGTTGCAATTTGTCCTGAGGATGAACGGGAAGACGGGGAACCAACGAGAGACTAGCTCTTGGTGTTGGGACAGGCACAGGTCACTCTATTTTCCCATCAGGAAGAAGAATTAACCACAGGCTCAGCCTGCCCCCCGGAACCAGAACAGGGCCTGAAGCCATCCTGCGCTTTTGCGGCCAGCTCTCAAAAAAGCGAGTTGTAAAATGGAGGTTCAGGGCACTGCAATTCACAAACCTGCAGAGTTATAAATGATAACTCTCGTCCACAAATATATTGAGGGAAGGCAAAGAAGAGGATTTGAAATCAAGGCAGAATTGCAGGAAACAGATTTCAGGAGGTAGATTCGAATCGCCTTTAAAGCACATGAAAAGCGGCAAAATGTTGACAATGATGCCCTTGGCCAAAAAGGGCGTATGCGTTTTTTCCTGACTATATTCAGGAAAAAACGCATACGCCCTTTTTGGCCAACCAAGCAACCTGGAAAGGCAAATCAGCGCTACAAAGAAGTCTCGCTTCCCATCGGTCCAAAGGGCCATGCTGAAAAATGTGTCAAAACCAGAAATGCAGGAAAGGCCATGGAGAAATGAGAGCCTTGCTACACTGATAGGCGGGATGTAAACTGCCAACAGCCACTCTGGAGAAGTGTACGGTGTGTCCTGAAACATCTGAAAAACACAGCTTAGAGAGCATAGGGCACTTCCACTCATGGGGGTATAAATTGGGAAAATGAAAAATCAGCAAGACACAAGCACCCCAAAGTTGAGGGCTGTTCTGTTTACAAGGAACTCCACTTCATTCCACCTTAAATATCCCAGGAAAGAGAAAAATGGATAAAGAAGTTGTGGTCCTTATGTACAATGGAATATCACTCAGCCATGAAATCAATGTCATAAGGTTAGTAGCAGCATGATGAGTGGATTTAAGTACGACGATTCTAAGTGAAATAAGTCACACAGAAAAGGACACTTCTCATAAGGTATCACTTTTAGAGGGAATGTAAAAACCGTTACACTTGAACTGAATTACAAAACAGAACAGAGTCACACATGCAGAAAACAGACTCTGGCTGCTTAACGGGAAAGGTGAGGTGGGGTGATACATAAAACAAGGGTATCAAATTAGCTCAGATACCATTCCATAAACCCAATATGTAGTAGACAAGACCTACTCCTTGCTCAGAGAACTGGACTCAACACGCCCTATTCACCGCACAAGAATATATCTGACTAGTAATAATCTTAAAACCTATGTATTGATATCTCTCTGTTAGTGTGTCAAGTGGGTGTAAAGCGGCATAAACACAGCCGTGAAAAGCAGCTAAACCCCATTATGAAAATAAATTACTTTGAAAAACCCATGAAACAACGACAGTGAAAGAGATAGAAATTCTTACACAATGAGTTCAGGGGCTGTGATGAAACCTGGGTTGACCATATCTAGACCCACAGCTAGATGAGACATAAGGGTGGACACTCTTGGGGCTGAGAGGATTGGTGAGGTTGGGTGAGCAAACGCAGACCCTTTAAAGTAATACTGCGTGGTACCCATCGCATGGGTCCCAAATCTCCAGGTTCAAGGGCATCTTCCTACATCGAAAACATGCATGAGAAACCCAGAAGATGGTACACCGTGTGATGGGGAAAGGTTTCTAAAACGCACCTCATTTCTCATCTCCTTGTGCCCGGGTTCGCCATTCCAGCCGCTTTACTAGCAATCTCCCTACTTGGAGCATCAGCACCTTTAACCTCCTGTTCCGTACAGGTTGCAATTTGTCCTGAGGATGAACGGGAAGACGGGGAACCAACGAGAGACTAGCTCTTGGTGTCGGGACAGGCACAGGTCACTCTATTTTCCCATCAGGAAGAAGAATTAACCACAGGCTCAGCCTGCCCCCCGGAACCAGAACAGGGCCTGAAGCCATCCTGCGCTTTTGCGGCCAGCTCCCAAAA
Source organism: Balaenoptera borealis (assembly GCF_965194805.1). Classification (NCBI taxonomy): domain Eukaryota; kingdom Metazoa; phylum Chordata; class Mammalia; order Artiodactyla; family Balaenopteridae; genus Balaenoptera; species Balaenoptera borealis. The sequence goes on from NW_028123836.1 coordinate 159,885, forward strand.
AAGCGAGTTGTAAAATGGAGGTTCAGGGCACTGCAATTCACAAACCTGCAGAGTTATAAATGATAACTCTCGTCCACAAATATATTGAGGGAAGGCAAAGAAGAGGATTTGAAATCAAGGCAGAATTGCACGAAACAGATTTCAGGAGGTAGATACGAATCGCCTTTAAAGCACATGAAAAGCGGCAAAACGTTGACAATGATGCCCTTGGCCAAAAAGGGCGTATGCGTTTTTTCCTGAATATATTCAGGAAAAAACGCATACGCCCTTTTTGGCCAACCAAGCAATCTGGAAAGGCAAATCAGCGCTACAGAGAAGTCTCGCTTCCCATCGGTCAAAAGGGCCATGCTGAAAAAAGTGTCAAAACCAGAAATGCAGGACAGGCCATGGAGAAATGGGAGCCTTGCTACACTGATGGGCGGGATGTAAATTGCCAACAGCCACTCTGGAGAAGTGTACGGTGAGTCCTGAAACATCTAAAAAACACAGCTTAGAGAGCATAGGGCACTTCCACTCATGGGGGTATAAATTGGGAAAATGAAAAATCAGCAAGACACAAGCACCCCAAAGTTGAGGGCTGCTCTGTTGACAAGGACCTCCACTTCATTCCACCTTAAATATCCAAGGAAAGAGAAAAATGGATAAAGAATTTGTGGTCCTTATGTACAATGGAATATCACTCAGCCATGAAATCAATGTCATAAGGTTAGTAGCAGCATGATGAGTGGATTTAGGTACGACGATTCTAAGTGAAATAAGTCACACAGAAAAGGACACTTCTCATAAGGTATCACTGATAGAGGGAATGTAAAAACCGTTACACTTGCACTGAATTACAAAAGAAACAGAGTCACACATGCAGAAAACACACTATGGCTGCTTAACGGGAAAGGTGAGGTGGGGTGATACATAAAACAAGGGTTTCAAATTAGCTCAGATACCGTTCCATAAACCAAATATGTAATAGACAAGACCTACTCCTTGCTCAGAGAACTGGACTCAACACGCCCTATTCACCGCACAAGAATATATCTGACTAGTAATAATCTTAAAACCTATGTATTGATATCTCTCTGTTAGTGTGTCAAGTGGGTGTAAAGCGGCATAAACACAGCCGTGAAAAGCAGCTAAACCCCATTATGAAAATAAATTACTTTGAAAAACCCATGAAACAACGACAGTGAAAGAGATAGAAATTCTTACACAATGAGTTGAGGGGCTGTGATGCAACCTGGATTGACCATATCTAGACCCACAGCTGGATGAGACATAAGGGTGGACACTCTTGGGGCTGAGAGGTTTGGTGAGGTTGGGTGAGCAAACGCAGACCCTTTAAAGTAATACTGCGTGGTACCCATCGCATGGGTCCCAAATCTCCAGGTTCAAGGGCATCTTCCTACATCAAAAACATGCATGAGAAACCCAGGAGATGGTACACCGTGTGATGGGGAAAGGTTTCTAAAACGCACCTCATTTCTCATCTCCTTGTGCCCGGGTTCGCCATTCCAGCCGCTTTACTAGCAATCTCCCTACTTGGAGCATCAGCACCTTTAACCTCCTGTTCCGTACAGGTTGCAATTTGTCCTGAGGATGAACGGGAAGACGGGGAACCAACGAGAGACTAGCTCTTGATGTCGGGACAGGCACAGGTCACTCTATTTTCCCATCAGGAAGAAGAATTAACCACAGGCTCAGCCTGCCCCCCGGAACCAGAACAGGGCCTGAAGCCATCCTGCGCTTTTGCGGCCAGCTCCCAAAAAAGCGAGTTGTAAAATGGAGGTTCAGGGCACTGCAATTCACAAACCTGCAGAGTTATAAATGATAACTCTCGTCCACAAATATATTGAGGGAAGGCAAAGAAGAGGATTTGAAATCAAGGCAGAATTGCACGAAACAGATTTCAGGAGGTAGATACGAATCGCCTTTAAAGCACATGAAAAGCGGCAAAACGTTGACAATGATGCCCTTGGCCAAAAAGGGCGTATGCGTTTTTTCCTGAATATATTCAGGAAAAAACGCATACGCCCTTTTTGGCCAACCAAGCAACCTGGAAAGGCAAATCAGCGCTACAAAGAAGTCTCGCTTCCCATCGGTCAAAAGGGCCATGCTGAAAAAAGTGTCAAAACCAGAAATGCAGGACAGGCCATGGAGAAATGAGAGCCTTGCTACACTGATGGGCGGGATGTAAATTGCCAACAGCCACTCTGGAGAAGTGTACGGTGTGTCCTGAAACATTTGAAAAACACAGCTTAGAGAGCATAGGGCACTTCCACTCATGGGGGTATAAATTGGGAAAATGAAAAATCAGCAAGACACAAGCACCCCAAAGTTGAGGGCTGCTCTGTTGACAAGGACCTCCACTTCATTCCACCTTAAATATCCAAGGAAAGAGAAAAATGGGTAAAGAAGTTGTGGTCCTTATGTACAATGGAATATCACTCAGCCATGAAATCAATGTCATAAGGTTAGTAGCAGCATGATGAGTGGATTTAGGTACGACGATTCTAACTGAAATAAGTCACACAGAAAAGGACACTTCTCATAAGGTATCACTTTTAGAGGGAATGTAAAAACCGTTACACTTGAACTGAATTACAAAACAGAACAGAGTCACACATGCAGAAAACAGACTATGGCTGCTTAACGGGAAAGGTGAGGTGGGGTGATACATAAAACAAGGGTATCAAATTAGCTCAGATACCGTTCCATAAACCCAATATGTAGTAGACAAGACCTACTCCTTGCTCAGAGAACTGGACTCAACACGCCCTATTCACCGCACAAGAATATATCTGACTAGTAATAATCTTAAAACCTATGTATTGATATCTCTCTGTTAGTGTGTCAAGTGGGTGTAAAGCGGCATAAACACAGCTGTGAAAAGCAGCTAAACCCCATTATGAAAATAAATTACTTTGAAAAACCCATGAAACAACGACAGTGAAAGAGACAGAAATTCTTACACAATGAGTTCATGGGCTGTGATGCAACCTGGATTGACCATATCTAGACCCACAGCTGGATGAGACATAAGGGTGGACACTCTTGGGGCTGAGAGGTTTGGTGAGGTTGGCTGAGCAAACGCAGACCCTTTAAAGTAATACTGCGTGGTACCCATCGCATGGGTCCCAAATCTCCAGGTTCAAGGGCATCTTCCTACATCGAAAACATGCATGAGAAACCCAGAAGATGGTACACCGTGTGATGGGGAAAGGTTTCTAAAACGCACCTCATTTCTCATCTCCTTGTACCCGGGTTCGCCATTCCAGCCGATTTACTAGCAATCTCCCTACTTGGAGCATCAGCACCTTTAACCTCCTGTTCCGTACAGGTTGCAATTTGTCCTGAGGATGAACGGGAAGACGGGGAACCAACGAGAGACTAGCTCTTGGTGTCGGGACAGGCACAGGTCACTCTATTTTCCCATCAGGAAGAAGAATTAACCACAGGCTCAGCCTGCCCCCCGGAACCAGAACAGGGCCTGAAGCCATCCTGCGCTTTTGCGGCCAGCTCCCAAAAAAGCGAGTTGTAAAATGGAGGTTCAGGGCACTGCAATTCACAAACCTGCAGAGTTATAAATGATAACTCTCGTCCACAAATATATTGAGGGAAGGCAAAGAAGAGGATTTGAAATCAAGGCAGAATTGCAGGAAACAGATTTCAGGAGGTAGATACGAATCGCCTTTAAAGCACATGAAAAGCGGCAAAACGTTGACAATGATGCCCTTGGCCAAAAAGGGCGTATGCGTTTTTTCCTGAATATATTCAGGAAAAAACGCATACGCCCTTTTTGGCCAACCAAGCAACCTGGAAAGGCAAATCAGCGCTACAGAGAAGTCTCGCTTCCCATCCGTCAAAAGGGCCATGCTGAAAAAAGTGTCAAAACCAGAAATGCAGGACAGGCCATGGAGAAATGGGAGCCTTGCTACACTGATGGGCGGGATGTAAATTGCCAACAGCCACTCTGGAGAAGTGTACGGTGAGTCCTGAAACATCTAAAAAACACAGCTTAGAGAGCATAGGGCACTTCCACTCATGGGGGTATAAATTGGGAAAATTAAAAATCAGCAAAACACAAGCACCCCAAAGTTTAGGGCTGCTCTGTTGACAAGGACCTCCACTTCATTCCACCTTAAATATCCCAGGAAAGAGAAAAATGGATAAAGAAGTTGTGGTCCTTATGTACAATGGAATATCACTCAGCCATGAAATCAATGTCATAAGGTTAGTAGCAGCATGATGAGTGGATTTAGGTACGACGATTCTAAGTGAAATAAGTCACACAGAAAAGGACACTTCTCATAAGGTATCACTTTTAGAGGGAATGTAAAAAGCGTTACACTTGAACTGAATTACAAAACAGAACAGAGTCACACATGCAGAAAACAGACTATGGCTGCTTAACGGGAAAGGTGAGGTGGGGTGATACATAAAACAAGGGTATCAAATTAGCTCAGATACCGTTCCATAAACCCAATATGTAATAGACAAGACCTACACCTTGCTCAGAGAACTGGACTCAACACGCCCTATTCACCGCACAAGAATATATCTGACTAGTAATAATCTTAAAACCTATGTATTGATATCTCTCTGATAGTGTGTCAAGTGGGTGTAAAGCGGCATAAACACAGCAGTGAAAAGCAGCTAAACCCCATTATGAAAATAAATTACTTTGAAAAACCCATGAAACAACGACAGTGAAAGAGAGAGAAATTCTTACACAATGCGTTCAGGGGCTGTGATGCAACCTGGATTGACCATATCTAGACCCACAGCTGGATGAGACATAAAGGTGGACACTCTTGGGGCTGAGAGGTTTGGTGAGGTTGGGTGAGCAAACGCAGACCCTTTAAAGTAATACTGCGTGGTACCCATCGCATGGGTCCCAAATCTCCAGCTTCAAGGGCATCTTCCTACATCGAAAACATGCATGAGAAACCCAGAAGATAGTACACCGTGTGATGGGGAAAGGTTTCTAAAACGCACCTCATTTCTCATCTCCTTGTGCCCGGGTTCGCCATTCCAGCCGCTTTACTAGCAATCTCCCTACTTGGAAAATCAGCACCTTTAAACTCCTGTTCCGTACAGGTTGCAATTTGTCCTGAGGATGAACGGGAAGACGGGGAACCAACGAGAGACTAGCTCTTGGTGTTGGGACAGGCACAGGTCACTCTATTTTCCCATCAGGAAGAAGAATTAACCACAGGCTCAGCCTGCCCCCCGGAACCAGAACAGGGCCTGAAGCCATCCTGCGCTTTTGCGGCCAGCTCCCAAAAAAGCGAGTTGTAAAATGGAGGTCCAGGGCACTGCAATTCACAAACCTGCAGAGTTATAAATGATAACTCTCGTCCAAAATTATATTGAGGGAAGGCAAAGAAGAGGATTTGAAATCAAGGCAGAATTGCACGAAACAGATTTCAGGAGGTAGATTCGAATCGCCTTTAAAGCACATGAAAAGCGGCAAAATGTTGACAATGATGCCCTTGGCCAAAAAGGGCGTATGCGTTTTTTCCTGAATATATTCAGGAAAAAACGCATACGCCCTTTTTGGCCAACCAAGCAACCTGGAAAGGCAAATCAGCGCTACAAAGAAGTCTCGCTTCCCATCGGTCAAAAGGGCCATGCTGAAAAAAGTGTCAAAACCAGAAATGCAGGACAGGCCATGGAGAAATGGGAGCCTTGCTACACTGATGGGCGGGATGTAAATTGCCAACAGCCACTCTGGAGAAGTGTACGGTGTGTCCTGAAACATCTGAAAAACACAGCTTAGAGAGCATAGGGCACTTCCACTCATGGGGGTATAAATTGGGAAAATGAAAAATCAGCAAGACACAAGCACCCCAAAGTTGAGGGCTGCTCTGTTGACAAGGACCTCCACTTCATTCCACCTTAAATATCCCAGGAAAGAGAAAAATGGATAAAGAAGTTGTGGTCCTTATGTACAATGGAATATCACTCAGCCATGAAATCAATGTCATAAGGTTAGTAGCAGCATGATGAGTGGATTTAGGTACGACGATTCTAAGTGAAATAAGTCACACAGAAAAGGACACTTCTCATAAGGTATCACTTTTAGAGGGAATGTAAAAACCGTTACACTTGAACTGAATTACAAAACAGAACAGAGTCACACATGCAGAAAACAGACTATGGCTGCTTAACGGGAAAGGTGAGGTGGGGTGATACATAAAACAAGGGTATCAAATTAGCTCAGATACCGTTCCATAAACCCAATATGTAATAGACAAGACCTACTCCTTGCTCAGAGAACTGGACTCAACACACCCTATTCACCGCACAAGAATATATCTGACTAGTAATAATCTTAAAACCTATGTATTGATATCTCTCTGATAGTGTGTCAAGTGGGTGTAAAGCGGCATAAACACAGCAGTGAAAAGCAGCTAAACCCCATTATGAAAATAAATTACTTTGAAAAACCCATGAAACAACGACAGTGAAAGAGAGAGAAATTCTTACACAATGCGTTCAGGGGCTGTGATGCAACCTGGATTGACCATATCTAGACCCACAGCTGGATGAGACATAAGGGTGGACACTCTTGGGGCTGAGAGGTTTGGTGAGGTTGGGTGAGCAAACGCAGACCCTTTAAAGTAATACTGCGTGGTACCCATCGAATGGGTCCCAAATCTCCAGCTTCAAGGGCATCTTCCTACATCGAAAACATGCATGAGAAACCCAGAAGATAGTACACCGTGTGATGGGGAAAGGTTTCTAAAACGCAACTCATTTCTCATCTCCTTGTGCCCGGGTTCGCCATTCCAGCCGATTTACTAGCAATCTCCCTACTTGGAGCATCAGCACCTTTAACCTCCTGTTCCGTACAGGTTGCAATTTGTCCTGAGGATGAACGGGAAGACGGGGAACCAACGAGAGACTAGCTCTTGGTGTCGGGACAGGCACAGGTCACTCTATTTTCCCATCAGGAAGAAGAATTAACCACAGGCTCAGCCTGCCCCCCGGAACCAGAACAGGGCCTGAAGCCATCCTGCGCTTTTGCGGCCAGCTCCCAAAAAAGCGAGTTGTAAAATGGAGGTCCAGGGCACTGCAATTCACAAACCTGCAGAGTTATAAATGATAACTCTCGTCCACAAATATATTGAGGGAAGGCAAAGAAGAGGATTTGAAATCAAGGCAGAATTGCAGGAAACAGATTTCAGGAGGTAGATTCGAATCGCCTTTAAAGCACATGAAAAGCGGCAAAATGTTGACAATGATGCCCTTGGCCAAAAAGGGCGTATGCGTTTTTTCCTGAATATATTCAGGAAAAAACGCATACGCCCTTTTTGGCCAACCAAGCAACCTGGAAAGGCAAATCAGCGCTACAGAGAAGTCTCGCTTCCCATCGGTCAAAAGGGCCATGCTGAAAAAAGTGTCAAAACCAGAAATGCAGGACAGGCCATGGAGAAATGGGAGCCTTGCTACACTGATGGGCGGGATGTAAATTGCCAACAGCCACTCTGGAGAAGTGTACGGTGTGTCCTGAAATATCTGAAAAACACAGTTTAGAGAGCATAGGGCACTTCCACTCATGGGGGTATAAATTGGGAAAATGAAAAATCAGCAAGACACAAGCACCCCAAAGTTGAGGGCTGCTCTGTTGACAAGGACCTCCACTTCATTCCACCTTAAACATCCAAGGAAAGAGAAAAATGGATAAAGAAGTTGTGGTCCTTATGTACAATGGAATATCACTCAGCCATGAAATCAATGTCATAAGGTTAGTAGCAGCATGATGAGTGGATTTAGGTACGACGATTCTAACTGAAATAAGTCACACAGAAAAGGACACTTCTCATAAGGTATCACTTTTAGAGGGAATGTAAAAACCGTTACACTTGAACTGAATTACAAAACAGAACAGAGTCACACATGCAGATAACAGACTATGGCTGCTTAACGGGAAAGGTGAGGTGGGGTGATACATAAAACAAGGGTATCAAATTAGCTCAGATACCGTTCCATAAACCCAATATGTAGTAGACAAGACCTACTCCTTGCTCAGAGAACTGGACTCAACACGCCCTATTCACCGCACAAGAATATATCTGACTAGTAATAATCTTAAAACCTATGTATTGATATCTCTCTGTTAGTGTGTCAAGTGGGTGTAAAGCGGCATAAACACAGCCGTTAAAAGCAGCTAAACCCCATTATGAAAATAAATTACTTTGAAAAACCCATGAAACAACGACAGTGAAAGAGACAGAAATTCTTACACAATGCGTTCAGGGGCTGTGATGCAACCTGGATTGACCATATCTAGACCCACAGCTGAATGAGACATAAGGGTGGACACTCTTGGGGCTGAGAGGTTTAGTGAGGTTGGGTGAGCAAACACAGACCCTTTAAAGTAATACTGCATGGTACCCATCGCATGGGTCCCAAATCTCCAGCTTCAAGGGCATCTTCCTACATTGAAAACATGCATGAGAAACCCAGAAGATAGTACACCGTGTGATGGGGAAAGGTTTCTAAAACGCACCTCATTTCTCATCTCCTTGTGCCCGGGTTCGCCATTCCAGCCGCTTTACTAGCAATCTCCCTACTTGGAAAATCAGCACCTTTAACCTCCTGTTCCGTACAGGTTGCAATTTGTCCTGAGGATGAACGGGAAGACGGGGAACCAACGAGAGACTAGCTCTTGGTGTTGGGACAGGCACAGGTCACTCTATTTTCCCATCAGGAAGAAGAATTAACCACAGGCTCAGCCTGCCCCCCGGAACCAGAACAGGGCCTGAAGCCATCCTGCGCTTTTGCGGCCAGCTCCCAAAAAAGCGAGTTGTAAAATGGAGGTCCAGGGCACTGCAATTCACAAACCTGCAGAGTTATAAATGATAACTCTCGTCCACAAATATATTGAGGGAAGGCAAAGAAGAGGATTTGAAATCAAGGCAGAATTGCAGGAAACAGATTTCAGGAGGTAGATTCGAATCGCCTTTAAAGCACATGAAAAGCGGCAAAACGTTGACAATGATGCCCTTGGCCAAAAAGGGCGTATGCGTTTTTTCCTGAATATATTCAGGAAAAAACGCATATGCCCTTTTTGGCCAACCAAGCAACCTGGAAAGGCAAATCAGCACTACAAAGAAGTCTCGCTTCCCATCGGTCAAAAGGGCCATGCTGAAAAAAGTGTCAAAACCAGAAATGCAGGACAGGCCATGGAGAAATGGGAGCCTTGCTACACTGATGGGCGGGATGTAAATTGCCAACAGCCTCTCTGGAGAAGTGTACGGTGAGTCCTGAAACATCTGAAAAACACAGCTTAGAGAGCATAGGGCACTTCCACTCATGGGGGTATAAATTGGGAAAATGAAAAATCAGCAAGACACAAGCACCCCAAAGTTGAGGGCTGCTCTGTTGACAAGGACCTCCACTTCATTCCACCTTAAATATCCAAGGAAAGAGAAAAATGGATAAAGAAGTTGTGGTCCTTATGTACAATGGAATATCACTCAGCCATGAAATCAATGTCATAAGGCTAGTAGCAGCATGATGAGTGGATTTAGGTACGACGATTCTAAGTGAAATAAGTCACACAGAAAAGGACACTTCTCATAAGGTATCACTTTTAGAGGGAATGTAAAAACCGTTACACTTGAACTGAATTACAAAACAGAACAGAGTCACACATGCAGAAAACAGACTATGGCTGCTTAACGGGAAAGGTGAGGTGGGGTGATACATAAAACAAGGGTATCAAATTAGCTCAGATACTGTTCCATAAACCCAATATGTAGTAGACAAGACCTACTCCTTGCTCAGAGAACTGGACTCAACACGCCCTATTCACCGCACAAGAATATATCTGACTAGTAATAATCTTAAAACCTATGTATTGATATCTCTCTGTTAGTGTGTCAAGTGGGTGTGAAGCGGCATAAACACAGCCGTGAAAAGCAGCTAAACCCCATTATGAAAATAAATTACTTTGAAAAACCCATGAAACAACGACAGTGAAAGAGATAGAAATTCTTACACAATGAGTTCAGGGGCTGTGATGCAACCTGGATTGACCATATCTAGACCCACAGCTGGATGAGACATAAGGGTGGACACTCTTGGGGCTGAGAGGTTTGGTGAGGTTGGGTGAGCAAACGCAGACCCTTTAAAGTAATACTGCGTGGTACCCATCGCATGGGTCCCAAATCTCCAGGTTCAAGGGCATCTTCCTACATCAAAAACATGCATGAGAAACCCAGAAGATGGTACACCGTGTGATGGGGAAAGGTTTCTAAAACGCACCTCATTTCTCATCTCCTTGTGCCCGGGTTCGCCATTCCAGCCACTTTACTAGCAATCTCCCTACTTGGAGCATCAGCACCTTTAACCTCCTGTTCCGTACAGGTTGCAATTTGTCCTGAGGATGAACGGGAAGACGGGGAACCAACGAGAGACTAGCTCTTGGTGTCGGGACAGGCACAGGTCACTCTATTTTCCCATCAGGAAGAAGAATTAACCACAGGCTCAGCCTGCCCCCCGGAACCAGAACAGGGCCTGAAGCCATCCTGCGCTTTTGCGGCCAGCTCCCAAAAAAGCGAGTTGTAAAATGGAGGTTCAGGGCACTGCAATTCACAAACCTGCAGAGTTATAAATGATAACTCTCATCCACAAATATATTGAGGGAAGGCAAAGAAGAGGATTTGAAATCAAGGCAGAATTGCAGGAAACAGATTTCAGGAGGTAGATTCGAATCGCCTTTAAAGCACATGAAAAGCGGCAAAACGTTGACAATGATGCCCTTGGCCAAAAAGGGCGTATGCGTTTTTTCCTGAATATATTCAGGAAAAAACGCATACGCCCTTTTTGGCCAACCAAGCAACCTGGAAAGGCAAATCAGCGCTACAAACAAGTCTCGCTTCCCATCGGTCAAAAGGGCCATGCTGAAAAAAGTGTCAAAACCAGAAATGCAGGACAGGCCATGGAGAAATGGGAGCCTTGCTACACTGATGGGCGGGATGTAAATTGCCAACAGCCACTCTGGAGAAGTGTACGGTGTGTCCTGAAACATCTGAAAAACACAGCTTAGAGAGCATAGGGCACTTCCACTCATGGGGGTATAAATTGGGAAAATGAAAAATCAGCAAGACACAAGCACCCCAAAGTTTAGGGCTGCTCTGTTGACAAGGACCTCCACTTCATTCCACCTTAAATATCCAAGGAAAGAGAAAAATGGATAAAGAAGTTGTGGTCCTTATGTACAATGGAATATCACTCAGCCATGAAATCAATGTCATAAGGTTAGTAGCAGCATGATGAGTGGATTTAGGTACGACGATTCTAAGTGAAATAAGTCACACAGAAAAGGACACTTCTCATAAGGTATCACTTTTAGAGGGAATGTAAAAACCGTTACACTTGAACTGAATTACAAAACAGAACAGAGTCACACATGCAGAAAACAGACTATGGCTGCTTAACGGGAAAGGTGAGGTGGGGTGATACATAAAACAAGGGTATCAAATTAGCTCAGATACTGTTCCATAAACCCAATATGTAGTAGACAAGACCTACTCCTTGCTCAGAGAACTGGACTCAACACGCCCTATTCACCGCACAAGAATATATCTGACTAGTAATAATCTTAAAACCTATGTATTGATACCTCTCTGTTAGTGTGTCAAGTGGGTGTGAAGCGGCATAAACACAGCCGTGAAAAGCAGCTAAACCCCATTATGAAAATAAATTACTTTGAAAAACCCATGAAACAACGACAGTGAAAGAGATAGAAATTCTTACACAATGAGTTCAGGGGCTGTGATGCAACCTGGATTGACCATATCTAGACCCACAGCTGGATGAGACATAAGGGTGGACACTCTTGGGGCTGAGAGGTTTGGTGAGGTTGGGTGAGCAAACGCAGACCCTTTAAAGTAATACTGCGTGGTACCCATCGCATGGGTCCCAAATCTCCAGGTTCAAGGGCATCTTCCTACATCAAAAACATGCATGAGAAACCCAGAAGATGGTACACCGTGTGATGGGGAAAGGTTTCTAAAACGCACCTCATTTCTCATCTCCTTGTGCCCGGGTTCGCCATTCCAGCCACTTTACTAGCAATCTCCCTACTTGGAGCATCAGCACCTTTAACCTCCTGTTCCGTACAGGTTGCAATTTGTCCTGAGGATGAACGGGAAGACGGGGAACCAACGAGAGACTAGCTCTTGGTGTCGGGACAGGCACAGGTCACTCTATTTTCCCATCAGGAAGAAGAATTAACCACAGGCTCAGCCTGCCCCCCGGAACCAGAACAGGGCCTGAAGCCATCCTGCGCTTTTGCGGCCAGCTCCCAAAAAAGCGAGTTGTAAAATGGAGGTTCAGGGCACTGCAATTCACAAACCTGCAGAGTTATAAATGATAACTCTCATCCACAAATATATTGAGGGAAGGCAAAGAAGAGGATTTGAAATCAAGGCAGAATTGCAGGAAACAGATTTCAGGAGGTAGATTCGAATCGCCTTTAAAGCACATGAAAAGCGGCAAAACGTTGACAATGATGCCCTTGGCCAAAAAGGGCGTATGCGTTTTTTCCTGAATATATTCAGGAAAAAACGCATACGCCCTTTTTGGCCAACCAAGCAACCTGGAAAGGCAAATCAGCGCTACAAACAAGTCTCGCTTCCCATCGGTCAAAAGGGCCATGCTGAAAAAAGTGTCAAAACCAGAAATGCAGGACAGGCCATGGAGAAATGGGAGCCTTGCTACACTGATGGGCGGGATGTAAATTGCCAACAGCCACTCTGGAGAAGTGTACGGTGAGTCCTGAAACATCTGAAAAACACAGCTTAGAGAGCATAGGGCACTTCCACTCATGGGGGTATAAATTGGGAAAATGAAAAATCAGCAAGACACAAGCACCCCAAAGTTTAGGGCTGCTCTGTTGACAAGGACCTCCACTTCATTCCACCTTAAATATCCAAGGAAAGAGAAAAATGGATAAAGAAGTTGTGGTCCTTATGTACAATGGAATATCACTCAGCCATGAAATCAATGTCATAAGGTTAGTAGCAGCATGATGAGTGGATTTAGGTACGACGATTCTAAGTGAAATAAGTCACACAGAAAAGGACACTTCTCATAAGGTATCACTTTTAGAGGGAATGTAAAAACCGTTACACTTGAACTGAATTACAAAACAGAACAGAGTCACACATGCAGAAAACACACTATGGCTGCTTAACGGGAAAGGTGAGGTGGGGTGATACATAAAACAAGGGTATCAAATTAGCTCAGATACCGTTCCATAAACCCAATATGTAATAGACAAGACCTACTCCTTGCTCAGAGAACTGGACTCAACACGCCCTATTCACCGCACAAGAATATATCTGACTAGTAATAATCTTAAAACCTATGTATTGATATCTCTCTGTTAGTGTATCAAGTGGGTGTAAAGCGGCATAAACACAGCAGTGAAAAGCAGCTAAACCCCATTATGAAAATAAATTACTTTGAAAAACCCATGAAACAACGACAGTGAAAGAGAGAGAAATTCTTACACAATGCGTTCAGGGGCTGTGATGCAACCTGGATTGACCATATCTAGACCCACAGCTGGATGAGACATAAGGGTGGACACTCTTGGGGCTGAGAGGTTTGGTGAGGTTGGGTGAGCAAACGCAGACCCTTTAAAGTAATACTTCGTGGTACCCATCGCATGGGTCCCAAATCTCCAGCTTCCAGGGCATCTTCCTACATCGAAAACATGCATGAGAAACCCAGAAGATAGTATACCGTGTGATGGGGAAAGGTTTCTAAAACGCACCTCATTTCTCATCTCCTTGTGCCCGGGTTCGCCATTCCAGCCGCTTTACTAGCAATCTCCCTACTAGGAGCATCAGCACCTTTAACCTCCTGTTCCGTACAGGTTGCAATTTGTCCTGAGGATGAACGGGAAGACGGGGAACCAACGAGAGACTAGCTCTTGGTGTTGGGACAGGCACAGGTCACTCTATTTTCCCATCAGGAAGAAGAATTAACCACAGGCTCAGCCTGCCCCCCGGAACCAGAACAGGGCCTGAAGCCATCCTGCGCTTTTGCGGCCAGCTCCCAAAAAAGCGAGTTGTAAAATGGAGGTTCAGGGCACTGCAATTCACAAACCTGCAGAGTTATAAATGATAACTCTCGTCCACAAATATATTGAGGGAAGGCAAAGAAGAGGATTTGAAATCAAGGCAGAATTGCAGGAAACAGATTTCAGGAGGTAGATTCGAATCGCCTTTAAAGCACATGAAAAGCGGCAAAATGTTGACAATGATGCCCTTGGCCAAAAAGGGCGTATGCGTTTTTTCCTGACTATATTCAGGAAAAAACGCATACGCCCTTTTTGGCCAACCAAGCAACCTGGAAAGGCAAATCAGCGCTACAAAGAAGTCTCGCTTCCCATCGGTCAAAAGGGCCATGCTGAAAAATGTGTCAAAACCAGAAATGCAGGACAGGCCATGGAGAAATGAGAGCCTTGCTACACTGATAGGCGGGATGTAAATTGCCAACAGCCACTCTGGAGAAGTGTACGGTGTGTCCTGAAACATCTGAAAAACACAGCTTAGAGAGCATAGGGCACTTCCACTCATGGGGGTATAAATTGGGAAAATGAAAAATCAGCAAGACACAAGCACCCCAAAGTTGAGGGCTGCTCTGTTGACAAGGACCTCCACTTCATTCCACCTTAAATATCCCAGGAAAGAGAAAAATGGGTAAAGAAGTTGTGGTCCTTATGTACAATGGAATATCACTCAGCCATGAAATCAATGTCATACGGTTAGTAGCAGCATGATGAGTGGATTTACGTACGACGATTCTAAGTGAAATAAGTCACACAGAAAAGGACACTTCTCATAAGGTATCACTGATAGAGGGAATGTAAAAACCGTTACACTTGCACTGAATTACAAAACAGAACAGAGTCACACATGCAGAAAACACACTATGGCTGCTTAACGGGAAAGGTGAGGTGGGGTGATACATAAAACAAGGGTATCAAATTAGCTCATATACCGTTCCATAAACCCAATATGTAATAGACAAGACCTACTCCTTGCTCAGAGAACTGGACTCAACACGCCCTATTCACCGCACAAGAATATATCTGACTAGTAATAATCTTAAAACCTATGTATTGATATCTCTCTGTTAGTGTATCAAGTGGGTGTAAAGCGGCATAAACACAGCAGTGAAAAGCAGCTAAACCCCATTATGAAAATAAATTACTTTGAAAAACCCATGAAACAACGACAGTGAAAGAGAGAGAAATTCTTACACAATGCGTTCAGGGGCTGTGATGCAACCTGGATTGACCATATCTAGACCCACAGCTGGATGAGACATAAGGGTGGACACTCTTGGGGCTGAGAGGTTTGGTGAGGTTGGGTGAGCAAACGCAGACCCTTTAAAGTAATACTTCGTGGTACCCATCGCATGGGTCCCAAATCTCCAGCTTCCAGGGCATCTTCCTACATCGAAAACATGCATGAGAAACCCAGAAGATAGTATACCGTGTGATGGGGAAAGGTTTCTAAAACGCACCTCATTTCTCATCTCCTTGTGCCCGGGTTCGCCATTCCAGCCGCTTTACTAGCAATCTCCCTACTAGGAGCATCAGCACCTTTAACCTCCTGTTCCGTACAGGTTGCAATTTGTCCTGAGGATGAACGGGAAGACGGGGAACCAACGAGAGACTAGCTCTTGGTGTTGGGACAGGCACAGGTCACTCTATTTTCCCATCAGGAAGAAGAATTAACCACAGGCTCAGCCTGCCCCCCGGAACCAGAACAGGGCCTGAAGCCATCCTGCGCTTTTGCGGCCAGCTCCCAAAAAAGCGAGTTGTAAAATGGAGGTTCAGGGCACTGCAATTCACAAACCTGCAGAGTTATAAATGATAACTCTCGTCCACAAATATATTGAGGGAAGGCAAAGAAGAGGATTTGAAATCAAGGCAGAATTGCACGAAACAGATTTCAGGAGGTAGATACGAATCGCCTTTAAAGCACATGAAAAGCGGCAAAACGTTGACAATGATGCCCTTGGCCAAAAAGGGCGTATGCGTTTTTTCCTGAATATATTCAGGAAAAAACGCATACGCCCTTTTTGGCCAACCAAGCAATCTGGAAAGGCAAATCAGCGCTACAGAGAAGTCTCGCTTCCCATCGGTCAAAAGGGCCATGCTGAAAAAAGTGTCAAAACCAGAAATGCAGGACAGGCCATGGAGAAATGGGAGCCTTGCTACACTGATGGGCGGGATGTAAATTGCCAACAGCCACTCTGGAGAAGTGTACGGTGAGTCCTGAAACATCTAAAAAACACAGCTTAGAGAGCATAGGGCACTTCCACTCATGGGGGTATAAATTGGGAAAATGAAAAATCAGCAAGACACAAGCACCCCAAAGTTGAGGGCTGCTCTGTTGACAAGGACCTCCACTTCATTCCACCTTAAATATCCAAGGAAAGAGAAAAATGGATAAAGAAGTTGTGGTCCTTATGTACAATGGAATATCACTCAGCCATGAAATCAATGTCATAAGGTTAGTAGCAGCATGATGAGTGGATTTAGGTACGACGATTCTAAGTGAAATAAGTCACACAGAAAAGGACACTTCTCATAAGGTATCACTTTTAGAGGGAATGTAAAAACCGTTACACTTGAACTGAATTACAAAACAGAACAGAGTCACACATGCAGAAAACACACTATGGCTGCTTAACGGGAAAGGTGAGGTGGGGTGATACATAAAACAAGGGTATCAAATTAGCTCAGATACCGTTCCATAAACCCAATATGTAGTAGACAAGACCTACTCCTTGCTCAGAGAACTGGACTCAACACGCCCTATTCACCGCACAAGAATATATCTGACTAGTAATAATCTTAAAACCTATGTATTGATATCTCTCTGTTAGTGTGTCAAGTAGGTGTAAAGCGGCATAAACACAGCCGTGAAAAGCAGCTAAACCCCATTATGAAAATAAACTACTTTGAAAAACCCATGAAACAACGACAGTGAAAGAGAGAGAAATTCTTACACAATGCGTTCAGGGGCTGTGATGCAACCTGGATTGACCATATCTAGACCCACAGCTGGATGAGACATAAGGGTGGACACTCTTGGGGCTGAGAGGTTTGTTGAGGTTGGGTGAGCAAATGCAGACCCTTTAAAGTAATACTGCGTGGTACCCATCGCATGGGTCCCAAATCTCCAGGTTCAAGGGCATCTTCCTACATCGAAAACATGCATGAGAAATCCAGAAGATGGTACACCGTGTGATGGGGAAAGGTTTCTAAAACGCACGTCATTTCTCATCTCCTTGTGCCCGGGTTCGCCATTCCAGCCCCTTTACTAGCAATCTCCCTACTTGGAACATCAGCACCTTTAACCTCCTGTTCCGTACAGGTTGCAATTTGTCCTGAGGATGAACGGGAAGACGGGGAACCAACGAGAGACTAGCTCTTGGTGTCGGGACAGGCACTGGTCACTCTATTTTCCCATCAGGAAGAAGAATTAACCACAGGCTCAGCCTGCCCCCCGGAACCAGAACAGGGCCTGAAGCCATACTGCACTTTTGCGGCCAGCTCCCAAAAAAGCGAGTTGTAAAATGGAGGTTCAGGGCACTGCAATTCACAAACCTGCAGAGTTATAAATGATAACTCTCGTCCACAAATATATTGAGGGAAGGCAAAGAAGAGGATTTGAAATCAAGGCAGAATTGCACGAAACAGATTTCAGGAGGTAGATTCGAATCGCCTTTAAAGCACATGAAAAGCGGCAAAACGTTGACAATGATGCCCTTGGCCAAAAAGGGCGTATGCGTTTTTTCCTGAATATATTCAGGAAAAAACGCATACGCCCTTTTTGGCCAACCAAGCAACCTGGAAAGGCAAATCAGCGCTACAGAGAAGTCTCGCTTCCCATCGGTCAAAAGGTCCATGCTGAAAAAAGTGTCAAACCAGAAATGCAGGACAGGCCATGGAGAAATGGGAGCCTTGCTACACTGATGGGCGGGATGTAAATTGCCAACAGCCACTCTGGAGAAGTGTACGGTGTGTCCTGAAACATCTGAAAAACACAGCTTAGAGAGCATAGGGCACTTCCACTCATGGGTGTATAAATTGGGAAAATTAAAAATCAGCAAGACACAAGCACCCAAAGTTGAGGGCTGCTCTGTTGACAAGGACCTCCACTTCATTCCACCTTAAATATCCCAGGAAAGAGAAAAATGGATAATAAAGTTGTGGTCTTTATGTACAATGGAATATCACTCAGCCATGAAATCAATGTCATACGGTTAGTAGCAGCATGATGAGTGGATTTAGGTACGACGATTCTAAGTGAAATAAGTCACACAGAAAAGGACACTTCTCATAAGGTATCACTGATAGAGGGAATGTAAAAACCGTTACACTTGCACTGAATTACAAAACAGAACAGAGTCACACATGCAGAAAACACACTATGGCTGCTTAACGGGAAAGGTGAGGTGGGGTGATACATAAAACAAGGGTTTCAAATTAGCTCAGATACCGTTCCATAAACCCAATATGTAATAGACAAGACCTACTCCTTGCTCAGAGAACTGGACTCAACACGCCCTATTCACCGCACAAGAATATATCTGACTAGTAATAATCTTAAAACCTATGTACTGATATCTCTCTGTTAGTGTGTCAAGTGGGTGTAAAGCAGCATAAACACAGCAGTGAAAAGCAGCTAAACCCCATTATAAAAATAAATTACTTTGAAACACCCATGAAACAAAGACAGTGAAAGAGATAGAAATTCTTACACAATGAGTTCAGGGGCTGTGATGAAACCTGGGTTGACCATATCTAGACCCACAGCTAGATGAGACATAAGGGTGGACACTCTTGGGGCTGAGAGGATTGGTGAGGTTGGGTGAGCAAACGCAGACCCTTTAAAGTAATACTGCGTGGTACCCATCGCATGGGTCCCAAATCTCCAGGTTCAAGGGCATCTTCCTACATCGAAAACATGCATGAGAAACCCAGAAGATGGTACACCGTGTGATGGGGAAAGGTTTCTAAAACGCACCTCATTTCTCATCTCCTTGTGCCCGGGTTCGCCATTCCAGCCGATTTACTAGCAATCTCCCTACTTGGAGCATCAGCACCTTTAACCTCCTGTTCCGTACAGGTTGCAATTTGTCCTGAGGATGAACGGGAAGACGGGGAACCAACGAGAGACTAGCTCTTGGTGTCGGGACAGGCACAGGTCACTCTATTTTCCCATCAGGAAGAAGAATTAACCACAGGCTCAGCCTGCCCCCCGGAACCAGAACAGGGCCTGAAGCCATCCTGCGCTTTTGCGGCCAGCTCCCAAAAAAGCGAGTTGTAAAATGGAGGTTCAGGGCACTGCAATTCACAAACCTGCAGAGTTATAAATGATAACTCTCGTCCACAAATATATTGAGGGAAGGCAAAGAAGAGGATTTGAAATCAAGGCAGAATTGCACGAAACAGATTTCAGGAGGTAGATACGAATCGCCTTTAAAGCACATGAAAAGCGGCAAAACGTTGACAATGATGCCCTTGGCCAAAAAGGGCGTATGCGTTTTTTCCTGAATATATTCAGGAAAAAACGCATACGCCCTTTTTGGCCAACCAAGCAATCTGGAAAGGCAAATCAGCGCTACAGAGAAGTCTCGCTTCCCATCGGTCAAAAGGGCCATGCTGAAAAAAGTGTCAAAACCAGAAATGCAGGACAGGCCATGGAGAAATGGGAGCCTTGCTACACTGATGGGCGGGATGTAAATTGCCAACAGCCACTCTGGAGAAGTGTACGGTGAGTCCTGAAACATCTAAAAAACACAGCTTAGAGAGCATAGGGCACTTCCACTCATGGGGGTATAAATTGGGAAAATGAAAAATCAGCAAGACACAAGCACCCCAAAGTTGAGGGCTGCTCTGTTGACAAGGACCTCCACTTCATTCCACCTTAAATATCCAAGGAAAGAGAAAAATGGATAAAGAAGTTGTGGTCCTTATGTACAATGGAATATCACTCAGCCATGAAATCAATGTCATAAGGTTAGTAGCAGCATGATGAGTGGATTTAGGTACGACGATTCTAAGTGAAATAAGTCACACAGAAAAGGACACTTCTCATAAGGTATCACTTTTAGAGGGAATGTAAAAACCGTTACACTTGAACTGAATTACAAAACAGAACAGAGTCACACATGCAGAAAACACACTATGGCTGCTTAACGGGAAAGGTGAGGTGGGGTGATACATAAAACAAGGGTATCAAATTAGCTCAGATACCGTTCCATAAACCCAATATGTAGTAGACAAGACCTACTCCTTGCTCAGAGAACTGGACTCAACACGCCCTATTCACCGCACAAGAATATATCTGACTAGTAATAATCTTAAAACCTATGTATTGATATCTCTCTGTTAGTGTGTCAAGTAGGTGTAAAGCGGCATAAACACAGCCGTGAAAAGCAGCTAAACCCCATTATGAAAATAAACTACTTTGAAAAACCCATGAAACAACGACAGTGAAAGAGAGAGAAATTCTTACACAATGCGTTCAGGGGCTGTGATGCAACCTGGATTGACCATATCTAGACCCACAGCTGGATGAGACATAAGGGTGGACACTCTTGGGGCTGAGAGGTTTGGTGAGGTTGGGTGAGCAAATGCAGACCCTTTAAAGTAATACTGCGTGGTACCCATCGCATGGGTCCCAAATCTCCAGGTTCAAGGGCATCTTCCTACATCGAAAACATGCATGAGAAATCCAGAAGATGGTACACCGTGTGATGGGGAAAGGTTTCTAAAACGCACGTCATTTCTCATCTCCTTGTGCCCGGGTTCGCCATTCCAGCCGCTTTACTAGCAATCTCCCTACTTGGAACATCAGCACCTTTAACCTCCTGTTCCGTACAGGTTGCAATTTGTCCTGAGGATGAACGGGAAGACGGGGAACCAACGAGAGACTAGCTCTTGGTGTCGGGACAGGCACTGGTCACTCTATTTTCCCATCAGGAAGAAGAATTAACCACAGGCTCAGCCTGCCCCCCGGAACCAGAACAGGGCCTGAAGCCATACTGCACTTTTGCGGCCAGCTCCCAAAAAAGCGAGTTGTAAAATGGAGGTTCAGGGCACTGCAATTCACAAACCTGCAGAGTTATAAATGATAACTCTCGTCCACAAATATATTGAGGGAAGGCAAAGAAGAGGATTTGAAATCAAGGCAGAATTGCACGAAACAGATTTCAGGAGGTAGATTCGAATCGCCTTTAAAGCACATGAAAAGCGGCAAAACGTTGACAATGATGCCCTTGGCCAAAAAGGGCGTATGCGTTTTTTCCTGAATATATTCAGGAAAAAACGCATACGCCCTTTTTGGCCAACCAAGCAACCTGGAAAGGCAAATCAGCGCTACAGAGAAGTCTCGCTTCCCATCGGTCAAAAGGTCCATGCTGAAAAAAGTGTCAAACCAGAAATGCAGGACAGGCCATGGAGAAATGGGAGCCTTGCTACACTGATGGGCGGGATGTAAATTGCCAACAGCCACTGTGGAGAAGTGTACGGTGTGTCCTGAAACATCTGAAAAACACAGCTTAGAGAGCATAGGGCACTTCCACTCATGGGTGTATAAATTGGGAAAATTAAAAATCAGCAAGACACAAGCACCCAAAGTTGAGGGCTGCTCTGTTGACAAGGACCTCCACTTCATTCCACCTTAAATATCCCAGGAAAGAGAAAAATGGATAATAAAGTTGTGGTCTTTATGTACAATGGAATATCACTCAGCCATGAAATCAATGTCATACGGTTAGTAGCAGCATGATGAGTGGATTTAGGTACGACGATTCTAAGTGAAATAAGTCACACAGAAAAGGACACTTCTCATAAGGTATCACTGATAGAGGGAATGTAAAAACCGTTACACTTGCACTGAATTACAAAACAGAACAGAGTCACACATGCAGAAAACACACTATGGCTGCTTAACGGGAAAGGTGAGGTGGGGTGATACATAAAACAAGGGTTTCAAATTAGCTCAGATACCGTTCCATAAACCCAATATGTAATAGACAAGACCTACTCCTTGCTCAGAGAACTGGACTCAACACGCCCTATTCACCGCACAAGAATATATCTGACTAGTAATAATCTTAAAACCTATGTACTGATATCTCTCTGTTAGTGTGTCAAGTGGGTGTAAAGCAGCATAAACACAGCCGTGAAAAGCAGCTAAACCCCATTATAAAAATAAATTACTTTGAAACACCCATGAAACAAAGACAGTGAAAGAGATAGAAATTCTTACACAATGAGTTCAGGGGCTGTGATGCAACCTGGATTGACCATATCTAGACCCACAGCTGGATGAGACATAAGGGTGGACACTCTTGGGGCTGAGAGGTTTGGTGAGGTTGGGTGAGCAAACGCAGACCCTTTAAAGTAATACTGCGTGGTACCCATCGCATGGGTCCCAAATCTCCAGGTTCAAGGGCATCTTCCTACATCGAAAACATGCATGAGAAACCCAGAAGATGGTACACCGTGTGATGGGGAAAGGTTTCTAAAACGCACCTCATTTCTCATCTCCTTGTGCCCGGGTTCGCCATTCCAGCCGCTTTACTAGCAATCTCCCTACTTGGAGCATCAGCACCTTTAACCTCCTGTTCCGTACAGGTTGCAATTTGTCCTGAGGATGAACGGGAAGACGGGGAACCAACGAGAGACTAGCTCTTGGTGTCGGGACAGGCACTGGTCACTCTATTTTCCCATCAGGAAGAAGAATTAACCACAGGCTCAGCCTGCCCCCCGGAACCAGAACAGGGCCTGAAGCCATCCTGCGCTTTTGCGGCCAGCTCCCAAAAAAGCGAGTTGTAAAATGGAGGTTCAGGGCACTGCAATTCACAAACCTACAGAGTTATAAATGATAACTCTCGTCCACAAATATATTGAGGGAAGGCAAAGAAGAGGATTTGAAATCAAGGCAGAATTGCAGGAAACAGATTTCAGGAGGTAGATTCGAATCGCCTTTAAAGCACATGAAAAGCGGCAAAACGTTGACAATGATGCCCTTGGCCAAAAAGGGCGTATGCGTTTTTTCCTGAATATATTCAGGAAAAAACGCATACGCCCTTTTTGGCCAACCAAGCAACCTGGAAAGGCAAATCAGCGCTACAGAGAAGTCTCGCTTCCCATCGGTCAAAAGGGCCATGCTGAAAAAAGTGTCAAAACCAGAAATGCAGGACAGGCCATGGAGAAATGAGAGCCTTGCTACACTGATGGGCGGGATATAAATTGCCAACAGCCACTCTGGAGAAGTGTACGGTGTGTCCTGAAACATCTGAAAAACACAGCTTAGAGAGCATAGGGCACTTCCACTCATGGGGGTATAAATTGGGAAAATGAAAAATCAGCAAGACACAAGCACCCCAAAGTTGAGGGCTGCTCTGTTGACAAGGACCTCCACTTCATTCCACCTTAAATATCCCAGGAAAGAGAAAAATGGATAAAGAAGTTGTGGTCCTTATGTACAATGGAATATCACTCAGCCATGAAATCAATGTCATAAGGTTAGTAGCAGCATGATGAGTGGATTTAGGTACGACGATTCTAAGTGAAATAAGTCACACAGAAAAGGACACTTCTCATAAGGTATCACTTTTAGAGGGAATGTAAAAACCGTTACACTTGAACTGAATTACAAAACAGAACAGAGTCACACATGCAGAAAACAGACTATGGCTGCTTAACGGGAAAGGTGAGGTGGGGTGATACATAAAACAAGGGTATCAAATTAGCTCAGATACCGTTCCATAAACCCAATATGTAGTAGACAAGACCTACTCCTTGCTCAGAGAACTGGACTCAACACGCCCTATTCACCGCACAAGAATATATCTGACTAGTAATAATCTTAAAACCTATGTATTGATATCTCTCTGTTAGTGTGTCAAGTAGGTGTAAAGCGGCATAAACACAGCCGTGAAAAGCAGCTAAACCCCATTATGAAAATAAATTACTTTGAAAAACCCATGAAACAACGACAGTGAAAGAGAGAGAAATTCTTACACAATGCGTTCAGGGGCTGTGATGCAACCTGGATTGACCATATCTAGACCCACAGCTGGATGAGACATAAGGGTGGACACTCTTGGGGCTGAGAGGTTTGGTGAGGTTGGGTGAGCAAACGCAGACCCTTTAAAGTAATACTGCGTGGTACCCATCGCATGGGTCCCAAATCTCCAGGTTCAAGGGCATCTTCCTACATCGAAAACATGCATGAGAAATCCAGAAGATGGTACACCGTGTGATGGGGAAAGGTTTCTAAAACGCACGTCATTTCTCATCTCCTTGTGCCCGGGTTCGCCATTCCAGCCGCTTTACTAGCAATCTCCCTACTTGGAACATCAGCACCTTTAACCTCCTGTTCCGTACAGGTTGCAATTTGTCCTGAGGATGAACGGGAAGACGGGGAACCAACGAGAGACTAGCTCTTGGTGTCGGGACAGGCACTGGTCACTCTATTTTCCCATCAGGAAGAAGAATTAACCACAGGCTCAGCCTGCCTCCCGGAACCAGAACAGGGCCTGAAGCCATCCTGCGCTTTTGCGGCCAGCTCCCAAAAAAGCGAGTTGTAAAATGGAGGTTCAGGGCACTGCAATTCACAAACCTGCAGAGTTATAAATGATAACTCTCGTCCACAAATATATTGAGGGAAGGCAAAGAAGAGGATTTGAAATCAAGGCAGAATTGCAGGAAACAGATTTCAGGAGGTAGATACGAATCGCCTTTAAAGCACATGAAAAGCGGCAAAACGTTGACAATGATGCCCTTGGCCAAAAAGGGCGTATGCGTTTTTTTCCTGAATATATTCAGGAAAAAACGCATACGCCCTTTTTGGCCAACCAAGCAACCTGGAAAGGCAAATCAGCGCTACAGAGAAGTCTCGCTTCCCATCGGTCAAAAGGGCCATGCTGAAAAAAGTCTCAAAACCAGAAATGCAGTACAGGCCATGCAGAAATGGGAGCCTTGCTACACTGATGGGCGGGATGTAAATTGCCAACAGCCACTCTGGAGAAGTGTACGGTGTGTCCTGAAACATCTGAAAAACACATCTTAGAGAGCATAGGGCACTTCCACTCATGGGGGTATAAATTGGGAAAATGAAAAATCAGCAAGACACAAGCACCCCAAAGTTGAGGGCTGCTCTGTTGACAAGGACCTCCACTTAATTCCACCTTAAATATCCCAGGAAAGAGAAAAATGGATAAAGAAGTTGTGGTCCTTATGTACAATGGAATATCACTCAGCCATGAAATCAATGTCATAAGGTTAGTAGCAGCATGATGAGTGGATTTAGGTGCGACGATTCTAAGTGAAATAAGTCACACAGAAAAGGACACTTCTCATAAGGTATCACTGATAGAGGGAATGTAAAAACCGTTACACTTGAACTGAATTACAAAACAGAACAGAGTCACACATGCAGAAAACACACTATGGCTGCTTAACGGGAAAGGTGAGGTGGGGTGATACATAAAACAAGGGTATCAAATTAGCTCAGATACCGTTCCATAAACCCAATATGTAATAGACAAGACCTACTCCTTGCTCAGAGAACTGGACTCAACACGCCCTATTCACCGCACAAGAATATATCTGACTAGTAATAATCTTAAAACCTATGTATTGATATCTCTCTGTTAGTGTATCAAGTGGGTGTAAAGCGGCATAAACACAGCAGTGAAAAGCAGCTAAACCCCATTATGAAAATAAATTACTTTGAAAAACCCATGAAACAACGACAGTGAAAGAGAGAGAAATTCTTACACAATGCGTTCAGGGGCTGTGATGCAACCTGGATTGACCATATCTAGACCCACAGCTGGATGAGACATAAGGGTGGACACTCTTGGGGCTGAGAGGTTTGGTGAGGTTGGGTGAGCAAACGCAGACCCTTTAAAGTAATACTTCGTGGTACCCATCGCATGGGTCCCAAATCTCCAGCTTCCAGGGCATCTTCCTACATCGAAAACATGCATGAGAAACCCAGAAGATAGTATACCGTGTGATGGGGAAAGGTTTCTAAAACGCACCTCATTTCTCATCTCCTTGTGCCCGGGTTCGCCATTCCAGCCGCTTTACTAGCAATCTCCCTACTAGGAGCATCAGCACCTTTAACCTCCTGTTCCGTACAGGTTGCAATTTGTCCTGAGGATGAACGGGAAGACGGGGAACCAACGAGAGACTAGCTCTTGGTGTTGGGACAGGCACAGGTCACTCTATTTTCCCATCAGGAAGAAGAATTAACCACAGGCTCAGCCTGCCCCCCGGAACCAGAACAGGGCCTGAAGCCATCCTGCGCTTTTGCGGCCAGCTCCCAAAAAAGCGAGTTGTAAAATGGAGGTTCAGGGCACTGCAATTCACAAACCTGCAGAGTTATAAATGATAACTCTCGTCCACAAATATATTGAGGGAAGGCAAAGAAGAGGATTTGAAATCAAGGCAGAATTGCACGAAACAGATTTCAGGAGGTAGGTACGAATCGCCTTTAAAGCACATGAAAAGCGGCAAAACGTTGACAATGATGCCCTTGGCCAAAAAGGGCGTATGCGTTTTTTCCTGAATATATTCAGGAAAAAACGCATACGCCCTTTTTGGCCAACCAAGCAATCTGGAAAGGCAAATCAGCGCTACAGAGAAGTCTCGCTTCCCATCGGTCAAAAGGGCCATGCTGAAAAAAGTGTCAAAACCAGAAATGCAGGACAGGCCATGGAGAAATGGGAGCCTTGCTACACTGATGGGCGGGATGTAAATTGCCAACAGCCACTCTGGAGAAGTGTACGGTGAGTCCTGAAACATCTAAAAAACACAGCTTAGAGAGCATAGGGCACTTCCACTCATGGGGGTATAAATTGGGAAAATGAAAAATCAGCAAGACACAAGCACCCCAAAGTTGAGGGCTGCTCTGTTGACAAGGACCTCCACTTCATTCCACCTTAAATATCCAAGGAAAGAGAAAAATGGATAAAGAAGTTGTGGTCCTTATGTACAATGGAATATCACTCAGCCATGAAATCAATGTCATAAGGTTAGTAGCAGCATGATGAGTGGATTTAGGTACGACGATTCTAAGTGAAATAAGTCACACAGAAAAGGACACTTCTCATAAGGTATCACTTTTAGAGGGAATGTAAAAACCGTTACACTTGAACTGAATTACAAAACAGAACAGAGTCACACATGCAGAAAACACACTATGGCTGCTTAACGGGAAAGGTGAGGTGGGGTGATACATAAAACAAGGGTATCAAATTAGCTCAGATACCGTTCCATAAACCCAATATGTAGTAGACAAGACCTACTCCTTGCTCAGAGAACTGGACTCAACACGCCCTATTCACCGCACAAGAATATATCTGACTAGTAATAATCTTAAAACCTATGTATTGATATCTCTCTGTTAGTGTGTCAAGTAGGTGTAAAGCGGCATAAACACAGCCGTGAAAAGCAGCTAAACCCCATTATGAAAATAAACTACTTTGAAAAACCCATGAAACAACGACAGTGAAAGAGAGAGAAATTCTTACACAATGCGTTCAGGGGCTGTGATGCAACCTGGATTGACCATATCTAGACCCACAGCTGGATGAGACATAAGGGTGGACACTCTTGGGGCTGAGAGGTTTGGTGAGGTTGGGTGAGCAAATGCAGACCCTTTAAAGTAATACTGCGTGGTACCCATCGCATGGGTCCCAAATCTCCAGGTTCAAGGGCATCTTCCTACATCGAAAACATGCATGAGAAATCCAGAAGATGGTACACCGTGTGATGGGGAAAGGTTTCTAAAACGCACGTCATTTCTCATCTCCTTGTGCCCGGGTTCGCCATTCCAGCCGCTTTACTAGCAATCTCCCTACTTGGAACATCAGCACCTTTAACCTCCTGTTCCGTACAGGTTGCAATTTGTCCTGAGGATGAACGGGAAGACGGGGAACCAACGAGAGACTAGCTCTTGGTGTCGGGACAGGCACTGGTCACTCTATTTTCCCATCAGGAAGAAGAATTAACCACAGGCTCAGCCTGCCCCCCGGAACCAGAACAGGGCCTGAAGCCATACTGCACTTTTGCGGCCAGCTCCCAAAAAAGCGAGTTGTAAAATGGAGGTTCAGGGCACTGCAATTCACAAACCTGCAGAGTTATAAATGATAACTCTCGTCCACAAATATATTGAGGGAAGGCAAAGAAGAGGATTTGAAATCAAGGCAGAATTGCACGAAACAGATTTCAGGAGGTAGATTCGAATCGCCTTTAAAGCACATGAAAAGCGGCAAAACGTTGACAATGATGCCCTTGGCCAAAAAGGGCGTATGCGTTTTTTCCTGAATATATTCAGGAAAAAACGCATACGCCCTTTTTGGCCAACCAAGCAACCTGGAAAGGCAAATCAGCGCTACAGAGAAGTCTCGCTTCCCATCGGTCAAAAGGTCCATGCTGAAAAAAGTGTCAAACCAGAAATGCAGGACAGGCCATGGAGAAATGGGAGCCTTGCTACACTGATGGGCGGGATGTAAATTGCCAACAGCCACTCTGGAGAAGTGTACGGTGTGTCCTGAAACATCTGAAAAACACAGCTTAGAGAGCATAGGGCACTTCCACTCATGGGTGTATAAATTGGGAAAATTAAAAATCAGCAAGACACAAGCACCCAAAGTTGAGGGCTGCTCTGTTGACAAGGACCTCCACTTCATTCCACCTTAAATATCCCAGGAAAGAGAAAAATGGATAATAAAGTTGTGGTCTTTATGTACAATGGAATATCACTCAGCCATGAAATCAATGTCATACGGTTAGTAGCAGCATGATGAGTGGATTTAGGTACGACGATTCTAAGTGAAATAAGTCACACAGAAAAGGACACTTCTCATAAGGTATCACTGATAGAGGGAATGTAAAAACCGTTACACTTGCACTGAATTACAAAACAGAACAGAGTCACACATGCAGAAAACACACTATGGCTGCTTAACGGGAAAGGTGAGGTGGGGTGATACATAAAACAAGGGTTTCAAATTAGCTCAGATACCGTTCCATAAACCCAATATGTAATAGACAAGACCTACTCCTTGCTCAGAGAACTGGACTCAACACGCCCTATTCACCGCACAAGAATATATCTGACTAGTAATAATCTTAAAACCTATGTACTGATATCTCTCTGTTAGTGTGTCAAGTGGGTGTAAAGCAGCATAAACACAGCAGTGAAAAGCAGCTAAACCCCATTATAAAAATAAATTACTTTGAAACACCCATGAAACAAAGACAGTGAAAGAGATAGAAATTCTTACACAATGAGTTCAGGGGCTGTGATGAAACCTGGGTTGACCATATCTAGACCCACAGCTAGATGAGACATAAGGGTGGACACTCTTGGGGCTGAGAGGATTGGTGAGGTTGGGTGAGCAAACGCAGACCCTTTAAAGTAATACTGCGTGGTACCCATCGCATGGGTCCCAAATCTCCAGGTTCAAGGGCATCTTCCTACATCGAAAACATGCATGAGAAACCCAGAAGATGGTACACCGTGTGATGGGGAAAGGTTTCTAAAACGCACCTCATTTCTCATCTCCTTGTGCCCGGGTTCGCCATTCCAGCCGATTTACTAGCAATCTCCCTACTTGGAGCATCAGCACCTTTAACCTCCTGTTCCGTACAGGTTGCAATTTGTCCTGAGGATGAACGGGAAGACGGGGAACCAACGAGAGACTAGCTCTTGGTGTCGGGACAGGCACAGGTCACTCTATTTTCCCATCAGGAAGAAGAATTAACCACAGGCTCAGCCTGCCCCCCGGAACCAGAACAGGGCCTGAAGCCATCCTGCGCTTTTGCGGCCAGCTCCCAAAAAAGCGAGTTGTAAAATGGAGGTTCAGGGCACTGCAATTCACAAACCTGCAGAGTTATAAATGATAACTCTCGTCCACAAATATATTGAGGGAAGGCAAAGAAGAGGATTTGAAATCAAGGCAGAATTGCACGAAACAGATTTCAGGAGGTAGATACGAATCGCCTTTAAAGCACATGAAAAGCGGCAAAACGTTGACAATGATGCCCTTGGCCAAAAAGGGCGTATGTGTTTTTTCCTGAATATATTCAGGAAAAAACGCATACGCCCTTTTTGGCCAACCAAGCAATCTGGAAAGGCAAATCAGCGCTACAGAGAAGTCTCGCTTCCCATCGGTCAAAAGGGCCATGCTGAAAAAAGTGTCAAAACCAGAAATGCAGGACAGGCCATGGAGAAATGGGAGCCTTGCTACACTGATGGGCGGGATGTAAATTGCCAACAGCCACTCTGGAGAAGTGTACGGTGAGTCCTGAAACATCTAAAAAACACAGCTTAGAGAGCATAGGGCACTTCCACTCATGGGGGTATAAATTGGGAAAATGAAAAATCAGCAAGACACAAGCACCCCAAAGTTGAGGGCTGCTCTGTTGACAAGGACCTCCACTTCATTCCACCTTAAATATCCAAGGAAAGAGAAAAATGGATAAAGAAGTTGTGGTCCTTATGTACAATGGAATATCACTCAGCCATGAAATCAATGTCATAAGGTTAGTAGCAGCATGATGAGTGGATTTAGGTACGACGATTCTAAGTGAAATAAGTCACACAGAAAAGGACACTTCTCATAAGGTATCACTTTTAGAGGGAATGTAAAAACCGTTACACTTGAACTGAATTACAAAACAGAACAGAGTCACACATGCAGAAAACAGACTATGGCTGCTTAACGGGAAAGGTGAGGTGGGGTGATACATAAAACAAGGGTATCAAATTAGCTCAGATACCGTTCCATAAACCCAATATGTAGTAGACAAGACCTACTCCTTGCTCAGAGAACTGGACTCAACACGCCCTATTCACCGCACAAGAATATATCTGACTAGTAATAATCTTAAAACCTATGTATTGATATCTCTCTGTTAGTGTGTCAAGTAGGTGTAAAGCGGCATAAACACAGCCGTGAAAAGCAGCTAAACCCCATTATGAAAATAAATTACTTTGAAAAACCCATGAAACAACGACAGTGAAAGAGAGAGAAATTCTTACACAATGCGTTCAGGGGCTGTGATGCAACCTGGATTGACCATATCTAGACCCACAGCTGGATGAGACATAAGGGTGGACACTCTTGGGGCTGAGAGGTTTGGTGAGGTTGGGTGAGCAAATGCAGACCCTTTAAAGTAATACTGCGTGGTACCCATCGCATGGGTCCCAAATCTCCAGGTTCAAGGGCATCTTCCTACATCGAAAACATGCATGAGAAATCCAGAAGATGGTACACCGTGTGATGGGGAAAGGTTTCTAAAACGCACGTCATTTCTCATCTCCTTGTGCCCGGGTTCGCCATTCCAGCCGCTTTACTAGCAATCTCCCTACTTGGAACATCAGCACCTTTAACCTCCTGTTCCGTACAGGTTGCAATTTGTCCTGAGGATGAACGGGAAGACGGGGAACCAACGAGAGACTAGCTCTTGGTGTCGGGACAGGCACTGGTCACTCTATTTTCCCATCAGGAAGAAGAATTAACCACAGGCTCAGCCTGCCCCCCGGAACCAGAACAGGGCCTGAAGCCATACTGCACTTTTGCGGCCAGCTCCCAAAAAAGCGAGTTGTAAAATGGAGGTTCAGGGCACTGCAATTCACAAACCTGCAGAGTTATAAATGATAACTCTCGTCCACAAATATATTGAGGGAAGGCAAAGAAGAGGATTTGAAATCAAGGCAGAATTGCACGAAACAGATTTCAGGAGGTAGATTCGAATCGCCTTTAAAGCACATGAAAAGCGGCAAAACGTTGACAATGATGCCCTTGGCCAAAAAGGGCGTATGCGTTTTTTCCTGAATATATTCAGGAAAAAACGCATACGCCCTTTTTGGCCAACCAAGCAACCTGGAAAGGCAAATCAGCGCTACAGAGAAGTCTCGCTTCCCATCGGTCAAAAGGTCCATGCTGAAAAAAGTGTCAAACCAGAAATGCAGGACAGGCCATGGAGAAATGGGAGCCTTGCTACACTGATGGGCGGGATGTAAATTGCCAACAGCCACTCTGGAGAAGTGTACGGTGTGTCCTGAAACATCTGAAAAACACAGCTTAGAGAGCATAGGGCACTTCCACTCATGGGTGTATAAATTGGGAAAATTAAAAATCAGCAAGACACAAGCACCCAAAGTTGAGGGCTGCTCTGTTGACAAGGACCTCCACTTCATTCCACCTTAAATATCCCAGGAAAGAGAAAAATGGATAATAAAGTTGTGGTCTTTATGTACAATGGAATATCACTCAGCCATGAAATCAATGTCATACGGTTAGTAGCAGCATGATGAGTGGATTTAGGTACGACGATTCTAAGTGAAATAAGTCACACAGAAAAGGACACTTCTCATAAGGTATCACTGATAGAGGGAATGTAAAAACCGTTACACTTGCACTGAATTACAAAACAGAACAGAGTCACACATGCAGAAAACACACTATGGCTGCTTAACGGGAAAGGTGAGGTGGGGTGATACATAAAACAAGGGTTTCAAATTAGCTCAGATACCGTTCCATAAACCCAATATGTAATAGACAAGACCTACTCCTTGCTCAGAGAACTGGACTCAACACGCCCTATTCACCGCACAAGAATATATCTGACTAGTAATAATCTTAAAACCTATGTACTGATATCTCTCTGTTAGTGTGTCAAGTGGGTGTAAAGCAGCATAAACACAGCAGTGAAAAGCAGCTAAACCCCATTATAAAAATAAATTACTTTGAAACACCCATGAAACAAAGACAGTGAAAGAGATAGAAATTCTTACACAATGAGTTCAGGGGCTGTGATGAAACCTGGGTTGACCATATCTAGACCCACAGCTAGATGAGACATAAGGGTGGACACTCTTGGGGCTGAGAGGATTGGTGAGGTTGGGTGAGCAAACGCAGACCCTTTAAAGTAATACTGCGTGGTACCCATCGCATGGGTCCCAAATCTCCAGGTTCAAGGGCATCTTCCTACATCGAAAACATGCATGAGAAACCCAGAAGATGGTACACCGTGTGATGGGGAAAGGTTTCTAAAACGCACCTCATTTCTCATCTCCTTGTGCCCGGGTTCGCCATTCCAGCCGATTTACTAGCAATCTCCCTACTTGGAGCATCAGCACCTTTAACCTCCTGTTCCGTACAGGTTGCAATTTGTCCTGAGGATGAACGGGAAGACGGGGAACCAACGAGAGACTAGCTCTTGGTGTCGGGACAGGCACAGGTCACTCTATTTTCCCATCAGGAAGAAGAATTAACCACAGGCTCAGCCTGCCCCCCGGAACCAGAACAGGGCCTGAAGCCATCCTGCGCTTTTGCGGCCAGCTCCCAAAAAAGCGAGTTGTAAAATGGAGGTTCAGGGCACTGCAATTCACAAACCTGCAGAGTTATAAATGATAACTCTCGTCCACAAATATATTGAGGGAAGGCAAAGAAGAGGATTTGAAATCAAGGCAGAATTGCACGAAACAGATTTCAGGAGGTAGATACGAATCGCCTTTAAAGCACATGAAAAGCGGCAAAACGTTGACAATGATGCCCTTGGCCAAAAAGGGCGTATGCGTTTTTTCCTGAATATATTCAGGAAAAAACGCATACGCCCTTTTTGGCCAACCAAGCAATCTGGAAAGGCAAATCAGCGCTACAGAGAAGTCTCGCTTCCCATCGGTCAAAAGGGCCATGCTGAAAAAAGTGTCAAAACCAGAAATGCAGGACAGGCCATGGAGAAATGGGAGCCTTGCTACACTGATGGGCGGGATGTAAATTGCCAACAGCCACTCTGGAGAAGTGTACAGTGAGTCCTGAAACATCTAAAAAACACAGCTTAGAGAGCATAGGGCACTTCCACTCATGGGGGTATAAATTGGGAAAATGAAAAATCAGCAAGACACAAGCACCCCAAAGTTGAGGGCTGCTCTGTTGACAAGGACCTCCACTTCATTCCACCTTAAATATCCAAGGAAAGAGAAAAATGGATAAAGAAGTTGTGGTCCTTATGTACAATGGAATATCACTCAGCCATGAAATCAATGTCATAAGGTTAGTAGCAGCATGATGAGTGGATTTAGGTACGACGATTCTAAGTGAAATAAGTCACACAGAAAAGGACACTTCTCATAAGGTATCACTTTTAGAGGGAATGTAAAAACCGTTACACTTGAACTGAATTACAAAACAGAACAGAGTCACACATGCAGAAAACAGACTATGGCTGCTTAACGGGAAAGGTGAGGTGGGGTGATACATAAAACAAGGGTATCAAATTAGCTCAGATACCGTTCCATAAACCCAATATGTAGTAGACAAGACCTACTCCTTGCTCAGAGAACTGGACTCAACACGCCCTATTCACCGCACAAGAATATATCTGACTAGTAATAATCTTAAAACCTATGTATTGATATCTCTCTGTTAGTGTGTCAAGTAGGTGTAAAGCGGCATAAACACAGCCGTGAAAAGCAGCTAAACCCCATTATGAAAATAAATTACTTTGAAAAACCCATGAAACAACGACAGTGAAAGAGAGAGAAATTCTTACACAATGCGTTCAGGGGCTGTGATGCAACCTGGATTGACCATATCTAGACCCACAGCTGGATGAGACATAAGGGTGGACACTCTTGGGGCTGAGAGGTTTGGTGAGGTTGGGTGAGCAAACGCAGACCCTTTAAAGTAATACTGCGTGGTACCCATCGCATGGGTCCCAAATCTCCAGGTTCAAGGGCATCTTCCTACATCGAAAACATGCATGAGAAACCCAGAAGATGGTACACCGTGTGATGGGGAAAGGTTTCTAAAACGCACCTCATTTCTCATCTCCTTGTGCCCGGGTTCGCCATTCCAGCCGCTTTACTAGCAATCTCCCTACTTGGAGCATCAGCACCTTTAACCTCCTGTTCCGTACAGGTTGCAATTTGTCCTGAGGATGAACGGGAAGACGGGGAACCAACGAGAGACTAGCTCTTGGTGTCGGGACAGGCACAGGTCACTCTATTTTCCCATCAGGAAGAAGAATTAACCACAGGCTCAGCCTGCCCCCCGGAACCAGAACAGGGCCTGAAGCCATCCTGCGCTTTTGCGGCCAGCTCCCAAAAAAGCGAGTTGTAAAATGGAGGTTCAGGGCACTGCAATTCACAAACCTACAGAGTTATAAATGATAACTCTCGTCCACAAATATATTGAGGGAAGGCAAAGAAGAGGATTTGAAATCAAGGCAGAATTGCAGGAAACAGATTTCAGGAGGTAGATTCGAATCGCCTTTAAAGCACATGAAAAGCGGCAAAACGTTGACAATGATGCCCTTGGCCAAAAAGGGCGTATGCGTTTTTTCCTGAATATATTCAGGAAAAAACGCATACGCCCTTTTTGGCCAACCAAGCAACCTGGAAAGGCAAATCAGCGCTACAGAGAAGTCTCGCTTCCCATCGGTCAAAAGGGCCATGCTGAAAAAAGTGTCAAAACCAGAAATGCAGGACAGGCCATGGAGAAATGAGAGCCTTGCTACACTGATGGGCGGGATATAAATTGCCAACAGCCACTCTGGAGAAGTGTACGGTGTGTCCTGAAACATCTGAAAAACACAGCTTAGAGAGCATAGGGCACTTCCACTCATGGGGGTATAAATTGGGAAAATGAAAAATCAGCAAGACACAAGCACCCCAAAGTTGAGGGCTGCTCTGTTGACAAGGACCTCCACTTCATTCCACCTTAAATATCCCAGGAAAGAGAAAAATGGATAAAGAAGTTGTGGTCCTTATGTACAATGGAATATCACTCAGCCATGAAATCAATGTCATAAGGTTAGTAGCAGCATGATGAGTGGATTTAGGTACGACGATTCTAAGTGAAATAAGTCACACAGAAAAGGACACTTCTCATAAGGTATCACTTTTAGAGGGAATGTAAAAACCGTTACACTTGAACTGAATTACAAAACAGAACAGAGTCACACATGCAGAAAACAGACTATGGCTGCTTAACGGGAAAGGTGAGGTGGGGTGATACATAAAACAAGGGTATCAAATTAGCTCAGATACCGTTCCATAAACCCAATATGTAGTAGACAAGACCTACTCCTTGCTCAGAGAACTGGACTCAACACGCCCTATTCACCGCACAAGAATATATCTGACTAGTAATAATCTTAAAACCTATGTATTGATATCTCTCTGTTAGTGTGTCAAGTAGGTGTAAAGCGGCATAAACACAGCCGTGAAAAGCAGCTAAACCCCATTATGAAAATAAATTACTTTGAAAAACCCATGAAACAACGACAGTGAAAGAGAGAGAAATTCTTACACAATGCGTTCAGGGGCTGTGATGCAACCTGGATTGACCATATCTAGACCCACAGCTGGATGAGACATAAGGGTGGACACTCTTGGGGCTGAGAGGTTTGGTGAGGTTGGGTGAGCAAACGCAGACCCTTTAAAGTAATACTGCGTGGTACCCATCGCATGGGTCCCAAATCTCCAGGTTCAAGGGCATCTTCCTACATCGAAAACATGCATGAGAAATCCAGAAGATGGTACACCGTGTGATGGGGAAAGGTTTCTAAAACGCACGTCATTTCTCATCTCCTTGTGCCCGGGTTCGCCATTCCAGCCGCTTTACTAGCAATCTCCCTACTTGGAACATCAGCACCTTTAACCTCCTGTTCCGTACAGGTTGCAATTTGTCCTGAGGATGAACGGGAAGACGGGGAACCAACGAGAGACTAGCTCTTGGTGTCGGGACAGGCACTGGTCACTCTATTTTCCCATCAGGAAGAAGAATTAACCACAGGCTCAGCCTGCCTCCCGGAACCAGAACAGGGCCTGAAGCCATCCTGCGCTTTTGCGGCCAGCTCCCAAAAAAGCGAGTTGTAAAATGGAGGTTCAGGGCACTGCAATTCACAAACCTGCAGAGTTATAAATGATAACTCTCGTCCACAAATATATTGAGGGAAGGCAAAGAAGAGGATTTGAAATCAAGGCAGAATTGCAGGAAACAGATTTCAGGAGGTAGATACGAATCGCCTTTAAAGCACATGAAAAGCGGCAAAACGTTGACAATGATGCCCTTGGCCAAAAAGGGCGTATGCGTTTTTTTCCTGAATATATTCAGGAAAAAACGCATACGCCCTTTTTGGCCAACCAAGCAACCTGGAAAGGCAAATCAGCGCTACAGAGAAGTCTCGCTTCCCATCGGTCAAAAGGGCCATGATGAAAAAAGTGTCAAAACCCGAAATGCAGTACAGGCCATGCAGAAATGGGAGCCTTGCTACACTGATGGGCGGGATGTAAATTGCCAACAGCCACTCTGGAGAAGTGTACGGTGTGTCCTGAAACATCTGAAAAACACATCTTAGAGAGCATAGGGCACTTCCACTCATGGGGGTATAAATTGGGAAAATGAAAAATCAGCAAGACACAAGCACCCCAAAGTTGAGGGCTGCTCTGTTGACAAGGACCTCCACTTAATTCCACCTTAAATATCCCAGGAAAGAGAAAAATGGATAAAGAAGTTGTGGTCCTTATGTACAATGGAATATCACTCAGCCATGAAATCAATGTCATAAG
This sequence comes from Balaenoptera borealis, assembly GCF_965194805.1. Classification (NCBI taxonomy): domain Eukaryota; kingdom Metazoa; phylum Chordata; class Mammalia; order Artiodactyla; family Balaenopteridae; genus Balaenoptera; species Balaenoptera borealis. The sequence continues at coordinate 197,543 of NW_028123836.1, forward strand.
GTTAGTAGCAGCATGATGAGTGGATTTAGGTGCGACGATTCTAAGTGAAATAAGTCACACAGAAAAGGACACTTCTCATAAGGTATCACTGATAGAGGGAATGTAAAAACCGTTACACTTGAACTGAATTACAAAACAGAACAGAGTCACACATGCAGAAAACACACTATGGCTGCTTAACGGGAAAGGTGAGGTGGGGTGATACATAAAACAAGGGTATCAAATTAGCTCAGATACCGTTCCATAAACCCAATATGTAATAGACAAGACCTACTCCTTGCTCAGAGAACTGGACTCAACACGCCCTATTCACCGCACAAGAATATATCTGACTAGTAATAATCTTAAAACCTATGTATTGATATCTCTCTGTTAGTGTATCAAGTGGGTGTAAAGCGGCATAAACACAGCAGTGAAAAGCAGCTAAACCCCATTATGAAAATAAATTACTTTGAAAAACCCATGAAACAACGACAGTGAAAGAGAGAGAAATTCTTACACAATGCGTTCAGGGGCTGTGATGCAACCTGGATTGACCATATCTAGACCCACAGCTGGATGAGACATAAGGGTGGACACTCTTGGGGCTGAGAGGTTTGGTGAGGTTGGGTGAGCAAACGCAGACCCTTTAAAGTAATACTTCGTGGTACCCATCGCATGGGTCCCAAATCTCCAGCTTCCAGGGCATCTTCCTACATCGAAAACATGCATGAGAAACCCAGAAGATAGTATACCGTGTGATGGGGAAAGGTTTCTAAAACGCACCTCATTTCTCATCTCCTTGTGCCCGGGTTCGCCATTCCAGCCGCTTTACTAGCAATCTCCCTACTAGGAGCATCAGCACCTTTAACCTCCTGTTCCGTACAGGTTGCAATTTGTCCTGAGGATGAACGGGAAGACGGGGAACCAACGAGAGACTAGCTCTTGGTGTTGGGACAGGCACAGGTCACTCTATTTTCCCATCAGGAAGAAGAATTAACCACAGGCTCAGCCTGCCCCCCGGAACCAGAACAGGGCCTGAAGCCATCCTGCGCTTTTGCGGCCAGCTCCCAAAAAAGCGAGTTGTAAAATGGAGGTTCAGGGCACTGCAATTCACAAACCTGCAGAGTTATAAATGATAACTCTCGTCCACAAATATATTGAGGGAAGGCAAAGAAGAGGATTTGAAATCAAGGCAGAATTGCACGAAACAGATTTCAGGAGGTAGATACGAATCGCCTTTAAAGCACATGAAAAGCGGCAAAACGTTGACAATGATGCCCTTGGCCAAAAAGGGCGTATGCGTTTTTTCCTGAATATATTCAGGAAAAAACGCATACGCCCTTTTTGGCCAACCAAGCAATCTGGAAAGGCAAATCAGCGCTACAGAGAAGTCTCGCTTCCCATCGGTCAAAAGGGCCATGCTGAAAAAAGTGTCAAAACCAGAAATGCAGGACAGGCCATGGAGAAATGGGAGCCTTGCTACACTGATGGGCGGGATGTAAATTGCCAACAGCCACTCTGGAGAAGTGTACGGTGAGTCCTGAAACATCTAAAAAACACAGCTTAGAGAGCATAGGGCACTTCCACTCATGGGGGTATAAATTGGGAAAATGAAAAATCAGCAAGACACAAGCACCCCAAAGTTGAGGGCTGCTCTGTTGACAAGGACCTCCACTTCATTCCACCTTAAATATCCAAGGAAAGAGAAAAATGGATAAAGAAGTTGTGGTCCTTATGTACAATGGAATATCACTCAGCCATGAAATCAATGTCATAAGGTTAGTAGCAGCATGATGAGTGGATTTAGGTACGACGATTCTAAGTGAAATAAGTCACACAGAAAAGGACACTTCTCATAAGGTATCACTTTTAGAGGGAATGTAAAAACCGTTACACTTGAACTGAATTACAAAACAGAACAGAGTCACACATGCAGAAAACACACTATGGCTGCTTAACGGGAAAGGTGAGGTGGGGTGATACATAAAACAAGGGTATCAAATTAGCTCAGATACCGTTCCATAAACCCAATATGTAGTAGACAAGACCTACTCCTTGCTCAGAGAACTGGACTCAACACGCCCTATTCACCGCACAAGAATATATCTGACTAGTAATAATCTTAAAACCTATGTATTGATATCTCTCTGTTAGTGTGTCAAGTAGGTGTAAAGCGGCATAAACACAGCCGTGAAAAGCAGCTAAACCCCATTATGAAAATAAACTACTTTGAAAAACCCATGAAACAACGACAGTGAAAGAGAGAGAAATTCTTACACAATGCGTTCAGGGGCTGTGATGCAACCTGGATTGACCATATCTAGACCCACAGCTGGATGAGACATAAGGGTGGACACTCTTGGGGCTGAGAGGTTTGGTGAGGTTGGGTGAGCAAATGCAGACCCTTTAAAGTAATACTGCGTGGAACCCATCGCATGGGTCCCAAATCTCCAGGTTCAAGGGCATCTTCCTACATCGAAAACATGCATGAGAAATCCAGAAGATGGTACACCGTGTGATGGGGAAAGGTTTCTAAAACGCACGTCATTTCTCATCTCCTTGTGCCCGGGTTCGCCATTCCAGCCGCTTTACTAGCAATCTCCCTACTTGGAACATCAGCACCTTTAACCTCCTGTTCCGTACAGGTTGCAATTTGTCCTGAGGATGAACGGGAAGACGGGGAACCAACGAGAGACTAGCTCTTGGTGTCGGGACAGGCACTGGTCACTCTATTTTCCCATCAGGAAGAAGAATTAACCACAGGCTCAGCCTGCCCCCCGGAACCAGAACAGGGCCTGAAGCCATACTGCACTTTTGCGGCCAGCTCCCAAAAAAGCGAGTTGTAAAATGGAGGTTCAGGGCACTGCAATTCACAAACCTGCAGAGTTATAAATGATAACTCTCGTCCACAAATATATTGAGGGAAGGCAAAGAAGAGGATTTGAAATCAAGGCAGAATTGCACGAAACAGATTTCAGGAGGTAGATTCGAATCGCCTTTAAAGCACATGAAAAGCGGCAAAACGTTGACAATGATGCCCTTGGCCAAAAAGGGCGTATGCGTTTTTTCCTGAATATATTCAGGAAAAAACGCATACGCCCTTTTTGGCCAACCAAGCAACCTGGAAAGGCAAATCAGTGCTACAGAGAAGTCTCGCTTCCCATCGGTCAAAAGGTCCATGCTGAAAAAAGTGTCAAACCAGAAATGCAGGACAGGCCATGGAGAAATGGGAGCCTTGCTACACTGATGGGCGGGATGTAAATTGCCAACAGCCACTCTGGAGAAGTGTACGGTGTGTCCTGAAACATCTGAAAAACACAGCTTAGAGAGCATAGGGCACTTCCACTCATGGGTGTATAAATTGGGAAAATTAAAAATCAGCAAGACACAAGCACCCAAAGTTGAGGGCTGCTCTGTTGACAAGGACCTCCACTTCATTCCACCTTAAATATCCCAGGAAAGAGAAAAATGGATAATAAAGTTGTGGTCTTTATGTACAATGGAATATCACTCAGCCATGAAATCAATGTCATACGGTTAGTAGCAGCATGATGAGTGGATTTAGGTACGACGATTCTAAGTGAAATAAGTCACACAGAAAAGGACACTTCTCATAAGGTATCACTGATAGAGGGAATGTAAAAACCGTTACACTTGCACTGAATTACAAAACAGAACAGAGTCACACATGCAGAAAACACACTATGGCTGCTTAACGGGAAAGGTGAGGTGGGGTGATACATAAAACAAGGGTTTCAAATTAGCTCAGATACCGTTCCATAAACCCAATATGTAATAGACAAGACCTACTCCTTGCTCAGAGAACTGGACTCAACACGCCCTATTCACCGCACAAGAATATATCTGACTAGTAATAATCTTAAAACCTATGTACTGATATCTCTCTGTTAGTGTGTCAAGTGGGTGTAAAGCAGCATAAACACAGCAGTGAAAAGCAGCTAAACCCCATTATAAAAATAAATTACTTTGAAACACCCATGAAACAAAGACAGTGAAAGAGATAGAAATTCTTACACAATGAGTTCAGGGGCTGTGATGAAACCTGGGTTGACCATATCTAGACCCACAGCTAGATGAGACATAAGGGTGGTCACTCTTGGGGCTGAGAGGATTGGTGAGGTTGGGTGAGCAAACGCAGACCCTTTAAAGTAATACTGCGTGGTACCCATCGCATGGGTCCCAAATCTCCAGGTTCAAGGGCATCTTCCTACATCGAAAACATGCATGAGAAACCCAGAAGATGGTACACCGTGTGATGGGGAAAGGTTTCTAAAACGCACCTCATTTCTCATCTCCTTGTGCCCGGGTTCGCCATTCCAGCCGATTTACTAGCAATCTCCCTACTTGGAGCATCAGCACCTTTAACCTCCTGTTCCGTACAGGTTGCAATTTGTCCTGAGGATGAACGGGAAGACGGGGAACCAACGAGAGACTAGCTCTTGGTGTCGGGACAGGCACAGGTCACTCTATTTTCCCATCAGGAAGAAGAATTAACCACAGGCTCAGCCTGCCCCCCGGAACCAGAACAGGGCCTGAAGCCATCCTGCGCTTTTGCGGCCAGCTCCCAAAAAAGCGAGTTGTAAAATGGAGGTTCAGGGCACTGCAATTCACAAACCTGCAGAGTTATAAATGATAACTCTCGTCCACAAATATATTGAGGGAAGGCAAAGAAGAGGATTTGAAATCAAGGCAGAATTGCACGAAACAGATTTCAGGAGGTAGATACGAATCGCCTTTAAAGCACATGAAAAGCGGCAAAACGTTGACAATGATGCCCTTGGCCAAAAAGGGCGTATGCGTTTTTTCCTGAATATATTCAGGAAAAAACGCATACGCCCTTTTTGGCCAACCAAGCAATCTGGAAAGGCAAATCAGCGCTACAGAGAAGTCTCGCTTCCCATCGGTCAAAAGGGCCATGCTGAAAAAAGTGTCAAAACCAGAAATGCAGGACAGGCCATGGAGAAATGGGAGCCTTGCTACACTGATGGGCGGGATGTAAATTGCCAACAGCCACTCTGGAGAAGTGTACGGTGAGTCCTGAAACATCTAAAAAACACAGCTTAGAGAGCATAGGGCACTTCCACTCATGGGGGTATAAATTGGGAAAATGAAAAATCAGCAAGACACAAGCACCCCAAAGTTGAGGGCTGCTCTGTTGACAAGGACCTCCACTTCATTCCACCTTCAATATCCAAGGAAAGAGAAAAATGGATAAAGAAGTTGTGGTCCTTATGTACAATGGAATATCACTCAGCCATGAAATCAATGTCATAAGGTTAGTAGCAGCATGATGAGTGGATTTAGGTACGACGATTCTAAGTGAAATAAGTCACACAGAAAAGGACACTTCTCATAAGGTATCACTTTTAGAGGGAATGTAAAAACCGTTACACTTGAACTGAATTACAAAACAGAACAGAGTCACACATGCAGAAAACAGACTATGGCTGCTTAACGGGAAAGGTGAGGTGGGGTGATACATAAAACAAGGGTATCAAATTAGCTCAGATACCGTTCCATAAACCCAATATGTAGTAGACAAGACCTACTCCTTGCTCAGAGAACTGGACTCAACACGCCCTATTCACCGCACAAGAATATATCTGACTAGTAATAATCTTAAAACCTATGTATTGATATCTCTCTGTTAGTGTGTCAAGTAGGTGTAAAGCGGCATAAACACAGCCGTGAAAAGCAGCTAAACCCCATTATGAAAATAAATTACTTTGAAAAACCCATGAAACAACGACAGTGAAAGAGAGAGAAATTCTTACACAATGCGTTCAGGGGCTGTGATGCAACCTGGATTGACCATATCTAGACCCACAGCTGGATGAGACATAAGGGTGGACACTCTTGGGGCTGAGAGGTTTGGTGAGGTTGGGTGAGCAAATGCAGACCCTTTAAAGTAATACTGCGTGGTACCCATCGCATGGGTCCCAAATCTCCAGGTTCAAGGGCATCTTCCTACATCGAAAACATGCATGAGAAATCCAGAAGATGGTACACCGTGTGATGGGGAAAGGTTTCTAAAACGCACGTCATTTCTCATCTCCTTGTGCCCGGGTTCGCCATTCCAGCCGCTTTACTAGCAATCTCCCTACTTGGAACATCAGCACCTTTAACCTCCTGTTCCGTACAGGTTGCAATTTGTCCTGAGGATGAACGGGAAGACGGGGAACCAACGAGAGACTAGCTCTTGGTGTCGGGACAGGCACTGGTCACTCTATTTTCCCATCAGGAAGAAGAATTAACCACAGGCTCAGCCTGCCCCCCGGAACCAGAACAGGGCCTGAAGCCATACTGCACTTTTGCGGCCAGCTCCCAAAAAAGCGAGTTGTAAAATGGAGGTTCAGGGCACTGCAATTCACAAACCTGCAGAGTTATAAATGATAACTCTCGTCCACAAATATATTGAGGGAAGGCAAAGAAGAGGATTTGAAATCAAGGCAGAATTGCACGAAACAGATTTCAGGAGGTAGATTCGAATCGCCTTTAAAGCACATGAAAAGCGGCAAAACGTTGACAATGATGCCCTTGGCCAAAAAGGGCGTATGCGTTTTTTCCTGAATATATTCAGGAAAAAACGCATACGCCCTTTTTGGCCAACCAAGCAACCTGGAAAGGCAAATCAGCGCTACAGAGAAGTCTCGCTTCCCATCGGTCAAAAGGTCCATGCTGAAAAAAGTGTCAAACCAGAAATGCAGGACAGGCCATGGAGAAATGGGAGCCTTGCTACACTGATGGGCGGGATGTAAATTGCCAACAGCCACTCTGGAGAAGTGTACGGTGTGTCCTGAAACATCTGAAAAACACAGCTTAGAGAGCATAGGGCACTTCCACTCATGGGTGTATAAATTGGGAAAATTAAAAATCAGCAAGACACAAGCACCCAAAGTTGAGGGCTGCTCTGTTGACAAGGACCTCCACTTCATTCCACCTTAAATATCCCAGGAAAGAGAAAAATGGATAATAAAGTTGTGGTCTTTATGTACAATGGAATATCACTCAGCCATGAAATCAATGTCATACGGTTAGTAGCAGCATGATGAGTGGATTTAGGTACGACGATTCTAAGTGAAATAAGTCACACAGAAAAGGACACTTCTCATAAGGTATCACTGATAGAGGGAATGTAAAAACCGTTACACTTGCACTGAATTACAAAACAGAACAGAGTCACACATGCAGAAAACACACTATGGCTGCTTAACGGGAAAGGTGAGGTGGGGTGATACATAAAACAAGGGTTTCAAATTAGCTCAGATACCGTTCCATAAACCCAATATGTAATAGACAAGACCTACTCCTTGCTCAGAGAACTGGACTCAACACGCCCTATTCACCGCACAAGAATATATCTGACTAGTAATAATCTTAAAACCTATGTACTGATATCTCTCTGTTAGTGTGTCAAGTGGGTGTAAAGCAGCATAAACACAGCAGTGAAAAGCAGCTAAACCCCATTATAAAAATAAATTACTTTGAAACACCCATGAAACAAAGACAGTGAAAGAGATAGAAATTCTTACACAATGAGTTCAGGGGCTGTGATGCAACCTGGATTGACCATATCTAGACCCACAGCTGGATGAGACATAAGGGTGGACACTCTTGGGGCTGAGAGGTTTGGTGAGGTTGGGTGAGCAAACGCAGACCCTTTAAAGTAATACTGCGTGGTACCCATCGCATGGGTCCCAAATCTCCAGGTTCAAGGGCATCTTCCTACATCGAAAACATGCATGAGAAACCCAGAAGATGGTACACCGTGTGATGGGGAAAGGTTTCTAAAACGCACCTCATTTCTCATCTCCTTGTGCCCGGGTTCGCCATTCCAGCCGCTTTACTAGCAATCTCCCTACTTGGAGCATCAGCACCTTTAACCTCCTGTTCCGTACAGGTTGCAATTTGTCCTGAGGATGAACGGGAAGACGGGGAACCAACGAGAGACTAGCTCTTGGTGTCGGGACAGGCACAGGTCACTCTATTTTCCCATCAGGAAGAAGAATTAACCACAGGCTCAGCCTGCCCCCCGGAACCAGAACAGGGCCTGAAGCCATCCTGCGCTTTTGCGGCCAGCTCCCAAAAAAGCGAGTTGTAAAATGGAGGTTCAGGGCACTGCAATTCACAAACCTACAGAGTTATAAATGATAACTCTCGTCCACAAATATATTGAGGGAAGGCAAAGAAGAGGATTTGAAATCAAGGCAGAATTGCAGGAAACAGATTTCAGGAGGTAGATTCGAATCGCCTTTAAAGCACATGAAAAGCGGCAAAACGTTGACAATGATGCCCTTGGCCAAAAAGGGCGTATGCGTTTTTTCCTGAATATATTCAGGAAAAAACGCATACGCCCTTTTTGGCCAACCAAGCAACCTGGAAAGGCAAATCAGCGCTACAGAGAAGTCTCGCTTCCCATCGGTCAAAAGGGCCATGCTGAAAAAAGTGTCAAAACCAGAAATGCAGGACAGGCCATGGAGAAATGAGAGCCTTGCTACACTGATGGGCGGGATATAAATTGCCAACAGCCACTCTGGAGAAGTGTACGGTGTGTCCTGAAACATCTGAAAAACACAGCTTAGAGAGCATAGGGCACTTCCACTCATGGGGGTATAAATTGGGAAAATGAAAAATCAGCAAGACACAAGCACCCCAAAGTTGAGGGCTGCTCTGTTGACAAGGACCTCCACTTCATTCCACCTTAAATATCCCAGGAAAGAGAAAAATGGATAAAGAAGTTGTGGTCCTTATGTACAATGGAATATCACTCAGCCATGAAATCAATGTCATAAGGTTAGTAGCAGCATGATGAGTGGATTTAGGTACGACGATTCTAAGTGAAATAAGTCACACAGAAAAGGACACTTCTCATAAGGTATCACTTTTAGAGGGAATGTAAAAACCGTTACACTTGAACTGAATTACAAAACAGAACAGAGTCACACATGCAGAAAACAGACTATGGCTGCTTAACGGGAAAGGTGAGGTGGGGTGATACATAAAACAAGGGTATCAAATTAGCTCAGATACCGTTCCATAAACCCAATATGTAGTAGACAAGACCTACTCCTTGCTCAGAGAACTGGACTCAACACGCCCTATTCACCGCACAAGAATATATCTGACTAGTAATAATCTTAAAACCTATGTATTGATATCTCTCTGTTAGTGTGTCAAGTAGGTGTAAAGCGGCATAAACACAGCCGTGAAAAGCAGCTAAACCCCATTATGAAAATAAATTACTTTGAAAAACCCATGAAACAACGACAGTGAAAGAGAGAGAAATTCTTACACAATGCGTTCAGGGGCTGTGATGCAACCTGGATTGACCATATCTAGACCCACAGCTGGATGAGACATAAGGGTGGACACTCTTGGGGCTGAGAGGTTTGGTGAGGTTGGGTGAGCAAATGCAGACCCTTTAAAGTAATACTGCGTGGTACCCATCGCATGGGTCCCAAATCTCCAGGTTCAAGGGCATCTTCCTACATCGAAAACATGCATGAGAAATCCAGAAGATGGTACACCGTGTGATGGGGAAAGGTTTCTAAAACGCACGTCATTTCTCATCTCCTTGTGCCCGGGTTCGCCATTCCAGCCGCTTTACTAGCAATCTCCCTACTTGGAACATCAGCACCTTTAACCTCCTGTTCCGTACAGGTTGCAATTTGTCCTGAGGATGAACGGGAAGACGGGGAACCAACGAGAGACTAGCTCTTGGTGTCGGGACAGGCACTGGTCACTCTATTTTCCCATCAGGAAGAAGAATTAACCACAGGCTCAGCCTGCCCCCCGGAACCAGAACAGGGCCTGAAGCCATCCTGCGCTTTTGCGGCCAGCTCCCAAAAAAGCGAGTTGTAAAATGGAGGTTCAGGGCACTGCAATTCACAAACCTGCAGAGTTATAAATGATAACTCTCGTCCACAAATATATTGAGGGAAGGCAAAGAAGAGGATTTGAAATCAAAGCAGAATTGCAGGAAACAGATTTCAGGAGGTAGATACGAATCGCCTTTAAAGCACATGAAAAGCGGCAAAACGTTGACAATGATGCCCTTGGCCAAAAAGGGCGTATGCGTTTTTTTCCTGAATATATTCAGGAAAAAACGCATACGCCCTTTTTGGCCAACCAAGCAACCTGGAAAGGCAAATCAGCGCTACAGAGAAGTCTCGCTTCCCATCGGTCAAAAGGGCCATGATGAAAAAAGTGTCAAAACCCGAAATGCAGTACAGGCCATGCAGAAATGGGAGCCTTGCTACACTGATGGGCGGGATGTAAATTGCCAACAGCCACTCTGGAGAAGTGTACGGTGTGTCCTGAAACATCTGAAAAACACATCTTAGAGAGCATAGGGCACTTCCACTCATGGGGGTATAAATTGGGAAAATGAAAAATCAGCAAGACACAAGCACCCCAAAGTTGAGGGCTGCTCTGTTGACAAGGACCTCCACTTAATTCCACCTTAAATATCCCAGGAAAGAGAAAAATGGATAAAGAAGTTGTGGTCCTTATGTACAATGGAATATCACTCAGCCATGAAATCAATGTCATAAGGTTAGTAGCAGCATGATGAGTGGATTTAGGTGCGACGATTCTAAGTGAAATAAGTCACACAGAAAAGGACACTTCTCATAAGGTATCACTGATAGAGGGAATGTAAAAACCGTTACACTTGAACTGAATTACAAAACAGAACAGAGTCACACATGCAGAAAACACACTATGGCTGCTTAACGGGAAAGGTGAGGTGGGGTGATACATAAAACAAGGGTATCAAATTAGCTCAGATACCGTTCCATAAACCCAATATGTAATAGACAAGACCTACTCCTTGCTCAGAGAACTGGACTCAACACGCCCTATTCACCGCACAAGAATATATCTGACTAGTAATAATCTTAAAACCTATGTATTGATATCTCTCTGTTAGTGTATCAAGTGGGTGTAAAGCGGCATAAACACAGCAGTGAAAAGCAGCTAAACCCCATTATGAAAATAAATTACTTTGAAAAACCCATGAAACAACGACAGTGAAAGAGAGAGAAATTCTTACACAATGCGTTCAGGGGCTGTGATGCAACCTGGATTGACCATATCTAGACCCACAGCTGGATGAGACATAAGGGTGGACACTCTTGGGGCTGAGAGGTTTGGTGAGGTTGGGTGAGCAAACGCAGACCCTTTAAAGTAATACTTCGTGGTACCCATCGCATGGGTCCCAAATCTCCAGCTTCCAGGGCATCTTCCTACATCGAAAACATGCATGAGAAACCCAGAAGATAGTATACCGTGTGATGGGGAAAGGTTTCTAAAACGCACCTCATTTCTCATCTCCTTGTGCCCGGGTTCGCCATTCCAGCCGCTTTACTAGCAATCTCCCTACTAGGAGCATCAGCACCTTTAACCTCCTGTTCCGTACAGGTTGCAATTTGTCCTGAGGATGAACGGGAAGACGGGGAACCAACGAGAGACTAGCTCTTGGTGTTGGGACAGGCACAGGTCACTCTATTTTCCCATCAGGAAGAAGAATTAACCACAGGCTCAGCCTGCCCCCCGGAACCAGAACAGGGCCTGAAGCCATCCTGCGCTTTTGCGGCCAGCTCCCAAAAAAGCGAGTTGTAAAATGGAGGTTCAGGGCACTGCAATTCACAAACCTGCAGAGTTATAAATGATAACTCTCGTCCACAAATATATTGAGGGAAGGCAAAGAAGAGGATTTGAAATCAAGGCAGAATTGCAGGAAACAGATTTCAGGAGGTAGATTCGAATCGCCTTTAAAGCACATGAAAAGCGGCAAAATGTTGACAATGATGCCCTTGGCCAAAAAGGGCGTATGCGTTTTTTCCTGACTATATTCAGGAAAAAACGCATACGCCCTTTTTGGCCAACCAAGCAACCTGGAAAGGCAAATCAGCGCTACAAAGAAGTCTCGCTTCCCATCGGTCAAAAGGGCCATGCTGAAAAATGTGTCAAAACCAGAAATGCAGGACAGGCCATGGAGAAATGAGAGCCTTGCTACACTGATAGGCGGGATGTAAATTGCCAACAGCCACTCTGGAGAAGTGTACGGTGTGTCCTGAAACATCTGAAAAACACAGCTTAGAGAGCATAGGGCACTTCCACTCATGGGGGTATAAATTGGGAAAATGAAAAATCAGCAAGACACAAGCACCCCAAAGTTGAGGGCTGTTCTGTTGACAAGGACCTCCACTTCATTCCACCTTAAATATCCCAGGAAAGAGAAAAATGGATAAAGAAGTTGTGGTCCTTATGTACAATGGAATATCACTCAGCCATGAAATCAATGTCATAAGGTTAGTAGAAGCATGATGAGTGGATTTAAGTACGACGATTCTAAGTGAAATAAGTCACACAGAAAAGGACACTTCTCATAAGGTATCACTTTTAGAGGGAATGTAAAAACCGTTACACTTGAACTGAATTACAAAACAGAACAGAGTCACACATGCAGAAAACAGACTCTGGCTGCTTAACGGGAAAGGTGAGGTGGGGTGATACATAAAACAAGGGTATCAAATTAGCTCAGATACCGTTCCATAAACCCAATATGTAATAGACAAGACCTACTCCTTGCTCAGAGAACTGGACTCAACACGCCCTATTCACCGCACAAGAATATATCTGACTAGTAATAATCTTAAAACCTATGTATTGATATCTCTCTGTTAGTGTGTCAAGTGGGTGTAAAGCGGCATAAACACAGCCGTGAAAAGCAGCTAAACCCCATTATGAAAATAAATTACTTTGAAAAACCCATGAAACAACGACAGTGAAAGAGATAGAAATTCTTACACAATGAGTTCAGGGGCTGTGATGAAACCTGGGTTGACCATATCTAGACCCACAGCTAGATGAGACATAAGGGTGGACACTCTTGGGGCTGAGAGGTTTGGTGAGGTTGGGTGAGCAAACGCAGACCCTTTAAAGTAATACTGCGTGGTACCCATCGCATGGGTCCCAAATCTCCAGGTTCAAGGGCATCTTCCTACATCGAAAACATGCATGAGAAACCCAGAAGATGGTACACCGTGTGATGGGGAAAGGTTTCTAAAACGCACCTCATTTCTCATCTCCTTGTGCCCGGGTTCGCCATTCCAGCCGCTTTACTAGCAATCTCCCTACTTGGAACATCAGCACCTTTAACCTCCTGTTCCGTCCAGGTTGCAATTTGTCCTGAGGATGAACGGGAAGATGGGGAACCAACGAGAGACTAGCTCTTGGTGTTGGGACAGGCACAGGTCACTCTATTTTCCCATCAGGAAGAAGAATTAACCACAGGCTCAGCCTGCCTCCCGGAACCAGAACAGGGCCTGAAGCCATCCTGCGCTTTTGCGGCCAGCTCCCAAAAAAGCGAGTTGTACAATGGAGGTTCAGGGCACTGCAATTCACAAACCTGCAGAGTTATAAATGATAACTCTCGTCCACAAATATATTGAGGGAAGGCAAAGAAGAGGATTTGAAATCAAGGCAGAATTGCAGGAAACAGATTTCAGGAGGTAGATACGAATCGCCTTTAAAGCACATGAAAAGCGGCAAAACGTTGACAATGATGCCCTTGGCCAAAAAGGGCGTATGCGTTTTTTCCTGAATATATTCAGGAAAAAACGCATACGCCCTTTTTGGCCAACCAAGCAACCTGGAAAGGCAAATCAGCGCTACAGAGAAGTCTCGCTTCCCATCGGTCAAAAGGGCCATGATGAAAAAAGTGTCAAAACCCGAAATGCAGTACAGGCCATGCAGAAATGGGAGCCTTGCTACACTGATGGGCGGGATGTAAATTGCCAACAGCCACTCTGGAGAAGTGTACGGTGTGTCCTGAAACATCTGAAAAACACATCTTAGAGACCATAGGGCACTTCCACTCATGGGGGTATAAATTGGGAAAATGAAAAATCAGCAAGACACAAGCACCCCAAAGTTGAGGGCTGCTCTGTTGACAAGGACCTCCACTTAATTCCACCTTAAATATCCCAGGAAAGAGAAAAATGGATAAAGAAGTTGTGGTCCTTATGTACAATGGAATATCACTCAGCCATGAAATCAATGTCATAAGGTTAGTAGCAGCATGATGAGTGGATTTAGGTGCGACGATTCTAAGTGAAATAAGTCACACAGAAAAGGACACTTCTCATAAGGTATCACTGATAGAGGGAATGTAAAAACCGTTACACTTGAACTGAATTACAAAACAGAACAGAGTCACACATGCAGAAAACACACTATGGCTGCTTAACGGGAAAGGTGAGGTGGGGTGATACATAAAACAAGGGTATCAAATTAGCTCAGATACCGTTCCATAAACCCAATATGTAATAGACAAGACCTACTCCTTGCTCAGAGAACTGGACTCAACACGCCATATTCACCGCACAAGAATATATCTGACTAGTAATAATCTTAAAACCTATGTATTGATATCTCTCTGTTAGTGTATCAAGTGGGTGTAAAGCGGCATAAACACAGCAGTGAAAAGCAGCTAAACCCCATTATGAAAATAAATTACTTTGAAAAACCCATGAAACAACGACAGTGAAAGAGAGAGAAATTCTTACACAATGCGTTCAGGGGCTGTGATGCAACCTGGATTGACCATATCTAGACCCACAGCTGGATGAGACATAAGGGTGGACACTCTTGGGGCTGAGAGGTTTGGTGAGGTTGGGTGAGCAAACGCAGACCCTTTAAAGTAATACTTCGTGGTACCCATCGCATGGGTCCCAAATCTCCAGCTTCCAGGGCATCTTCCTACATCGAAAACATGCATGAGAAACCCAGAAGATAGTATACCGTGTGATGGGGAAAGGTTTCTAAAACGCACCTCATTTCTCATCTCCTTGTGCCCGGGTTCGCCATTCCAGCCGCTTTACTAGCAATCTCCCTACTAGGAGCATCAGCACCTTTAACCTCCTGTTCCGTACAGGTTGCAATTTGTCCTGAGGATGAACGGGAAGACGGGGAACCAACGAGAGACTAGCTCTTGGTGTTGGGACAGGCACAGGTCACTCTATTTTCCCATCAGGAAGAAGAATTAACCACAGGCTCAGCCTGCCCCCCGGAACCAGAACAGGGCCTGAAGCCATCCTGCGCTTTTGCGGCCAGCTCCCAAAAAAGCGAGTTGTAAAATGGAGGTTCAGGGCACTGCAATTCACAAACCTGCAGAGTTATAAATGATAACTCTCGTCCACAAATATATTGAGGGAAGGCAAAGAAGAGGATTTGAAATCAAGGCAGAATTGCACGAAACAGATTTCAGGAGGTAGATACGAATCGCCTTTAAAGCACATGAAAAGCGGCAAAACGTTGACAATGATGCCCTTGGCCAAAAAGGGCGTATGCGTTTTTTCCTGAATATATTCAGGAAAAAACGCATACGCCCTTTTTGGCCAACCAAGCAATCTGGAAAGGCAAATCAGCGCTACAGAGAAGTCTCGCTTCCCATCGGTCAAAAGGGCCATGCTGAAAAAAGTGTCAAAACCAGAAATGCAGGACAGGCCATGGAGAAATGGGAGCCTTGCTACACTGATGGGCGGGATGTAAATTGCCAACAGCCACTCTGGAGAAGTGTACGGTGAGTCCTGAAACATCTAAAAAACACAGCTTAGAGAGCATAGGGCACTTCCACTCATGGGGGTATAAATTGGGAAAATGAAAAATCAGCAAGACACAAGCACCCCAAAGTTGAGGGCTGCTCTGTTGACAAGGACCTCCACTTCATTCCACCTTAAATATCCAAGGAAAGAGAAAAATGGATAAAGAAGTTGTGGTCCTTATGTACAATGGAATATCACTCAGCCATGAAATCAATGTCATAAGGTTAGTAGCAGCATGATGAGTGGATTTAGGTACGACGATTCTAAGTGAAATAAGTCACACAGAAAAGGACACTTCTCATAAGGTATCACTTTTAGAGGGAATGTAAAAACCGTTACACTTGAACTGAATTACAAAACAGAACAGAGTCACACATGCAGAAAACACACTATGGCTGCTTAACGGGAAAGGTGAGGTGGGGTGATACATAAAACAAGGGTATCAAATTAGCTCAGATACCGTTCCATAAACCCAATATGTAGTAGACAAGACCTACTCCTTGCTCAGAGAACTGGACTCAACACGCCCTATTCACCGCACAAGAATATATCTGACTAGTAATAATCTTAAAACCTATGTATTGATATCTCTCTGTTAGTGTGTCAAGTAGGTGTAAAGCGGCATAAACACAGCCGTGAAAAGCAGCTAAACCCCATTATGAAAATAAACTACTTTGAAAAACCCATGAAACAACGACAGTGAAAGAGAGAGAAATTCTTACACAATGCGTTCAGGGGCTGTGATGCAACCTGGATTGACCATATCTAGACCCACAGCTGGATGAGACATAAGGGTGGACACTCTTGGGGCTGAGAGGTTTGGTGAGGTTGGGTGAGCAAATGCAGACCCTTTAAAGTAATACTGCGTGGTACCCATCGCATGGGTCCCAAATCTCCAGGTTCAAGGGCATCTTCCTACATCGAAAACATGCATGAGAAATCCAGAAGATGGTACACCGTGTGATGGGGAAAGGTTTCTAAAACGCACGTCATTTCTCATCTCCTTGTGCCCGGGTTCGCCATTCCAGCCGCTTTACTAGCAATCTCCCTACTTGGAACATCAGCACCTTTAACCTCCTGTTCCGTACAGGTTGCAATTTGTCCTGAGGATGAACGGGAAGACGGGGAACCAACGAGAGACTAGCTCTTGGTGTCGGGACAGGCACTGGTCACTCTATTTTCCCATCAGGAAGAAGAATTAACCACAGGCTCAGCCTGCCCCCCGGAACCAGAACAGGGCCTGAAGCCATACTGCACTTTTGCGGCCAGCTCCCAAAAAAGCGAGTTGTAAAATGGAGGTTCAGGGCACTGCAATTCACAAACCTGCAGAGTTATAAATGATAACTCTCGTCCACAAATATATTGAGGGAAGGCAAAGAAGAGGATTTGAAATCAAGGCAGAATTGCACGAAACAGATTTCAGGAGGTAGATTCGAATCGCCTTTAAAGCACATGAAAAGCGGCAAAACGTTGACAATGATGCCCTTGGCCAAAAAGGGCGTATGCGTTTTTTCCTGAATATATTCAGGAAAAAACGCATACGCCCTTTTTGGCCAACCAAGCAACCTGGAAAGGCAAATCAGCGCTACAGAGAAGTCTCGCTTCCCATCGGTCAAAAGGTCCATGCTGAAAAAAGTGTCAAACCAGAAATGCAGGACAGGCCATGGAGAAATGGGAGCCTTGCTACACTGATGGGCGGGATGTAAATTGCCAACAGCCACTCTGGAGAAGTGTACGGTGTGTCCTGAAACATCTGAAAAACACAGCTTAGAGAGCATAGGGCACTTCCACTCATGGGTGTATAAATTGGGAAAATTAAAAATCAGCAAGACACAAGCACCCAAAGTTGAGGGCTGCTCTGTTGACAAGGACCTCCACTTCATTCCACCTTAAATATCCCAGGAAAGAGAAAAATGGATAATAAAGTTGTGGTCTTTATGTACAATGGAATATCACTCAGCCATGAAATCAATGTCATACGGTTAGTAGCAGCATGATGAGTGGATTTAGGTACGACGATTCTAAGTGAAATAAGTCACACAGAAAAGGACACTTCTCATAAGGTATCACTGATAGAGGGAATGTAAAAACCGTTACACTTGCACTGAATTACAAAACAGAACAGAGTCACACATGCAGAAAACACACTATGGCTGCTTAACGGGAAAGGTGAGGTGGGGTGATACATAAAACAAGGGTTTCAAATTAGCTCAGATACCGTTCCATAAACCCAATATGTAATAGACAAGACCTACTCCTTGCTCAGAGAACTGGACTCAACACGCCCTATTCACCGCACAAGAATATATCTGACTAGTAATAATCTTAAAACCTATGTACTGATATCTCTCTGTTAGTGTGTCAAGTGGGTGTAAAGCAGCATAAACACAGCAGTGAAAAGCAGCTAAACCCCATTATAAAAATAAATTACTTTGAAACACCCATGAAACAAAGACAGTGAAAGAGATAGAAATTCTTACACAATGAGTTCAGGGGCTGTGATGAAACCTGGGTTGACCATATCTAGACCCACAGCTAGATGAGACATAAGGGTGGACACTCTTGGGGCTGAGAGGATTGGTGAGGTTGGGTGAGCAAACGCAGACCCTTTAAAGTAATACTGCGTGGTACCCATCGCATGGGTCCCAAATCTCCAGGTTCAAGGGCATCTTCCTACATCGAAAACATGCATGAGAAACCCAGAAGATGGTACACCGTGTGATGGGGAAAGGTTTCTAAAACGCACCTCATTTCTCATCTCCTTGTGCCCGGGTTCGCCATTCCAGCCGATTTACTAGCAATCTCCCTACTTGGAGCATCAGCACCTTTAACCTCCTGTTCCGTACAGGTTGCAATTTGTCCTGAGGATGAACGGGAAGACGGGGAACCAACGAGAGACTAGCTCTTGGTGTCGGGACAGGCACAGGTCACTCTATTTTCCCATCAGGAAGAAGAATTAACCACAGGCTCAGCCTGCCCCCCGGAACCAGAACAGGGCCTGAAGCCATCCTGCGCTTTTGCGGCCAGCTCCCAAAAAAGCGAGTTGTAAAATGGAGGTTCAGGGCACTGCAATTCACAAACCTGCAGAGTTATAAATGATAACTCTCGTCCACAAATATATTGAGGGAAGGCAAAGAAGAGGATTTGAAATCAAGGCAGAATTGCACGAAACAGATTTCAGGAGGTAGATACGAATCGCCTTTAAAGCACATGAAAAGCGGCAAAACGTTGACAATGATGCCCTTGGCCAAAAAGGGCGTATGCGTTTTTTCCTGAATATATTCAGGAAAAAACGCATACGCCCTTTTTGGCCAACCAAGCAATCTGGAAAGGCAAATCAGCGCTACAGAGAAGTCTCGCTTCCCATCGGTCAAAAGGGCCATGCTGAAAAAAGTGTCAAAACCAGAAATGCAGGACAGGCCATGGAGAAATGGGAGCCTTGCTACACTGATGGGCGGGATGTAAATTGCCAACAGCCACTCTGGAGAAGTGTACGGTGAGTCCTGAAACATCTAAAAAACACAGCTTAGAGAGCATAGGGCACTTCCACTCATGGGGGTATAAATTGGGAAAATGAAAAATCAGCAAGACACAAGCACCCCAAAGTTGAGGGCTGCTCTGTTGACAAGGACCTCCACTTCATTCCACCTTAAATATCCAAGGAAAGAGAAAAATGGATAAAGAAGTTGTGGTCCTTATGTACAATGGAATATCACTCAGCCATGAAATCAATGTCATAAGGTTAGTAGCAGCATGATGAGTGGATTTAGGTACGACGATTCTAAGTGAAATAAGTCACACAGAAAAGGACACTTCTCCTAAGGTATCACTTTTAGAGGGAATGTAAAAACCGTTACACTTGAACTGAATTACAAAACAGAACAGAGTCACACATGCAGAAAACAGACTATGGCTGCTTAACGGGAAAGGTGAGGTGGGGTGATACATAAAACAAGGGTATCAAATTAGCTCAGATACCGTTCCAT
This sequence comes from Balaenoptera borealis, assembly GCF_965194805.1. NCBI lineage: Eukaryota > Metazoa > Chordata > Mammalia > Artiodactyla > Balaenopteridae > Balaenoptera > Balaenoptera borealis. The sequence goes on from NW_028123836.1 coordinate 217,143, forward strand.
AAACCCAATATGTAGTAGACAAGACCTACTCCTTGCTCAGAGAACTGGACTCAACACGCCCTATTCACCGCACAAGAATATATCTGACTAGTAATAATCTTAAAACCTATGTATTGATATCTCTCTGTTAGTGTGTCAAGTAGGTGTAAAGCGGCATAAACACAGCCGTGAAAAGCAGCTAAACCCCATTATGAAAATAAATTACTTTGAAAAACCCATGAAACAACGACAGTGAAAGAGAGAGAAATTCTTACACAATGCGTTCAGGGGCTGTGATGCAACCTGGATTGACCATATCTAGACCCACAGCTGGATGAGACATAAGGGTGGACACTCTTGGGGCTGAGAGGTTTGGTGAGGTTGGGTGAGCAAATGCAGACCCTTTAAAGTAATACTGCGTGGTACCCATCGCATGGGTCCCAAATCTCCAGGTTCAAGGGCATCTTCCTACATCGAAAACATGCATGAGAAATCCAGAAGATGGTACACCGTGTGATGGGGAAAGGTTTCTAAAACGCACGTCATTTCTCATCTCCTTGTGCCCGGGTTCGCCATTCCAGCCGCTTTACTAGCAATCTCCCTACTTGGAACATCAGCACCTTTAACCTCCTGTTCCGTACAGGTTGCAATTTGTCCTGAGGATGAACGGGAAGACGGGGAACCAACGAGAGACTAGCTCTTGGTGTCGGGACAGGCACTGGTCACTCTATTTTCCCATCAGGAAGAAGAATTAACCACAGGCTCAGCCTGCCCCCCGGAACCAGAACAGGGCCTGAAGCCATACTGCACTTTTGCGGCCAGCTCCCAAAAAAGCGAGTTGTAAAATGGAGGTTCAGGGCACTGCAATTCACAAACCTGCAGAGTTATAAATGATAACTCTCGTCCACAAATATATTGAGGGAAGGCAAAGAAGAGGATTTGAAATCAAGGCAGAATTGCACGAAACAGATTTCAGGAGGTAGATTCGAATCGCCTTTAAAGCACATGAAAAGCGGCAAAACGTTGACAATGATGCCCTTGGCCAAAAAGGGCGTATGCGTTTTTTCCTGAATATATTCAGGAAAAAACGCATACGCCCTTTTTGGCCAACCAAGCAACCTGGAAAGGCAAATCAGCGCTACAGAGAAGTCTCGCTTCCCATCGGTCAAAAGGTCCATGCTGAAAAAAGTGTCAAACCAGAAATGCAGGACAGGCCATGGAGAAATGGGAGCCTTGCTACACTGATGGGCGGGATGTAAATTGCCAACAGCCACTCTGGAGAAGTGTACGGTGTGTCCTGAAACATCTGAAAAACACAGCTTAGAGAGCATAGGGCACTTCCACTCATGGGTGTATAAATTGGGAAAATTAAAAATCAGCAAGACACAAGCACCCAAAGTTGAGGGCTGCTCTGTTGACAAGGACCTCCACTTCATTCCACCTTAAATATCCCAGGAAAGAGAAAAATGGATAATAAAGTTGTGGTCTTTATGTACAATGGAATATCACTCAGCCATGAAATCAATGTCATACGGTTAGTAGCAACATGATGAGTGGATTTAGGTACGACGATTCTAAGTGAAATAAGTCACACAGAAAAGGACACTTCTCATAAGGTATCACTGATAGAGGGAATGTAAAAACCGTTACACTTGCACTGAATTACAAAACAGAACAGAGTCACACATGCAGAAAACACACTATGGCTGCTTAACGGGAAAGGTGAGGTGGGGTGATACATAAAACAAGGGTTTCAAATTAGCTCAGATACCGTTCCATAAACCCAATATGTAATAGACAAGACCTACTCCTTGCTCAGAGAACTGGACTCAACACGCCCTATTCACCGCACAAGAATATATCTGACTAGTAATAATCTTAAAACCTATGTACTGATATCTCTCTGTTAGTGTGTCAAGTGGGTGTAAAGCAGCATAAACACAGCAGTGAAAAGCAGCTAAACCCCATTATAAAAATAAATTACTTTGAAACACCCATGAAACAAAGACAGTGAAAGAGATAGAAATTCTTACACAATGAGTTCAGGGGCTGTGATGCAACCTGGATTGACCATATCTAGACCCACAGCTGGATGAGACATAAGGGTGGACACTCTTGGGGCTGAGAGGTTTGGTGAGGTTGGGTGAGCAAACGCAGACCCTTTAAAGTAATACTGCGTGGTACCCATCGCATGGGTCCCAAATCTCCAGGTTCAAGGGCATCTTCCTACATCGAAAACATGCATGAGAAACCCAGAAGATGGTACACCGTGTGATAGGGAAAGGTTTCTAAAACGCACCTCATTTCTCATCTCCTTGTGCCCGGGTTCGCCATTCCAGCTGCTTTACTAGCAATCTCCCTACTTGGAGCATCAGCACCTTTAACCTCCTGTTCCGTACAGGTTGCAATTTGTCCTGAGGATGAACGGGAAGACGGGGAACCAACGAGAGACTAGCTCTTGGTGTTGGGACAGGCACAGGTCACTCTATTTTCCCATCAGGAAGAAGAATTAACCACAGGCTCAGCCTGCCCCCTGGAACCAGAACAGGGCCTGAAGCCATCCTGCGCTTTTGCGGCCAGCTCCCAAAAAAGCGAGTTGTAAAATGGAGGTTCAGGGCAGTGCAATTCACAAACCTACAGAGTTATAAATGATAACTCTCGTCCACAAATATATTGAGGGAAGGCAAAGAAGAGGATTTGAAATCAAGGCAGAATTGCACGAAACAGATTTCAGGAGGTAGATTCGAATCGCCTTTAAAGCACATGAAAAGCGGCAAAACGTTGACAATGATGCCCTTGGCCAAAAAGGGCGTATGCGTTTTTTCCTGAATATATTCAGGAAAAAACGCATACGCCCTTTTTGGCCAACCAAGCAACCTGGAAAGGCAAATCAGCGCTACAGAGAAGTCTCGCTTCCCATCGGTCAAAAGGTCCATGCTGAAAAAAGTGTCAAACCAGAAATGCAGGACAGGCCATGGAGAAATGGGAGCCTTGCTACACTGATGGGCGGGATGTAAATTGCCAACAGCCACTCTGGAGAAGTGTACGGTGTGTCCTGAAACATCTGAAAAACACAGCTTAGAGAGCATAGGGCACTTCCACTCATGGGTGTATAAATTGGGAAAATTAAAAATCAGCAAGACACAAGCACCCAAAGTTGAGGGCTGCTCTGTTGACAAGGACCTCCACTTCATTCCACCTTAAATATCCCAGGAAAGAGAAAAATGGATAATAAAGTTGTGGTCTTTATGTACAATGGAATATCACTCAGCCATGAAATCAATGTCATACGGTTAGTAGCAGCATGATGAGTGGATTTAGGTACGACGATTCTAAGTGAAATAAGTCACACAGAAAAGGACACTTCTCATAAGGTATCACTGATAGAGGGAATGTAAAAACCGTTACACTTGCACTGAATTACAAAACAGAACAGAGTCACACATGCAGAAAACACACTATGGCTGCTTAACGGGAAAGGTGAGGTGGGGTGATACATAAAACAAGGGTTTCAAATTAGCTCAGATACCGTTCCATAAACCCAATATGTAATAGACAAGACCTACTCCTTGCTCAGAGAACTGGACTCAACACGCCCTATTCACCGCACAAGAATATATCTGACTAGTAATAATCTTAAAACCTATGTACTGATATCTCTCTGTTAGTGTGTCAAGTGGGTGTAAAGCAGCATAAACACAGCAGTGAAAAGCAGCTAAACCCCATTATAAAAATAAATTACTTTGAAACACCCATGAAACAAAGACAGTGAAAGAGATAGAAATTCTTACACAATGAGTTCAGGGGCTGTGATGCAACCTGGATTGACCATATCTAGACCCACAGCTGGATGAGACATAAGGGTGGACACTCTTGGGGCTGAGAGGTTTGGTGAGGTTGGGTGAGCAAACGCAGACCCTTTAAAGTAATACTGCGTGGTACCCATCGCATGGGTCCCAAATCTCCAGGTTCAAGGGCATCTTCCTACATCGAAAACATGCATGAGAAACCCAGAAGATGGTACACCGTGTGATGGGGAAAGGTTTCTAAAACGCACCTCATTTCTCATCTCCTTGTGCCCGGGTTCGCCATTCCAGCCGCTTTACTAGCAATCTCCCTACTTGGAGCATCAGCACCTTTAACCTCCTGTTCCGTACAGGTTGCAATTTGTCCTGAGGATGAACGGGAAGACGGGGAACCAACGAGAGACTAGCTCTTGGTGTCGGGACAGGCACAGGTCACTCTATTTTCCCATCAGGAAGAAGAATTAACCACAGGCTCAGCCTGCCCCCCGGAACCAGAACAGGGCCTGAAGCCATCCTGCGCTTTTGCGGCCAGCTCCCAAAAAAGCGAGTTGTAAAATGGAGGTTCAGGGCACTGCAATTCACAAACCTGCAGAGTTATAAATGATAACTCTCGTCCACAAATATATTGAGGGAAGGCAAAGAAGAGGATTTGAAATCAAGGCAGAATTGCAGGAAACAGATTTCAGGAGGTAGATTCGAATCGCCTTTAAAGCACATGAAAAGCGGCAAAACGTTGACAATGATGCCCTTGGCCAAAAAGGGCGTATGCGTTTTTTCCTGAATATATTCAGGAAAAAACGCATACGCCCTTTTTGGCCAACCAAGCAACCTGGAAAGGCAAATCAGCGCTACAGAGAAGTCTCGCTTCCCATCGGTCAAAAGGGCCATGCTGAAAAAAGTGTCAAAACCAGAAATGCAGGACAGGCCATGGAGAAATGAGAGCCTTGCTACACTGATGGGCGGGATATAAATTGCCAACAGCCACTCTGGAGAAGTGTACGGTGTGTCCTGAAACATCTGAAAAACACAGCTTAGAGAGCATAGGGCACTTCCACTCATGGGGGTATAAATTGGGAAAATGAAAAATCAGCAAGACACAAGCACCCCAAAGTTGAGGGCTGCTCTGTTGACAAGGACCTCCACTTCATTCCACCTTAAATATCCCAGGAAAGAGAAAAATGGATAAAGAAGTTGTGGTCCTTATGTACAATGGAATATCACTCAGCCATGAAATCAATGTCATAAGGTTAGTAGCAGCATGATGAGTGGATTTAGGTACGACGATTCTAAGTGAAATAAGTCACACAGAAAAGGACACTTCTCATAAGGTATCACTTTTAGAGGGAATGTAAAAACCGTTACACTTGAACTGAATTACAAAACAGAACAGAGTCACACATGCAGAAAACAGACTATGGCTGCTTAACGGGAAAGGTGAGGTGGGGTGATACATAAAACAAGGGTATCAAATTAGCTCAGATACCGTTCCATAAACCCAATATGTAGTAGACAAGACCTACTCCTTGCTCAGAGAACTGGACTCAACACGCCCTATTCACCGCACAAGAATATATCTGACTAGTAATAATCTTAAAACCTATGTATTGATATCTCTCTGTTAGTGTGTCAAGTAGGTGTAAAGCGGCATAAACACAGCCGTGAAAAGCAGCTAAACCCCATTATGAAAATAAATTACTTTGAAAAACCCATGAAACAACGACAGTGAAAGAGAGAGAAATTCTTACACAATGCGTTCAGGGGCTGTGATGCAACCTGGATTGACCATATCTAGACCCACAGCTGGATGAGACATAAGGGTGGACACTCTTGGGGCTGAGAGGTTTGGTGAGGTTGGGTGAGCAAATGCAGACCCTTTAAAGTAATACTGCGTGGTACCCATCGCATGGGTCCCAAATCTCCAGGTTCAAGGGCATCTTCCTACATCGAAAACATGCATGAGAAATCCAGAAGATGGTACACCGTGTGATGGGGAAAGGTTTCTAAAACGCACGTCATTTCTCATCTCCTTGTGCCCGGGTTCGCCATTCCAGCCGCTTTACTAGCAATCTCCCTACTTGGAACATCAGCACCTTTAACCTCCTGTTCCGTACAGGTTGCAATTTGTCCTGAGGATGAACGGGAAGACGGGGAACCAACGAGAGACTAGCTCTTGGTGTCGGGACAGGCACTGGTCACTCTATTTTCCCATCAGGAAGAAGAATTAACCACAGGCTCAGCCTGCCCCCCGGAACCAGAACAGGGCCTGAAGCCATACTGCACTTTTGCGGCCAGCTCCCAAAAAAGCGAGTTGTAAAATGGAGGTTCAGGGCACTGCAATTCACAAACCTGCAGAGTTATAAATGATAACTCTCGTCCACAAATATATTGAGGGAAGGCAAAGAAGAGGATTTGAAATCAAGGCAGAATTGCAGGAAACAGATTTCAGGAGGTAGATTCGAATCGCCTTTAAAGCACATGAAAAGCGGCAAAACGTTGACAATGATGCCCTTGGCCAAAAAGGGCGTATGCGTTTTTTCCTGAATATATTCAGGAAAAAACGCATACGCCCTTTTTGGCCAACCAAGCAACCTGGAAAGGCAAATCAGCGCTACAGAGAAGTCTCGCTTCCCATCGGTCAAAAGGTCCATGCTGAAAAAAGTGTCAAACCAGAAATGCAGGACAGGCCATGGAGAAATGGGAGCCTTGCTACACTGATGGGCGGGATGTAAATTGCCAACAGCCACTCTGGAGAAGTGTACGGTGTGTCCTGAAACATCTGAAAAACACAGCTTAGAGAGCATAGGGCACTTCCACTCATGGGTGTATAAATTGGGAAAATTAAAAATCAGCAAGACACAAGCACCCAAAGTTGAGGGCTGCTCTGTTGACAAGGACCTCCACTTCATTCCACCTTAAATATCCCAGGAAAGAGAAAAATGGATAATAAAGTTGTGGTCTTTATGTACAATGGAATATCACTCAGCCATGAAATCAATGTCATACGGTTAGTAGCAGCATGATGAGTGGATTTAGGTACGACGATTCTAAGTGAAATAAGTCACACAGAAAAGGACACTTCTCATAAGGTATCACTGATAGAGGGAATGTAAAAACCGTTACACTTGCACTGAATTACAAAACAGAACAGAGTCACACATGCAGAAAACACACTATGGCTGCTTAACGGGAAAGGTGAGGTGGGGTGATACATAAAACAAGGGTTTCAAATTAGCTCAGATACCGTTCCATAAACCCAATATGTAATAGACAAGACCTACTCCTTGCTCAGAGAACTGGACTCAACACGCCCTATTCACCGCACAAGAATATATCTGACTAGTAATAATCTTAAAACCTATGTACTGATATCTCTCTGTTAGTGTGTCAAGTGGGTGTAAAGCAGCATAAACACAGCAGTGAAAAGCAGCTAAACCCCATTATAAAAATAAATTACTTTGAAACACCCATGAAACAAAGACAGTGAAAGAGATAGAAATTCTTACACAATGAGTTCAGGGGCTGTGATGCAACCTGGATTGACCATATCTAGACCCACAGCTGGATGAGACATAAGGGTGGACACTCTTGGGGCTGAGAGGTTTGGTGAGGTTGGGTGAGCAAACGCAGACCCTTTAAAGTAATACTGCGTGGTACCCATCGCATGGGTCCCAAATCTCCAGGTTCAAGGGCATCTTCCTACATCGAAAACATGCATGAGAAACCCAGAAGATGGTACACCGTGTGATGGGGAAAGGTTTCTAAAACGCACCTCATTTCTCATCTCCTTGTGCCCGGGTTCGCCATTCCAGCCGCTTTACTAGCAATCTCCCTACTTGGAGCATCAGCACCTTTAACCTCCTGTTCCGTACAGGTTGCAATTTGTCCTGAGGATGAACGGGAAGACGGGGAACCAACGAGAGACTAGCTCTTGGTGTCGGGACAGGCACAGGTCACTCTATTTTCCCATCAGGAAGAAGAATTAACCACAGGCTCAGCCTGCCCCCCGGAACCAGAACAGGGCCTGAAGCCATCCTGCGCTTTTGCGGCCAGCTCCCAAAAAAGCGAGTTGTAAAATGGAGGTTCAGGGCACTGCAATTCACAAACCTGCAGAGTTATAAATGATAACTCTCGTCCACAAATATATTGAGGGAAGGCAAAGAAGAGGATTTGAAATCAAGGCAGAATTGCAGGAAACAGATTTCAGGAGGTAGATTCGAATCGCCTTTAAAGCACATGAAAAGCGGCAAAACGTTGACAATGATGCCCTTGGCCAAAAAGGGCGTATGCGTTTTTTCCTGAATATATTCAGGAAAAAACGCATACGCCCTTTTTGGCCAACCAAGCAACCTGGAAAGGCAAATCAGCGCTACAGAGAAGTCTCGCTTCCCATCGGTCAAAAGGGCCATGCTGAAAAAAGTGTCAAAACCAGAAATGCAGGACAGGCCATGGAGAAATGAGAGCCTTGCTACACTGATGGGCGGGATATAAATTGCCAACAGCCACTCTGGAGAAGTGTACGGTGTGTCCTGAAACATCTGAAAAACACAGCTTAGAGAGCATAGGGCACTTCCACTCATGGGGGTATAAATTGGGAAAATGAAAAATCAGCAAGACACAAGCACCCCAAAGTTGAGGGCTGCTCTGTTGACAAGGACCTCCACTTCATTCCACCTTAAATATCCCAGGAAAGAGAAAAATGGATAAAGAAGTTGTGGTCCTTATGTACAATGGAATATCACTCAGCCATGAAATCAATGTCATAAGGTTAGTAGCAGCATGATGAGTGGATTTAGGTACGACGATTCTAAGTGAAATAAGTCACACAGAAAAGGACACTTCTCATAAGGTATCACTTTTAGAGGGAATGTAAAAACCGTTACACTTGAACTGAATTACAAAACAGAACAGAGTCACACATGCAGAAAACAGACTATGGCTGCTTAACGGGAAAGGTGAGGTGGGGTGATACATAAAACAAGGGTATCAAATTAGCTCAGATACCGTTCCATAAACCCAATATGTAGTAGACAAGACCTACTCCTTGCTCAGAGAACTGGACTCAACACGCCCTATTCACCGCACAAGAATATATCTGACTAGTAATAATCTTAAAACCTATGTATTGATATCTCTCTGTTAGTGTGTCAAGTAGGTGTAAAGCGGCATAAACACAGCCGTGAAAAGCAGCTAAACCCCATTATGAAAATAAATTACTTTGAAAAACCCATGAAACAACGACAGTGAAAGAGAGAGAAATTCTTACACAATGCGTTCAGGGGCTGTGATGCAACCTGGATTGACCATATCTAGACCCACAGCTGGATGAGACATAAGGGTGGACACTCTTGGGGCTGAGAGGTTTGGTGAGGTTGGGTGAGCAAATGCAGACCCTTTAAAGTAATACTGCGTGGTACCCATCGCATGGGTCCCAAATCTCCAGGTTCAAGGGCATCTTCCTACATCGAAAACATGCATGAGAAATCCAGAAGATGGTACACCGTGTGATGGGGAAAGGTTTCTAAAACGCACGTCATTTCTCATCTCCTTGTGCCCGGGTTCGCCATTCCAGCCGCTTTACTAGCAATCTCCCTACTTGGAACATCAGCACCTTTAACCTCCTGTTCCGTACAGGTTGCAATTTGTCCTGAGGATGAACGGGAAGACGGGGAACCAACGAGAGACTAGCTCTTGGTGTCGGGACAGGCACTGGTCACTCTATTTTCCCATCAGGAAGAAGAATTAACCACAGGCTCAGCCTGCCCCCCGGAACCAGAACAGGGCCTGAAGCCATACTGCACTTTTGCGGCCAGCTCCCAAAAAAGCGAGTTGTAAAATGGAGGTTCAGGGCACTGCAATTCACAAACCTGCAGAGTTATAAATGATAACTCTCGTCCACAAATATATTGAGGGAAGGCAAAGAAGAGGATTTGAAATCAAGGCAGAATTGCAGGAAACAGATTTCAGGAGGTAGATTCGAATCGCCTTTAAAGCACATGAAAAGCGGCAAAACGTTGACAATGATGCCCTTGGCCAAAAAGGGCGTATGCGTTTTTTCCTGAATATATTCAGGAAAAAACGCATACGCCCTTTTTGGCCAACCAAGCAACCTGGAAAGGCAAATCAGCGCTACAGAGAAGTCTCGCTTCCCATCGGTCAAAAGGTCCATGCTGAAAAAAGTGTCAAACCAGAAATGCAGGACAGGCCATGGAGAAATGGGAGCCTTGCTACACTGATGGGCGGGATGTAAATTGCCAACAGCCACTCTGGAGAAGTGTACGGTGTGTCCTGAAACATCTGAAAAACACAGCTTAGAGAGCATAGGGCACTTCCACTCATGGGTGTATAAATTGGGAAAATTAAAAATCAGCAAGACACAAGCACCCAAAGTTGAGGGCTGCTCTGTTGACAAGGACCTCCACTTCATTCCACCTTAAATATCCCAGGAAAGAGAAAAATGGATAATAAAGTTGTGGTCTTTATGTACAATGGAATATCACTCAGCCATGAAATCAATGTCATACGGTTAGTAGCAGCATGATGAGTGGATTTAGGTACGACGATTCTAAGTGAAATAAGTCACACAGAAAAGGACACTTCTCATAAGGTATCACTGATAGAGGGAATGTAAAAACCGTTACACTTGCACTGAATTACAAAACAGAACAGAGTCACACATGCAGAAAACACACTATGGCTGCTTAACGGGAAAGGTGAGGTGGGGTGATACATAAAACAAGGGTTTCAAATTAGCTCAGATACCGTTCCATAAACCCAATATGTAATAGACAAGACCTACTCCTTGCTCAGAGAACTGGACTCAACACGCCCTATTCACCGCACAAGAATATATCTGACTAGTAATAATCTTAAAACCTATGTACTGATATCTCTCTGTTAGTGTGTCAAGTGGGTGTAAAGCAGCATAAACACAGCAGTGAAAAGCAGCTAAACCCCATTATAAAAATAAATTACTTTGAAACACCCATGAAACAAAGACAGTGAAAGAGATAGAAATTCTTACACAATGAGTTCAGGGGCTGTGATGCAACCTGGATTGACCATATCTAGACCCACAGCTGGATGAGACATAAGGGTGGACACTCTTGGGGCTGAGAGGTTTGGTGAGGTTGGGTGAGCAAACGCAGACCCTTTAAAGTAATACTGCGTGGTACCCATCGCATGGGTCCCAAATCTCCAGGTTCAAGGGCATCTTCCTACATCGAAAACATGCATGAGAAACCCAGAAGATGGTACACCGTGTGATGGGGAAAGGTTTCTAAAACGCACCTCATTTCTCATCTCCTTGTGCCCGGGTTCGCCATTCCAGCCGCTTTACTAGCAATCTCCCTACTTGGAGCATCAGCACCTTTAACCTCCTGTTCCGTACAGGTTGCAATTTGTCCTGAGGATGAACGGGAAGTAGGGGAACCAACGAGAGACTAGCTCTTGGTGTCGGGACAGGCACAGGTCACTCTATTTTCCCATCAGGAAGAAGAATTAACCACAGGCTCAGCCTGCCCCCCGGAACCAGAACAGGGCCTGAAGCCATCCTGCGCTTTTGCGGCCAGCTCCCAAAAAAGCGAGTTGTAAAATGGAGGTTCAGGGCACTGCAATTCACAAACCTGCAGAGTTATAAATGATAACTCTCGTCCACAAATATATTGAGGGAAGGCAAAGAAGAGGATTTGAAATCAAGGCAGAATTGCACGAAACAGATTTCAGGAGGTAGATACGAATCGCCTTTAAAGCACATGAAAAGCGGCAAAACGTTGACAATGATGCCCTTGGCCAAAAAGGGCGTATGCGTTTTTTCCTGAATATATTCAGGAAAAAACGCATACGCCCTTTTTGGCCAACCAAGCAACCTGGAAAGGCAAATCAGCGCTACAGAGAAGTCTCGCTTCCCATCGGTCAAAAGGGCCATGCTGAAAAAAGTGTCAAAACCAGAAATGCAGGACAGGCCATGGAGAAATGAGAGCCTTGCTACACTGATGGGCGGGATGTAAATTGCCAACAGCCACTCTGGAGAAGTGTACGGTGTGTCCTGAAACATCTGAAAAACACAGCTTAGAGAGCATAGGGCACTTCCACTCATGGGGGTATAAATTGGGAAAATGAAAAATCAGCAAGACACAAGCACCCCAAAGTTGAGGGCTGCTCTGTTGACAAGGACCTCCACTTCATTCCACCTTAAATATCCAAGGAAAGAGAAAAATGGATAAAGAAGTTGTGGTCCTTATGTACAATGGAATATCACTCAGCCATGAAATCAATGTCATAAGGTTAGTAGCAGCATGATGAGTGGATTTAGGTACGACGATTCTAAGTGAAATAAGTCACACAGAAAAGGACACTTCTCATAAGGTATCACTTTTAGAGGGAATGTAAAAACCGTTACACTTGAACTGAATTACAAAACAGAACAGAGTCACACATGCAGAAAACAGACTATGGCTGCTTAACGGGAAAGATGAGGTGGGGTGATACATAAAACAAGGGTATCAAATTAGCTCAGATACCGTTCCATAAACCCAATATGTAGTAGACAAGACCTACTCCTTGCTCAGAGAACTGGACTCAACACGCCCTATTCACCGCACAAGAATATACCTGACTAGTAATAATCTTAAAACCTATGTATTGATATCTCTCTGTTAGTGTGTCAAGTGGGTGTAAAGCGGCATAAACACAGCCGTGAAAAGCAGCTAAACCCCATTATGAAAATAAATTACTTTGAAAAACCCATGAAACAACGACAGTGAAAGAGATAGAAATTCTTACACAATGAGTTCAGGGGCTGTGATGCAACCTGGATTGACCATATCTAGACCCACAGCTGGATGAGACATAAGGGTGGACACTCTTGGGGCTGAGAGGTTTGGTGAGGTTGGGTGAGCAAACACAGACCCTTTAAAGTAATACTGCGTGGTACCCATCGCATGGGTCCCAAATCTCCAGGTTCAAGGGCATCTTCCTACATCGAAAACATGCATGAGAAACCCAGAAGATGGTACACCGTGTGATAGGGAAAGGTTTCTAAAACGCACCTCATTTCTCATCTCCTTGTGCCCGGGTTCGCCATTCCAGCTGCTTTACTAGCAATCTCCCTACTTGGAGCATCAGCACCTTTAACCTCCTGTTCCGTACAGGTTGCAATTTGTCCTGAGGATGAACGGCAAGACGGGGAACCAACGAGAGACTAGCTCTTGGTGTTGGGACAGGCACAGGTCACTCTATTTTCCCATCAGGAAGAAGAATTAACCACAGGCTCAGCCTGCCCCCTGGAACCAGAACAGGGCCTGAAGCCATCCTGCGCTTTTGCGGCCAGCTCCCAAAAAAGCGAGTTGTAAAATGGAGGTTCAGGGCAGTGCAATTCACAAACCTTCAGAGTTATAAATGATAACTCTCGTCCATAAATATATTGAGGGAAGGCAAAGAAGAGGATTTGAAATCAAGGCAGAATTGCAGGAAACAGATTTCAGGAGGTAGATTCGAATCGCTTTTAAAGCACATGAAAAGCGGCAAAATGTTGACAATGATGCCCTTGGCCAAAAAGGGCGTATGCGTTTTTTCCTGAATATATTCAGGAAAAAACGCATACGCCCTTTTTGGCCAACCAAGCAACCTGGAAAGGCAAATCAGCGCTACAGAGAAGTCTCGCTCCCCATCGGTCAAAAGGGCCATGCTGAAAAAAGTGTCAAAACCAGAAATGCAGGACAGGCCATGGAGAAATGAGAGCCTTGCTACACTGATGGGCGGGATGTAAATTGCCAACAGCCACTCTGAAGAAGTGTACGGTGTGTCCTGAAACATCTGAAAAACACAGCTTAGAGAGCATAGGGCACTTCCACTCATGGGGGTATAAATTGGGAAAATGAAAAATCAGCAAGACACAAGCACCCCAAAGTTTAGGGCTGCTCTGTTGACAAGGACCTCCACTTCATTCCACCTTAAATATCCAAGGAAAGAGAAAAATGGATAAAGAAGTTGTGGTCCTTATGTACAATGGAATATCACTCAGCCATGAAATCAATGTCATAAGGTTAGTAGAAGCATGATGAGTGGATGTAGGTACGACGATTCTAAGTGAAATAAGTCACACAGAAAAGGACACTTCTCATAAGGTATCACTGATAGAGGGAATGTAAAAACCGTTACACTTGAACTGAATTACAAAACAGAACAGAGTCACACATGCAGAAAACACACTATGGCTGCTTAACGGGAAAGGTGAGGTGGGGTGATACATAAAACAAGGGTATCAAATTAGCTCAGATACCGTTCCATAAACCCAATATGTAGTAGACAAGACCTACTCCTTGCTCAGAGAAGTGGACTCAACACGCCCTATTCACCGCACAAGAATATATCTGACTAGTAATAATCTTAAAACCTTTGTATTGATATCTCTCTGTTAGTGTGTCAAGTGGGTGTAAAGCGGCATAAACACAGCCGTGAAAAGCAGCTAAACCCCATTATTAAAATAAATTACTTTCAAAAACCCATGAAACAACGACAGTGAAAGGGATAGAAATTCTTACACAATGAGTTCAGGGGCTGTGATGCAACCTGGATTGACCATATCTAGACCCACAGCTGGATGAGACATAAGGGTGGACACTCTTGGGGCTGAGAGGTTTGGTGAGGTTGGGTGAGCAAACGCAGACCCTTTAAAGTAATACTTCGTGGTACCCATCGAATGGGTCCCAAATCTCCAGCTTCAAGGGCATCTTCCTACATCAAAAACATGCATGAGAAACCCAGAAGATGGTACACCATGTGATGGGGAAAGGTTTCTAAAACGCACCTCATTTCTCATCTCCTTGTGCCCGGGTTCGCCATTCCAGCCGCTTTACTAGCAATCTCCCTACTTGGAGCATCAGCACCTTTAACCTCCTGTTCCGTCCAGGTTGCAATTTGTCCTGAGGATGAACGGGAAGATGGGGAACCAACGAGAGACTAGCTCTTGGTGTTGGGACAGGCACAGGTCACTCTATTTTCCCATCAGGAAGAAGAATTAACCACAGGCTCAGCCTGCCTCCCGGAACCAGAACAGGGCCTGAAGCCATCCTGCGCTTTTGCGGCCAGCTCCCAAAAAAGCGAGTTGTAAAATGGAGGTTCAGGGCACTGCAATTCACAAACCTGCAGAGTTATAAATGATAACTCTCGTCCACAAATATATTGAGGGAAGGCAAAGAAGAGGATTTGAAATCAAGGCAGAATTGCAGGAAACAGATTTCAGGAGGTAGATACGAATCGCCTTTAAAGCACATGAAAAGCGGCAAAACGTTGACAATGATGCCCTTGGCCAAAAAGGGCGTATGCGTTTTTTCCTGAATATATTCAGGAAAAAACGCATACGCCCTTTTTGGCCAACCAAGCAACCTGGAAAGGCAAATCAGCGCTACAGAGAAGTCTCGCTTCCCATCGGTCAAAAGGGCCATGATGAAAAAAGTGTCAAAACCCGAAATGCAGTACAGGCCATGCAGAAATGGGAGCCTTGCTACACTGATGGGCGGGATGTAAATTGCCAACAGCCACTCTGGAGAAGTGTACGGTGTGTCCTGAAACATCTGAAAAACACAGCTTAGAGAGCATAGGGCACTTCCACTCATGGGGGTATAAATTGGGAAAATGAAAAATCAGCAAGACACAAGCACCCCAAAGTTGAGGGCTGCTCTATTGACAAGGACCTCCACTTAATTCCACCTTAAATATCCCAGGAAAGAGAAAAATGGATAAAGAAGTTGTGGTCCTTATGTACAATGGAATATCACTCAGCCATGAAATCAATGTCATAAGGTTAGTAGCAGCATGATGAGTGGATTTAGGTGCGACGATTCTAAGTGAAATAAGTCACACAGAAAAGGACACTTCTCATAAGGTATCACTGATAGAGGGAATGTAAAAACCGTTACACTTGAACTGAATTACAAAACAGAACAGAGTCACACATGCAGAAAACACACTATGGCTGCTTAACGGGAAAGGTGAGGTGGGGTGATACATAAAACAAGGGTATCAAATTAGCTCAGATACCGTTCCATAAACCCAATATGTAATAGACAAGACCTACTCCTTGCTCAGAGAACTGGACTCAACACGCCCTATTCACCACACAAGAATATATCTGACTAGTAATAATCTTAAAACCTATGTATTGATATCTCTCTGTTAGTGTATCAAGTGGGTGTAAAGCGGCATAAACACAGCAGTGAAAAGCAGCTAAACCCCATTATGAAAATAAATTACTTTGAAAAACCCATGAAACAACGACAGTGAAAGAGAGAGAAATTCTTACACAATGCGTTCAGGGGCTGTGATGCAACCTGGATTGACCATATCTAGACCCACAGCTGGATGAGACATAAGGGTGGACACTCTTGGGGCTGAGAGGTTTGGTGAGGTTGGGTGAGCAAACGCAGACCCTTTAAAGTAATACTTCGTGGTACCCATCGCATGGGTCCCAAATCTCCAGCTTCCAGGGCATCTTCCTACATCGAAAACATGCATGAGAAACCCAGAAGATAGTATACCGTGTGATGGGGAAAGGTTTCTAAAACGCACCTCATTTCTCATCTCCTTGTGCCCGGGTTCGCCATTCCAGCCGCTTTACTAGCAATCTCCCTACTAGGAGCATCAGCACCTTTAACCTCCTGTTCCGTACAGGTTGCAATTTGTCCTGAGGATGAACGGGAAGACGGGGAACCAACGAGAGACTAGCTCTTGGTGTTGGGACAGGCACAGGTCACTCTATTTTCCCATCAGGAAGAAGAATTAACCACAGGCTCAGCCTGCCCCCCGGAACCAGAACAGGGCCTGAAGCCATCCTGCGCTTTTGCGGCCAGCTCCCAAAAAAGCGAGTTGTAAAATGGAGGTTCAGGGCACTGCAATTCACAAACCTGCAGAGTTATAAATGATAACTCTCGTCCACAAATATATTGAGGGAAGGCAAAGAAGAGGATTTGAAATCAAGGCAGAATTGCAGGAAACAGATTTCAGGAGGTAGATTCGAATCGCCTTTAAAGCACATGAAAAGCGGCAAAATGTTGACAATGATGCCCTTGGCCAAAAAGGGCGTATGCGTTTTTTCCTGACTATATTCAGGAAAAAACGCATACGCCCTTTTTGGCCAACCAAGCAACCTGGAAAGGCAAATCAGCGCTACAAAGAAGTCTCGCTTCCCATCGGTCCAAAGGGCCATGCTGAAAAATGTGTCAAAACCAGAAATGCAGGACAGGCCATGGAGAAATGAGAGCCTTGCTACACTGATAGGCGGGATGTAAACTGCCAACAGCCACTCTGGAGAAGTGTACGGTGTGTCCTGAAACATCTGAAAAACACAGCTTAGAGAGCATAGGGCACTTCCACTCATGGGGGTATAAATTGGGAAAATGAAAAATCAGCAAGACACAAGCACCCCAAAGTTGAGGGCTGTTCTGTTGACAAGGACCTCCACTTCATTCCACCTTAAATATCCCAGGAAAGAGAAAAATGGATAAAGAAGTTGTGGTCCTTATGTACAATGGAATATCACTCAGCCATGAAATCAATGTCATAAGGTTAGTAGCAGCATGATGAGTGGATTTAAGTACGACGATTCTAAGTGAAATAAGTCACACAGAAAAGGACACTTCTCATAAGGTATCACTTTTAGAGGGAATGTAAAAACCGTTACACTTGAACTGAATTACAAAACAGAACAGAGTCACACATGCAGAAAACAGACTCTGGCTGCTTAACGGGAAAGGTGAGGTGGGGTGATACATAAAACAAGGGTATCAAATTAGCTCAGATACCATTCCATAAACCCAATATGTAGTAGACAAGACCTACTCCTTGCTCAGAGAACTGGACTCAACACGCCCTATTCACCGCACAAGAATATATCTGACTAGTAATAATCTTAAAACCTATGTATTGATATCTCTCTGTTAGTGTGTCAAGTGGGTGTAAAGCGGCATAAACACAGCCGTGAAAAGCAGCTAAACCCCATTATGAAAATAAATTACTTTGAAAAACCCATGAAACAACGACAGTGAAAGAGATAGAAATTCTTACACAATGAGTTCAGGGGCTGTGATGAAACCTGGGTTGACCATATCTAGACCCACAGCTAGATGAGACATAAGGGTGGACACTCTTGGGGCTGAGAGGATTGGTGAGGTTGGGTGAGCAAACGCAGACCCTTTAAAGTAATACTGCGTGGTACCCATCGCATGGGTCCCAAATCTCCAGGTTCAAGGGCATCTTCCTACATCGAAAACATGCATGAGAAACCCAGAAGATGGTACACCGTGTGATGGGGAAAGGTTTCTAAAACGCACCTCATTTCTCATCTCCTTGTGCCCGGGTTCGCCATTCCAGCCGCTTTACTAGCAATCTCCCTACTTGGAGCATCAGCACCTTTAACCTCCTGTTCCGTACAGGTTGCAATTTGTCCTGAGGATGAACGGGAAGACGGGGAACCAACGAGAGACTAGCTCTTGGTGTCGGGACAGGCACAGGTCACTCTATTTTCCCATCAGGAAGAAGAATTAACCACAGGCTCAGCCTGCCCCCCGGAACCAGAACAGGGCCTGAAGCCATCCTGCGCTTTTGCGGCCAGCTCCCAAAAAAGCGAGTTGTAAAATGGAGGTTCAGGGCACTGCAATTCACAAACCTGCAGAGTTATAAATGATAACTCTCGTCCACAAATATATTGAGGGAAGGCAAAGAAGAGGATTTGAAATCAAGGCAGAATTGCACGAAACAGATTTCAGGAGGTAGATACGAATCGCCTTTAAAGCACATGAAAAGCGGCAAAACGTTGACAATGATGCCCTTGGCCAAAAAGGGCGTATGCGTTTTTTCCTGAATATATTCAGGAAAAAACGCATACGCCCTTTTTGGCCAACCAAGCAATCTGGAAAGGCAAATCAGCGCTACAGAGAAGTCTCGCTTCCCATCGGTCAAAAGGGCCATGCTGAAAAAAGTGTCAAAACCAGAAATGCAGGACAGGCCATGGAGAAATGGGAGCCTTGCTACACTGATGGGCGGGATGTAAATTGCCAACAGCCACTCTGGAGAAGTGTACGGTGAGTCCTGAAACATCTAAAAAACACAGCTTAGAGAGCATAGGGCACTTCCACTCATGGGGGTATAAATTGGGAAAATGAAAAATCAGCAAGACACAAGCACCCCAAAGTTGAGGGCTGCTCTGTTGACAAGGACCTCCACTTCATTCCACCTTAAATATCCAAGGAAAGAGAAAAATGGATAAAGAATTTGTGGTCCTTATGTACAATGGAATATCACTCAGCCATGAAATCAATGTCATAAGGTTAGTAGCAGCATGATGAGTGGATTTAGGTAAGACGATTCTAAGTGAAATAAGTCACACAGAAAAGGACACTTCTCATAAGGTATCACTGATAGAGGGAATGTAAAAACCGTTACACTTGCACTGAATTACAAAAGAAACAGAGTCACACATGCAGAAAACACACTATGGCTGCTTAACGGGAAAGGTGAGGTGGGGTGATACATAAAACAAGGGTTTCAAATTAGCTCAGATACCGTTCCATAAACCCAATATGTAATAGACAAGACCTACTCCTTGCTCAGAGAACTGGACTCAACACGCCCTATTCACCGCACAAGAATATATCTGACTAGTAATAATCTTAAAACCTATGTATTGATATCTCTCTGTTAGTGTGTCAAGTGGGTGTAAAGCGGCATAAACACAGCCGTGAAAAGCAGCTAAACCCCATTATGAAAATAAATTACTTTGAAAAACCCATGAAACAACGACAGTGAAAGAGATAGAAATTCTTACACAATGAGTTGAGGGGCTGTGATGCAACCTGGATTGACCATATCTAGACCCACAGCTGGATGAGACATAAGGGTGGACACTCTTGGGGCTGAGAGGTTTGGTGAGGTTGGGTGAGCAAACGCAGACCCTTTAAAGTAATACTGCGTGGTACCCATCGCATGGGTCCCAAATCTCCAGGTTCAAGGGCATCTTCCTACATCAAAAACATGCATGAGAAACCCAGGAGATGGTACACCGTGTGATGGGGAAAGGTTTCTAAAACGCACCTCATTTCTCATCTCCTTGTGCCCGGGTTCGCCATTCCAGCCGCTTTACTAGCAATCTCCCTACTTGGAGCATCAGCACCTTTAACCTCCTGTTCCGTACAGGTTGCAATTTGTCCTGAGGATGAACGGGAAGACGGGGAACCAACGAGAGACTAGCTCTTGATGTCGGGACAGGCACAGGTCACTCTATTTTCCCATCAGGAAGAAGAATTAACCACAGGCTCAGCCTGCCCCCCGGAACCAGAACAGGGCCTGAAGCCATCCTGCGCTTTTGCGGCCAGCTCCCAAAAAAGCGAGTTGTAAAATGGAGGTTCAGGGCACTGCAATTCACAAACCTGCAGAGTTATAAATGATAACTCTCGTCCACAAATATATTGAGGGAAGGCAAAGAAGAGGATTTGAAATCAAGGCAGAATTGCACGAAACAGATTTCAGGAGGTAGATACGAATCGCCTTTAAAGCACATGAAAAGCGGCAAAACGTTGACAATGATGCCCTTGGCCAAAAAGGGCATATGCGTTTTTTCCTGAATATATTCAGGAAAAAACGCATACGCCCTTTTTGGCCAACCAAGCAACCTGGAAAGGCAAATCAGCGCTACAAAGAAGTCTCGCTTCCCATCGGTCAAAAGGGCCATGCTGAAAAAAGTGTCAAAACCAGAAATGCAGGACAGGCCATGGAGAAATGAGAGCCTTGCTACACTGATGGGCGGGATGTAAATTGCCAACAGCCACTCTGGAGAAGTGTACGGTGTGTCCTGAAACATCTGAAAAACACAGCTTAGAGAGCATAGGGCACTTCCACTCATGGGGGTATAAATTGGGAAAATGAAAAATCAGCAAGACACAAGCACCCCAAAGTTGAGGGCTGCTCTGTTGACAAGGACCTCCACTTCATTCCACCTTAAATATCCAAGGAAAGAGAAAAATGGGTAAAGAAGTTGTGGTCCTTATGTACAATGGAATATCACTCAGCCATGAAATCAATGTCATAAGGTTAGTAGCAGCATGATGAGTGGATTTAGGTACGACGATTCTAACTGAAATAAGTCACACAGAAAAGGACACTTCTCATAAGGTATCACTTTTAGAGGGAATGTAAAAACCGTTACACTTGAACTGAATTACAAAACAGAACAGAGTCACACATGCAGAAAACAGACTATGGCTGCTTAACGGGAAAGGTGAGGTGGGGTGATACATAAAACAAGGGTATCAAATTAGCTCAGATACCGTTCCATAAACCCAATATGTAGTAGACAAGACCTACTCCTTGCTCAGAGAAGTGGACTCAACACGCCCTATTCACCGCACAAGAATATATCTGACTAGTAATAATCTTAAAACCTATGTATTGATATCTCTCTGTTAGTGTGTCAAGTGGGTGTAAAGCGGCATAAACACAGCTGTGAAAAGCAGCTAAACCCCATTATGAAAATAAATTACTTTGAAAAACCCATGAAACAACGACAGTGAAAGAGACAGAAATTCTTACACAATGAGTTCATGGGCTGTGATGCAACCTGGATTGACCATATCTAGACCCACAGCTGGATGAGACATAAGGGTGGACACTCTTGGGGCTGAGAGGTTTGGTGAGGTTGGGTGAGCAAACGCAGACCCTTTAAAGTAATACTGCGTGGTACCCATCGCATGGGTCCCAAATCTCCAGGTTCAAGGGCATCTTCCTACATCGAAAACATGCATGAGAAACCCAGAAGATGGTACACCGTGTGATGGGGAAAGGTTTCTAAAACGCACCTCATTTCTCATCTCCTTGTGCCCGGGTTCGCCATTCCAGCCGATTTACTAGCAATCTCCCTACTTGGAGCATCAGCACCTTTAACCTCCTGTTCCGTACAGGTTGCAATTTGTCCTGAGGATGAACGGGAAGACGGGGAACCAACGAGAGACTAGCTCTTGGTGTCGGGACAGGCACAGGTCACTCTATTTTCCCATCAGGAAGAAGAATTAACCACAGGCTCAGCCTGCCCCCCGGAACCAGAACAGGGCCTGAAGCCATCCTGCGCTTTTGCGGCCAGCTCCCAAAAAAGCGAGTTGTAAAATGGAGGTCCAGGGCACTGCAATTCACAAACCTGCAGAGTTATAAATGATAACTCTCGTCCAAAATTATATTGAGGGAAGGCAAAGAAGAGGATTTGAAATCAAGGCAGAATTGCAGGAAACAGATTTCAGGAGGTAGATTCGAATCGCCTTTAAAGCACATGAAAAGCGGCAAAATGTTGACAATGATGCCCTTGGCCAAAAAGGGCGTATGCGTTTTTTCCTGAATATATTCAGGAAAAAACGCATACGCCCTTTTTGGCCAACCAAGCAACCTGGAAAGGCAAATCAGCGCTACAAAGAAGTCTCGCTTCCCATCGGTCAAAAGGGCCATGCTGAAAAAAGTGTCAAAACCAGAAATGCAGGACAGGCCATGGAGAAATGGGAGCCTTGCTACACTGATGGGCGGGATGTAAATTGCCAACAGCCACTCTGGAGAAGTGTACGGTGTGTCCTGAAACATCTGAAAAACACAGCTTAGAGAGCATAGGGCACTTCCACTCATGGGGGTATAAATTGGGAAAATGAAAAATCAGCAAGACACAAGCACCCCAAAGTTGAGGGCTGCTCTGTTGACAAGGACCTCCACTTCATTCCACCTTAAATATCCCAGGAAAGAGAAAAATGGATAAAGAAGTTGTGGTCCTTATGTACAATGGAATATCACTCAGCCATGAAATCAATGTCATAAGGTTAGTAGCAGCATGATGAGTGGATTTAGGTACGACGATTCTAAGTGAAATAAGTCACACAGAAAAGGACACTTCTCATAAGGTATCACTTTTAGAGGGAATGTAAAAACCGTTACACTTGAACTGAATTACAAAACAGAACAGAGTCACACATGCAGAAAACAGACTATGGCTGCTTAACGGGAAAGGTGAGGTGGGGTGATACATAAAACAAGGGTATCAAATTAGCTCAGATACCGTTCCATAAACCCAATATGTAATAGACAAGACCTACTCCTTGCTCAGAGAACTGGACTCAACACACCCTATTCACCGCACAAGAATATATCTGACTAGTAATAATCTTAAAACCTATGTAATTATATCTCTCTGATAGTGTGTCAAGTGGGTGTAAAGCGGCATAAACACAGCAGTGAAAAGCAGCTAAACCCCATTATGAAAATAAATTACTTTGAAAAACCCATGAAACAACGACAGTGAAAGAGAGAGAAATTCTTACACAATGCGTTCAGGGGCTGTGATGCAACCTGGATTGACCATATCTAGACCCACAGCTGGATGAGACATAAGGGTGGACACTCTTGGGGCTGAGAGGTTTGGTGAGGTTGGGTGAGCAAACGCAGACCCTTTAAAGTAATACTGCGTGGTACCCATCGCATGGGTCCCAAATCTCCAGGTTCAAGGGCATCTTCCTACATTGAAAACATGCATGAGAAACCCAGAAGATAGTACACCGTGTGATGGGGAAAGGTTTCTAAAACGCACCTCATTTCTCATCTCCTTGTGCCCGGGTTCGCCATTCCAGCCGCTTTACTAGCAATCTCCCTACTTGGAAAATCAGCACCTTTAACCTCCTGTTCCGTACAGGTTGCAATTTGTCCTGAGGATGAACGGGAAGACGGGGAACCAACGAGAGACTAGCTCTTGGTGTTGGGACAGGCACAGGTCACTCTATTTTCCCATCAGGAAGAAGAATTAACCACAGGCTCAGCCTGCCCCCCGGAACCAGAACAGGGCCTGAAGCCATCCTGCGCTTTTGCGGCCAGCTCCCAAAAAAGCGAGTTGTAAAATGGAGGTCCAGGGCACTGCAATTCACAAACCTGCAGAGTTATAAATGATAACTCTCGTCCACAAATATATTGAGGGAAGGCAAAGAAGAGGATTTGAAATCAAGGCAGAATTGCAGGAAACAGATTTCAGGAGGTAGATTCGAATCGCCTTTAAAGCACATGAAAAGCGGCAAAACGTTGACAATGATGCCCTTGGCCAAAAAGGGCGTATGCGTTTTTTCCTGAATATATTCAGGAAAAAACGCATATGCCCTTTTTGGCCAACCAAGCAACCTGGAAAGGCAAATCAGCACTACAAAGAAGTCTCGCTTCCCATCGGTCAAAAGGGCCATGCTGAAAAAAGTGTCAAAACCAGAAATGCAGGACAGGCCATGGAGAAATGGGAGCCTTGCTACACTGATGGGCGGGATGTAAATTGCCAACAGCCTCTCTGGAGAAGTGTACGGTGAGTCCTGAAACATCTGAAAAACACAGCTTAGAGAGCATAGGGCACTTCCACTCATGGGGGTATAAATTGGGAAAATGAAAAATCAGCAAGACACAAGCACCCCAAAGTTTAGGGCTGCTCTGTTGACAAGGACCTCCACTTCATTCCACCTTAAATATCCAAGGAAAGAGAAAAATGGATAAAGAAGTTGTGGTCCTTATGTACAATGGAATATCACTCAGCCATGAAATCAATGTCATAAGGCTAGTAGCAGCATGATGAGTGGATTTAGGTACGACGATTCTAAGTGAAATAAGTCACACAGAAAAGGACACTTCTCATAAGGTATCACTTTTAGAGGGAATGTAAAAACCGTTACACTTGAACTGAATTACAAAACAGAACAGAGTCACACATGCAGAAAACAGACTATGGCTGCTTAACGGGAAAGGTGAGGTGGGGTGATACATAAAACAAGGGTATCAAATTAGCTCAGATACTGTTCCATAAACCCAATATGTAGTAGACAAGACCTACTCCTTGCTCAGAGAACTGGACTCAACACGCCCTATTCACCGCACAAGAATATATCTGACTAGTAATAATCTTAAAACCTATGTATTGATATCTCTCTGTTAGTGTGTCAAGTGGGTGTGAAGCGGCATAAACACAGCCGTGAAAAGCAGCTAAACCCCATTATGAAAATAAATTACTTTGAAAAACCCATGAAACAACGACAGTGAAAGAGATAGAAATTCTTACACAATGAGTTCAGGGGCTGTGATGCAACCTGGATTGACCATATCTAGACCCACAGCTGGATGAGACATAAGGGTGGACACTCTTGGGGCTGAGAGGTTTGGTGAGGTTGGGTGAGCAAACGCAGACCCTTTAAAGTAATACTGCGTGGTACCCATCGCATGGGTCCCAAATCTCCAGGTTCAAGGGCATCTTCCTACATCAAAAACATGCATGAGAAACCCAGAAGATGGTACACCGTGTGATGGGGAAAGGTTTCTAAAACGCACCTCATTTCTCATCTCCTTGTGCCCGGGTTCGCCATTCCAGCCACTTTACTAGCAATCTCCCTACTTGGAGCATCAGCACCTTTAACCTCCTGTTCCGTACAGGTTGCAATTTGTCCTGAGGATGAACGGGAAGACGGGGAACCAACGAGAGACTAGCTCTTGGTGTCGGGACAGGCACAGGTCACTCTATTTTCCCATCAGGAAGAAGAATTAACCACAGGCTCAGCCTGCCCCCCGGAACCAGAACAGGGCCTGAAGCCATCCTGCGCTTTTGCGGCCAGCTCCCAAAAAAGCGAGTTGTAAAATGGAGGTTCAGGGCACTGCAATTCACAAACCTGCAGAGTTATAAATGATAACTCTCATCCACAAATATATTGAGGGAAGGCAAAGAAGAGGATTTGAAATCAAGGCAGAATTGCAGGAAACAGATTTCAGGAGGTAGATTCGAATCGCCTTTAAAGCACATGAAAAGCGGCAAAACGTTGACAATGATGCCCTTGGCCAAAAAGGGCGTATGCGTTTTTTCCTGAATATATTCAGGAAAAAACGCATACGCCCTTTTTGGCCAACCAAGCAACCTGGAAAGGCAAATCAGCGCTACAAACAAGTCTCGCTTCCCATCGGTCAAAAGGGCCATGCTGAAAAAAGTGTCAAAACCAGAAATGCAGGACAGGCCATGGAGAAATGGGAGCCTTGCTACACTGATGGGCGGGATGTAAATTGCCAACAGCCACTCTGGAGAAGTGTACGGTGTGTCCTGAAACATCTGAAAAACACAGCTTAGAGAGCATAGGGCACTTCCACTCATGGGGGTATAAATTGGGAAAATGAAAAATCAGCAAGACACAAGCACCCCAAAGTTTAGGGCTGCTCTGTTGACAAGGACCTCCACTTCATTCCACCTTAAATATCCAAGGAAAGAGAAAAATGGATAAAGAAGTTGTGGTCCTTATGTACAATGGAATATCACTCAGCCATGAAATCAATGTCATAAGGTTAGTAGCAGCATGATGAGTGGATTTAGGTACGACGATTCTAAGTGAAATAAGTCACACAGAAAAGGACACTTCTCATAAGGTATCACTTTTAGAGGGAATGTAAAAACCGTTACACTTGAACTGAATTACAAAACAGAACAGAGTCACACATGCAGAAAACAGACTATGGCTGCTTAACGGGAAAGGTGAGGTGGGGTGATACATAAAACAAGGGTATCAAATTAGCTCAGATACTGTTCCATAAACCCAATATGTAGTAGACAAGACCTACTCCTTGCTCAGAGAACTGGACTCAACACGCCCTATTCACCGCACAAGAATATATCTGACTAGTAATAATCTTAAAACCTATGTATTGATATCTCTCTGTTAGTGTGTCAAGTGGGTGTGAAGCGGCATAAACACAGCCGTGAAAAGCAGCTAAACCCCATTATGAAAATAAATTACTTTGAAAAACCCATGAAACAACGACAGTGAAAGAGATAGAAATTCTTACACAATGAGTTCAGGGGCTGTGATGCAACCTGGATTGACCATATCTAGACCCACAGCTGGATGAGACATAAGGGTGGACACTCTTGGGGCTGAGAGGTTTGGTGAGGTTGGGTGAGCAAACGCAGACCCTTTAAAGTAATACTGCGTGGTACCCATCGCATGGGTCCCAAATCTCCAGGTTCAAGGGCATCTTCCTACATCAAAAACATGCATGAGAAACCCAGAAGATGGTACACCGTGTGATGGGGAAAGGTTTCTAAAACGCACCTCATTTCTCATCTCCTTGTGCCCGGGTTCGCCATTCCAGCCACTTTACTAGCAATCTCCCTACTTGGAGCATCAGCACCTTTAACCTCCTGTTCCGTACAGGTTGCAATTTGTCCTGAGGATGAACGGGAAGACGGGGAACCAACGAGAGACTAGCTCTTGGTGTCGGGACAGGCACAGGTCACTCTATTTTCCCATCAGGAAGAAGAATTAACCACAGGCTCAGCCTGCCCCCCGGAACCAGAACAGGGCCTGAAGCCATCCTGCGCTTTTGCGGCCAGCTCCCAAAAAAGCGAGTTGTAAAATGGAGGTTCAGGGCACTGCAATTCACAAACCTGCAGAGTTATAAATGATAACTCTCATCCACAAATATATTGAGGGAAGGCAAAGAAGAGGATTTGAAATCAAGGCAGAATTGCAGGAAACAGATTTCAGGAGGTAGATTCGAATCGCCTTTAAAGCACATGAAAAGCGGCAAAACGTTGACAATGATGCCCTTGGCCAAAAAGGGCGTATGCGTTTTTTCCTGAATATATTCAGGAAAAAACGCATACGCCCTTTTTGGCCAACCAAGCAACCTGGAAAGGCAAATCAGCGCTACAAACAAGTCTCGCTTCCCATCGGTCAAAAGGGCCATGCTGAAAAAAGTGTCAAAACCAGAAATGCAGGACAGGCCATGGAGAAATGGGAGCCTTGCTACACTGATGGGCGGGATGTAAATTGCCAACAGCCACTCTGGAGAAGTGTACGGTGAGTCCTGAAACATCTGAAAAACACAGCTTAGAGAGCATAGGGCACTTCCACTCATGGGGGTATAAATTGGGAAAATGAAAAATCAGCAAGACACAAGCACCCCAAAGTTTAGGGCTGCTCTGTTGACAAGGACCTCCACTTCATTCCACCTTAAATATCCAAGGAAAGAGAAAAATGGATAAAGAAGTTGTGGTCCTTATGTACAATGGAATATCACTCAGCCATGAAATCAATGTCATAAGGTTAGTAGCAGCATGATGAGTGGATTTAGGTACGACGATTCTAAGTGAAATAAGTCACACAGAAAAGGACACTTCTCATAAGGTATCACTTTTAGAGGGAATGTAAAAACCGTTACACTTGAACTGAATTACAAAACAGAACAGAGTCACACATGCAGAAAACAGACTATGGCTGCTTAACGGGAAAGGTGAGGTGGGGTGATACATAAAACAAGGGTATCAAATTAGCTCAGATACTGTTCCATAAACCCAATATGTAGTAGACAAGACCTACTCCTTGCTCAGAGAACTGGACTCAACACGCCCTATTCACCGCACAAGAATATATCTGACTAGTAATAATCTTAAAACCTATGTATTGATATCTCTCTGTTAGTGTGTCAAGTGGGTGTGAAGCGGCATAAACACAGCCGTGAAAAGCAGCTAAACCCCATTATGAAAATAAATTACTTTGAAAAACCCATGAAACAACGACAGTGAAAGAGACAGAAATTCTTACACAATGAGTTCAGGGGCTGTGATGCAACCTGGATTGACCATATCTAGACCCACAGCTGGATGAGACATAAGGGTGGACACTCTTGGGGCTGAGAGGTTTGGTGAGGTTGGGTGAGCAAACGCAGACCCTTTAAAGTAATACTGCGTGGTACCCATCGAATGGGTCCCAAATCTCCAGCTTCAAGGGCATCTTCCTACATCGAAAACATGCATGAGAAACCCAGAAGATAGTACACCGTGTGATGGGGAAAGGTTTCTAAAACGCAACTCATTTCTCATCTCCTTGTGCCCGGGTTCGCCATTCCAGCCGATTTACTAGCAATCTCCCTACTTGGAGCATCAGCACCTTTAACCTCCTGTTCCGTACAGGTTGCAATTTGTCCTGAGGATGAACGGGAAGACGGGGAACCAACGAGAGACTAGCTCTTGGTGTCGGGACAGGCACAGGTCACTCTATTTTCCCATCAGGAAGAAGAATTAACCACAGGCTCAGCCTGCCCCCCGGAACCAGAACAGGGCCTGAAGCCATCCTGCGCTTTTGCGGCCAGCTCCCAAAAAAGCGAGTTGTAAAATGGAGGTCCAGGGCACTGCAATTCACAAACCTGCAGAGTTATAAATGATAACTCTCGTCCACAAATATATTGAGGGAAGGCAAAGAAGAGGATTTGAAATCAAGGCAGAATTGCAGGAAACAGATTTCAGGAGGTAGATTCGAATCGCCTTTAAAGCACATGAAAAGCGGCAAAACGTTGACAATGATGCCCTTGGCCAAAAAGGGCGTATGCGTTTTTTCCTGAATATATTCAGGAAAAAACGCATACGCCCTTTTTGGCCAACCAAGCAACCTGGAAAGGCAAATCAGCGCTACAAACAAGTCTCGCTTCCCATCGGTCAAAAGGGCCATGCTGAAAAAAGTGTCAAAACCAGAAATGCAGGACAGGCCATGGAGAAATGGGAGCCTTGCTACACTGATGGGCGGGATGTAAATTGCCAACAGCCACTCTGGAGAAGTGTACGGTGTGTCCTGAAATATCTGAAAAACACAGCTTAGAGAGCATAGGGCACTTCCACTCATGGGGGTATAAATTGGGAAAATGAAAAATCAGCAAGACACAAGCACCCCAAAGTTGAGGGCTGCTCTGTTGACAAGGACCTCCACTTCATTCCACCTTAAATATCCAAGGAAAGAGAAAAATGGATAAAGAAGTTGTGGTCCTTATGTACAATGGAATATCACTCAGCCATGAAATCAATGTCATAAGGTTAGTAGCAGCATGATGAGTGGATTTAGGTACGACGATTCTAACTGAAATAAGTCACACAGAAAAGGACACTTCTCATAAGGTATCACTTTTAGAGGGAATGTAAAAACCGTTACACTTGAACTGAATTACAAAACAGAACAGAGTCACACATGCAGAAAACAGACTATGGCTGCTTAACGGGAAAGGTGAGGTGGGGTGATACATAAAACAAGGGTATCAAATTAGCTCAGATACCGTTCCATAAACCCAATATGTAGTAGACAAGACCTACTCCTTGCTCAGAGAACTGGACTCAACACGCCCTATTCACCGCACAAGAATATATCTGACTAGTAATAATCTTAAAACCTATGTATTGATATCTCTCTGTTAGTGTGTCAAGTGGGTGTAAAGCGGCATAAACACAGCCGTTAAAAGCAGCTAAACCCCATTATGAAAATAAATTACTTTGAAAAACCCATGAAACAACGACAGTGAAAGAGACAGAAATTCTTACACAATGCGTTCAGGGGCTGTGATGCAACCTGGATTGACCATATCTAGACCCACAGCTGAATGAGACATAAGGGTGGACACTCTTGGGGCTGAGAGGTTTGGTGAGGTTGGGTGAGCAAACACAGACCCTTTAAAGTAATACTGCATGGTACCCATCGCATGGGTCCCAAATCTCCAGCTTCAAGGGCATCTTCCTACATTGAAAACATGCATGAGAAACCCAGAAGATAGTACACCGTGTGATGGGGAAAGGTTTCTAAAACGCACCTCATTTCTCATCTCCTTGTGCCCGGGTTCGCCATTCCAGCCGCTTTACTAGCAATCTCCCTACTTGGAAAATCAGCACCTTTAACCTCCTGTTCCGTACAGGTTGCAATTTGTCCTGAGGATGAACGGGAAGACGGGGAACCAACGAGAGACTAGCTCTTGGTGTTGGGACAGGCACAGGTCACTCTATTTTCCCATCAGGAAGAAGAATTAACCACAGGCTCAGCCTGCCCCCCGGAACCAGAACAGGGCCTGAAGCCATCCTGCGCTTTTGCGGCCAGCTCCCAAAAAAGCGAGTTGTAAAATGGAGGTCCAGGGCACTGCAATTCACAAACCTGCAGAGTTATAAATGATAACTCTCGTCCACAAATATATTGAGGGAAGGCAAAGAAGAGGATTTGAAATCAAGGCAGAATTGCAGGAAACAGATTTCAGGAGGTAGATTCGAATCGCCTTTAAAGCACATGAAAAGCGGCAAAACGTTGACAATGATGCCCTTGGCCAAAAAGGGCGTATGCGTTTTTTCCTGAATATATTCAGGAAAAAACGCATACGCCCTTTTTGGCCAACCAAGCAACCTGGAAAGGCAAATCAGCACTACAAAGAAGTCTCGCTTCCCATCGGTCAAAAGGGCCATGCTGAAAAAAGTGTCAAAACCAGAAATGCAGGACAGGCCATGGAGAAATGGGAGCCTTGCTACACTGATGGGCGGGATGTAAATTGCCAACAGCCTCTCTGGAGAAGTGTACGGTGAGTCCTGAAACATCTGAAAAACACAGCTTAGAGAGCATAGGGCACTTCCACTCATGGGGGTATAAATTGGGAAAATGAAAAATCAGCAAGACACAAGCACCCCAAAGTTTAGGGCTGCTCTGTTGACAAGGACCTCCACTTCATTCCACCTTAAATATCCAAGGAAAGAGAAAAATGGATAAAGAAGTTGTGGTCCTTATGTACAATGGAATATCACTCAGCCATGAAATCAATGTCATAAGGCTAGTAGCAGCATGATGAGTGGATTTAGGTACGACGATTCTAAGTGAAATAAGTCACACAGAAAAGGACACTTCTCATAAGGTATCACTTTTAGAGGGAATGTAAAAACCGTTACACTTGAACTGAATTACAAAACAGAACAGAGTCACACATGCAGAAAACAGACTATGGCTGCTTAACGGGAAAGGTGAGGTGGGGTGATACATAAAACAAGGGTATCAAATTAGCTCAGATACTGTTCCATAAACCCAATATGTAGTAGACAAGACCTACTCCTTGCTCAGAGAACTGGACTCAACACGCCCTATTCACCGCACAAGAATATATCTGACTAGTAATAATCTTAAAACCTATGTATTGATATCTCTCTGTTAGTGTGTCAAGTGGGTGTGAAGCGGCATAAACACAGCCGTGAAAAGCAGCTAAACCCCATTATGAAAATAAATTACTTTGAAAAACCCATGAAACAACGACAGTGAAAGAGATAGAAATTCTTACACAATGAGTTCAGGGGCTGTGATGCAACCTGGATTGACCATATCTAGACCCACAGCTGGATGAGACATAAGGGTGGACACTCTTGGGGCTGAGAGGTTTGGTGAGGTTGGGTGAGCAAACGCAGACCCTTTAAAGTAATACTGCGTGGTACCCATCGCATGGGTCCCAAATCTCCAGGTTCAAGGGCATCTTCCTACATCAAAAACATGCATGAGAAACCCAGAAGATGGTACACCGTGTGATGGGGAAAGGTTTCTAAAACGCACCTCATTTCTCATCTCCTTGTGCCCGGGTTCGCCATTCCAGCCACTTTACTAGCAATCTCCCTACTTGGAGCATCAGCACCTTTAACCTCCTGTTCCGTACAGGTTGCAATTTGTCCTGAGGATGAACGGGAAGACGGGGAACCAACGAGAGACTAGCTCTTGGTGTCGGGACAGGCACAGGTCACTCTATTTTCCCATCAGGAAGAAGAATTAACCACAGGCTCAGCCTGCCCCCCGGAACCAGAACAGGGCCTGAAGCCATCCTGCGCTTTTGCGGCCAGCTCCCAAAAAAGCGAGTTGTAAAATGGAGGTTCAGGGCACTGCAATTCACAAACCTGCAGAGTTATAAATGATAACTCTCATCCACAAATATATTGAGGGAAGGCAAAGAAGAGGATTTGAAATCAAGGCAGAATTGCAGGAAACAGATTTCAGGAGGTAGATTCGAATCGCCTTTAAAGCACATGAAAAGCGGCAAAACGTTGACAATGATGCCCTTGGCCAAAAAGGGCGTATGCGTTTTTTCCTGAATATATTCAGGAAAAAACGCATACGCCCTTTTTGGCCAACCAAGCAACCTGGAAAGGCAAATCAGCGCTACAAACAAGTCTCGCTTCCCATCGGTCAAAAGGGCCATGCTGAAAAAAGTGTCAAAACCAGAAATGCAGGACAGGCCATGGAGAAATGGGAGCCTTGCTACACTGATGGGCGGGATGTAAATTGCCAACAGCCACTCTGGAGAAGTGTACGGTGAGTCCTGAAACATCTGAAAAACACAGCTTAGAGAGCATAGGGCACTTCCACTCATGGGGGTATAAATTGGGAAAATGAAAAATCAGCAAGACACAAGCACCCCAAAGTTTAGGGCTGCTCTGTTGACAAGGACCTCCACTTCATTCCACCTTAAATATCCAAGGAAAGAGAAAAATGGATAAAGAAGTTGTGGTCCTTATGTACAATGGAATATCACTCAGCCATGAAATCAATGTCATAAGGTTAGTAGCAGCATGATGAGTGGATTTAGGTACGACGATTCTAAGTGAAATAAGTCACACAGAAAAGGACACTTCTCATAAGGTATCACTTTTAGAGGGAATGTAAAAACCGTTACACTTGAACTGAATTACAAAACAGAACAGAGTCACACATGCAGAAAACAGACTATGGCTGCTTAACGGGAAAGGTGAGGTGGGGTGATACATAAAACAAGGGTATCAAATTAGCTCAGATACTGTTCCATAAACCCAATATGTAGTAGACAAGACCTACTCCTTGCTCAGAGAACTGGACTCAACACGCCCTATTCACCGCACAAGAATATATCTGACTAGTAATAATCTTAAAACCTATGTATTGATATCTCTCTGTTAGTGTGTCAAGTGGGTGTGAAGCGGCATAAACACAGCCGTGAAAAGCAGCTAAACCCCATTATGAAAATAAATTACTTTGAAAAACCCATGAAACAACGACAGTGAAAGAGATAGAAATTCTTACACAATGAGTTCAGGGGCTGTGATGCAACCTGGATTGAGCATATCTAGACCCACAGCTGGATGAGACATAAGGGTGGACACTCTTGGGGCTGAGAGGTTTGGTGAGGTTGGGTGAGCAAACGCAGACCTTTTAAAGTAATACTGCGTGGTACCCATCGCATGGGTCCCAAATCTCCAGGTTCAAGGGCATCTTCCTACATCAAAAACATGCATGAGAAACCCAGAAGATGGTACACCGTGTGATGGGGAAAGGTTTCTAAAACGCACCTCATTTCTCATCTCCTTGTGCCCGGGTTCGCCATTCCAGCCACTTTACTAGCAATCTCCCTATTTGGAGCATCAGCACCTTTAACCTCCTGTTCCGTACAGGTTGCAATTTGTCCTGAGGATGAACGGGAAGACGGGGAACCAACGAGAGACTAGCTCTTGGTGACGGGACAGGCACAGGTCACTCTATTTTCCCATCAGGAAGAAGAATTAACCACAGGCTCAGCCTGACCCCCGGAACCAGAACAGGGCCTGAAGCCATCCTGCGATTTGCGGCCAGCTCCCAAAAAAGCGAGTTGTAAAATGGAGGTTCAGGGCACTGCAATTCACAAACCTGCAGAGTTATAAATGATAACTCTCATCCACAAATATATTGAGGGAAGGCAAAGAAGAGGATTTGAAATCAAGGCAGAATTGCAGGAAACAGATTTCAGGAGGTAGATTCGAATCGCCTTTAAAGCACATGAAAAGCGGCAAAATGTTGACAATGATGCCCTTGGCCAAAAAGGGCGTATGCGTTTTTTCCTGAATATATTCAGGAAAAAACGCATACGCCCTTTTTGGCCAACCAAGCAACCTGGAAAGGCAAATCAGCGCTACAGAGAAGTCTCGCTTCCCATCGGTCAAAAGGGCCATGCTGAAAAAAGTGTCAAAACCAGAAATGCAGGACAGGCCATGGAGAAATGAGAGCCTTGCTACACTGATGGGCGGGATGTAAATTGCCAACAGCCACTCTGGAGAAGTGTACGGTGTGTCCTGAAACATCTGAAAAACACAGCTTAGAGAGCATAGGGCACTTCCACTCATGGGGGTATAAATTGGGAAAATGAAAAATCAGCAAGACACAAGCACCCCAAAGTTGAGGGCTGCTCTGTTGACAAGGACCTCCACTTCATTCCACCTTAAATATCCAAGGAAAGAGAAAAATGGATAAAGAAGTTGTGGTCCTTATGTACAATGGAATATCACTCAGCCATGAAATCAATGTCATAAGGTTAGTAGCAGCATGATGAGTGGATTTAGGTACGACGATTCTAAGTGAAATAAGTCACACAGAAAAGGACACTTCTCATAAGGTATCACTTTTAGAGGGAATGTAAAAACCGTTACACTTGAACTGAATTACAAAACAGAACAGAGTCACACATGCAGAAAACAGACTATGGCTGCTTAACGGGAAAGGTGAGGTGGGGTGATACATAAAACAAGGGTATCAAATTAGCTCAGATACTGTTCCATAAACCCAATATGTAGTAGACAAGACCTACTCCTTGCTCAGAGAACTGGACTCAACACGCCCTATTCACCGCACAAGAATATATCTGACTAGTAATAATCTTAAAACCTATGTATTGATATCTCTCTGTTAGTGTGTCAAGTGGGTGTAAAGCGGCATAAACACAGCCGTTAAAAGCAGCTAAACCCCATTATGAAAATAAATTACTTTGAAAAACCCATGAAACAACGACAGTGAAAGAGACAGAAATTCTTACACAATGAGTTCAGGGGCTGTGATGCAACCTGGATTGACCATATCTAGACCCACAGCTGGATGAGACATAAGGGTGGACACTCTTGGGGCTGAGAGGTTTGGTGAGGTTGGGTGAGCAAACGCAGACCCTTTAAAGTAATACTGCGTGGTACCCATCGCATGGGTCCCAAATCTCCAGGTTCAAGGGCATCTTCCTACATCGAAAACATGCATGAGAAACCCAGAAGATGGTACACCGTGTGATGGGGAAAGGTTTCTAAAACGCACCTCATTTCTCATCTCCTTGTGCCCGGGTTCGCCATTCCAGCCGATTTACTAGCAATCTCCCTACTTGGAGCATCAGCACCTTTAACCTCCTGTTCCGTACAGGTTGCAATTTGTCCTGAGGATGAACGGGAAGACGGGGAACCAACGAGAGACTAGCTCTTGGTGTCGGGATAGGCACAGGTAACTCTATTTTCCCATCAGGAAGAAGAATTAACCACAGGCTCAGCCTGCCCCCCGGAACCAGAACAGGGCCTGAAGCCATCCTGCGCTTTTGCGGCCAGCTCCCAAAAAAGCGAGTTGTAAAATGGAGGTTCAGGGCACTGCAATTCACAAACCTGCAGAGTTATAAATGATAACTCTCGTCCACAAATATATTGAGGGAAGGCAAAGAAGAGGATTTGAAATCAAGGCAGAATTGCACGAAACAGATTTCAGGAGGTAGATACGAATCGCCTTTAAAGCACATGAAAAGCGGCAAAACGTTGACAATGATGCCCTTGGCCAAAAAGGGCGTATGCGTTTTTTCCTGAATATATTCAGGAAAAAACGCATACGCCCTTTTTGGCCAACCAAGCAACCTGGAAAGGCAAATCAGCGCTACAGAGAAGTCTTGCTTCCCATCGGTCAAAAGGGCCATGCTGAAAAAAGTGTCAAAACCAGAAATGCAGGACAGGCCATGGAGAAATGGGAGCCTTGCTACACTGATGGGCGGGATGTAAATTGCCAACAGCCACTCTGGAGAAGTGTACGGTGAGTCCTGAAACATCTAAAAAACACAGCTTAGAGAGCATAGGGCACTTCCACTCATGGGGGTATAAATTGGGAAAATGAAAAATCAGCAAGACACAAGCACCCCAAAGTTGAGGGCTGCTCTGTTGACAAGGACCTCCACTTCATTCCACCTTCAATATCCCAGGAAAGAGAAAAATGGATAAAGAAGTTGTGGTCCTTATGTACAATGGAATATCACTCAGCCATGAAATCAATGTCATAAGGTTAGTAGCAGCATGATGAGTGGATTTAGGTACGACGATTCTAAGTGAAATAAGTCACACAGAAAAGGACACTTCTCATAAGGTATCACTTTTAGAGGGAATGTAAAAACCGTTACACTTGAACTGAATTACAAAACAGAACAGAGTCACACATGCAGAAAACAGACTATGGCTGCTTAACGGGAAAGGTGAGGTGGGGTGATACATAAAACAAGGGTATCAAATTAGCTCAGATACCGTTCCATAAACCCAATATGTAATAGACAAGACCTACTCCTTGCTCAGAGAACTGGACTCAACACGCCCTATTCACCGCACAAGAATATATCTGACTAGTAATAATCTTAAAACCTATGTATTGATATCTCTCTGTTAGTGTGTCAAGTGGGTGTAAAGCGGCATAAACACAGCAGTGAAAAGCAGCTAAACCCCATTATGAAAATAAATTACTTTGAAAAACCCATGAAACAACGACAGTGAAAGAGACAGAAATTCTTACACAATGCGTTCAGGGGCTGTGATGCAACCTGGATTGACCATATCTAGACCCACAGCTGGATGAGACATAAGGGTGGACACTCTTGGGGCTGAGAGGTTTGGTGAGGTTGGGTGAGCAAACACAGACCCTTTAAAGTAATACTGCGTGGTACCCATCGAATGGGTCCCAAATCTCCAGCTTCAAGGGCATCTTCCTACATTGAAAACATGCATGAGAAACCCAGAAGATAGTATACCGTGTGATGGGGAAAGGTTTCTAAAACGCACCTCATTTCTCATCTCCTTGTGCCCGGGTTCGCCATTCCAGCCGCTTTACTAGCAATCTCCCTACTTGGAAAATCAGCACCTTTAACCTCCTGTTCCGTACAGGTTGCAATTTGTCCTGAGGATGAACGGGAAGACGGGGAACCAACGAGAGACTAGCTCTTGGTGTTGGGACAGGCACAGGTCACTCTATTTTCCCATCAGGAAGAAGAATTAACCACAGGCTCAGCCTGCCCCCCGGAACCAGAACAGGGCCTGAAGCCATCCTGCGCTTTTGCGGCCAGCTCCCAAAAAAGCGAGTTGTAAAATGGAGGTTCAGGGCACTGCAATTCACAAACCTGCAGAGTTATAAATGATAACTCTCATCCACAAATATATTGAGGGAAGGCAAAGAAGAGGATTTGAAATCAAGGCAGAATTGCAGGAAACAGATTTCAGGAGGTAGATTCGAATCGCCTTTAAAGCACATGAAAAGCGGCAAAACGTTGACAATGATGCCCTTGGCCAAAAAGGGCGTATGCGTTTTTTCCTGAATATATTCAGGAAAAAACGCATACGCCCTTTTTGGCCAACCAAGCAACCTGGAAAGGCAAATCAGCGCTACAAACAAGTCTCGCTTCCCATCGGTCAAAAGGGCCATGCTGAAAAAAGTGTCAAAACCAGAAATGCAGGACAGGCCATGGAGAAATGGGAGCCTTGCTACACTGATGGGCGGGATGTAAATTGCCAACAGCCACTCTGGAGAAGTGTACGGTGTGTCCTGAAATATCTGAAAAACACAGCTTAGAGAGCATAGGGCACTTCCACTCATGGGGGTATAAATTGGGAAAATGAAAAATCAGCAAGACACAAGCACCCCAAAGTTGAGGGCTGCTCTGTTGACAAGGACCTCCACTTCATTCCACCTTAAATATCCAAGGAAAGAGAAAAATGGATAAAGAAGTTGTGGTCCTTATGTACAATGGAATATCACTCAGCCATGAAATCAATGTCATAAGGTTAGTAGCAGCATGATGAGTGGATTTAGGTACGACGATTCTAACTGAAATAAGTCACACAGAAAAGGACACTTCTCATAAGGTATCACTTTTAGAGGGAATGTAAAAACCGTTACACTTGAACTGAATTACAAAACAGAACAGAGTCACACATGCAGAAAACAGACTATGGCTGCTTAACGGGAAAGGTGAGGTGGGGTGATACATAAAACAAGGGTATCAAATTAGCTCAGATACCGTTCCATAAACCCAATATGTAGTAGACAAGACCTACTCCTTGCTCAGAGAACTGGACTCAACACGCCCTATTCACCGCACAAGAATATATCTGACTAGTAATAATCTTAAAACCTATGTATTGATATCTCTCTGTTAGTGTGTCAAGTGGGTGTAAAGCGGCATAAACACAGCCGTTAAAAGCAGCTAAACCCCATTATGAAAATAAATTACTTTGAAAAACCCATGAAACAACGACAGTGAAAGAGACAGAAATTCTTACACAATGCGTTCAGGGGCTGTGATGCAACCTGGATTGACCATATCTAGACCCACAGCTGAATGAGACATAAGGGTGGACACTCTTGGGGCTGAGAGGTTTGGTGAGGTTGGGTGAGCAAACACAGACCCTTTAAAGTAATACTGCATGGTACCCATCGCATGGGTCCCAAATCTCCAGCTTCAAGGGCATCTTCCTACATTGAAAACATGCATGAGAAACCCAGAAGATAGTACACCGTGTGATGGGGAAAGGTTTCTAAAACGCACCTCATTTCTCATCTCCTTGTGCCCGGGTTCGCCATTCCAGCCGCTTTACTAGCAATCTCCCTACTTGGAAAATCAGCACCTTTAACCTCCTGTTCCGTACAGGTTGCAATTTGTCCTGAGGATGAACGGGAAGACGGGGAACCAACGAGAGTCTAGCTCTTGGTGTTGGGACAGGCACAGGTCACTCTATTTTCCCATCAGGAAGAAGAATTAACCACAGGCTCAGCCTGCCCCCCGGAACCAGAACAGGGCCTGAAGCCATCCTGCGCTTTTGCGGCCAGCTCCCAAAAAAGCGAGTTGTAAAATGGAGGTCCAGGGCACTGCAATTCACAAACCTGCAGAGTTATAAATGATAACTCTCGTCCACAAATATATTGAGGGAAGGCAAAGAAGAGGATTTGAAATCAAGGCAGAATTGCAGGAAACAGATTTCAGGAGGTAGATTCGAATCGCCTTTAAAGCACATGAAAAGCGGCAAAACGTTGACAATGATGCCCTTGGCCAAAAAGGGCGTATGCGTTTTTTCCTGAATATATTCAGGAAAAAACGCATATGCCCTTTTTGGCCAACCAAGCAACCTGGAAAGGCAAATCAGCACTACAAAGAAGTCTCGCTTCCCATCGGTCAAAAGGGCCATGCTGAAAAAAGTGTCAAAACCAGAAATGCAGGACAGGCCATGGAGAAATGGGAGCCTTGCTACACTGATGGGCGGGATGTAAATTGCCAACAGCCTCTCTGGAGAAGTGTACGGTGAGTCCTGAAACATCTGAAAAACACAGCTTAGAGAGCATAGGGCACTTCCACTCATGGGGGTATAAATTGGGAAAATGAAAAATCAGCAAGACACAAGCACCCCAAAGTTTAGGGCTGCTCTGTTGACAAGGACCTCCACTTCATTCCACCTTAAATATCCAAGGAAAGAGAAAAATGGATAAAGAAGTTGTGGTCCTTATGTACAATGGAATATCACTCAGCCATGAAATCAATGTCATAAGGCTAGTAGCAGCATGATGAGTGGATTTAGGTACGACGATTCTAAGTGAAATAAGTCACACAGAAAAGGACACTTCTCATAAGGTATCACTTTTAGAGGGAATGTAAAAACCGTTAC
This sequence comes from Balaenoptera borealis, assembly GCF_965194805.1. Taxonomy (NCBI): domain Eukaryota; kingdom Metazoa; phylum Chordata; class Mammalia; order Artiodactyla; family Balaenopteridae; genus Balaenoptera; species Balaenoptera borealis. Next base: position 257,484 of record NW_028123836.1, read on the forward strand.
ACTTGAACTGAATTACAAAACAGAACAGAGTCACACATGCAGAAAACAGACTATGGCTGCTTAACGGGAAAGGTGAGGTGGGGTGATACATAAAACAAGGGTATCAAATTAGCTCAGATACTGTTCCATAAACCCAATATGTAGTAGACAAGACCTACTCCTTGCTCAGAGAACTGGACTCAACACGCCCTATTCACCGCACAAGAATATATCTGACTAGTAATAATCTTAAAACCTATGTATTGATATCTCTCTGTTAGTGTGTCAAGTGGGTGTGAAGCGGCATAAACACAGCCGTGAAAAGCAGCTAAACCCCATTATGAAAATAAATTACTTTGAAAAACCCATGAAACAACGACAGTGAAAGAGATAGAAATTCTTACACAATGAGTTCAGGGGCTGTGATGCAACCTGGATTGACCATATCTAGACCCACAGCTGGATGAGACATAAGGGTGGACACTCTTGGGGCTGAGAGGTTTGGTGAGGTTGGGTGAGCAAACGCAGACCCTTTAAAGTAATACTGCGTGGTACCCATCGCATGGGTCCCAAATCTCCAGGTTCAAGGGCATCTTCCTACATCAAAAACATGCATGAGAAACCCAGAAGATGGTACACCGTGTGATGGGGAAAGGTTTCTAAAACGCACCTCATTTCTCATCTCCTTGTGCCCGGGTTCGCCATTCCAGCCACTTTACTAGCAATCTCCCTACTTGGAGCATCAGCACCTTTAACCTCCTGTTCCGTACAGGTTGCAATTTGTCCTGAGGATGAACGGGAAGACGGGGAACCAACGAGAGACTAGCTCTTGGTGTCGGGACAGGCACAGGTCACTCTATTTTCCCATCAGGAAGAAGAATTAACCACAGGCTCAGCCTGCCCCCCGGAACCAGAACAGGGCCTGAAGCCATCCTGCGCTTTTGCGGCCAGCTCCCAAAAAAGCGAGTTGTAAAATGGAGGTTCAGGGCACTGCAATTCACAAACCTGCAGAGTTATAAATGATAACTCTCATCCACAAATATATTGAGGGAAGGCAAAGAAGAGGATTTGAAATCAAGGCAGAATTGCAGGAAACAGATTTCAGGAGGTAGATTCGAATCGCCTTTAAAGCACATGAAAAGCGGCAAAACGTTGACAATGATGCCCTTGGCCAAAAAGGGCGTATGCGTTTTTTCCTGAATATATTCAGGAAAAAACGCATACGCCCTTTTTGGCCAACCAAGCAACCTGGAAAGGCAAATCAGCGCTACAAACAAGTCTCGCTTCCCATCGGTCAAAAGGGCCATGCTGAAAAAAGTGTCAAAACCAGAAATGCAGGACAGGCCATGGAGAAATGGGAGCCTTGCTACACTGATGGGCGGGATGTAAATTGCCAACAGCCACTCTGGAGAAGTGTACGGTGTGTCCTGAAACATCTGAAAAACACAGCTTAGAGAGCATAGGGCACTTCCACTCATGGGGGTATAAATTGGGAAAATGAAAAATCAGCAAGACACAAGCACCCCAAAGTTTAGGGCTGCTCTGTTGACAAGGACCTCCACTTCATTCCACCTTAAATATCCAAGGAAAGAGAAAAATGGATAAAGAAGTTGTGGTCCTTATGTACAATGGAATATCACTCAGCCATGAAATCAATGTCATAAGGTTAGTAGCAGCATGATGAGTGGATTTAGGTACGACGATTCTAAGTGAAATAAGTCACACAGAAAAGGACACTTCTCATAAGGTATCACTTTTAGAGGGAATGTAAAAACCGTTACACTTGAACTGAATTACAAAACAGAACAGAGTCACACATGCAGAAAACAGACTATGGCTGCTTAACGGGAAAGGTGAGGTGGGGTGATACATAAAACAAGGGTATCAAATTAGCTCAGATACTGTTCCATAAACCCAATATGTAGTAGACAAGACCTACTCCTTGCTCAGAGAACTGGACTCAACACGCCCTATTCACCGCACAAGAATATATCTGACTAGTAATAATCTTAAAACCTATGTATTGATATCTCTCTGTTAGTGTGTCAAGTGGGTGTGAAGCGGCATAAACACAGCCGTGAAAAGCAGCTAAACCCCATTATGAAAATAAATTACTTTGAAAAACCCATGAAACAACGACAGTGAAAGAGATAGAAATTCTTACACAATGAGTTCAGGGGCTGTGATGCAACCTGGATTGACCATATCTAGACCCACAGCTGGATGAGACATAAGGGTGGACACTCTTGGGGCTGAGAGGTTTGGTGAGGTTGGGTGAGCAAACGCAGACCCTTTAAAGTAATACTGCGTGGTACCCATCGCATGGGTCCCAAATCTCCAGGTTCAAGGGCATCTTCCTACATCAAAAACATGCATGAGAAACCCAGAAGATGGTACACCGTGTGATGGGGAAAGGTTTCTAAAACGCACCTCATTTCTCATCTCCTTGTGCCCGGGTTCGCCATTCCAGCCACTTTACTAGCAATCTCCCTACTTGGAGCATCAGCACCTTTAACCTCCTGTTCCGTACAGGTTGCAATTTGTCCTGAGGATGAACGGGAAGACGGGGAACCAACGAGAGACTAGCTCTTGGTGTCGGGACAGGCACAGGTCACTCTATTTTCCCATCAGGAAGAAGAATTAACCACAGGCTCAGCCTGCCCCCCGGAACCAGAACAGGGCCTGAAGCCATCCTGCGCTTTTGCGGCCAGCTCCCAAAAAAGCGAGTTGTAAAATGGAGGTTCAGGGCACTGCAATTCACAAACCTGCAGAGTTATAAATGATAACTCTCATCCACAAATATATTGAGGGAAGGCAAAGAAGAGGATTTGAAATCAAGGCAGAATTGCAGGAAACAGATTTCAGGAGGTAGATTCGAATCGCCTTTAAAGCACATGAAAAGCGGCAAAACGTTGACAATGATGCCCTTGGCCAAAAAGGGCGTATGCGTTTTTTCCTGAATATATTCAGGAAAAAACGCATACGCCCTTTTTGGCCAACCAAGCAACCTGGAAAGGCAAATCAGCGCTACAAACAAGTCTCGCTTCCCATCGGTCAAAAGGGCCATGCTGAAAAAAGTGTCAAAACCAGAAATGCAGGACAGGCCATGGAGAAATGGGAGCCTTGCTACACTGATGGGCGGGATGTAAATTGCCAACAGCCACTCTGGAGAAGTGTACGGTGAGTCCTGAAACATCTGAAAAACACAGCTTAGAGAGCATAGGGCACTTCCACTCATGGGGGTATAAATTGGGAAAATGAAAAATCAGCAAGACACAAGCACCCCAAAGTTTAGGGCTGCTCTGTTGACAAGGACCTCCACTTCATTCCACCTTAAATATCCAAGGAAAGAGAAAAATGGATAAAGAAGTTGTGGTCCTTATGTACAATGGAATATCACTCAGCCATGAAATCAATGTCATAAGGTTAGTAGCAGCATGATGAGTGGATTTAGGTACGACGATTCTAAGTGAAATAAGTCACACAGAAAAGGACACTTCTCATAAGGTATCACTTTTAGAGGGAATGTAAAAACCGTTACACTTGAACTGAATTACAAAACAGAACAGAGTCACACATGCAGAAAACAGACTATGGCTGCTTAACGGGAAAGGTGAGGTGGGGTGATACATAAAACAAGGGTATCAAATTAGCTCAGATACTGTTCCATAAACCCAATATGTAGTAGACAAGACCTACTCCTTGCTCAGAGAACTGGACTCAACACGCCCTATTCACCGCACAAGAATATATCTGACTAGTAATAATCTTAAAACCTATGTATTGATATCTCTCTGTTAGTGTGTCAAGTGGGTGTGAAGCGGCATAAACACAGCCGTGAAAAGCAGCTAAACCCCATTATGAAAATAAATTACTTTGAAAAACCCATGAAACAACGACAGTGAAAGAGATAGAAATTCTTACACAATGAGTTCAGGGGCTGTGATGCAACCTGGATTGAGCATATCTAGACCCACAGCTGGATGAGACATAAGGGTGGACACTCTTGGGGCTGAGAGGTTTGGTGAGGTTGGGTGAGCAAACGCAGACCTTTTAAAGTAATACTGCGTGGTACCCATCGCATGGGTCCCAAATCTCCAGGTTCAAGGGCATCTTCCTACATCAAAAACATGCATGAGAAACCCAGAAGATGGTACACCGTGTGATGGGGAAAGGTTTCTAAAACGCACCTCATTTCTCATCTCCTTGTGCCCGGGTTCGCCATTCCAGCCACTTTACTAGCAATCTCCCTATTTGGAGCATCAGCACCTTTAACCTCCTGTTCCGTACAGGTTGCAATTTGTCCTGAGGATGAACGGGAAGACGGGGAACCAACGAGAGACTAGCTCTTGGTGACGGGACAGGCACAGGTCACTCTATTTTCCCATCAGGAAGAAGAATTAACCACAGGCTCAGCCTGCCCCCCGGAACCAGAACAGGGCCTGAAGCCATCCTGCGCTTTTGCGGCCAGCTCCCAAAAAAGCGAGTTGTAAAATGGAGGTTCAGGGCACTGCAATTCACAAACCTGCAGAGTTATAAATGATAACTCTCATCCACAAATATATTGAGGGAAGGCAAAGAAGAGGATTTGAAATCAAGGCAGAATTGCAGGAAACAGATTTCAGGAGGTAGATTCGAATCGCCTTTAAAGCACATGAAAAGCGGCAAAATGTTGACAATGATGCCCTTGGCCAAAAAGGGCGTATGCGTTTTTTCCTGAATATATTCAGGAAAAAACGCATACGCCCTTTTTGGCCAACCAAGCAACCTGGAAAGGCAAATCAGCGCTACAAACAAGTCTCGCTTCCCATCGGTCAAAAGGGCCATGCTGAAAAAAGTGTCAAAACCAGAAATGCAGGACAGGCCATGGAGAAATGGGAGCCTTGCTACACTGATGGGCGGGATGTAAATTGCCAACAGCCACTCTGGAGAAGTGTACGGTGAGTCCTGAAACATCTGAAAAACACAGCTTAGAGAGCATAGGGCACTTCCACTCATGGGGGTATAAATTGGGAAAATGAAAAATCAGCAAGACACAAGCACCCCAAAGTTGAGGGCTGCTCTGTTGACAAGGACCTCCACTTCATTCCACCTTAAATATCCAAGGAAAGAGAAAAATGGATAAAGAAGTTGTGGTCCTTATGTACAATGGAATATCACTCAGCCATGAAATCAATGTCATAAGGTTAGTAGCAGCATGATGAGTGGATTTAGGTACGACGATTCTAACTGAAATAAGTCACACAGAAAAGGACACTTCTCATAAGGTATCACTTTTAGAGGGAATGTAAAAACCGTTACACTTGAACTGAATTACAAAACAGAACAGAGTCACACATGCAGAAAACAGACTATGGCTGCTTAACGGGAAAGGTGAGGTGGGGTGATACATAAAACAAGGGTATCAAATTAGCTCAGATACCGTTCCATAAACCCAATATGTAGTAGACAAGACCTACTCCTTGCTCAGAGAACTGGACTCAACACGCCCTATTCACCGCACAAGAATATATCTGACTAGTAATAATCTTAAAACCTATGTATTGATATCTCTCTGTTAGTGTGTCAAGTGGGTGTAAAGCGGCATAAACACAGCCGTTAAAAGCAGCTAAACCCCATTATGAAAATAAATTACTTTGAAAAACCCATGAAACAACGACAGTGAAAGAGACAGAAATTCTTACACAATGCGTTCAGGGGCTGTGATGCAACCTGGATTGACCATATCTAGACCCACAGCTGAATGAGACATAAGGGTGGACACTCTTGGGGCTGAGAGGTTTGGTGAGGTTGGGTGAGCAAACACAGACCCTTTAAAGTAATACTGCATGGTACCCATCGCATGGGTCCCAAATCTCCAGCTTCAAGGGCATCTTCCTACATTGAAAACATGCATGAGAAACCCAGAAGATAGTACACCGTGTGATGGGGAAAGGTTTCTAAAACGCACCTCATTTCTCATCTCCTTGTGCCCGGGTTCGCCATTCCAGCCGCTTTACTAGCAATCTCCCTACTTGGAAAATCAGCACCTTTAACCTCCTGTTCCGTACAGGTTGCAATTTGTCCTGAGGATGAACGGGAAGACGGGGAACCAACGAGAGACTAGCTCTTGGTGTTGGGACAGGCACAGGTCACTCTATTTTCCCATCAGGAAGAAGAATTAACCACAGGCTCAGCCTGCCCCCCGGAACCAGAACAGGGCCTGAAGCCATCCTGCGCTTTTGCGGCCAGCTCCCAAAAAAGCGAGTTGTAAAATGGAGGTCCAGGGCACTGCAATTCACAAACCTGCAGAGTTATAAATGATAACTCTCGTCCACAAATATATTGAGGGAAGGCAAAGAAGAGGATTTGAAATCAAGGCAGAATTGCAGGAAACAGATTTCAGGAGGTAGATTCGAATCGCCTTTAAAGCACATGAAAAGCGGCAAAACGTTGACAATGATGCCCTTGGCCAAAAAGGGCGTATGCGTTTTTTCCTGAATATATTCAGGAAAAAACGCATATGCCCTTTTTGGCCAACCAAGCAACCTGGAAAGGCAAATCAGCACTACAAAGAAGTCTCGCTTCCCATCGGTCAAAAGGGCCATGCTGAAAAAAGTGTCAAAACCAGAAATGCAGGACAGGCCATGGAGAAATGGGAGCCTTGCTACACTGATGGGCGGGATGTAAATTGCCAACAGCCTCTCTGGAGAAGTGTACGGTGAGTCCTGAAACATCTGAAAAACACAGCTTAGAGAGCATAGGGCACTTCCACTCATGGGGGTATAAATTGGGAAAATGAAAAATCAGCAAGACACAAGCACCCCAAAGTTTAGGGCTGCTCTGTTGACAAGGACCTCCACTTCATTCCACCTTAAATATCCAAGGAAAGAGAAAAATGGATAAAGAAGTTGTGGTCCTTATGTACAATGGAATATCACTCAGCCATGAAATCAATGTCATAAGGCTAGTAGCAGCATGATGAGTGGATTTAGGTACGACGATTCTAAGTGAAATAAGTCACACAGAAAAGGACACTTCTCATAAGGTATCACTTTTAGAGGGAATGTAAAAACCGTTACACTTGAACTGAATTACAAAACAGAACAGAGTCACACATGCAGAAAACAGACTATGGCTGCTTAACGGGAAAGGTGAGGTGGGGTGATACATAAAACAAGGGTATCAAATTAGCTCAGATACTGTTCCATAAACCCAATATGTAGTAGACAAGACCTACTCCTTGCTCAGAGAACTGGACTCAACACGCCCTATTCACCGCACAAGAATATATCTGACTAGTAATAATCTTAAAACCTATGTATTGATATCTCTCTGTTAGTGTGTCAAGTGGGTGTGAAGCGGCATAAACACAGCCGTGAAAAGCAGCTAAACCCCATTATGAAAATAAATTACTTTGAAAAACCCATGAAACAACGACAGTGAAAGAGATAGAAATTCTTACACAATGAGTTCAGGGGCTGTGATGCAACCTGGATTGACCATATCTAGACCCACAGCTGGATGAGACATAAGGGTGGACACTCTTGGGGCTGAGAGGTTTGGTGAGGTTGGGTGAGCAAACGCAGACCCTTTAAAGTAATACTGCGTGGTACCCATCGCATGGGTCCCAAATCTCCAGGTTCAAGGGCATCTTCCTACATCAAAAACATGCATGAGAAACCCAGAAGATGGTACACCGTGTGATGGGGAAAGGTTTCTAAAACGCACCTCATTTCTCATCTCCTTGTGCCCGGGTTCGCCATTCCAGCCACTTTACTAGCAATCTCCCTACTTGGAGCATCAGCACCTTTAACCTCCTGTTCCGTACAGGTTGCAATTTGTCCTGAGGATGAACGGGAAGACGGGGAACCAACGAGAGACTAGCTCTTGGTGTCGGGACAGGCACAGGTCACTCTATTTTCCCATCAGGAAGAAGAATTAACCACAGGCTCAGCCTGCCCCCCGGAACCAGAACAGGGCCTGAAGCCATCCTGCGCTTTTGCGGCCAGCTCCCAAAAAAGCGAGTTGTAAAATGGAGGTTCAGGGCACTGCAATTCACAAACCTGCAGAGTTATAAATGATAACTCTCATCCACAAATATATTGAGGGAAGGCAAAGAAGAGGATTTGAAATCAAGGCAGAATTGCAGGAAACAGATTTCAGGAGGTAGATTCGAATCGCCTTTAAAGCACATGAAAAGCGGCAAAACGTTGACAATGATGCCCTTGGCCAAAAAGGGCGTATGCGTTTTTTCCTGAATATATTCAGGAAAAAACGCATACGCCCTTTTTGGCCAACCAAGCAACCTGGAAAGGCAAATCAGCGCTACAAACAAGTCTCGCTTCCCATCGGTCAAAAGGGCCATGCTGAAAAAAGTGTCAAAACCAGAAATGCAGGACAGGCCATGGAGAAATGGGAGCCTTGCTACACTGATGGGCGGGATGTAAATTGCCAACAGCCACTCTGGAGAAGTGTACGGTGTGTCCTGAAACATCTGAAAAACACAGCTTAGAGAGCATAGGGCACTTCCACTCATGGGGGTATAAATTGGGAAAATGAAAAATCAGCAAGACACAAGCACCCCAAAGTTTAGGGCTGCTCTGTTGACAAGGACCTCCACTTCATTCCACCTTAAATATCCAAGGAAAGAGAAAAATGGATAAAGAAGTTGTGGTCCTTATGTACAATGGAATATCACTCAGCCATGAAATCAATGTCATAAGGTTAGTAGCAGCATGATGAGTGGATATAGGTACGACGATTCTAAGTGAAATAAGTCACACAGAAAAGGACACTTCTCATAAGGTATCACTTTTAGAGGGAATGTAAAAACCGTTACACTTGAACTGAATTACAAAACAGAACAGAGTCACACATGCAGAAAACAGACTATGGCTGCTTAACGGGAAAGGTGAGGTGGGGTGATACATAAAACAAGGGTATCAAATTAGCTCAGATACTGTTCCATAAACCCAATATGTAGTAGACAAGACCTACTCCTTGCTCAGAGAACTGGACTCAACACGCCCTATTCACCGCACAAGAATATATCTGACTAGTAATAATCTTAAAACCTATGTATTGATATCTCTCTGTTAGTGTGTCAAGTGGGTGTGAAGCGGCATAAACACAGCCGTGAAAAGCAGCTAAACCCCATTATGAAAATAAATTACTTTGAAAAACCCATGAAACAACGACAGTGAAAGAGATAGAAATTCTTACACAATGAGTTCAGGGGCTGTGATGCAACCTGGATTGACCATATCTAGACCCACAGCTGGATGAGACATAAGGGTGGACACTCTTGGGGCTGAGAGGTTTGGTGAGGTTGGGTGAGCAAACGCAGACCCTTTAAAGTAATACTGCGTGGTACCCATCGCATGGGTCCCAAATCTCCAGGTTCAAGGGCATCTTCCTACATCAAAAACATGCATGAGAAACCCAGAAGATGGTACACCGTGTGATGGGGAAAGGTTTCTAAAACGCACCTCATTTCTCATCTCCTTGTGCCCGGGTTCGCCATTCCAGCCACTTTACTAGCAATCTCCCTACTTGGAGCATCAGCACCTTTAACCTCCTGTTCCGTACAGGTTGCAATTTGTCCTGAGGATGAACGGGAAGACGGGGAACCAACGAGAGACTAGCTCTTGGTGTCGGGACAGGCACAGGTCACTCTATTTTCCCATCAGGAAGAAGAATTGACCACAGGCTCAGCCTGCCCCCCGGAACCAGAACAGGGCCTGAAGCCATCCTGCGCTTTTGCGGCCAGCTCCCAAAAAAGCGAGTTGTAAAATGGAGGTTCAGGGCACTGCAATTCACAAACCTGCAGAGTTATAAATGATAACTCTCATCCACAAATATATTGAGGGAAGGCAAAGAAGAGGATTTGAAATCAAGGCAGAATTGCAGGAAACAGATTTCAGGAGGTAGATTCGAATCGCCTTTAAAGCACATGAAAAGCGGCAAAACGTTGACAATGATGCCCTTGGCCAAAAAGGGCATATGCGTTTTTTCCTGAATATATTCAGGAAAAAACGCATACGCCCTTTTTGGCCAACCAAGCAACCTGGAAAGGCAAATCAGCGCTACAAACAAGTCTCGCTTCCCATCGGTCAAAAGGGCCATGCTGAAAAAAGTGTCAAAACCAGAAATGCAGGACAGGCCATGGAGAAATGGGAGCCTTGCTACACTGATGGGCGGGATGTAAATTGCCAACAGCCACTCTGGAGAAGTGTACGGTGAGTCCTGAAACATCTGAAAAACACAGCTTAGAGAGCATAGGGCACTTCCACTCATGGGGGTATAAATTGGGAAAATGAAAAATCAGCAAGACACAAGCACCCCAAAGTTTAGGGCTGCTCTGTTGACAAGGACCTCCACTTCATTCCACCTTAAATATCCAAGGAAAGAGAAAAATGGATAAAGAAGTTGTGGTCCTTATGTACAATGGAATATCACTCAGCCATGAAATCAATGTCATAAGGTTAGTAGCAGCATGATGAGTGGATTTAGGTACGACGATTCTAAGTGAAATAAGTCACACAGAAAAGGACACTTCTCATAAGGTATCACTTTTAGAGGGAATGTAAAAACCGTTACACTTGAACTGAATTACAAAACAGAACAGAGTCACACATGCAGAAAACAGACTATGGCTGCTTAACGGGAAAGGTGAGGTGGGGTGATACATAAAACAAGGGTATCAAATTAGCTCAGATACTGTTCCATAAACCCAATATGTAGTAGACAAGACCTACTCCTTGCTCAGAGAACTGGACTCAACACGCCCTATTCACCGCACAAGAATATATCTGACTAGTAATAATCTTAAAACCTATGTATTGATATCTCTCTGTTAGTGTGTCAAGTGGGTGTGAAGCGGCATAAACACAGCCGTGAAAAGCAGCTAAACCCCATTATGAAAATAAATTACTTTGAAAAACCCATGAAACAACGACAGTGAAAGAGATAGAAATTCTTACACAATGAGTTCAGGGGCTGTGATGCAACCTGGATTGAGCATATCTAGACCCACAGCTGGATGAGACATAAGGGTGGACACTCTTGGGGCTGAGAGGTTTGGTGAGGTTGGGTGAGCAAACGCAGACCTTTTAAAGTAATACTGCGTGGTACCCATCGCATGGGTCCCAAATCTCCAGGTTCAAGGGCATCTTCCTACATCAAAAACATGCATGAGAAACCCAGAAGATGGTACACCGTGTGATGGGGAAAGGTTTCTAAAACGCACCTCATTTCTCATCTCCTTGTGCCCGGGTTCGCCATTCCAGCCACTTTACTAGCAATCTCCCTATTTGGAGCATCAGCACCTTTAACCTCCTGTTCCGTACAGGTTGCAATTTGTCCTGAGGATGAACGGGAAGACGGGGAACCAACGAGAGACTAGCTCTTGGTGACGGGACAGGCACAGGTCACTCTATTTTCCCATCAGGAAGAAGAATTAACCACAGGCTCAGCCTGCCCCCCGGAACCAGAACAGGGCCTGAAGCCATCCTGCGCTTTTGCGGCCAGCTCCCAAAAAAGCGAGTTGTAAAATGGAGGTTCAGGGCACTGCAATTCACAAACCTGCAGAGTTATAAATGATAACTCTCATCCACAAATATATTGAGGGAAGGCAAAGAAGAGGATTTGAAATCAAGGCAGAATTGCAGGAAACAGATTTCAGGAGGTAGATTCGAATCGCCTTTAAAGCACATGAAAAGCGGCAAAATGTTGACAATGATGCCCTTGGCCAAAAAGGGCGTATGCGTTTTTTCCTGAATATATTCAGGAAAAAACGCATACGCCCTTTTTGGCCAACCAAGCAACCTGGAAAGGCAAATCAGCGCTACAGAGAAGTCTCGCTTCCCATCGGTCAAAAGGGCCATGCTGAAAAAAGTGTCAAAACCAGAAATGCAGGACAGGCCATGGAGAAATGAGAGCCTTGCTACACTGATGGGCGGGATGTAAATTGCCAACAGCCACTCTGGAGAAGTGTACGGTGTGTCCTGAAACATCTGAAAAACACAGCTTAGAGAGCATAGGGCACTTCCACTCATGGGGGTATAAATTGGGAAAATGAAAAATCAGCAAGACACAAGCACCCCAAAGTTGAGGGCTGCTCTGTTGACAAGGACCTCCACTTCATTCCACCTTAAATATCCAAGGAAAGAGAAAAATGGATAAAGAAGTTGTGGTCCTTATGTACAATGGAATATCACTCAGCCATGAAATCAATGTCATAAGGTTAGTAGCAGCATGATGAGTGGATTTAGGTACGACGATTCTAAGTGAAATAAGTCACACAGAAAAGGACACTTCTCATAAGGTATCACTTTTAGAGGGAATGTAAAAACCGTTACACTTGAACTGAATTACAAAACAGAACAGAGTCACACATGCAGAAAACAGACTATGGCTGCTTAACGGGAAAGGTGAGGTGGGGTGATACATAAAACAAGGGTATCAAATTAGCTCAGATACTGTTCCATAAACCCAATATGTAGTAGACAAGACCTACTCCTTGCTCAGAGAACTGGACTCAACACGCCCTATTCACCGCACAAGAATATATCTGACTAGTAATAATCTTAAAACCTATGTATTGATATCTCTCTGTTAGTGTGTCAAGTGGGTGTAAAGCGGCATAAACACAGCCGTTAAAAGCAGCTAAACCCCATTATGAAAATAAATTACTTTGAAAAACCCATGAAACAACGACAGTGAAAGAGACAGAAATTCTTACACAATGAGTTCAGGGGCTGTGATGCAACCTGGATTGACCATATCTAGACCCACAGCTGGATGAGACATAAGGGTGGACACTCTTGGGGCTGAGAGGTTTGGTGAGGTTGGGTGAGCAAACGCAGACCCTTTAAAGTAATACTGCGTGGTACCCATCGCATGGGTCCCAAATCTCCAGGTTCAAGGGCATCTTCCTACATCGAAAACATGCATGAGAAACCCAGAAGATGGTACACCGTGTGATGGGGAAAGGTTTCTAAAACGCACCTCATTTCTCATCTCCTTGTGCCCGGGTTCGCCATTCCAGCCGATTTACTAGCAATCTCCCTACTTGGAGCATCAGCACCTTTAACCTCCTGTTCCGTACAGGTTGCAATTTGTCCTGAGGATGAACGGGAAGACGGGGAACCAACGAGAGACTAGCTCTTGGTGTCGGGATAGGCACAGGTAACTCTATTTTCCCATCAGGAAGAAGAATTAACCACAGGCTCAGCCTGCCCCCCGGAACCAGAACAGGGCCTGAAGCCATCCTGCGCTTTTGCGGCCAGCTCCCAAAAAAGCGAGTTGTAAAATGGAGGTTCAGGGCACTGCAATTCACAAACCTGCAGAGTTATAAATGATAACTCTCGTCCACAAATATATTGAGGGAAGGCAAAGAAGAGGATTTGAAATCAAGGCAGAATTGCACGAAACAGATTTCAGGAGGTAGATACGAATCGCCTTTAAAGCACATGAAAAGCGGCAAAACGTTGACAATGATGCCCTTGGCCAAAAAGGGCGTATGCGTTTTTTCCTGAATATATTCAGGAAAAAACGCATACGCCCTTTTTGGCCAACCAAGCAACCTGGAAAGGCAAATCAGCGCTACAGAGAAGTCTTGCTTCCCATCGGTCAAAAGGGCCATGCTGAAAAAAGTGTCAAAACCAGAAATGCAGGACAGGCCATGGAGAAATGGGAGCCTTGCTACACTGATGGGCGGGATGTAAATTGCCAACAGCCACTCTGGAGAAGTGTACGGTGAGTCCTGAAACATCTAAAAAACACAGCTTAGAGAGCATAGGGCACTTCCACTCATGGGGGTATAAATTGGGAAAATGAAAAATCAGCAAGACACAAGCACCCCAAAGTTGAGGGCTGCTCTGTTGACAAGGACCTCCACTTCATTCCACCTTCAATATCCCAGGAAAGAGAAAAATGGATAAAGAAGTTGTGGTCCTTATGTACAATGGAATATCACTCAGCCATGAAATCAATGTCATAAGGTTAGTAGCAGCATGATGAGTGGATTTAGGTACGACGATTCTAAGTGAAATAAGTCACACAGAAAAGGACACTTCTCATAAGGTATCACTTTTAGAGGGAATGTAAAAACCGTTACACTTGAACTGAATTACAAAACAGAACAGAGTCACACATGCAGAAAACAGACTATGGCTGCTTAACGGGAAAGGTGAGGTGGGGTGATACATAAAACAAGGGTATCAAATTAGCTCAGATACCGTTCCATAAACCCAATATGTAATAGACAAGACCTACTCCTTGCTCAGAGAACTGGACTCAACACGCCCTATTCACCGCACAAGAATATATCTGACTAGTAATAATCTTAAAACCTATGTATTGATATCTCTCTGTTAGTGTGTCAAGTGGGTGTAAAGCGGCATAAACACAGCAGTGAAAAGCAGCTAAACCCCATTATGAAAATAAATTACTTTGAAAAACCCATGAAACAACGACAGTGAAAGAGACAGAAATTCTTACACAATGCGTTCAGGGGCTGTGATGCAACCTGGATTGACCATATCTAGACCCACAGCTGGATGAGACATAAGGGTGGACACTCTTGGGGCTGAGAGGTTTGGTGAGGTTGGGTGAGCAAACACAGACCCTTTAAAGTAATACTGCGTGGTACCCATCGAATGGGTCCCAAATCTCCAGCTTCAAGGGCATCTTCCTACATTGAAAACATGCATGAGAAACCCAGAAGATAGTATACCGTGTGATGGGGAAAGGTTTCTAAAACGCACCTCATTTCTCATCTCCTTGTGCCCGGGTTCGCCATTCCAGCCGCTTTACTAGCAATCTCCCTACTTGGAAAATCAGCACCTTTAACCTCCTGTTCCGTACAGGTTGCAATTTGTCCTGAGGATGAACGGGAAGACGGGGAACCAACGAGAGACTAGCTCTTGGTGTTGGGACAGGCACAGGTCACTCTATTTTCCCATCAGGAAGAAGAATTAACCACAGGCTCAGCCTGCCCCCCGGAACCAGAACAGGGCCTGAAGCCATCCTGCGCTTTTGCGGCCAGCTCCCAAAAAAGCGAGTTGTAAAATGGAGGTTCAGGGCACTGCAATTCACAAACCTGCAGAGTTATAAATGATAACTCTCATCCACAAATATATTGAGGGAAGGCAAAGAAGAGGATTTGAAATCAAGGCAGAATTGCAGGAAACAGATTTCAGGAGGTAGATTCGAATCGCCTTTAAAGCACATGAAAAGCGGCAAAACGTTGACAATGATGCCCTTGGCCAAAAAGGGCATATGCGTTTTTTCCTGAATATATTCAGGAAAAAACGCATACGCCCTTTTTGGCCAACCAAGCAACCTGGAAAGGCAAATCAGCGCTACAAACAAGTCTCGCTTCCCATCGGTCAAAAGGGCCATGCTGAAAAAAGTGTCAAAACCAGAAATGCAGGACAGGCCATGGAGAAATGGGAGCCTTGCTACACTGATGGGCGGGATGTAAATTGCCAACAGCCACTCTGGAGAAGTGTACGGTGAGTCCTGAAACATCTGAAAAACACAGCTTAGAGAGCATAGGGCACTTCCACTCATGGGGGTATAAATTGGGAAAATGAAAAATCAGCAAGACACAAGCACCCCAAAGTTTAGGGCTGCTCTGTTGACAAGGACCTCCACTTCATTCCACCTTAAATATCCAAGGAAAGAGAAAAATGGATAAAGAAGTTGTGGTCCTTATGTACAATGGAATATCACTCAGCCATGAAATCAATGTCATAAGGTTAGTAGCAGCATGATGAGTGGATTTAGGTACGACGATTCTAAGTGAAATAAGTCACACAGAAAAGGACACTTCTCATAAGGTATCACTTTTAGAGGGAATGTAAAAACCGTTACACTTGAACTGAATTACAAAACAGAACAGAGTCACACATGCAGAAAACAGACTATGGCTGCTTAACGGGAAAGGTGAGGTGGGGTGATACATAAAACAAGGGTATCAAATTAGCTCAGATACTGTTCCATAAACCCAATATGTAGTAGACAAGACCTACTCCTTGCTCAGAGAACTGGACTCAACACGCCCTATTCACCGCACAAGAATATATCTGACTAGTAATAATCTTAAAACCTATGTATTGATATCTCTCTGTTAGTGTGTCAAGTGGGTGTGAAGCGGCATAAACACAGCCGTGAAAAGCAGCTAAACCCCATTATGAAAATAAATTACTTTGAAAAACCCATGAAACAACGACAGTGAAAGAGATAGAAATTCTTACACAATGAGTTCAGGGGCTGTGATGCAACCTGGATTGAGCATATCTAGACCCACAGCTGGATGAGACATAAGGGTGGACACTCTTGGGGCTGAGAGGTTTGGTGAGGTTGGGTGAGCAAACGCAGACCTTTTAAAGTAATACTGCGTGGTACCCATCGCATGGGTCCCAAATCTCCAGGTTCAAGGGCATCTTCCTACATCAAAAACATGCATGAGAAACCCAGAAGATGGTACACCGTGTGATGGGGAAAGGTTTCTAAAACGCACCTCATTTCTCATCTCCTTGTGCCCGGGTTCGCCATTCCAGCCACTTTACTAGCAATCTCCCTATTTGGAGCATCAGCACCTTTAACCTCCTGTTCCGTACAGGTTGCAATTTGTCCTGAGGATGAACGGGAAGACGGGGAACCAACGAGAGACTAGCTCTTGGTGACGGGACAGGCACAGGTCACTCTATTTTCCCATCAGGAAGAAGAATTAACCACAGGCTCAGCCTGCCCCCCGGAACCAGAACAGGGCCTGAAGCCATCCTGCGCTTTTGCGGCCAGCTCCCAAAAAAGCGAGTTGTAAAATGGAGGTTCAGGGCACTGCAATTCACAAACCTGCAGAGTTATAAATGATAACTCTCATCCACAAATATATTGAGGGAAGGCAAAGAAGAGGATTTGAAATCAAGGCAGAATTGCAGGAAACAGATTTCAGGAGGTAGATTCGAATCGCCTTTAAAGCACATGAAAAGCGGCAAAATGTTGACAATGATGCCCTTGGCCAAAAAGGGCGTATGCGTTTTTTCCTGAATATATTCAGGAAAAAACGCATACGCCCTTTTTGGCCAACCAAGCAACCTGGAAAGGCAAATCAGCGCTACAGAGAAGTCTCGCTTCCCATCGGTCAAAAGGGCCATGCTGAAAAAAGTGTCAAAACCAGAAATGCAGGACAGGCCATGGAGAAATGAGAGCCTTGCTACACTGATGGGCGGGATGTAAATTGCCAACAGCCACTCTGGAGAAGTGTACGGTGTGTCCTGAAACATCTGAAAAACACAGCTTAGAGAGCATAGGGCACTTCCACTCATGGGGGTATAAATTGGGAAAATGAAAAATCAGCAAGACACAAGCACCCCAAAGTTGAGGGCTGCTCTGTTGACAAGGACCTCCACTTCATTCCACCTTAAATATCCAAGGAAAGAGAAAAATGGATAAAGAAGTTGTGGTCCTTATGTACAATGGAATATCACTCAGCCATGAAATCAATGTCATAAGGTTAGTAGCAGCATGATGAGTGGATTTAGGTACGACGATTCTAAGTGAAATAAGTCACACAGAAAAGGACACTTCTCATAAGGTATCACTTTTAGAGGGAATGTAAAAACCGTTACACTTGAACTGAATTACAAAACAGAACAGAGTCACACATGCAGAAAACAGACTATGGCTGCTTAACGGGAAAGGTGAGGTGGGGTGATACATAAAACAAGGGTATCAAATTAGCTCAGATACTGTTCCATAAACCCAATATGTAGTAGACAAGACCTACTCCTTGCTCAGAGAACTGGACTCAACACGCCCTATTCACCGCACAAGAATATATCTGACTAGTAATAATCTTAAAACCTATGTATTGATATCTCTCTGTTAGTGTGTCAAGTGGGTGTAAAGCGGCATAAACACAGCCGTTAAAAGCAGCTAAACCCCATTATGAAAATAAATTACTTTGAAAAACCCATGAAACAACGACAGTGAAAGAGACAGAAATTCTTACACAATGAGTTCAGGGGCTGTGATGCAACCTGGATTGACCATATCTAGACCCACAGCTGGATGAGACATAAGGGTGGACACTCTTGGGGCTGAGAGGTTTGGTGAGGTTGGGTGAGCAAACGCAGACCCTTTAAAGTAATACTGCGTGGTACCCATCGCATGGGTCCCAAATCTCCAGGTTCAAGGGCATCTTCCTACATCGAAAACATGCATGAGAAACCCAGAAGATGGTACACCGTGTGATGGGGAAAGGTTTCTAAAACGCACCTCATTTCTCATCTCCTTGTGCCCGGGTTCGCCATTCCAGCCGATTTACTAGCAATCTCCCTACTTGGAGCATCAGCACCTTTAACCTCCTGTTCCGTACAGGTTGCAATTTGTCCTGAGGATGAACGGGAAGACGGGGAACCAACGAGAGACTAGCTCTTGGTGTCGGGATAGGCACAGGTAACTCTATTTTCCCATCAGGAAGAAGAATTAACCACAGGCTCAGCCTGCCCCCCGGAACCAGAACAGGGCCTGAAGCCATCCTGCGCTTTTGCGGCCAGCTCCCAAAAAAGCGAGTTGTAAAATGGAGGTTCAGGGCACTGCAATTCACAAACCTGCAGAGTTATAAATGATAACTCTCGTCCACAAATATATTGAGGGAAGGCAAAGAAGAGGATTTGAAATCAAGGCAGAATTGCACGAAACAGATTTCAGGAGGTAGATACGAATCGCCTTTAAAGCACATGAAAAGCGGCAAAACGTTGACAATGATGCCCTTGGCCAAAAAGGGCGTATGCGTTTTTTCCTGAATATATTCAGGAAAAAACGCATACGCCCTTTTTGGCCAACCAAGCAACCTGGAAAGGCAAATCAGCGCTACAGAGAAGTCTTGCTTCCCATCGGTCAAAAGGGCCATGCTGAAAAAAGTGTCAAAACCAGAAATGCAGGACAGGCCATGGAGAAATGGGAGCCTTGCTACACTGATGGGCGGGATGTAAATTGCCAACAGCCACTCTGGAGAAGTGTACGGTGAGTCCTGAAACATCTAAAAAACACAGCTTAGAGAGCATAGGGCACTTCCACTCATGGGGGTATAAATTGGGAAAATGAAAAATCAGCAAGACACAAGCACCCCAAAGTTGAGGGCTGCTCTGTTGACAAGGACCTCCACTTCATTCCACCTTCAATATCCCAGGAAAGAGAAAAATGGATAAAGAAGTTGTGGTCCTTATGTACAATGGAATATCACTCAGCCATGAAATCAATGTCATAAGGTTAGTAGCAGCATGATGAGTGGATTTAGGTACGACGATTCTAAGTGAAATAAGTCACACAGAAAAGGACACTTCTCATAAGGTATCACTTTTAGAGGGAATGTAAAAACCGTTACACTTGAACTGAATTACAAAACAGAACAGAGTCACACATGCAGAAAACAGACTATGGCTGCTTAACGGGAAAGGTGAGGTGGGGTGATACATAAAACAAGGGTATCAAATTAGCTCAGATACCGTTCCATAAACCCAATATGTAATAGACAAGACCTACTCCTTGCTCAGAGAACTGGACTCAACACGCCCTATTCACCGCACAAGAATATATCTGACTAGTAATAATCTTAAAACCTATGTATTGATATCTCTCTGTTAGTGTGTCAAGTGGGTGTAAAGCGGCATAAACACAGCAGTGAAAAGCAGCTAAACCCCATTATGAAAATAAATTACTTTGAAAAACCCATGAAACAACGACAGTGAAAGAGACAGAAATTCTTACACAATGCGTTCAGGGGCTGTGATGCAACCTGGATTGACCATATCTAGACCCACAGCTGGATGAGACATAAGGGTGGACACTCTTGGGGCTGAGAGGTTTGGTGAGGTTGGGTGAGCAAACACAGACCCTTTAAAGTAATACTGCGTGGTACCCATCGAATGGGTCCCAAATCTCCAGCTTCAAGGGCATCTTCCTACATTGAAAACATGCATGAGAAACCCAGAAGATAGTATACCGTGTGATGGGGAAAGGTTTCTAAAACGCACCTCATTTCTCATCTCCTTGTGCCCGGGTTCGCCATTCCAGCCGCTTTACTAGCAATCTCCCTACTTGGAAAATCAGCACCTTTAACCTCCTGTTCCGTACAGGTTGCAATTTGTCCTGAGGATGAACGGGAAGACGGGGAACCAACGAGAGACTAGCTCTTGGTGTTGGGACAGGCACAGGTCACTCTATTTTCCCATCAGGAAGAAGAATTAACCACAGGCTCAGCCTGCCCCCCGGAACCAGAACAGGGCCTGAAGCCATCCTGCGCTTTTGCGGCCAGCTCCCAAAAAAGCGAGTTGTAAAATGGAGGTTCAGGGCACTGCAATTCACAAACCTGCAGAGTTATAAATGATAACTCTCATCCACAAATATATTGAGGGAAGGCAAAGAAGAGGATTTGAAATCAAGGCAGAATTGCAGGAAACAGATTTCAGGAGGTAGATTCGAATCGCCTTTAAAGCACATGAAAAGCGGCAAAACGTTGAGAATGATGCCCTTGGCCAAAAAGGGCGTATGCGTTTTTTCCTGAATATATTCAGGAAAAAACGCATACGCCCTTTTTGGCCAACCAAGCAACCTGGAAAGGCAAATCAGCGCTACAAACAAGTCTCGCTTCCCATCGGTCAAAAGGGCCATGCTGAAAAAAGTGTCAAAACCAGAAATGCAGGACAGGCCATGGAGAAATGGGAGCCTTGCTACACTGATGGGCGGGATGTAAATTGCCAACAGCCACTCTGGAGAAGTGTACGGTGAGTCCTGAAACATCTGAAAAACACAGCTTAGAGAGCATAGGGCACTTCCACTCATGGGGGTATAAATTGGGAAAATGAAAAATCAGCAAGACACAAGCACCCCAAAGTTTAGGGCTGCTCTGTTGACAAGGACCTCCACTTCATTCCACCTTAAATATCCAAGGAAAGAGAAAAATGGATAAAGAAGTTGTGGTCCTTATGTACAATGGAATATCACTCAGCCATGAAATCAATGTCATAAGGTTAGTAGCAGCATGATGAGTGGATTTAGGTACGACGATTCTAAGTGAAATAAGTCACACAGAAAAGGACACTTCTCATAAGGTATCACTTTTAGAGGGAATGTAAAAACCGTTACACTTGAACTGAATTACAAAACAGAACAGAGTCACACATGCAGAAAACAGACTATGGCTGCTTAACGGGAAAGGTGAGGTGGGGTGATACATAAAACAAGGGTATCAAATTAGCTCAGATACTGTTCCATAAACCCAATATGTAGTAGACAAGACCTACTCCTTGCTCAGAGAACTGGACTCAACACGCCCTATTCACCGCACAAGAATATATCTGACTAGTAATAATCTTAAAACCTATGTATTGATATCTCTCTGTTAGTGTGTCAAGTGGGTGTGAAGCGGCATAAACACAGCCGTGAAAAGCAGCTAAACCCCATTATGAAAATAAATTACTTTGAAAAACCCATGAAACAACGACAGTGAAAGAGACAGAAATTCTTACACAATGAGTTCAGGGGCTGTGATGCAACCTGGATTGACCATATCTAGACCCACAGCTGGATGAGACATAAGGGTGGACACTCTTGGGGCTGAGAGGTTTGGTGAGGTTGGGTGAGCAAACGCAGACCCTTTAAAGTAATACTGCGTGGTACCCATCGCATGGGTCCCAAATCTCCAGGTTCAAGGGCATCTTCCTACATCAAAAACATGCATGAGAAACCCAGAAGATGGTACACCGTGTGATGGGGAAAGGTTTCTAAAACGCACCTCATTTCTCATCTCCTTGTGCCCGGGTTCGCCATTCCAGCCACTTTACTAGCAATCTCCCTATTTGGAGCATCAGCACCTTTAACCTCCTGTTCCGTACAGGTTGCAATTTGTCCTGAGGATGAACGGGAAGACGGGGAACCAACGAGAGACTAGCTCTTGGTGACGGGACAGGCACAGGTCACTCTATTTTCCCATCAGGAAGAAGAATTAACCACAGGCTCAGCCTGCCCCCCGGAACCAGAACAGGGCCTGAAGCCATCCTGCGATTTGCGGCCAGCTCCCAAAAAAGCGAGTTGTAAAATGGAGGTTCAGGGCACTGCAATTCACAAACCTGCAGAGTTATAAATGATAACTCTCATCCACAAATATATTGAGGGAAGGCAAAGAAGAGGATTTGAAATCAAGGCAGAATTGCACGAAACAGATTTCAGGAGGTAGATTCGAATCGCCTTTAAAGCACATGAAAAGCGGCAAAATGTTGACAATGATGCCCTTGGCCAAAAAGGGCGTATGCGTTTTTTCCTGAATATATTCAGGAAAAAACGCATACGCCCTTTTTGGCCAACCAAGCAACCTGGAAAGGCAAATCAGCGCTACAGAGAAGTCTCGCTTCCCATCGGTCAAAAGGGCCATGCTGAAAAAAGTGTCAAAACCAGAAATGCAGGACAGGCCATGGAGAAATGAGAGCCTTGCTACACTGATGGGCGGGATGTAAATTGCCAACAGCCACTCTGGAGAAGTGTACGGTGTGTCCTGAAACATCTGAAAAACACAGCTTAGAGAGCATAGGGCACTTCCACTCATGGGGGTATAAATTGGGAAAATGAAAAATCAGCAAGACACAAGCACCCCAAAGTTGAGGGCTGCTCTGTTGACAAGGACCTCCACTTCATTCCACCTTAAATATCCAAGGAAAGAGAAAAATGGATAAAGAAGTTGTGGTCCTTATGTACAATGGAATATCACTCAGCCATGAAATCAATGTCATAAGGTTAGTAGCAGCATGATGAGTGGATTTAGGTACGACGATTCTAAGTGAAATAAGTCACACAGAAAAGGACACTTCTCATAAGGTATCACTTTTAGAGGGAATGTAAAAACCGTTACACTTGAACTGAATTACAAAACAGAACAGAGTCACACATGCAGAAAACAGACTATGGCTGCTTAACGGGAAAGGTGAGGTGGGGTGATACATAAAACAAGGGTATCAAATTAGCTCAGATACCGTTCCATAAACCCAATATGTAGTAGACAAGACCTACTCCTTGCTCAGAGAACTGGACTCAACACGCCCTATTCACCGCACAAGAATATATCTGACTAGTAATAATCTTAAAACCTATGTATTGATATCTCTCTGTTAGTGTGTCAAGTGGGTGTGAAGCGGCATAAACACAGCCGTTAAAAGCAGCTAAACCCCATTATGAAAATAAATTACTTTGAAAAACCCATGAAACAACGACAGTGAAAGAGACAGAAATTCTTACACAATGAGTTCAGGGGCTGTGATGCAACCTGGATTGACCATATCTAGACCCACAGCTGGATGAGACATAAGGGTGGACACTCTTGGGGCTGAGAGGTTTGGTGAGGTTGGGTGAGCAAACGCAGACCCTTTAAAGTAATACTGCGTGGTACCCATCGCATGGGTCCCAAATCTCCAGGTTCAAGGGCATCTTCCTACATCAAAAACATGCATGAGAAACCCAGAAGATGGTACACCGTGTGATGGGGAAAGGTTTCTAAAACGCACCTCATTTCTCATCTCCTTGTGCCCGGGTTCGCCATTCCAGCCGATTTACTAGCAATCTCCCTACTTGGAGCATCAGCACCTTTAACCTCCTGTTCCGTACAGGTTGAAATTTGTCCTGAGGATGAACGGGAAGACGGGGAACCAACGAGAGACTAGCTCTTGGTGTCGGGATAGGCACAGGTCACTCTATTTTCCCATCAGGAAGAAGAATTAACCACAGGCTCAGCCTGCCCCCCGGAACCAGAACAGGGCCTGAAGCCATCCTGCGCTTTTGCGGCCAGCTCCCAAAAAAGCGAGTTGTAAAATGGAGGTTCAGGGCACTGCAATTCACAAACCTGCAGAGTTATAAATGATAACTCTCGTCCACAAATATATTGAGGGAAGGCAAAGAAGAGGATTTGAAATCAAGGCAGAATTGCACGAAACAGATTTCAGGAGGTAGATACGAATCGCCTTTAAAGCACATGAAAAGCGGCAAAACGTTGACAATGATGCCCTTGGCCAAAAAGGGCGTATGCGTTTTTTCCTGAATATATTCAGGAAAAAACGCATACGCCCTTTTTGGCCAACCAAGCAACCTGGAAAGGCAAATCAGCGCTACAAACAAGTCTCGCTTCCCATCGGTCAAAAGGGCCATGCTGAAAAAAGTGTCAAAACCAGAAATGCAGGACAGGCCATGGAGAAATGGGAGCCTTGCTACACTGATGGGCGGGATGTAAATTGCCAACAGCCACTCTGGAGAAGTGTACGGTGTGTCCTGAAACATCTGAAAAACACAGCTTAGAGAGCATAGGGCACTTCCACTCATGGGGGTATAAATTGGGAAAATGAAAAATCAGCAAGACACAAGCACCCCAAAGTTTAGGGCTGCTCTGTTGACAAGGACCTCCACTTCATTCCACCTTAAATATCCAAGGAAAGAGAAAAATGGATAAAGAAGTTGTGGTCCTTATGTACAATGGAATATCACTCAGCCATGAAATCAATGTCATAAGGTTAGTAGCAGCATGATGAGTGGATTTAGGTACGATGATTCTAAGTGAAATAAGTCACACAGAAAAGGACACTTCTCATTAGGTATCACTTTTAGAGGGAATGTAAAAACCGTTACACTTGAACTGAATTACAAAACAGAACAGAGTCACACATGCAGAAAACAGACTATGGCTGCTTAACGGGAAAGGTGAGGTGGGGTGATACATAAAACAAGGGTATCAAATTAGCTCAGATACTGTTCCATAAACCCAATATGTAGTAGACAAGACCTACTCCTTGCTCAGAGAACTGGACTCAACACGCCCTATTCACCGCACAAGAATATATCTGACTAGTAATAATCTTAAAACCTATGTATTGATATCTCTCTGTTAGTGTGTCAAGTGGGTGTGAAGCGGCATAAACACAGCCGTGAAAAGCAGCTAAACCCCATTATGAAAATAAATTACTTTGAAAAACCCATGAAACAACGACAGTGAAAGAGATAGAAATTCTTACACAATGAGTTCAGGGGCTGTGATGCAACCTGGATTGACCATATCTAGACCCACAGCTGGATGAGACATAAGGGTGGACACTCTTGGGGCTGAGAGGTTTGGTGAGGTTGGGTGAGCAAACGCAGACCCTTTAAAGTAATACTGCGTGGTACCCATCGCATGGGTCCCAAATCTCCAGGTTCAAGGGCATCTTCCTACATCGAAAACATGCATGAGAAACCCAGAAGATGGTACACCGTGTGATGGGGAAAGGTTTCTAAAACGCACCTCATTTCTCATCTCCTTGTGCCCGGGTTCGCCATTCCAGCCACTTTACCAGCAATCTCCCTACTTGGAGCATCAGCACCTTTAACCTCCTGTTCCGTACAGGTTGCAATTTGTCCTGAGGATGAACGGGAAGACGGGGAACCAACGAGAGACTAGCTCTTGGTGTCGGGACAGGCACAGGTCACTCTATTTTCCCATCAGGAAGAAGAATTAACCACAGGCTCAGCCTGCCCCCCGGAACCAGAACAGGGCCTGAAGCCATCCTGCGCTTTTGCGGCCAGCTCCCAAAAAAGCGAGTTGTAAAATGGAGGTTCAGGGCACTGCAATTCACAAACCTGCAGAGTTATAAATGATAACTCTCGTCCACAAATATATTGAGGGAAGGCAAAGAAGAGGATTTGAAATCAAGGCAGAATTGCAGGAAACAGATTTCAGGAGGTAGATTCGAATCGCCTTTAAAGCACATGAAAAGCGGCAAAACGTTGACAATGATGCCCTTGGCCAAAAAGGGCGTATGCGTTTTTTCCTGAATATATTCAGGAAAAAACGCATACGCCCTTTTTGGCCAACCAAGCAACCTGGAAAGGCAAATCAGCGCTACAAACAAGTCTCGCTTCCCATCGGTCAAAAGGGCCATGCTGAAAAAAGTGTCAAAACCAGAAATGCAGGACAGGCCATGGAGAAATGGGAGCCTTGCTACACTGATGGGCGGGATGTAAATTGCCAACAGCCACTCTGGAGAAGTGTACGGTGAGTCCTGAAACATCTGAAAAACACAGCTTAGAGAGCATAGGGCACTTCCACTCATGGGGGTATAAATTGGGAAAATGAAAAATCAGCAAGACACAAGCACCCCAAAGTTTAGGGCTGCTCTGTTGACAAGGACCTCCACTTCATTCCACCTTAAATATCCAAGGAAAGAGAAAAATGGATAAAGAAGTTGTGGTCCTTATGTACAATGGAATATCACTCAGCCATGAAATCAATGTCATAAGGTTAGTAGCAGCATGATGAGTGGATTTAGGTACGACGATTCTAAGTGAAATAAGTCACACAGAAAAGGACACTTCTCATAAGGTATCACTTTTAGAGGGAATGTAAAAACCGTTACACTTGAACTGAATTACAAAACAGAACAGAGTCACACATGCAGAAAACAGACTATGGCTGCTTAACGGGAAAGGTGAGGTGGGGTGATACATAAAACAAGGGTATCAAATTAGCTCAGATACTGTTCCATAAACCCAATATGTAGTAGACAAGACCTACTCCTTGCTCAGAGAACTGGACTCAACACGCCCTATTCACCGCACAAGAATATATCTGACTAGTAATAATCTTAAAACCTATGTATTGATATCTCTCTGTTAGTGTGTCAAGTGGGTGTGAAGCGGCATAAACACAGCCGTGAAAAGCAGCTAAACCCCATTATGAAAATAAATTACTTTGAAAAACCCATGAAACAACGACAGTGAAAGAGATAGAAATTCTTACACAATGAGTTCAGGGGCTGTGATGCAACCTGGATTGACCATATCTAGACCCACAGCTGGATGAGACATAAGGGTGGACACTCTTGGGGCTGAGAGGTTTGGTGAGGTTGGGTGAGCAAACGCAGACCCTTTAAAGTAATACTGCGTGGTACCCATCGCATGGGTCCCAAATCTCCAGGTTCAAGGGCATCTTCCTACATCAAAAACATGCATGAGAAACCCAGAAGATGGTACACCGTGTGATGGGGAAAGGTTTCTAAAACGCACCTCATTTCTCATCTCCTTGTGCCCGGGTTCGCCATTCCAGCCACTTTACTAGCAATCTCCCTATTTGGAGCATCAGCACCTTTAACCTCCTGTTCCGTACAGGTTGCAATTTGTCCTGAGGATGAACGGGAAGACGGGGAACCAACGAGAGACTAGCTCTTGGTGACGGGACAGGCACAGGTCACTCTATTTTCCCATCAGGAAGAAGAATTAACCACAGGCTCAGCCTGCCCCCCGGAACCAGAACAGGGCCTGAAGCCATCCTGCGCTTTTGCGGCCAGCTCCCAAAAAAGCGAGTTGTAAAATGGAGGTTCAGGGCACTGCAATTCACAAACCTGCAGAGTTATAAATGATAACTCTCATCCACAAATATATTGAGGGAAGGCAAAGAAGAGGATTTGAAATCAAGGCAGAATTGCAGGAAACAGATTTCAGGAGGTAGATTCGAATCGCCTTTAAAGCACATGAAAAGCGGCAAAATGTTGACAATGATGCCCTTGGCCAAAAAGGGCGTATGCGTTTTTTCCTGAATATATTCAGGAAAAAACGCATACGCCCTTTTTGGCCAACCAAGCAACCTGGAAAGGCAAATCAGCGCTACAGAGAAGTCTCGCTTCCCATCGGTCAAAAGGGCCATGCTGAAAAAAGTGTCAAAACCAGAAATGCAGGACAGGCCATGGAGAAATGAGAGCCTTGCTACACTGATGGGCGGGATGTAAATTGCCAACAGCCACTCTGGAGAAGTGTACGGTGTGTCCTGAAACATCTGAAAAACACAGCTTAGAGAGCATAGGGCACTTCCACTCATGGGGGTATAAATTGGGAAAATGAAAAATCAGCAAGACACAAGCACCCCAAAGTTGAGGGCTGCTCTGTTGACAAGGACCTCCACTTCATTCCACCTTAAATATCCAAGGAAAGAGAAAAATGGATAAAGAAGTTGTGGTCCTTATGTACAATGGAATATCACTCAGCCATGAAATCAATGTCATAAGGTTAGTAGCAGCATGATGAGTGGATTTAGGTACGACGATTCTAAGTGAAATAAGTCACACAGAAAAGGACACTTCTCATAAGGTATCACTTTTAGAGGGAATGTAAAAACCGTTACACTTGAACTGAATTACAAAACAGAACAGAGTCACACATGCAGAAAACAGACTATGGCTGCTTAACGGGAAAGGTGAGGTGGGGTGATACATAAAACAAGGGTATCAAATTAGCTCAGATACCGTTCCATAAACCCAATATGTAGTAGACAAGACCTACTCCTTGCTCAGAGAACTGGACTCAACACGCCCTATTCACCGCACAAGAATATATCTGACTAGTAATAATCTTAAAACCTATGTATTGATATCTCTCTGTTAGTGTGTCAAGTGGGTGTAAAGCGGCATAAACACAGCCGTTAAAAGCAGCTAAACCCCATTATGAAAATAAATTACTTTGAAAAACCCATGAAACAACGACAGTGAAAGAGACAGAAATTCTTACACAATGAGTTCAGGGGCTGTGATGCAACCTGGATTGACCATATCTAGACCCACAGCTGGATGAGACATAAGGGTGGACACTCTTGGGGCTGAGAGGTTTGGTGAGGTTGGGTGAGCAAACGCAGACCCTTTAAAGTAATACTGCGTGGTACCCATCGCATGGGTCCCAAATCTCCAGGTTCAAGGGCATCTTCCTACATCGAAAACATGCATGAGAAACCCAGAAGATGGTACACCGTGTGATGGGGAAAGGTTTCTAAAACGCACCTCATTTCTCATCTCCTTGTGCCCGGGTTCGCCATTCCAGCCGATTTACTAGCAATCTCCCTACTTGGAGCATCAGCACCTTTAACCTCCTGTTCCGTACAGGTTGCAATTTGTCCTGAGGATGAACGGGAAGACGGGGAACCAACGAGAGACTAGCTCTTGGTGTCGGGATAGGCACAGGTAACTCTATTTTCCCATCAGGAAGAAGAATTAACCACAGGCTCAGCCTGCCCCCCGGAACCAGAACAGGGCCTGAAGCCATCCTGCGCTTTTGCGGCCAGCTCCCAAAAAAGCGAGTTGTAAAATGGAGGTTCAGGGCACTGCAATTCACAAACCTGCAGAGTTATAAATGATAACTCTCGTCCACAAATATATTGAGGGAAGGCAAAGAAGAGGATTTGAAATCAAGGCAGAATTGCACGAAACAGATTTCAGGAGGTAGATACGAATCGCCTTTAAAGCACATGAAAAGCGGCAAAACGTTGACAATGATGCCCTTGGCCAAAAAGGGCGTATGCGTTTTTTCCTGAATATATTCAGGAAAAAACGCATACGCCCTTTTTGGCCAACCAAGCAACCTGGAAAGGCAAATCAGCGCTACAGAGAAGTCTTGCTTCCCATCGGTCAAAAGGGCCATGCTGAAAAAAGTGTCAAAACCAGAAATGCAGGACAGGCCATGGAGAAATGGGAGCCTTGCTACACTGATGGGCGGGATGTAAATTGCCAACAGCCACTCTGGAGAAGTGTACGGTGAGTCCTGAAACATCTAAAAAACACAGCTTAGAGAGCATAGGGCACTTCCACTCATGGGGGTATAAATTGGGAAAATGAAAAATCAGCAAGACACAAGCACCCCAAAGTTGAGGGCTGCTCTGTTGACAAGGACCTCCACTTCATTCCACCTTCAATATCCCAGGAAAGAGAAAAATGGATAAAGAAGTTGTGGTCCTTATGTACAATGGAATATCACTCAGCCATGAAATCAATGTCATAAGGTTAGTAGCAGCATGATGAGTGGATTTAGGTACGACGATTCTAAGTGAAATAAGTCACACAGAAAAGGACACTTCTCATAAGGTATCACTTTTAGAGGGAATGTAAAAACCGTTACACTTGAACTGAATTACAAAACAGAACAGAGTCACACATGCAGAAAACAGACTATGGCTGCTTAACGGGAAAGGTGAGGTGGGGTGATACATAAAACAAGGGTATCAAATTAGCTCAGATACCGTTCCATAAACCCAATATGTAATAGACAAGACCTACTCCTTGCTCAGAGAACTGGACTCAACACGCCCTATTCACCGCACAAGAATATATCTGACTAGTAATAATCTTAAAACCTATGTATTGATATCTCTCTGTTAGTGTGTCAAGTGGGTGTAAAGCGGCATAAACACAGCAGTGAAAAGCAGCTAAACCCCATTATGAAAATAAATTACTTTGAAAAACCCATGAAACAACGACAGTGAAAGAGACAGAAATTCTTACACAATGCGTTCAGGGGCTGTGATGCAACCTGGATTGACCATATCTAGACCCACAGCTGGATGAGACATAAGGGTGGACACTCTTGGGGCTGAGAGGTTTGGTGAGGTTGGGTGAGCAAACACAGACCCTTTAAAGTAATACTGCGTGGTACCCATCGAATGGGTCCCAAATCTCCAGCTTCAAGGGCATCTTCCTACATTGAAAACATGCATGAGAAACCCAGAAGATAGTATACCGTGTGATGGGGAAAGGTTTCTAAAACGCACCTCATTTCTCATCTCCTTGTGCCCGGGTTCGCCATTCCAGCCGCTTTACTAGCAATCTCCCTACTTGGAAAATCAGCACCTTTAACCTCCTGTTCCGTACAGGTTGCAATTTGTCCTGAGGATGAACGGGAAGACGGGGAACCAACGAGAGACTAGCTCTTGGTGTTGGGACAGGCACAGGTCACTCTATTTTCCCATCAGGAAGAAGAATTAACCACAGGCTCAGCCTGCCCCCCGGAACCAGAACAGGGCCTGAAGCCATCCTGCGCTTTTGCGGCCAGCTCCCAAAAAAGCGAGTTGTAAAATGGAGGTCCAGGGCACAGCAATTCACAAACCTGCAGAGTTATAAATGATAACTCTCGTCCACAAATATATTGAGGGAAGGCAAAGAAGAGGATTTGAAATCAAGGCAGAATTGCAGGAAACAGATTTCAGGAGGTAGATTCGAATCGCCTTTAAAGCACATGAAAAGCGGCAAAACGTTGACAATGATGCCCTTGGCCAAAAAGGGCGTATGCGTTTTTTCCTGAATATATTCAGGAAAAAACGCATACGCCCTTTTTGGCCAACCAAGCAACCTGGAAAGGCAAATCAGCGCTACAAACAAGTCTCGCTTCCCATCGGTCAAAAGGGCCATGCTGAAAAAAGTGTCAAAACCAGAAATGCAGGACAGGTCATGGAGAAATGGGAGCCTTGCTACACTGATGGGCGGGATGTAAATTGCCAACAGCCACTCTGGAGAAGTGTACGGTGAGTCCTGAAACATCTGAAAAACACAGCTTAGAGAGCATAGGGCACTTCCACTCATGGGGGTATAAATTGGGAAAATGAAAAATCAGCAAGACACAAGCACCCCAAAGTTTAGGGCTGCTCTGTTGACAAGGACCTCCACTTCATTCCACCTTAAATATCCAAGGAAAGAGAAAAATGGATAAAGAAGTTGTGGTCCTTATGTACAATGGAATATCACTCAGCCATGAAATCAATGTCATAAGGTTAGTAGCAGCATGATGAGTGGATTTAGGTACGACGATTCTAAGTGAAATAAGTCACACAGAAAAGGACACTTCTCATAAGGTATCACTTTTAGAGGGAATGTAAAAACCGTTACACTTGAACTGAATTACAAAACAGAACAGAGTCACACATGCAGAAAACAGACTATGGCTGCTTAACGGGAAAGGTGAGGTGGGGTGATACATAAAACAAGGGTATCAAATTAGCTCAGATACTGTTCCATAAACCCAATATGTAGTAGACAAGACCTACTCCTTGCTCAGAGAACTGGACTCAACACGCCCTATTCACCGCACAAGAATATATCTGACTAGTAATAATTTTAAAACCTATGTATTGATATCTCTCTGTTAGTGTGTCAAGTGGGTGTGAAGCGGCATAAACACAGCCGTGAAAAGCAGCTAAACCCCATTATGAAAATAAATTACTTTGAAAAACCCATGAAACAACGACAGTGAAAGAGATAGAAATTCTTACACAATGAGTTCAGGGGCTGTGATGCAACCTGGATTGACCATATCTAGACCCACAGCTGGATGAGACATAAGGGTGGACACTCTTGGGGCTGAGAGGTTTGGTGAGGTTGGGTGAGCAAACGCAGACCCTTTAAAGTAATACTGCGTGGTACCCATCGCATGGGTCCCAAATCTCCAGGTTCAAGGGCATCTTCCTACATTAAAAACATGCATGAGAAACCCAGAAGATGGTACACCGTGTGATGGGGAAAGGTTTCTAAAACGCACCTCATTTCTCATCTCCTTGTGCCCGGGTTCGCCATTCCAGCCACTTTACTAGCAATCTCCCTACTTGGAGCATCAGCACCTTTAACCTCCTGTTCCGTACAGGTTGCAATTTGTCCTGAGGATGAACGGGAAGACGGGGAACCAACGAGAGACTAGCTCTTGGTGTCGGGACAGGCACAGGTCACTCTATTTTCCCATCAGGAAGAAGAATTAACCACAGGCTCAGCCTGCCCCCCGGAACCAGAACAGGGCCTGAAGCCATCCTGCGCTTTTGCGGCCAGCTCCCAAAAAAGCGAGTTGTAAAATGGAGGTTCAGGGCACTGCAATTCACAAACCTGCAGAGTTATAAATGATAACTCTCATCCACAAATATATTGAGGGAAGGCAAAGAAGAGGATTTGAAATCAAGGCAGAATTGCAGGAAACAGATTTCAGGAGGTAGATTCGAATCGCCTTTAAAGCACATGAAAAGCGGCAAAACGTTGACAATGATGCCCTTGGCCAAAAAGGGCGTATGCGTTTTTTCCTGAATATATTCAGGAAAAAACGCATACGCCCTTTTTGGCCAACCAAGCAACCTGGAAAGGCAAATCAGCGCTACAAACAAGTCTCGCTTCCCATCGGTCAAAAGGGCCATGCTGAAAAAAGTGTCAAAACCAGAAATGCAGGACAGGCCATGGAGAAATGGGAGCCTTGCTACACTGATGGGCGGGATGTAAATTGCCAACAGCCACTCTGGAGAAGTGTACGGTGAGTCCTGAAACATCTGAAAAACACAGCTTAGAGAGCATAGGGCACTTCCACTCATGGGGGTATAAATTGGGAAAATGAAAAATCAGCAAGACACAAGCACCCCAAAGTTTAGGGCTGCTCTGTTGACAAGGACCTCCACTTCATTCCACCTTAAATATCCAAGGAAAGAGAAAAATGGATAAAGAAGTTGTGGTCCTTATGTACAATGGAATATCACTCAGCCATGAAATCAATGTCATAAGGTTAGTAGCAGCATGATGAGTGGATTTAGGTACGACGATTCTAAGTGAAATAAGTCACACAGAAAAGGACACTTCTCATAAGGTATCACTTTTAGAGGGAATGTAAAAACCGTTACACTTGAACTGAATTACAAAACAGAACAGAGTCACACATGCAGAAAACAGACTATGGCTGCTTAACGGGAAAGGTGAGGTGGGGTGATACATAAAACAAGGGTATCAAATTAGCTCAGATACTGTTCCATAAACCCAATATGTAGTAGACAAGACCTACTCCTTGCTCAGAGAACTGGACTCAACACGCCCTATTCACCGCACAAGAATATATCTGACTAGTAATAATCTTAAAACCTATGTATTGATATCTCTCTGTTAGTGTGTCAAGTGGGTGTGAAGCGGCATAAACACAGCCGTGAAAAGCAGCTAAACCCCATTATGAAAATAAATTACTTTGAAAAACCCATGAAACAACGACAGTGAAAGAGATAGAAATTCTTACACAATGAGTTCAGGGGCTGTGATGCAACCTGGATTGACCATATCTAGACCCACAGCTGGATGAGACATAAGGGTGGACACTCTTGGGGCTGAGAGGTTTGGTGAGGTTGGGTGAGCAAACGCAGACCCTTTAAAGTAATACTGCGTGGTACCCATCGCATGGGTCCCAAATCTCCAGGTTCAAGGGCATCTTCCTCCATCAAAAACATGCATGAGAAACCCAGAAGATGGTACACCGTGTGATGGGGAAAGGT
The DNA here is from genome assembly GCF_965194805.1 of Balaenoptera borealis. Lineage (NCBI taxonomy): Eukaryota > Metazoa > Chordata > Mammalia > Artiodactyla > Balaenopteridae > Balaenoptera > Balaenoptera borealis. The sequence continues at coordinate 291,559 of NW_028123836.1, forward strand.
TTCTAAAACGCACCTCATTTCTCATCTCCTTGTGCCCGGGTTCGCCATTCCAGCCACTTTACTAGCAATCTCCCTATTTGGAGCATCAGCACCTTTAACCTCCTGTTCCGTACAGGTTGCAATTTGTCCTGAGGATGAACGGGAAGACGGGGAACCAACGAGAGACTAGCTCTTGGTGACGGGACAGGCACAGGTCACTCTATTTTCCCATCAGGAAGAAGAATTAACCACAGGCTCAGCCTGCCCCCCGGAACCAGAACAGGGCCTGAAGCCATCCTGCGCTTTTGCGGCCAGCTCCCAAAAAAGCGAGTTGTAAAATGGAGGTTCAGGGCACTGCAATTCACAAACCTGCAGAGTTATAAATGATAACTCTCATCCACAAATATATTGAGGGAAGGCAAAGAAGAGGATTTGAAATCAAGGCAGAATTGCAGGAAACAGATTTCAGGAGGTAGATTCGAATCGCCTTTAAAGCACATGAAAAGCGGCAAAATGTTGACAATGATGCCCTTGGCCAAAAAGGGCGTATGCGTTTTTTCCTGAATATATTCAGGAAAAAACGCATACGCCCTTTTTGGCCAACCAAGCAACCTGGAAAGGCAAATCAGCGCTACAGAGAAGTCTCGCTTCCCATCGGTCAAAAGGGCCATGCTGAAAAAAGTGTCAAAACCAGAAATGCAGGACAGGCCATGGAGAAATGAGAGCCTTGCTACACTGATGGGCGGGATGTAAATTGCCAACAGCCACTCTGGAGAAGTGTACGGTGTGTCCTGAAACATCTGAAAAACACAGCTTAGAGAGCATAGGGCACTTCCACTCATGGGGGTATAAATTGGGAAAATGAAAAATCAGCAAGACACAAGCACCCCAAAGTTGAGGGCTGCTCTGTTGACAAGGACCTCCACTTCATTCCACCTTAAATATCCAAGGAAAGAGAAAAATGGATAAAGAAGTTGTGGTCCTTATGTACAATGGAATATCACTCAGCCATGAAATCAATGTCATAAGGTTAGTAGCAGCATGATGAGTGGATTTAGGTACGACGATTCTAAGTGAAATAAGTCACACAGAAAAGGACACTTCTCATAAGGTATCACTTTTAGAGGGAATGTAAAAACCGTTACACTTGAACTGAATTACAAAACAGAACAGAGTCACACATGCAGAAAACAGACTATGGCTGCTTAACGGGAAAGGTGAGGTGGGGTGATACATAAAACAAGGGTATCAAATTAGCTCAGATACCGTTCCATAAACCCAATATGTAGTAGACAAGACCTACTCCTTGCTCAGAGAACTGGACTCAACACGCCCTATTCACCGCACAAGAATATATCTGACTAGTAATAATCTTAAAACCTATGTATTGATATCTCTCTGTTAGTGTGTCAAGTGGGTGTAAAGCGGCATAAACACAGCCGTTAAAAGCAGCTAAACCCCATTATGAAAATAAATTACTTTGAAAAACCCATGAAACAACGACAGTGAAAGAGACAGAAATTCTTACACAATGAGTTCAGGGGCTGTGATGCAACCTGGATTGACCATATCTAGACCCACAGCTGGATGAGACATAAGGGTGGACACTCTTGGGGCTGAGAGGTTTGGTGAGGTTGGGTGAGCAAACGCAGACCCTTTAAAGTAATACTGCGTGGTACCCATCGCATGGGTCCCAAATCTCCAGGTTCAAGGGCATCTTCCTACATCGAAAACATGCATGAGAAACCCAGAAGATGGTACACCGTGTGATGGGGAAAGGTTTCTAAAACGCACCTCATTTCTCATCTCCTTGTGCCCGGGTTCGCCATTCCAGCCGATTTACTAGCAATCTCCCTACTTGGAGCATCAGCACCTTTAACCTCCTGTTCCGTACAGGTTGCAATTTGTCCTGAGGATGAACGGGAAGACGGGGAACCAACGAGAGACTAGCTCTTGGTGTCGGGATAGGCACAGGTAACTCTATTTTCCCATCAGGAAGAAGAATTAACCACAGGCTCAGCCTGCCCCCCGGAACCAGAACAGGGCCTGAAGCCATCCTGCGCTTTTGCGGCCAGCTCCCAAAAAAGCGAGTTGTAAAATGGAGGTTCAGGGCACTGCAATTCACAAACCTGCAGAGTTATAAATGATAACTCTCGTCCACAAATATATTGAGGGAAGGCAAAGAAGAGGATTTGAAATCAAGGCAGAATTGCACGAAACAGATTTCAGGAGGTAGATACGAATCGCCTTTAAAGCACATGAAAAGCGGCAAAACGTTGACAATGATGCCCTTGGCCAAAAAGGGCGTATGCGTTTTTTCCTGAATATATTCAGGAAAAAACGCATACGCCCTTTTTGGCCAACCAAGCAACCTGGAAAGGCAAATCAGCGCTACAGAGAAGTCTTGCTTCCCATCGGTCAAAAGGGCCATGCTGAAAAAAGTGTCAAAACCAGAAATGCAGGACAGGCCATGGAGAAATGGGAGCCTTGCTACACTGATGGGCGGGATGTAAATTGCCAACAGCCACTCTGGAGAAGTGTACGGTGAGTCCTGAAACATCTAAAAAACACAGCTTAGAGAGCATAGGGCACTTCCACTCATGGGGGTATAAATTGGGAAAATGAAAAATCAGCAAGACACAAGCACCCCAAAGTTGAGGGCTGCTCTGTTGACAAGGACCTCCACTTCATTCCACCTTCAATATCCCAGGAAAGAGAAAAATGGATAAAGAAGTTGTGGTCCTTATGTACAATGGAATATCACTCAGCCATGAAATCAATGTCATAAGGTTAGTAGCAGCATGATGAGTGGATTTAGGTACGACGATTCTAAGTGAAATAAGTCACACAGAAAAGGACACTTCTCATAAGGTATCACTTTTAGAGGGAATGTAAAAACCGTTACACTTGAACTGAATTACAAAACAGAACAGAGTCACACATGCAGAAAACAGACTATGGCTGCTTAACGGGAAAGGTGAGGTGGGGTGATACATAAAACAAGGGTATCAAATTAGCTCAGATACCGTTCCATAAACCCAATATGTAATAGACAAGACCTACTCCTTGCTCAGAGAACTGGACTCAACACGCCCTATTCACCGCACAAGAATATATCTGACTAGTAATAATCTTAAAACCTATGTATTGATATCTCTCTGTTAGTGTGTCAAGTGGGTGTAAAGCGGCATAAACACAGCAGTGAAAAGCAGCTAAACCCCATTATGAAAATAAATTACTTTGAAAAACCCATGAAACAACGACAGTGAAAGAGACAGAAATTCTTACACAATGCGTTCAGGGGCTGTGATGCAACCTGGATTGACCATATCTAGACCCACAGCTGGATGAGACATAAGGGTGGACACTCTTGGGGCTGAGAGGTTTGGTGAGGTTGGGTGAGCAAACGCAGACCCTTTAAAGTAATACTGCGTGGTACCCATCGCATGGGTCCCAAATCTCCAGGTTCAAGGGCATCTTCCTACATTAAAAACATGCATGAGAAACCCAGAAGATGGTACACCGTGTGATGGGGAAAGGTTTCTAAAACGCACCTCATTTCTCATCTCCTTGTGCCCGGGTTCGCCATTCCAGCCACTTTACTAGCAATCTCCCTACTTGGAGCATCAGCACCTTTAACCTCCTGTTCCGTACAGGTTGCAATTTGTCCTGAGGATGAACGGGAAGACGGGGAACCAACGAGAGACTAGCTCTTGGTGTCGGGACAGGCACAGGTCACTCTATTTTCCCATCAGGAAGAAGAATTAACCACAGGCTCAGCCTGCCCCCCGGAACCAGAACAGGGCCTGAAGCCATCCTGCGCTTTTGCGGCCAGCTCCCAAAAAAGCGAGTTGTAAAATGGAGGTTCAGGGCACTGCAATTCACAAACCTGCAGAGTTATAAATGATAACTCTCATCCACAAATATATTGAGGGAAGGCAAAGAAGAGGATTTGAAATCAAGGCAGAATTGCAGGAAACAGATTTCAGGAGGTAGATTCGAATCGCCTTTAAAGCACATGAAAAGCGGCAAAACGTTGACAATGATGCCCTTGGCCAAAAAGGGCGTATGCGTTTTTTCCTGAATATATTCAGGAAAAAACGCATACGCCCTTTTTGGCCAACCAAGCAACCTGGAAAGGCAAATCAGCGCTACAAACAAGTCTCGCTTCCCATCGGTCAAAAGGGCCATGCTGAAAAAAGTGTCAAAACCAGAAATGCAGGACAGGCCATGGAGAAATGGGAGCCTTGCTACACTGATGGGCGGGATGTAAATTGCCAACAGCCACTCTGGAGAAGTGTACGGTGAGTCCTGAAACATCTGAAAAACACAGCTTAGAGAGCATAGGGCACTTCCACTCATGGGGGTATAAATTGGGAAAATGAAAAATCAGCAAGACACAAGCACCCCAAAGTTTAGGGCTGCTCTGTTGACAAGGACCTCCACTTCATTCCACCTTAAATATCCAAGGAAAGAGAAAAATGGATAAAGAAGTTGTGGTCCTTATGTACAATGGAATATCACTCAGCCATGAAATCAATGTCATAAGGTTAGTAGCAGCATGATGAGTGGATTTAGGTACGACGATTCTAAGTGAAATAAGTCACACAGAAAAGGACACTTCTCATAAGGTATCACTTTTAGAGGGAATGTAAAAACCGTTACACTTGAACTGAATTACAAAACAGAACAGAGTCACACATGCAGAAAACAGACTATGGCTGCTTAACGGGAAAGGTGAGGTGGGGTGATACATAAAACAAGGGTATCAAATTAGCTCAGATACTGTTCCATAAACCCAATATGTAGTAGACAAGACCTACTCCTTGCTCAAAGAACTGGACTCAACACGCCCTATTCACCGCACAAGAATATATCTGACTAGTAATAATCTTAAAACCTATGTATTGATATCTCTCTGTTAGTGTGTCAAGTGGGTGTGAAGCGGCATAAACACAGCCGTGAAAAGCAGCTAAACCCCATTATGAAAATAAATTACTTTGAAAAACCCATGAAACAACGACAGTGAAAGAGACAGAAATTCTTACACAATGAGTTCAGGGGCTGTGATGCAACCTGGATTGACCATATCTAGACCCACAGCTGGATGAGACATAAGGGTGGACACTCTTGGGGCTGAGAGGTTTGGTGAGGTTGGGTGAGCAAACGCAGACCCTTTAAAGTAATACTGCGTGGTACCCATCGCATGGGTCCCAAATCTCCAGGTTCAAGGGCATCTTCCTACATCAAAAACATGCATGAGAAACCCAGAAGATGGTACACCGTGTGATGGGGAAAGGTTTCTAAAACGCACCTCATTTCTCATCTCCTTGTGCCCGGGTTCGCCATTCCAGCCACTTTACTAGCAATCTCCCTATTTGGAGCATCAGCACCTTTAACCTCCTGTTCCGTACAGGTTGCAATTTGTCCTGAGGATGAACGGGAAGACGGGGAACCAACGAGAGACTAGCTCTTGGTGACGGGACAGGCACAGGTCACTCTATTTTCCCATCAGGAAGAAGAATTAACCACAGGCTCAGCCTGCCCCCCGGAACCAGAACAGGGCCTGAAGCCATCCTGCGATTTGCGGCCAGCTCCCAAAAAAGCGAGTTGTAAAATGGAGGTTCAGGGCACTGCAATTCACAAACCTGCAGAGTTATAAATGATAACTCTCATCCACAAATATATTGAGGGAAGGCAAAGAAGAGGATTTGAAATCAAGGCAGAATTGCACGAAACAGATTTCAGGAGGTAGATTCGAATCGCCTTTAAAGCACATGAAAAGCGGCAAAATGTTGACAATGATGCCCTTGGCCAAAAAGGGCGTATGCGTTTTTTCCTGAATATATTCAGGAAAAAACGCATACGCCCTTTTTGGCCAACCAAGCAACCTGGAAAGGCAAATCAGCGCTACAGAGAAGTCTCGCTTCCCATCGGTCAAAAGGGCCATGCTGAAAAAAGTGTCAAAACCAGAAATGCAGGACAGGCCATGGAGAAATGAGAGCCTTGCTACACTGATGGGCGGGATGTAAATTGCCAACAGCCACTCTGGAGAAGTGTACGGTGTGTCCTGAAACATCTGAAAAACACAGCTTAGAGAGCATAGGGCACTTCCACTCATGGGGGTATAAATTGGGAAAATGAAAAATCAGCAAGACACAAGCACCCCAAAGTTGAGGGCTGCTCTGTTGACAAGGACCTCCACTTCATTCCACCTTAAATATCCAAGGAAAGAGAAAAATGGATAAAGAAGTTGTGGTCCTTATGTACAATGGAATATCACTCAGCCATGAAATCAATGTCATAAGGTTAGTAGCAGCATGATGAGTGGATTTAGGTACGACGATTCTAAGTGAAATAAGTCACACAGAAAAGGACACTTCTCATAAGGTATCACTTTTAGAGGGAATGTAAAAACCGTTACACTTGAACTGAATTACAAAACAGAACAGAGTCACACATGCAGAAAACAGACTATGGCTGCTTAACGGGAAAGGTGAGGTGGGGTGATACATAAAACAAGGGTATCAAATTAGCTCAGATACCGTTCCATAAACCCAATATGTAGTAGACAAGACCTACTCCTTGCTCAGAGAACTGGACTCAACACGCCCTATTCACCGCACAAGAATATATCTGACTAGTAATAATCTTAAAACCTATGTATTGATATCTCTCTGTTAGTGTGTCAAGTGGGTGTAAAGCGGCATAAACACAGCCGTTAAAAGCAGCTAAACCCCATTATGAAAATAAATTACTTTGAAAAACCCATGAAACAACGACAGTGAAAGAGACAGAAATTCTTACACAATGAGTTCAGGGGCTGTGATGCAACCTGGATTGACCATATCTAGACCCACAGCTGGATGAGACATAAGGGTGGACACTCTTGGGGCTGAGAGGTTTGGTGAGGTTGGGTGAGCAAACGCAGACCCTTTAAAGTAATACTGCGTGGTACCCATCGCATGGGTCCCAAATCTCCAGGTTCAAGGGCATCTTCCTACATCGAAAACATGCATGAGAAACCCAGAAGATGGTACACCGTGTGATGGGGAAAGGTTTCTAAAACGCACCTCATTTCTCATCTCCTTGTGCCCGGGTTCGCCATTCCAGCCGATTTACTAGCAATCTCCCTACTTGGAGCATCAGCACCTTTAACCTCCTGTTCCGTACAGGTTGCAATTTGTCCTGAGGATGAACGGGAAGACGGGGAACCAACGAGAGACTAGCTCTTGGTGTCGGGATAGGCACAGGTAACTCTATTTTCCCATCAGGAAGAAGAATTAACCACAGGCTCAGCCTGCCCCCCGGAACCAGAACAGGGCCTGAAGCCATCCTGCGCTTTTGCGGCCAGCTCCCAAAAAAGCGAGTTGTAAAATGGAGGTTCAGGGCACTGCAATTCACAAACCTGCAGAGTTATAAATGATAACTCTCGTCCACAAATATATGGAGGGAAGGCAAAGAAGAGGATTTGAAATCAAGGCAGAATTGCACGAAACAGATTTCAGGAGGTAGATACGAATCGCCTTTAAAGCACATGAAAAGCGGCAAAACGTTGACAATGATGCCCTTGGCCAAAAAGGGCGTATGCGTTTTTTCCTGAATATATTCAGGAAAAAACGCATACGCCCTTTTTGGCCAACCAAGCAACCTGGAAAGGCAAATCAGCGCTACAGAGAAGTCTTGCTTCCCATCGGTCAAAAGGGCCATGCTGAAAAAAGTGTCAAAACCAGAAATGCAGGACAGGCCATGGAGAAATGGGAGCCTTGCTACACTGATGGGCGGGATGTAAATTGCCAACAGCCACTCTGGAGAAGTGTACGGTGAGTCCTGAAACATCTAAAAAACACAGCTTAGAGAGCATAGGGCACTTCCACTCATGGGGGTATAAATTGGGAAAATGAAAAATCAGCAAGACACAAGCACCCCAAAGTTGAGGGCTGCTCTGTTGACAAGGACCTCCACTTCATTCCACCTTCAATATCCCAGGAAAGAGAAAAATGGATAAAGAAGTTGTGGTCCTTATGTACAATGGAATATCACTCAGCCATGAAATCAATGTCATAAGGTTAGTAGCAGCATGATGAGTGGATTTAGGTACGACGATTCTAAGTGAAATAAGTCACACAGAAAAGGACACTTCTCATAAGGTATCACTTTTAGAGGGAATGTAAAAACCGTTACACTTGAACTGAATTACAAAACAGAACAGAGTCACACATGCAGAAAACAGACTATGGCTGCTTAACGGGAAAGGTGAGGTGGGGTGATACATAAAACAAGGGTATCAAATTAGCTCAGATACCGTTCCATAAACCCAATATGTAATAGAAAAGACCTACTCCTTGCTCAGAGAACTGGACTCAACACGCCCTATTCACCGCACAAGAATATATCTGACTAGTAATAATCTTAAAACCTATGTATTGATATCTCTCTGTTAGTGTGTCAAGTGGGTGTAAAGCGGCATAAACACAGCAGTGAAAAGCAGCTAAACCCCATTATGAAAATAAATTACTTTGAAAAACCCATGAAACAACGACAGTGAAAGAGACAGAAATTCTTACACAATGCGTTCAGGGGCTGTGATGCAACCTGGATTGACCATATCTAGACCCACAGCTGGATGAGACATAAGGGTGGACACTCTTGGGGCTGAGAGGTTTGGTGAGGTTGGGTGAGCAAACACAGACCCTTTAAAGTAATACTGCGTGGTACCCATCGAATGGGTCCCAAATCTCCAGCTTCAAGGGCATCTTCCTACATTGAAAACATGCATGAGAAACCCAGAAGATAGTATACCGTGTGATGGGGAAAGGTTTCTAAAACGCACCTCATTTCTCATCTCCTTGTGCCCGGGTTCGCCATTCCAGCCGCTTTACTAGCAATCTCCCTACTTGGAAAATCAGCACCTTTAACCTCCTGTTCCGTACAGGTTGCAATTTGTCCTGAGGATGAACGGGAAGACGGGGAACCAACGAGAGACTAGCTCTTGGTGTTGGGACAGGCACAGGTCACTCTATTTTCCCATCAGGAAGAAGAATTAACCACAGGCTCAGCCTGCCCCCCGGAACCAGAACAGGGCCTGAAGCCATCCTGCGCTTTTGCGGCCAGCTCCCAAAAAAGCGAGTTGTAAAATGGAGGTCCAGGGCACAGCAATTCACAAACCTGCAGAGTTATAAATGATAACTCTCGTCCACAAATATATTGAGGGAAGGCAAAGAAGAGGATTTGAAATCAAGGCAGAATTGCAGGAAACAGATTTCAGGAGGTAGATTCGAATCGCCTTTAAAGCACATGAAAAGCGGCAAAACGTTGACAATGATGCCCTTGGCCAAAAAGGGCGTATGCGTTTTTTCCTGAATATATTCAGGAAAAAACGCATACGCCCTTTTTGGCCAACCAAGCAACCTGGAAAGGCAAATCAGCGCTACAAAGAAGTCTCGCTTCCCATCGGTCAAAAGGGCCATGCTGAAAAAAGTGTCAAAACCAGAAATGCAGGACAGGTCATGGAGAAATGGGAGCCTTGCTACACTGATGGGCGGGATGTAAATTGCCAACAGCCACTCTGGAGAAGTGTACGGTGAGTCCTGAAACATCTGAAAAACACAGCTTAGAGAGCATAGGGCACTTCCACTCATGGGGGTATAAATTGGGAAAATGAAAAATCAGCAAGACACAAGCACCCCAAAGTTTAGGGCTGCTCTGTTGACAAGGACCTCCACTTCATTCCACCTTAAATATCCAAGGAAAGAGAAAAATGGATAAAGAAGTTGTGGTCCTTATGTACAATGGAATATCACTCAGCCATGAAATCAATGTCATAAAGTTAGTAGCAGCATGATGAGTGGATTTAGGTACGACGATTCTAAGTGAAATAAGTCACACAGAAAAGGACACTTCTCATAAGGTATCACTTTTAGAGGGAATGTAAAAACCGTTACACTTGAACTGAATTACAAAACAGAACAGAGTCACACATGCAGAAAACAGACTATGGCTGCTTAACGGGAAAGGTGAGGTGGGGTGATACATAAAACAAGGGTATCAAATTAGCTCAGATACTGTTCCATAAACCCAATATGTAGTAGACAAGACCTACTCCTTGCTCAGAGAACTGGACTCAACACGCCCTATTCACCGCACAAGAATATATCTGACTAGTAATAATTTTAAAACCTATGTATTGATATCTCTCTGTTAGTGTGTCAAGTGGGTGTGAAGCGGCATAAACACAGCCGTGAAAAGCAGCTAAACCCCATTATGAAAATAAATTACTTTGAAAAACCCATGAAACAACGACAGTGAAAGAGATAGAAATTCTTACACAATGAGTTCAGGGGCTGTGATGCAACCTGGATTGACCATATCTAGACCCACAGCTGGATGAGACATAAGGGTGGACACTCTTGGGGCTGAGAGGTTTGGTGAGGTTGGGTGAGCAAACGCAGACCCTTTAAAGTAATACTGCGTGGTACCCATCGAATGGGTCCCAAATCTCCAGGTTCAAGGGCATCTTCCTACATTAAAAACATGCATGAGAAACCCAGAAGATGGTACACCGTGTGATGGGGAAAGGTTTCTAAAACGCACCTCATTTCTCATCTCCTTGTGCCCGGGTTCGCCATTCCAGCCACTTTACTAGCAATCTCCCTACTTGGAGCATCAGCACCTTTAACCTCCTGTTCCGTACAGGTTGCAATTTGTCCTGAGGATGAACGGGAAGACGGGGAACCAACGAGAGACTAGCTCTTGGTGTCGGGACAGGCACAGGTCACTCTATTTTCCCATCAGGAAGAAGAATTAACCACAGGCTCAGCCTGCCCCCCGGAACCAGAACAGGGCCTGAAGCCATCCTGCGCTTTTGCGGCCAGCTCCCAAAAAAGCGAGTTGTAAAATGGAGGTTCAGGGCACTGCAATTCACAAACCTGCAGAGTTATAAATGATAACTCTCATCCACAAATATATATAGGGAAGGCAAAGAAGAGGATTTGAAATCAAGGCAGAATTGCAGGAAACAGATTTCAGGAGGTAGATTCGAATCGCCTTTAAAGCACATGAAAAGCGGCAAAACGTTGACAATGATGCCCTTGGCCAAAAAGGGCGTATGCGTTTTTTCCTGAATATATTCAGGAAAAAACGCATACGCCCTTTTTGGCCAACCAAGCAACCTGGAAAGGCAAATCAGCGCTACAAAGAAGTCTCGCTTCCCATCGGTCAAAAGGGCCATGCTGAAAAAAGTGTCAAAACCAGAAATGCAGGACAGGCCATGGAGAAATGGGAGCCTTGCTACACTGATGGGCGGGATGTAAATTGCCAACAGCCACTCTGGAGAAGTGTACGGTGAGTCCTGAAACATCTGAAAAACACAGCTTAGAGAGCATAGGGCACTTCCACTCATGGGGGTATAAATTGGGAAAATGAAAAATCAGCAAGACACAAGCACCCCAAAGTTTAGGGCTGCTCTGTTGACAAGGACCTCCACTTCATTCCACCTTAAATATCCAAGGAAAGAGAAAAATGGATAAAGAAGTTGTGGTCCTTATGTACAATGGAATATCACTCAGCCATGAAATCAATGTCATAAGGTTAGTAGCAGCATGATGAGTGGATTTAGGTACGACGATTCTAAGTGAAATAAGTCACACAGAAAAGGACACTTCTCATAAGGTATCACTTTTAGAGGGAATGTAAAAACCGTTACACTTGAACTGAATTACAAAACAGAACAGAGTCACACATGCAGAAAACAGACTATGGCTGCTTAACGGGAAAGGTGAGGTGGGGTGATACATAAAACAAGGGTATCAAATTAGCTCAGATACTGTTCCATAAACCCAATATGTAGTAGACAAGACCTACTCCTTGCTCAGAGAACTGGACTCAACACGCCCTATTCACCGCACAAGAATATATCTGACTAGTAATAATCTTAAAACCTATGTATTGATATCTCTCTGTTAGTGTGTCAAGTGGGTGTGAAGCGGCATAAACACAGCCGTGAAAAGCAGCTAAACCCCATTATGAAAATAAATTACTTTGAAAAACCCATGAAACAACGACAGTGAAAGAGACAGAAATTCTTACACAATGAGTTCAGGGGCTGTGATGCAACCTGGATTGACCATATCTAGACCCACAGCTGGATGAGACATAAGGGTGGACACTCTTGGGGCTGAGAGGTTTGGTGAGGTTGGGTGAGCAAACGCAGACCCTTTAAAGTAATACTGCGTGGTACCCATCGCATGGGTCCCAAATCTCCAGGTTCAAGGGCATCTTCCTACATCAAAAACATGCATGAGAAACCCAGAAGATGGTACACCGTGTGATGGGGAAAGGTTTCTAAAACGCACCTCATTTCTCATCTCCTTGTGCCCGGGTTCGCCATTCCAGCCACTTTACTAGCAATCTCCCTATTTGGAGCATCAGCACCTTTAACCTCCTGTTCCGTACAGGTTGCAATTTGTCCTGAGGATGAACGGGAAGACGGGGAACCAACGAGAGACTAGCTCTTGGTGACGGGACAGGCACAGGTCACTCTATTTTCCCATCAGGAAGAAGAATTAACCACAGGCTCAGCCTGCCCCCCGGAACCAGAACAGGGCCTGAAGCCATCCTGCGATTTGCGGCCAGCTCCCAAAAAAGCGAGTTGTAAAATGGAGGTTCAGGGCACTGCAATTCACAAACCTGCAGAGTTATAAATGATAACTCTCATCCACAAATATATTGAGGGAAGGCAAAGAAGAGGATTTGAAATCAAGGCAGAATTGCACGAAACAGATTTCAGGAGGTAGATTCGAATCGCCTTTAAAGCACATGAAAAGCGGCAAAATGTTGACAATGATGCCCTTGGCCAAAAAGGGCGTATGCGTTTTTTCCTGAATATATTCAGGAAAAAACGCATACGCCCTTTTTGGCCAACCAAGCAACCTGGAAAGGCAAATCAGCGCTACAGAGAAGTCTCGCTTCCCATCGGTCAAAAGGGCCATGCTGAAAAAAGTGTCAAAACCAGAAATGCAGGACAGGCCATGGAGAAATGAGAGCCTTGCTACACTGATGGGCGGGATGTAAATTGCCAACAGCCACTCTGGAGAAGTGTACGGTGTGTCCTGAAACATCTGAAAAACACAGCTTAGAGAGCATAGGGCACTTCCACTCATGGGGGTATAAATTGGGAAAATGAAAAATCAGCAAGACACAAGCACCCCAAAGTTGAGGGCTGCTCTGTTGACAAGGACCTCCACTTCATTCCACCTTAAATATCCAAGGAAAGAGAAAAATGGATAAAGAAGTTGTGGTCCTTATGTACAATGGAATATCACTCAGCCATGAAATCAATGTCATAAGGTTAGTAGCAGCATGATGAGTGGATTTAGGTACGACGATTCTAAGTGAAATAAGTCACACAGAAAAGGACACTTCTCATAAGGTATCACTTTTAGAGGGAATGTAAAAACCGTTACACTTGAACTGAATTACAAAACAGAACAGAGTCACACATGCAGAAAACACACTATGGCTGCTTAACGGGAAAGGTGAGGTGGGGTGATACATAAAACAAGGGTATCAAATTAGCTCAGATACCGTTCCATAAACCCAATATGTAGTAGACAAGACCTACTCCTTGCTCAGAGAACTGGACTCAACACGCCCTATTCACCGCACAAGAATATATCTGACTAGTAATAATCTTAAAACCTATGTATTGATATCTCTCTGTTAGTGTGTCAAGTGGGTGTAAAGCGGCATAAACACAGCCGTTAAAAGCAGCTAAACCCCATTATGAAAATAAATTACTTTGAAAAACCCATGAAACAACGACAGTGAAAGAGACAGAAATTCTTACACAATGAGTTCAGGGGCTGTGATGCAACCTGGATTGACCATATCTAGACCCACAGCTGGATGAGACATAAGGGTGGACACTCTTGGGGCTGAGAGGTTTGGTGAGGTTGGGTGAGCAAACGCAGACCCTTTAAAGTAATACTGCGTGGTACCCATCGCATGGGTCCCAAATCTCCAGGTTCAAGGGCATCTTCCTACATCGAAAACATGCATGAGAAACCCAGAAGATGGTACACCGTGTGATGGGGAAAGGTTTCTAAAACGCACCTCATTTCTCATCTCCTTGTGCCCGGGTTCGCCATTCCAGCCGATTTACTAGCAATCTCCCTACTTGGAGCATCAGCACCTTTAACCTCCTGTTCCGTACAGGTTGCAATTTGTCCTGAGGATGAACGGGAAGACGGGGAACCAACGAGAGACTAGCTCTTGGTGTCGGGATAGGCACAGGTAACTCTATTTTCCCATCAGGAAGAAGAATTAACCACAGGCTCAGCCTGCCCCCCGGAACCAGAACAGGGCCTGAAGCCATCCTGCGCTTTTGCGGCCAGCTCCCAAAAAAGCGAGTTGTAAAATGGAGGTTCAGGGCACTGCAATTCACAAACCTGCAGAGTTATAAATGATAACTCTCGTCCACAAATATATTGAGGGAAGGCAAAGAAGAGGATTTGAAATCAAGGCAGAATTGCACGAAACAGATTTCAGGAGGTAGATACGAATCGCCTTTAAAGCACATGAAAAGCGGCAAAACGTTGACAATGATGCCCTTGGCCAAAAAGGGCGTATGCGTTTTTTCCTGAATATATTCAGGAAAAAACGCATACGCCCTTTTTGGCCAACCAAGCAACCTGGAAAGGCAAATCAGCGCTACAGAGAAGTCTTGCTTCCCATCGGTCAAAAGGGCCATGCTGAAAAAAGTGTCAAAACCAGAAATGCAGGACAGGCCATGGAGAAATGGGAGCCTTGCTACACTGATGGGCGGGATGTAAATTGCCAACAGCCACTCTGGAGAAGTGTACGGTGAGTCCTGAAACATCTAAAAAACACAGCTTAGAGAGCATAGGGCACTTCCACTCATGGGGGTATAAATTGGGAAAATGAAAAATCAGCAAGACACAAGCACCCCAAAGTTGAGGGCTGCTCTGTTGACAAGGACCTCCACTTCATTCCACCTTCAATATCCCAGGAAAGAGAAAAATGGATAAAGAAGTTGTGGTCCTTATGTACAATGGAATATCACTCAGCCATGAAATCAATGTCATAAGGTTAGTAGCAGCATGATGAGTGGATTTAGGTACGACGATTCTAAGTGAAATAAGTCACACAGAAAAGGACACTTCTCATAAGGTATCACTTTTAGAGGGAATGTAAAAACCGTTACACTTGAACTGAATTACAAAACAGAACAGAGTCACACATGCAGAAAACAGACTATGGCTGCTTAACGGGAAAGGTGAGGTGGGGTGATACATAAAACAAGGGTATCAAATTAGCTCAGATACCGTTCCATAAACCCAATATGTAATAGACAAGACCTACTCCTTGCTCAGAGAACTGGACTCAACACGCCCTATTCACCGCACAAGAATATATCTGACTAGTAATAATCTTAAAACCTATGTATTGATATCTCTCTGTTAGTGTGTCAAGTGGGTGTAAAGCGGCATAAACACAGCAGTGAAAAGCAGCTAAACCCCATTATGAAAATAAATTACTTTGAAAAACCCATGAAACAACGACAGTGAAAGAGACAGAAATTCTTACACAATGCGTTCAGGGGCTGTGATGCAACCTGGATTGACCATATCTAGACCCACAGCTGGATGAGACATAAGGGTGGACACTCTTGGGGCTGAGAGGTTTGGTGAGGTTGGGTGAGCAAACACAGACCCTTTAAAGTAATACTGCGTGGTACCCATCGAATGGGTCCCAAATCTCCAGCTTCAAGGGCATCTTCCTACATTGAAAACATGCATGAGAAACCCAGAAGATAGTATACTGTGTGATGGGGAAAGGTTTCTAAAACGCACCTCATTTCTCATCTCCTTGTGCCCGGGTTCGCCATTCCAGCCGCTTTACTAGCAATCTCCCTACTTGGAAAATCAGCACCTTTAACCTCCTGTTCCGTACAGGTTGCAATTTGTCCTGAGGATGAACGGGAAGACGGGGAACCAACGAGAGACTAGCTCTTGGTGTTGGGACAGGCACAGGTCACTCTATTTTCCCATCAGGAAGAAGAATTAACCACAGGCTCAGCCTGCCCCCCGGAACCAGAACAGGGCCTGAAGCCATCCTGCGCTTTTGCGGCCAGCTCCCAAAAAAGCGAGTTGTAAAATGGAGGTCCAGGGCACAGCAATTCACAAACCTGCAGAGTTATAAATGATAACTCTCGTCCACAAATATATTGAGGGAAGGCAAAGAAGAGGATTTGAAATCAAGGCAGAATTGCAGGAAACAGATTTCAGGAGGTAGATTCGAATCGCCTTTAAAGCACATGAAAAGCGGCAAAACGTTGACAATGATGCCCTTGGCCAAAAAGGGCGTATGCGTTTTTTCCTGAATATATTCAGGAAAAAACGCATACGCCCTTTTTGGCCAACCAAGCAACCTGGAAAGGCAAATCAGCGCTACAAAGAAGTCTCGCTTCCCATCGGTCAAAAGGGCCATGCTGAAAAAAGTGTCAAAACCAGAAATGCAGGACAGGTCATGGAGAAATGGGAGCCTTGCTACACTGATGGGCGGGATGTAAATTGCCAACAGCCACTCTGGAGAAGTGTACGGTGAGTCCTGAAACATCTGAAAAACACAGCTTAGAGAGCATAGGGCACTTCCACTCATGGGGGTATAAATTGGGAAAATGAAAAATCAGCAAGACACAAGCACCCCAAAGTTTAGGGCTGCTCTGTTGACAAGGACCTCCACTTCATTCCACCTTAAATATCCAAGGAAAGAGAAAAATGGATAAAGAAGTTGTGGTCCTTATGTACAATGGAATATCACTCAGCCATGAAATCAATGTCATAAGGTTAGTAGCAGCATGATGAGTGGATTTAGGTACGACGATTCTAAGTGAAATAAGTCACACAGAAAAGGACACTTCTCATAAGGTATCACTTTTAGAGGGAATGTAAAAACCGTTACACTTGAACTGAATTACAAAACAGAACAGAGTCACACATGCAGAAAACAGACTATGGCTGCTTAACGGGAAAGGTGAGGTGGGGTGATACATAAAACAAGGGTATCAAATTAGCTCAGATACTGTTCCATAAACCCAATATGTAGTAGACAAGACCTACTCCTTGCTCAGAGAACTGGACTCAACACGCCCTATTCACCGCACAAGAATATATCTGACTAGTAATAATTTTAAAACCTATGTATTGATATCTCTCTGTTAGTGTGTCAAGTGGGTGTGAAGCGGCATAAACACAGCCGTGAAAAGCAGCTAAACCCCATTATGAAAATAAATTACTTTGAAAAACCCATGAAACAACGACAGTGAAAGAGATAGAAATTCTTACACAATGAGTTCAGGGGCTGTGATGCAACCTGGATTGACCATATCTAGACCCACAGCTGGATGAGACATAAGGGTGGACACTCTTGGGGCTGAGAGGTTTGGTGAGGTTGGGTGAGCAAACGCAGACCCTTTAAAGTAATACTGCGTGGTACCCATCGCATGGGTCCCAAATCTCCAGGTTCAAGGGCATCTTCCTACATTAAAAACATGCATGAGAAACCCAGAAGATGGTACACCGTGTGATGGGGAAAGGTTTCTAAAACGCACCTCATTTCTCATCTCCTTGTGCCCGGGTTCGCCATTCCAGCCACTTTACTAGCAATCTCCCTACTTGGAGCATCAGCACCTTTAACCTCCTGTTCCGTACAGGTTGCAATTTGTCCTGAGGATGAACGGGAAGACGGGGAACCAACGAGAGACTAGCTCTTGGTGTCGGGACAGGCACAGGTCACTCTATTTTCCCATCAGGAAGAAGAATTAACCACAGGCTCAGCCTGCCCCCCGGAACCAGAACAGGGCCTGAAGCCATCCTGCGCTTTTGCGGCCAGCTCCCAAAAAAGCGAGTTGTAAAATGGAGGTTCAGGGCACTGCAATTCACAAACCTGCAGAGTTATAAATGATAACTCTCATCCACAAATATATTGAGGGAAGGCAAAGAAGAGGATTTGAAATCAAGGCAGAATTGCAGGAAACAGATTTCAGGAGGTAGATTCGAATCGCCTTTAAAGCACATGAAAAGCGGCAAAACGTTGACAATGATGCCCTTGGCCAAAAAGGGCGTATGCGTTTTTTCCTGAATATATTCAGGAAAAAACGCATACGCCCTTTTTGGCCAACCAAGCAACCTGGAAAGGCAAATCAGCGCTACAAACAAGTCTCGCTTCCCATCGGTCAAAAGGGCCATGCTGAAAAAAGTGTCAAAACCAGAAATGCAGGACAGGCCATGGAGAAATGGGAGCCTTGCTACACTGATGGGCGGGATGTAAATTGCCAACAGCCACTCTGGAGAAGTGTACGGTGAGTCCTGAAACATCTGAAAAACACAGCTTAGAGAGCATAGGGCACTTCCACTCATGGGGGTATAAATTGGGAAAATGAAAAATCAGCAAGACACAAGCACCCCAAAGTTTAGGGCTGCTCTGTTGACAAGGACCTCCACTTCATTCCACCTTAAATATCCAAGGAAAGAGAAAAATGGATAAAGAAGTTGTGGTCCTTATGTACAATGGAATATCACTCAGCCATGAAATCAATGTCATAAGGTTAGTAGCAGCATGATGAGTGGATTTAGGTACGACGATTCTAAGTGAAATAAGTCACACAGAAAAGGACACTTCTCATAAGGTATCACTTTTAGAGGGAATGTAAAAACCGTTACACTTGAACTGAATTACAAAACAGAACAGAGTCACACATGCAGAAAACAGACTATGGCTGCTTAACGGGAAAGGTGAGGTGGGGTGATACATAAAACAAGGGTATCAAATTAGCTCAGATACTGTTCCATAAACCCAATATGTAGTAGACAAGACCTACTCCTTGCTCAGAGAACTGGACTCAACACGCCCTATTCACCGCACAAGAATATATCTGACTAGTAATAATCTTAAAACCTATGTATTGATATCTCTCTGTTAGTGTGTCAAGTGGGTGTGAAGCGGCATAAACACAGCCGTGAAAAGCAGCTAAACCCCATTATGAAAATAAATTACTTTGAAAAACCCATGAAACAACGACAGTGAAAGAGACAGAAATTCTTACACAATGAGTTCAGGGGCTGTGATGCAACCTGGATTGACCATATCTAGACCCACAGCTGGATGAGACATAAGGGTGGACACTCTTGGGGCTGAGAGGTTTGGTGAGGTTGGGTGAGCAAACGCAGACCCTTTAAAGTAATACTGCGTGGTACCCATCGCATGGGTCCCAAATCTCCAGGTTCAAGGGCATCTTCCTACATCAAAAACATGCATGAGAAACCCAGAAGATGGTACACCGTGTGATGGGGAAAGGTTTCTAAAACGCACCTCATTTCTCATCTCCTTGTGCCCGGGTTCGCCATTCCAGCCACTTTACTAGCAATCTCCCTATTTGGAGCATCAGCACCTTTAACCTCCTGTTCCGTACAGGTTGCAATTTGTCCTGAGGATGAACGGGAAGACGGGGAACCAACGAGAGACTAGCTCTTGGTGACGGGACAGGCACAGGTCACTCTATTTTCCCATCAGGAAGAAGAATTAACCACAGGCTCAGCCTGCCCCCCGGAACCAGAACAGGGCCTGAAGCCATCCTGCGATTTGCGGCCAGCTCCCAAAAAAGCGAGTTGTAAAATGGAGGTTCAGGGCACTGCAATTCACAAACCTGCAGAGTTATAAATGATAACTCTCATCCACAAATATATTGAGGGAAGGCAAAGAAGAGGATTTGAAATCAAGGCAGAATTGCACGAAACAGATTTCAGGAGGTAGATTCGAATCGCCTTTAAAGCACATGAAAAGCGGCAAAATGTTGACAATGATGCCCTTGGCCAAAAAGGGCGTATGCGTTTTTTCCTGAATATATTCAGGAAAAAACGCATACGCCCTTTTTGGCCAACCAAGCAACCTGGAAAGGCAAATCAGCGCTACAGAGAAGTCTCGCTTCCCATCGGTCAAAAGGGCCATGCTGAAAAAAGTGTCAAAACCAGAAATGCAGGACAGGCCATGGAGAAATGAGAGCCTTGCTACACTGATGGGCGGGATGTAAATTGCCAACAGCCACTCTGGAGAAGTGTACGGTGTGTCCTGAAACATCTGAAAAACACAGCTTAGAGAGCATAGGGCACTTCCACTCATGGGGGTATAAATTGGGAAAATGAAAAATCAGCAAGACACAAGCACCCCAAAGTTGAGGGCTGCTCTGTTGACAAGGACCTCCACTTCATTCCACCTTAAATATCCAAGGAAAGAGAAAAATGGATAAAGAAGTTGTGGTCCTTATGTACAATGGAATATCACTCAGCCATGAAATCAATGTCATAAGGTTAGTAGCAGCATGATGAGTGGATTTAGGTACGACGATTCTAAGTGAAATAAGTCACACAGAAAAGGACACTTCTCATAAGGTATCACTTTTAGAGGGAATGTAAAAACCGTTACACTTGAACTGAATTACAAAACAGAACAGAGTCACACATGCAGAAAACAGACTATGGCTGCTTAACGGGAAAGGTGAGGTGGGGTGATACATAAAACAAGGGTATCAAATTAGCTCAGATACCGTTCCATAAACCCAATATGTAATAGACAAGACCTACTCCTTGCTCAGAGAACTGGACTCAACACGCCCTATTCACCGCACAAGAATATATCTGACTAGTAATAATCTTAAAACCTATGTATTGATATCTCTCTGTTAGTGTGTCAAGTGGGTGTAAAGCGGCATAAACACAGCAGTGAAAAGCAGCTAAACCCCATTATGAAAATAAATTACTTTGAAAAACCCATGAAACAACGACAGTGAAAGAGACAGAAATTCTTACACAATGCGTTCAGGGGCTGTGATGCAACCTGGATTGACCATATCTAGACCCACAGCTGGATGAGACATAAGGGTGGACACTCTTGGGGCTGAGAGGTTTGGTGAGGTTGGGTGAGCAAACACAGACCCTTTAAAGTAATACTGCGTGGTACCCATCGAATGGGTCCCAAATCTCCAGCTTCAAGGGCATCTTCCTACATTGAAAACATGCATGAGAAACCCAGAAGATAGTATACTGTGTGATGGGGAAAGGTTTCTAAAACGCACCTCATTTCTCATCTCCTTGTGCCCGGGTTCGCCATTCCAGCCGCTTTACTAGCAATCTCCCTACTTGGAAAATCAGCACCTTTAACCTCCTGTTCCGTACAGGTTGCAATTTGTCCTGAGGATGAACGGGAAGACGGGGAACCAACGAGAGACTAGCTCTTGATGTCGGGACAGGCACAGGTCACTCTATTTTCCCATCAGGAAGAAGAATTAACCACAGGCTCAGCCTGCCCCCCGGAACCAGAACAGGGCCTGAAGCCATCCTGCGCTTTTGCGGCCAGCTCCCAAAAAAGCGAGTTGTAAAATGGAGGTCCAGGGCACAGCAATTCACAAACCTGCAGAGTTATAAATGATAACTCTCGTCCACAAATATATTGAGGGAAGGCAAAGAAGAGGATTTGAAATCAAGGCAGAATTGCAGGAAAGAGATTTCAGGAGGTAGATTCGAATCGCCTTTAAAGCACATGAAAAGCGGCAAAACGTTGACAATGATGCCCTTGGCCAAAAAGGGCGTATGCGTTTTTTCCTGAATATATTCAGGAAAAAACGCATACGCCCTTTTTGGCCAACCAAGCAACCTGGAAAGGCAAATCAGCGCTACAAAGAAGTCTCGCTTCCCATCGGTCAAAAGGGCCATGCTGAAAAAAGTGTCAAAACCAGAAATGCAGGACAGGTCATGGAGAAATGGGAGCCTTGCTACACTGATGGGCGGGATGTAAATTGCCAACAGCCACTCTGGAGAAGTGTACGGTGAGTCCTGAAACATCTGAAAAACACAGCTTAGAGAGCATAGGGCACTTCCACTCATGGGGGTATAAATTGGGAAAATGAAAAATCAGCAAGACACAAGCACCCCAAAGTTTAGGGCTGCTCTGTTGACAAGGACCTCCACTTCATTCCACCTTAAATATCCAAGGAAAGAGAAAAATGGATAAAGAAGTTGTGGTCCTTATGTACAATGGAATATCACTCAGCCATGAAATCAATGTCATAAGGTTAGTAGCAGCATGATGAGTGGATTTAGGTACGACGATTCTAAGTGAAATAAGTCACACAGAAAAGGACACTTCTCATAAGGTATCACTTTTAGAGGGAATGTAAAAACCGTTACACTTGAACTGAATTACAAAACAGAACAGAGTCACACATGCAGAAAACAGACTATGGCTGCTTAACGGGAAAGGTGAGGTGGGGTGATACATAAAACAAGGGTATCAAATTAGCTCAGATACTGTTCCATAAACCCAATATGTAGTAGACAAGACCTACTCCTTGCTCAGAGAACTGGACTCAACACGCCCTATTCACCGCACAAGAATATATCTGACTAGTAATAATTTTAAAACCTATGTATTGATATCTCTCTGTTAGTGTGTCAAGTGGGTGTGAAGCGGCATAAACACAGCCGTGAAAAGCAGCTAAACCCCATTATGAAAATAAATTACTTTGAAAAACCCATGAAACAACGACAGTGAAAGAGATAGAAATTCTTACACAATGAGTTCAGGGGCTGTGATGCAACCTGGATTGACCATATCTAGACCCACAGCTGGATGAGACATAAGGGTGGACACTCTTGGGGCTGAGAGGTTTGGTGAGGTTGGGTGAGCAAACGCAGACCCTTTAAAGTAATACTGCGTGGTACCCATCGCATGGGTCCCAAATCTCCAGGTTCAAGGGCATCTTCCTACATTAAAAACATGCATGAGAAACCCAGAAGATGGTACACCGTGTGATGGGGAAAGGTTTCTAAAACGCACCTCATTTCTCATCTCCTTGTGCCCGGGTTCGCCATTCCAGCCACTTTACTAGCAATCTCCCTACTTGGAGCATCAGCACCTTTAACCTCCTGTTCCGTACAGGTTGCAATTTGTCCTGAGGATGAACGGGAAGACGGGGAACCAACGAGAGACTAGCTCTTGGTGTCGGGACAGGCACAGGTCACTCTATTTTCCCATCAGGAAGAAGAATTAACCACAGGCTCAGCCTGCCCCCCGGAACCAGAACAGGGCCTGAAGCCATCCTGCGCTTTTGCGGCCAGCTCCCAAAAAAGCGAGTTGTAAAATGGAGGTTCAGGGCACTGCAATTCACAAACCTGCAGAGTTATAAATGATAACTCTCATCCACAAATATATTGAGGGAAGGCAAAGAAGAGGATTTGAAATCAAGGCAGAATTGCAGGAAACAGATTTCAGGAGGTAGATTCGAATCGCCTTTAAAGCACATGAAAAGCGGCAAAACGTTGACAATGATGCCCTTGGCCAAAAAGGGCGTATGCGTTTTTTCCTGAATATATTCAGGAAAAAACGCATACGCCCTTTTTGGCCAACCAAGCAACCTGGAAAGGCAAATCAGCGCTACAAACAAGTCTCGCTTCCCATCGGTCAAAAGGGCCATGCTGAAAAAAGTGTCAAAACCAGAAATGCAGGACAGGCCATGGAGAAATGGGAGCCTTGCTACACTGATGGGCGGGATGTAAATTGCCAACAGCCACTCTGGAGAAGTGTACGGTGAGTCCTGAAACATCTGAAAAACACAGCTTAGAGAGCATAGGGCACTTCCACTCATGGGGGTATAAATTGGGAAAATGAAAAATCAGCAAGACACAAGCACCCCAAAGTTTAGGGCTGCTCTGTTGACAAGGACCTCCACTTCATTCCACCTTAAATATCCAAGGAAAGAGAAAAATGGATAAAGAAGTTGTGGTCCTTATGTACAATGGAATATCACTCAGCCATGAAATCAATGTCATAAGGTTAGTAGCAGCATGATGAGTGGATTTAGGTACGACGATTCTAAGTGAAATAAGTCACACAGAAAAGGACACTTCTCATAAGGTATCACTTTTAGAGGGAATGTAAAAACCGTTACACTTGAACTGAATTACAAAACAGAACAGAGTCACACATGCAGAAAACAGACTATGGCTGCTTAACGGGAAAGGTGAGGTGGGGTGATACATAAAACAAGGGTATCAAATTAGCTCAGATACTGTTCCATAAACCCAATATGTAGTAGACAAGACCTACTCCTTGCTCAGAGAACTGGACTCAACACGCCCTATTCACCGCACAAGAATATATCTGACTAGTAATAATCTTAAAACCTATGTATTGATATCTCTCTGTTAGTGTGTCAAGTGGGTGTGAAGCGGCATAAACACAGCCGTGAAAAGCAGCTAAACCCCATTATGAAAATAAATTACTTTGAAAAACCCATGAAACAACGACAGTGAAAGAGACAGAAATTCTTACACAATGAGTTCAGGGGCTGTGATGCAACCTGGATTGACCATATCTAGACCCACAGCTGGATGAGACATAAGGGTGGACACTCTTGGGGCTGAGAGGTTTGGTGAGGTTGGGTGAGCAAACGCAGACCCTTTAAAGTAATACTGCGTGGTACCCATCGCATGGGTCCCAAATCTCCAGGTTCAAGGGCATCTTCCTACATCAAAAACATGCATGAGAAACCCAGAAGATGGTACACCGTGTGATGGGGAAAGGTTTCTAAAACGCACCTCATTTCTCATCTCCTTGTGCCCGGGTTCGCCATTCCAGCCACTTTACTAGCAATCTCCCTATTTGGAGCATCAGCACCTTTAACCTCCTGTTCCGTACAGGTTGCAATTTGTCCTGAGGATGAACGGGAAGACGGGGAACCAACGAGAGACTAGCTCTTGGTGACGGGACAGGCACAGGTCACTCTATTTTCCCATCAGGAAGAAGAATTAACCACAGGCTCAGCCTGCCCCCCGGAACCAGAACAGGGCCTGAAGCCATCCTGCGATTTGCGGCCAGCTCCCAAAAAAGCGAGTTGTAAAATGGAGGTTCAGGGCACTGCAATTCACAAACCTGCAGAGTTATAAATGATAACTCTCATCCACAAATATATTGAGGGAAGGCAAAGAAGAGGATTTGAAATCAAGGCAGAATTGCACGAAACAGATTTCAGGAGGTAGATTCGAATCGCCTTTAAAGCACATGAAAAGCGGCAAAATGTTGACAATGATGCCCTTGGCCAAAAAGGGCGTATGCGTTTTTTCCTGAATATATTCAGGAAAAAACGCATACGCCCTTTTTGGCCAACCAAGCAACCTGGAAAGGCAAATCAGCGCTACAGAGAAGTCTCGCTTCCCATCGGTCAAAAGGGCCATGCTGAAAAAAGTGTCAAAACCAGAAATGCAGGACAGGCCATGGAGAAATGAGAGCCTTGCTACACTGATGGGCGGGATGTAAATTGCCAACAGCCACTCTGGAGAAGTGTACGGTGTGTCCTGAAACATCTGAAAAACACAGCTTAGAGAGCATAGGGCACTTCCACTCATGGGGGTATAAATTGGGAAAATGAAAAATCAGCAAGACACAAGCACCCCAAAGTTGAGGGCTGCTCTGTTGACAAGGACCTCCACTTCATTCCACCTTAAATATCCAAGGAAAGAGAAAAATGGATAAAGAAGTTGTGGTCCTTATGTACAATGGAATATCACTCAGCCATGAAATCAATGTCATAAGGTTAGTAGCAGCATGATGAGTGGATTTAGGTACGACGATTCTAAGTGAAATAAGTCACACAGAAAAGGACACTTCTCATAAGGTATCACTTTTAGAGGGAATGTAAAAACCGTTACACTTGAACTGAATTACAAAACAGAACAGAGTCACACATGCAGAAAACAGACTATGGCTGCTTAACGGGAAAGGTGAGGTGGGGTGATACATAAAACAAGGGTATCAAATTAGCTCAGATACTGTTCCATAAACCCAATATGTAGTAGACAAGACCTACTCCTTGCTCAGAGAACTGGACTCAACACGCCCTATTCACCGCACAAGAATATATCTGACTAGTAATAATTTTAAAACCTATGTATTGATATCTCTCTGTTAGTGTGTCAAGTGGGTGTGAAGCGGCATAAACACAGCCGTGAAAAGCAGCTAAACCCCATTATGAAAATAAATTACTTTGAAAAACCCATGAAACAACGACAGTGAAAGAGATAGAAATTCTTACACAATGAGTTCAGGGGCTGTGATGCAACCTGGATTGACCATATCTAGACCCACAGCTGGATGAGACATAAGGGTGGACACTCTTGGGGCTGAGAGGTTTGGTGAGGTTGGGTGAGCAAACGCAGACCCTTTAAAGTAATACTGCGTGGTACCCATCGCATGGGTCCCAAATCTCCAGGTTCAAGGGCATCTTCCTACATTAAAAACATGCATGAGAAACCCAGAAGATGGTACACCGTGTGATGGGGAAAGGTTTCTAAAACGCACCTCATTTCTCATCTCCTTGTGCCCGGGTTCGCCATTCCAGCCACTTTACTAGCAATCTCCCTACTTGGAGCATCAGCACCTTTAACCTCCTGTTCCGTACAGGTTGCAATTTGTCCTGAGGATGAACGGGAAGACGGGGAACCAACGAGAGACTAGCTCTTGGTGTCGGGACAGGCACAGGTCACTCTATTTTCCCATCAGGAAGAAGAATTAACCACAGGCTCAGCCTGCCCCCCGGAACCAGAACAGGGCCTGAAGCCATCCTGCGCTTTTGCGGCCAGCTCCCAAAAAAGCGAGTTGTAAAATGGAGGTTCAGGGCACTGCAATTCACAAACCTGCAGAGTTATAAATGATAACTCTCATCCACAAATATATTGAGGGAAGGCAAAGAAGAGGATTTGAAATCAAGGCAGAATTGCAGGAAACAGATTTCAGGAGGTAGATTCGAATCGCCTTTAAAGCACATGAAAAGCGGCAAAACGTTGACAATGATGCCCTTGGCCAAAAAGGGCGTATGCGTTTTTTCCTGAATATATTCAGGAAAAAACGCATACGCCCTTTTTGGCCAACCAAGCAACCTGGAAAGGCAAATCAGCGCTACAAACAAGTCTCGCTTCCCATCGGTCAAAAGGGCCATGCTGAAAAAAGTGTCAAAACCAGAAATGCAGGACAGGCCATGGAGAAATGGGAGCCTTGCTACACTGATGGGCGGGATGTAAATTGCCAACAGCCACTCTGGAGAAGTGTACGGTGAGTCCTGAAACATCTGAAAAACACAGCTTAGAGAGCATAGGGCACTTCCACTCATGGGGGTATAAATTGGGAAAATGAAAAATCAGCAAGACACAAGCACCCCAAAGTTTAGGGCTGCTCTGTTGACAAGGACCTCCACTTCATTCCACCTTAAATATCCAAGGAAAGAGAAAAATGGATAAAGAAGTTGTGGTCCTTATGTACAATGGAATATCACTCAGCCATGAAATCAATGTCATAAGGTTAGTAGCAGCATGATGAGTGGATTTAGGTACGACGATTCTAAGTGAAATAAGTCACACAGAAAAGGACACTTCTCATAAGGTATCACTTTTAGAGGGAATGTAAAAACCGTTACACTTGAACTGAATTACAAAACAGAACAGAGTCACACATGCAGAAAACAGACTATGGCTGCTTAACGGGAAAGGTGAGGTGGGGTGATACATAAAACAAGGGTATCAAATTAGCTCAGATACTGTTCCATAAACCCAATATGTAGTAGACAAGACCTACTCCTTGCTCAGAGAACTGGACTCAACACGCCCTATTCACCGCACAAGAATATATCTGACTAGTAATAATCTTAAAACCTATGTATTGATATCTCTCTGTTAGTGTGTCAAGTGGGTGTGAAGCGGCATAAACACAGCCGTGAAAAGCAGCTAAACCCCATTATGAAAATAAATTACTTTGAAAAACCCATGAAACAACGACAGTGAAAGAGACAGAAATTCTTACACAATGAGTTCAGGGGCTGTGATGCAACCTGGATTGACCATATCTAGACCCACAGCTGGATGAGACATAAGGGTGGACACTCTTGGGGCTGAGAGGTTTGGTGAGGTTGGGTGAGCAAACGCAGACCCTTTAAAGTAATACTGCGTGGTACCCATCGCATGGGTCCCAAATCTCCAGGTTCAAGGGCATCTTCCTACATCAAAAACATGCATGAGAAACCCAGAAGATGGTACACCGTGTGATGGGGAAAGGTTTCTAAAACGCACCTCATTTCTCATCTCCTTGTGCCCGGGTTCGCCATTCCAGCCACTTTACTAGCAATCTCCCTATTTGGAGCATCAGCACCTTTAACCTCCTGTTCCGTACAGGTTGCAATTTGTCCTGAGGATGAACGGGAAGACGGGGAACCAACGAGAGACTAGCTCTTGGTGACGGGACAGGCACAGGTCACTCTATTTTCCCATCAGGAAGAAGAATTAACCACAGGCTCAGCCTGCCCCCCGGAACCAGAACAGGGCCTGAAGCCATCCTGCGATTTGCGGCCAGCTCCCAAAAAAGCGAGTTGTAAAATGGAGGTTCAGGGCACTGCAATTCACAAACCTGCAGAGTTATAAATGATAACTCTCATCCACAAATATATTGAGGGAAGGCAAAGAAGAGGATTTGAAATCAAGGCAGAATTGCACGAAACAGATTTCAGGAGGTAGATACGAATCGCCTTTAAAGCACATGAAAAGCGGCAAAACGTTGACAATGATGCCCTTGGCCAAAAAGGGCATATGCGTTTTTTCCTGAATATATTCAGGAAAAAACGCATACGCCCTTTTTGGCCAACCAAGCAACCTGGAAAGGCAAATCAGCGCTACAGAGAAGTCTTGCTTCCCATCGGTCAAAAGGGCCATGCTGAAAAAAGTGTCAAAACCAGAAATGCAGGACAGGCCATGGAGAAATGGGAGCCTTGCTACACTGATGGGCGGGATGTAAATTGCCAACAGCCACTCTGGAGAAGTGTACGGTGAGTCCTGAAACATCTAAAAAACACAGCTTAGAGAGCATAGGGCACTTCCACTCATGGGGGTATAAATTGGGAAAATGAAAAATCAGCAAGACACAAGCACACCAAAGTTGAGGGCTGCTCTGTTGACAAGGACCTCCACTTCATTCCACCTTCAATATCCCAGGAAAGAGAAAAATGGATAAAGAAGTTGTGGTCCTTATGTACAATGGAATATCACTCAGCCATGAAATCAATGTCATAAGGTTAGTAGCAGCATGATGAGTGGATTTAGGTACGACGATTCTAAGTGAAATAAGTCACACAGAAAAGGACACTTCTCATAAGGTATCACTTTTAGAGGGAATGTAAAAACCGTTACACTTGAACTGAATTACAAAACAGAACAGAGTCACACATGCAGAAAACAGACTATGGCTGCTTAACGGGAAAGGTGAGGTGGGGTGATACATAAAACAAGGGTATCAAATTAGCTCAGATACCGTTCCATAAACCCAATATGTAATAGACAAGACCTACTCCTTGCTCAGAGAACTGGACTCAACACGCCCTATTCACCGCACAAGAATATATCTGACTAGTAATAATCTTAAAACCTATGTATTGATATCTCTCTGTTAGTGTGTCAAGTGGGTGTAAAGCGGCATAAACAAAGCAGTGAAAAGCAGCTAAACCCCATTATGAAAATAAATTACTTTGAAAAACCCATGAAACAACGACAGTGAAAGAGACAGAAATTCTTACACAATGCGTTCAGGGGCTGTGATGCAACCTGGATTGACCATATCTAGACCCACAGCTGGATGAGACATAAGGGTGGACACTCTTGGGGCTGAGAGGTTTGGTGAGGTTGGGTGAGCAAACACAGACCCTTTAAAGTAATACTGCGTGGTACCCATCGAATGGGTCCCAAATCTCCAGCTTCAAGGGCATCTTCCTACATTGAAAACATGCATGAGAAACCCAGAAGATAGTATACCGTGTGATGGGGAAAGGTTTCTAAAACGCACCTCATTTCTCATCTCCTTGTGCCCGGGTTCGCCATTCCAGCCGCTTTACTAGCAATCTCCCTACTTGGAAAATCAGCACCTTTAACCTCCTGTTCCGTACAGGTTGCAATTTGTCCTGAGGATGAACGGGAAGACGGGGAACCAACGAGAGACTAGCTCTTGGTGTTGGGACAGGCACAGGTCACTCTATTTTCCCATCAGGAAGAAGAATTAACCACAGGCTCAGCCTGCCCCCCGGAACCAGAACAGGGCCTGAAGCCATCCTGCGCTTTTGCGGCCAGCTCCCAAAAAAGCGAGTTGTAAAATGGAGGTCCAGGGCACAGCAATTCACAAACCTGCAGAGTTATAAATGATAACTCTCGTCCACAAATATATTGAGGGAAGGCAAAGAAGAGGATTTGAAATCAAGGCAGAATTGCAGGAAACAGATTTCAGGAGGTAGATTCGAATCGCCTTTAAAGCACATGAAAAGCGGCAAAACGTTGACAATGATGCCCTTGGCCAAAAAGGGCGTATGCGTTTTTTCCTGAATATATTTAGGAAAAAACGCATACGCCCTTTTTGGCCAACCAAGCAACCTGGAAAGGCAAATCAGCGCTACAAAGAAGTCTCGCTTCCCATCGGTCAAAAGGGCCATGCTGAAAAAAGTGTCAAAACCAGAAATGCAGGACAGGTCATGGAGAAATGGGAGCCTTGCTACACTGATGGGCGGGATGTAAATTGCCAACAGCCACTCTGGAGAAGTGTACGGTGAGTCCTGAAACATCTGAAAAACACAGCTTAGAGAGCATAGGGCACTTCCACTCATGGGGGTATAAATTGGGAAAATGAAAAATCAGCAAGACACAAGCACCCCAAAGTTTAGGGCTGCTCTGTTGACAAGGACCTCCACTTCATTCCACCTTAAATATCCAAGGAAAGAGAAAAATGGATAAAGAAGTTGTGGTCCTTATGTACAATGGAATATCACTCAGCCATGAAATCAATGTCATAAGGTTAGTAGCAGCATGATGAGTGGATTTAGGTACGACGATTCTAAGTGAAATAAGTCACACAGAAAAGGACACTTCTCATAAGGTATCACTTTTAGAGGGAATGTAAAAACCGTTACACTTGAACTGAATTACAAAACAGAACAGAGTCACACATGCAGAAAACAGACTATGGCTGCTTAACGGGAAAGGTGAGGTGGGGTGATACATAAAACAAGGGTATCAAATTAGCTCAGATACTGTTCCATAAACCCAATATGTAGTAGACAAGACCTACTCCTTGCTCAGAGAACTGGACTCAACACGCCCTATTCACCGCACAAGAATATATCTGACTAGTAATAATTTTAAAACCTATGTATTGATATCTCTCTGTTAGTGTGTCAAGTGGGTGTGAAGCGGCATAAACACAGCCGTGAAAAGCAGCTAAACCCCATTATGAAAATAAATTACTTTGAAAAACCCATGAAACAACGACAGTGAATGAGATAGAAATTCTTACACAATGAGTTCAGGGGCTGTGATGCAACCTGGATTGACCATATCTAGACCCACAGCTGGATGAGACATAAGGGTGGACACTCTTGGGGCTGAGAGGTTTGGTGAGGTTGGGTGAGCAAACGCAGACCCTTTAAAGTAATACTGCGTGGTACCCATCGCATGGGTCCCAAATCTCCAGGTTCAAGGGCATCTTCCTACATTAAAAACATGCATGAGAAACCCAGAAGATGGTACACCGTGTGATGGGGAAAGGTTTCTAAAACGCACCTCATTTCTCATCTCCTTGTGCCCGGGTTCGCCATTCCAGCCACTTTACTAGCAATCTCCCTACTTGGAGCATCAGCACCTTTAACCTCCTGTTCCGTACAGGTTGCAATTTGTCCTGAGGATGAACGGGAAGACGGGGAACCAACGAGAGACTAGCTCTTGGTGTCGGGACAGGCACAGGTCACTCTATTTTCCCATCAGGAAGAAGAATTAACCACAGGCTCAGCCTGCCCCCCGGAACCAGAACAGGGCCTGAAGCCATCCTGCGCTTTTGCGGCCAGCTCCCAAAAAAGCGAGTTGTAAAATGGAGGTTCAGGGCACTGCAATTCACAAACCTGCAGAGTTATAAATGATAACTCTCATCCACAAATATATTGAGGGAAGGCAAAGAAGAGGATTTGAAATCAAGGCAGAATTGCAGGAAACAGATTTCAGGAGGTAGATTCGAATCGCCTTTAAAGCACATGAAAAGCGGCAAAACGTTGACAATGATGCCCTTGGCCAAAAAGGGCGTATGCGTTTTTTCCTGAATATATTCAGGAAAAAACGCATACGCCCTTTTTGGCCAACCAAGCAACCTGGAAAGGCAAATCAGCACTACAGAGAAGTCTTGCTTCCCATCGGTCAAAAGGGCCATGCTGAAAAAAGTGTCAAAACCAGAAATGCAGGACAGGCCATGGAGAAATGGGAGCCTTGCTACACTGATGGGCGGGATGTAAATTGCCAACAGCCACTCTGGAGAAGTGTACGGTGAGTCCTGAAACATCTAAAAAACACAGCTTAGAGAGCATAGGGCACTTCCACTCATGGGGGTATAAATTGGGAAAATGAAAAATCAGCAAGACACAAGCACCCCAAAGTTGAGGGCTGCTCTGTTGACAAGGACCTCCACTTCATTCCACCTTCAATATCCCAGGAAAGAGAAAAATGGATAAAGAAGTTGTGGTCCTTATGTACAATGGAATATCACTCAGCCATGAAATCAATGTCATAAGGTTAGTAGCAGCATGATGAGTGGATTTAGGTACGACGATTCTAAGTGAAATAAGTCACACAGAAAAGGACACTTCTCATAAGGTATCACTTTTAGAGGGAATGTAAAAACCGTTACACTTGAACTGAATTACAAAACAGAACAGAGTCACACATGCAGAAAACAGACTATGGCTGCTTAACGGGAAAGGTGAGGTGGGGTGATACATAAAACAAGGGTATCAAATTAGCTCAGATACTGTTCCATAAACCCAATATGTAATAGACAAGACCTACTCCTTGCTCAGAGAACTGGACTCAACACGCCCTATTCACCGCACAAGAATATATCTGACTAGTAATAATCTTAAAACCTATGTATTGATATCTCTCTGTTAGTGTGTCAAGTGGGTGTAAAGCGGCATAAACACAGCAGTGAAAAGCAGCTAAACCCCATTATGAAAATAAATTACTTTGAAAAACCCATGAAACAACGACAGTGAAAGAGACAGAAATTCTTACACAATGCGTTCAGGGGCTGTGATGCAACCTGGATTGACCATATCTAGACCCACAGCTGGATGAGACATAAGGGTGGACACTCTTGGGGCTGAGAGGTTTGGTGAGGTTGGGTGAGCAAACACAGACCCTTTAAAGTAATACTGCGTGGTACCCATCGAATGGGTCCCAAATCTCCAGCTTCAAGGGCATCTTCCTACATCGAAAACATGCATGAGAAACCCAGAAGATAGTATACCGTGTGATGGGGAAAGGTTTCTAAAACGCACCTCATTTCTCATCTCCTTGTGCCCGGGTTCGCCATTCCAGCCGCTTTACTAGCAATCTCCCTACTTGGAAAATCAGCACCTTTAACCTCCTGTTCCGTACAGGTTGCAATTTGTCCTGAGGATGAACGGGAAGACGGGGAACCAACGAGAGACTAGCTCTTGGTGTCGGGACAGGCACAGGTCACTCTATTTTCCCATCAGGAAGAAGAATTAACCACAGGCTCAGCCTGCCCCCCAGAACCAGAACAGGGCCTGAAGCCATCCTGCGCTTTTGCGGCCAGCTCCCAAAAAAGCGAGTTGTAAAATGGAGGTTCAGGGCACTGCAATTCACAAACCTGCAGCGTTATAAATGATAACTCTCATCCACAAATATATTGAGGGAAGGCAAAGAAGAGGATTTGAAATCAAGGCAGAATTGCACGAAACAGATTTCAGGAGGTAGATTCGAATCGCCTTTAAAGCACATGAAAAGCGGCAAAACGTTGACAATGATGCCCTTGGCCAAAAAGGGCGTATGCGTTTTTTCCTGAATATATTCAGGAAAAAACGCATACGCCCTTTTTGGCCAACCAAGCAACCTGGAAAGGCAAATCAGCGCTACAAAGAAGTCTCGCTTCCCATCGGTCAAAAGGGCCATGCTGAAAAAAGTGTCAAAACCAGAAATGCAGGACAGGTCATGGAGAAATGGGAGCCTTGCTACACTGATGGGCGGGATGTAAATTGCCAACAGCCACTCTGGAGAAGTGTACGGTGAGTCCTGAAACATCTGAAAAACACAGCTTAGAGAGCATAGGGCACTTCCACTCATGGGGGTATAAATTGGGAAAATGAAAAATCAGCAAGACACAAGCACCCCAAAGTTTAGGGCTGCTCTGTTGACAAGGACCTCCACTTCATTCCACCTTAAATATCCAAGGAAAGAGAAAAATGGATAAAGAAGTTGTGGTCCTTATGTACAATGGAATATCACTCAGCCATGAAATCAATGTCATAAGGTTAGTAGCAGCATGATGAGTGGATTTAGGTACGACGATTCTAAGTGAAATAAGTCACACAGAAAAGGACACTTCTCATAAGGTATCACTTTTAGAGGGAATGTAAAAACCGTTACACTTGAACTGAATTACAAAACAGAACAGAGTCACACATGCAGAAAACAGACTATGGCTGCTTAACGGGAAAGGTGAGGTGGGGTGATACATAAAACAAGGGTATCAAATTAGCTCAGATACTGTTCCATAAACCCAATATGTAGTAGACAAGACCTACTCCTTGCTCAGAGAACTGGACTCAACACGCCCTATTCACCGCACAAGAATATATCTGACTAGTAATAATCTTAAAACCTATGTATTGATATCTCTCTGTTAGTGTGTCAAGTGGGTGTGAAGCGGCATAAACACAGCCGTGAAAAGCAGCTAAACCCCATTATGAAAATAAATTACTTTGAAAAACCCATGAAACAACGACAGTGAAAGAGATAGAAATTCTTACACAATGAGTTCAGGGGCTGTGATGCAACCTGGATTGACCATATCTAGACCCACAGCTGGATGAGACATAAGGGTGGACACTCTTGGGGCTGAGAGGTTTGGTGAGGTTGGGTGAGCAAACGCAGACCCTTTAAAGTAATACTGCGTGGTACCCATCGCATGGGTCCCAAATCTCCAGGTTCAAGGGCATCTTCCTACATCAAAAACATGCATGAGAAACCCAGAAGATGGTACACCGTGTGATGGGGAAAGGTTTCTAAAACGCACCTCATTTCTCATCTCCTTGTGCCCGGGTTCGCCATTCCAGCCGATTTACTAGCAATCTCCCTACTTGGAGCATCAGCACCTTTAACCTCCTGTTCCGTACAGGTTGCAATTTGTCCTGAGGATGAACGGGAAGACGGGGAACCAACGAGAGACTAGCTCTTGGTGTCGGGACAGGCACAGGTCACTCTATTTTCCCATCAGGAAGAAGAATTAACCACAGGCTCAGCCTGCCCCCCGGAACCAGAACAGGGCCTGAAGCCATCCTGCGCTTTTGCGGCCAGCTCCCAAAAAAGCGAGTTGTAAAATGGAGGTTCAGGGCACTGCAATTCACAAACCTGCAGAGTTATAAATGATAACTCTCGTCCACAAATATATTGAGGGAAGGCAAAGAAGAGGATTTGAAATCAAGGCAGAATTGCACGAAACAGATTTCAGGAGGTAGATTCGAATCGCCTTTAAAGCACATGAAAAGCGGCAAAACGTTGACAATGATGCCCTTGGCCAAAAAGGGCGTATGCGTTTTTTCCTGAATATATTCAGGAAAAAACGCATACGCCCTTTTTGGCCAACCAAGCAACCTGGAAAGGCAAATCAGCGCTACAAAGAAGTCTCGCTTCCCATCGGTCAAAAGGGCCATGCTGAAAAAAGTGTCAAAACCAGAAATGCAGGACAGGCCATGGAGAAATGAGAGCCTTGCTACAC
Source organism: Balaenoptera borealis (assembly GCF_965194805.1). NCBI lineage: Eukaryota > Metazoa > Chordata > Mammalia > Artiodactyla > Balaenopteridae > Balaenoptera > Balaenoptera borealis. The sequence continues at coordinate 327,469 of NW_028123836.1, forward strand.
TGATGGGCGGGATGTAAATTGCCAACAGCCACTCTGGAGAAGTGTACGGTGTGTCCTGAAACTTCTGAAAAACACAGCTTAGAGAGCATAGGGCACTTCCACTCATGGGGGTATAAATTGGGAAAATGAAAAATCAGCAAGACACAAGCACCCCAAAGTTGAGGGCTGCTCTGTTGACAAGGTCCTCCACTTCATTCCACCTTAAATATCCAAGGAAAGAGAAAAATGGATAAAGAAGTTGTGGTCCTTATGTACAATGGAATATCACTCAGCCATGAAATCAATGTCATAAGGTTAGTAGCAGCATGATGAGTGGATTTAGGTATGACGATTCTAAGTGAAATAAGTCACACAGAAAAGGACACTTCTCATAAGGTATCACTTTTAGAGGGAATGTAAAAACCGTTACACTTGAACTGAATTACAAAACAGAACAGAGTCACACATGCAGAAAACAGACTATGGCTGCTTAACGGGAAAGGTGAGGTGGGGTGATACATAAAACAAGGGTATCAAATTAGCTCAGATACCGTTCCATAAACCCATTATGTAGTAGACAAGACCTACTCCTTGCTCAGAGAACTGGACTCAACACGCCCTATTCACCGCACAAGAATATATCTGACTAGTAATAATCTTAAAACCTATGTATTGATATCTCTCTGTTAGTGTGTCAAGTGGGTGTAAAGCGGCATAAACACAGCCGTGAAAAGCAGCTAAACCCCATTATGAAAATAAATTACTTTGAAAAACCCATGAAACAACGACAGTGAAAGAGATAGAAATTCGTACACAATGAGTTCAGGGGCTGTGATGCAACCTGGATTGACCATATCTAGACCCACAGATGGATGAGACATAAGGGTGGACACTCTTGGGGCTGAGAGGTTTGGTGAGGTTGGGTGAGCAAACGCAGACCCTTTAAAATAATACTGCGTGGTACCCATCGCATGGGTCCCAAATCTCCAGCTTCAAGGGCATCTTCCTACATCGAAAACATGCATGAGAAACCCAGAAGATGGTACACCGTGTGATGGGGAAAGGTTTCTAAAACGCACCTCATTTCTCATCTCCTTGTGCCCGGGTTCGCCATTCCAGCCGATTTACTAGCAATCTCCCTACTTGGAGCATCAGCACCTTTAACCTCCTGTTCCGTACAGGTTGCAATTTGTCCTGAGGATGAACGGGAAGACGGGGAACCAACGAGAGACTAGCTCTTGGTGTCGGGACAGGCACAGGTCACTCTATTTTCCCATCAGGAAGAAGAATTAACCACAGGCTCAGCCTGCCCCCCGGAACCAGAACAGGGCCTGAAGCCATCCTGCGCTTTTGCGGCCAGCTCCCAAAAAAGCGAGTTGTAAAATGGAGGTTCAGGGCACTGCAATTCACAAACCTGCAGAGTTATAAATGATAACTCTCATCCACAAATATATTGAGGGAAGGCAAAGAAGAGGATTTGAAATCAAGGCAGAATTGCACGAAACAGATTTCAGGAGGTAGATTCGAATCGCCTTTAAAGCACATGAAAAGCGGCAAAATGTTGACAATGATGCCCTTGGCCAAAAAGGTCGTATGCGTTTTTTCCTGAATATATTCAGGAAAAAACGCATACGCCCTTTTTGGCCAACCAAGCAACCTGGAAAGGCAAATCAGCGCTACAAAGAAGTCTCGCTTCCCATCGGTCAAAAGGGCCATGCTGAAAAAAGTGTCAAAACCAGAAATGCAGGACAGGCCATGGAGAAATGAGAGCCTTGCTACACTGATGGGCGGGATGTAAATTGCCAACAGCCACTCTGGAGAAGTGTACGGTGTGTCCTGAAACTTCTGAAAAACACAGCTTAGAGAGCATAGGGCACTTCCACTCATGGGGGTATAAATTGGGAAAATGAAAAATCAGCAAGACACAAGCACCCCAAAGTTGAGGGCTGCTCTGTTGACAAGGTCCTCCACTTCATTCCACCTTAAATATCCAAGGAAAGAGAAAAATGGATAAAGAAGTTGTGGTCCTTATGTACAAAGGAATATCACTCAGCCATGAAATCAATGTCATAAGGTTAGTAGCAGCATGATGAGTGGATTTAGGTACGACGATTCTAAGTGAAATAAGTCACACAGAAAAGGACACTTCTCATAAGGTATCACTTTTAGAGGGAATGTAAAAACCGTTACACTTGAACTGAATTACAAAACAGAACAGAGTCACACATGCAGAAAACAGACTATGGCTGCTTAACGGGAAAGGTGAGGTGGGGTGATACATAAAACAAGGGTATCAAATTAGCTCAGATACCGTTCCATAAACCCAATATGTAGTAGACAAGACCTACTCCTTGCTCAGAGAACTGGACTCAACACGCCCTATTCACCGCACAAGAATATATCTGACTAGTAATAATCTTAAAACCTATGTATTGATATCTCTCTGTTAGTGTGTCAAGTGGGTGTAAAGCGGCATAAACACAGCCGTGAAAAGCAGCTAAACCCCATTATGAAAATAAATTACTTTGAAAAACCCATGAAACAACGACAGTGAAAGAGATAGAAATTCGTACACAATGAGTTCAGGGGCTGTGATGCAACCTGGATTGACCATATCTAGACCCACAGATGGATGAGACATAAGGGTGGACACTCTTGGGGCTGAGAGGTTTGGTGAGGTTGGGTGAGCAAACGCAGACCCTTTAAAATAATACTGCGTGGTACCCATCGCATGGGTCCCAAATCTCCAGCTTCAAGGGCATCTTCCTACATCGAAAACATGCATGAGAAACCCAGAAGATGGTACACCGTGTGATGGGGAAAGGTTTCTAAAACGCACCTCATTTCTCATCTCCTTGTGCCCGGGTTCGCCATTCCAGCCGATTTACTAGCAATCTCCCTACTTGGAGCATCAGCACCTTTAACCTCCTGTTCCGTACAGGTTGCAATTTGTCCTGAGGATGAACGGGAAGACGGGGAACCAACGAGAGACTAGCTCTTGGTGTCGGGACAGGCACAGGTCACTCTATTTTCCCATCAGGAAGAAGAATTAACCACAGGCTCAGCCTGCCCCCCGGAACCAGAACAGGGCCTGAAGCCATCCTGCGCTTTTGCGGCCAGCTCCCAAAAAAGCGAGTTGTAAAATGGAGGTTCAGGGCACTGCAATTCACAAACCTGCAGAGTTATAAATGATAACTCTCGTCCACAAATATATTGAGGGAAGGCAAAGAAGAGGATTTGAAATCAAGGCAGAATTGCACGAAACAGATTTCAGGAGGTAGATACGAATCGCCTTTAAAGCACATGAAAAGCGGCAAAACGTTGACAATGATGCCCTTGGCCAAAAAGGGCGTATGCGTTTTTTCCTGAATATATTCAGGAAAAAACGCATACGCCCTTTTTGGCCAACCAAGCAACCTGGAAAGGCAAATCAGCGCTACAGAGAAGTCTTGCTTCCCATCGGTCAAAAGGGCCATGCTGAAAAAAGTGTCAAAACCAGAAATGCAGGACAGGCCATGGAGAAATGGGAGCCTTGCTACACTGATGGGCGGGATGTAAATTGCCAACAGCCACTCTGGAGAAGTGTACAGTGAGTCCTGAAACATCTAAAAAACACAGCTTAGAGAGCATAGGGCACTTCCACTCATGGGGGTATAAATTGGGAAAATTAAAAATCAGCAAAACACAAGCACCCCAAAGTTGAGGGCTGCTCTGTTGACAAGGACCTCCACTTCATTCCACCTTAAATATCCCAGGAAAGAGAAAAATGGATAAAGAAGTTGTGGTCCTTATGTACAATGGAATATCACTCAGCCATGAAATCAATGTCATAAGGTTAGTAGCAGCATGATGAGTGGATTTAGGTACGACGATTCTAAGTGAAATAAGTCACACAGAAAAGGACACTTCTCATAAGGTATCACTTTTAGAGGGAATGTAAAAACCGTTACACTTGAACTGAATTACAAAACAGAACAGAGTCACACATGCAGAAAACAGACTATGGCTGCTTAACGGGAAAGGTGAGGTGGGGTGATACATAAAACAAGGGTATCAAATTAGCTCAGATACCGTTCCATAAACCCATTATGTAGTAGACAAGACCTACTCCTTGCTCAGAGAACTGGACTCAACACGCCCTATTCACCGCACAAGAATATATCTGACTAGTAATAATCTTAAAACCTATGTATTGATATCTCTCTGTTAGTGTGTCAAGTGGGTGTAAAGCGGCATAAACACAGCAGTGAAAAGCAGCTAAACCCCATTATGAAAATAAATTACTTTGAAAAACCCATGAAACAACGACAGTGAAAGAGATAGAAATTCGTACACAATGAGTTCAGGGGCTGTGATGCAACCTGGATTGACCATATCTAGACCCACAGATGGATGAGACATAAGGGTGGACACTCTTGGGGCTGAGAGGTTTGGTGAGGTTGGGTGAGCAAACGCAGACCCTTTAAAATAATACTGCGTGGTACCCATCGCATGGGTCCCAAATCTCCAGCTTCAAGGGCATCTTCCTACATCGAAAACATGCATGAGAAACCCAGAAGATGGTACACCGTGTGATGGGGAAAGGTTTCTAAAACGCACCTCATTTCTCATCTCCTTGTGCCCGGGTTCGCCATTCCAGCCGCTTTACTAGCAATCTCCCTACTTGGAAAATCAGCACCTTTAACCTCCTGTTCCGTACAGGTTGCAATTTGTCCTGAGGATGAACGGGAAGACGGGGAACCAACGAGAGACTAGCTCTTGGTGTTGGGACAGGCACAGGTCACTCTATTTTCCCATCAGGAAGAAGAATTAACCACAGGCTCAGCCTGCCCCCCGGAACCAGAACAGGGCCTGAAGCCATCCTGCGCTTTTGCGGCCAGCTCCCAAAAAAGCGAGTTGTAAAATGGAGGTTCAGGGCACTGCAATTCACAAACCTGCAGAGTTATAAATGATAACTCTCGTCCACAAATATATTGAGGGAAGGCAAAGAAGAGGATTTGAAATCAAGGCAGAATTGCAGGAAACAGATTTCAGGAGGTAGATTCGAATCGCCTTTAAAGCACATGAAAAGCGGCAAAATGTTGACAATGATGCCCTTGGCCAAAAAGGGCGTATGCGTTTTTTCCTGAATATATTCAGGAAAAAACGCATACGCCCTTTTTGGCCAACCAAGCAACCTGGAAAGGCAAATCAGCGCTACAAAGAAGTCTCGCTTCCCATCGGTCAAAAGGGCCATGCTGAAAAAAGTGTCAAAACCAGAAATGCAGGACAGGCCATGGAGAAATGGGAGCCTTGCTACACTGATGGGCGGGATGTAAATTGCCAACAGCCACTCTGGAGAAGTGTACGGTGTGTCCTGAAACATCTGAAAAACACAGCTTAGAGAGCATAGGGCACTTCCACTCATGGGGGTATAAATTGGGAAAATGAAAAATCAGCAAGACACAAGCACCCCAAAGTTGAGGGCTGCTCTGTTGACAAGGACCTCCACTTCATTCCACCTTAAATATCCAAGGAAAGAGAAAAATGGATAAAGAAGTTGTGGTCTTTATGTACAATGGAATATCACTCAGCCATGAAATCAATGTCATAAGGTTAGTAGCAGCATGATGAGTGGATTTAGGTACGACGATTCTAAGTGAAATAAGTCACACAGAAAAGGACACTTCTCATAAGGTATCACTTTTAGAGGGAATGTAAAAACCGTTACACTTGAACTGAATTACAAAACAGAACAGAGTCACACATGCAGAAAACAGACTATGGCTGCTTAACGGGAAAGGTGAGGTGGGGTGATACATAAAACAAGGGTATCAAATTAGCTCAGATACCGTTCCATAAACCCAATATGTAGTAGACAAGACCTACTCCTTGCTCAGAGAACTGGACTCAACACGCCCTATTCACCGCACAAGAATATATCTGACTAGTAATAATCTTAAAACCTATGTATTGATATCTCTCTGTTAGTGTGTCAAGTGGGTGTAAAGCGGCATAAACACAGCCGTGAAAAGCAGCTAAACCCCATTATGAAAATAAATTACTTTGAAAAACCCATGAAACAACGACAGTGAAAGAGACAGAAATTCTTACACAATGAGTTCAGGGGCTGTGATGCAACCTGGATTGACCATATCTAGACCCACAGCTGGATGAGACATAAGGGTGGACACTCTTGGGGCTGAGAGGTTTGGTGAGGTTGGGTGAGCAAACGCAGACCCTTTAAAGTAATACTGCGTGGTACCCATCGCATGGGTCCCAAATCTCCAGGTTCAAGGGCATCTTCCTACATCGAAAACATGCATGAGAAACCCAGAAGATAGTACACCGTGTGATGGGGAAAGGTTTCTAAAACGCACCTCATTTCTCATCTCCTTGTGCCCGGGTTCGCCATTCCAGCCGATTTACTAGCAATCTCCCTACTTGGAGCATCAGCACCTTTAACCTCCTGTTCCGTACAGGTTGCAATTTGTCCTGAGGATGAATGGGAAGACGGGGAACCAACGAGAGACTAGCTCTTGGTGTCGGGACAGGCACAGGTCACTCTATTTTCCCATCAGGAAGAAGAATTAACCACAGGCTCAGCCTGCCCCCCGGAACCAGAACAGGGCCTGAAGCCATCCTGCGCTTTTGCGGCCAGCTCCCAGAAAAGCGAGTTGTAAAATGGAGGTTCAGGGCACTGCAATTCACAAACCTGCAGAGTTATAAATGATAACTCTCGTCCACAAATATATTGAGGGAAGGCAAAGAAGAGGATTTGAAATCAAGGCAGAATTGCAGGAAACAGATTTCAGGAGGTAGATACGAATCGCCTTTAAAGCACATGAAAAGCGGCAAAACGTTGACAATGATGCCCTTGGCCAAAAAGGGCGTATGCGTTTTTTCCTGAATATATTCAGGAAAAAACGCATAAGCCCTTTTTGGCCAGCCAAGCAACCTGGAAAGGCAAATCAGCACTACAGAGAAGTCTTGCTTCCCATCGGTCAAAAGGGCCATGCTGAAAAAAGTGTCAAAACCAGAAATGCAGGACAGGCCATGGAGAAATGGGAGCCTTGCTACACTGATGGGCGGGATGTAAATTGCCAACAGCCACTCTGGAGAAGTGTACGGTGAGTCCTGAAACATCTAAAAAACACAGCTTAGAGAGCATAGGGCACTTCCACTCATGGGGGTATAAATTGGGAAAATGAAAAATCAGCAAGACACAAGCACCCCAAAGTTGAGGGCTGCTCTGTTGACAAGGACCTCCACTTCATTCCACCTTAAATATCCCAGGAAAGAGAAAAATGGATAAAGAAGTTGTGGTCCTTATGTACAATGGAATATCACTCAGCCATGAAATCAATGTCATAAGGTTAGTAGCAGCATGATGAGTGGATTTAGGTACGACGATTCTAAGTGAAATAAGTCACACAGAAAAGGACACTTCTCATAAGGTATCACTTTTAGAGGGAATGTAAAAACCGTTACACTTGAACTGAATTACAAAACAGAACAGAGTCACACATGCAGAAAACAGACTATGGCTGCTTAACGGGAAAGGTGAGGTGGGGTGATACATAAAACAAGGGTATCAAATTAGCTCAGATACCGTTCCATAAACCCAATATGTAATAGACAAGACCTACTCCTTGCTCAGAGAACTGGACTCAACACGCCCTATTCACCGCACAAGAATATATCTGACTAGTAATAATCTTAAAACCTATGTATTGATATCTCTCTGTTAGTGTGTCAAGTGGGTGTAAAGCGGCATAAACACAGCAGTGAAAAGCAGCTAAACCCCATTATAAAAATAAATTACTTTGAAAAACCCATGAAACAAAGACAGTGAAAGAGAGAGAAATTCTTACACAATGCGTTCAGGGGCTGTGATGCAACCTGGATTGACCATATCTAGACCCACAGCTGGATGAGACATAAGGGTGGACACTCTTGGGGCTGAGAGGTTTGGTGAGGTTGGGTGAGCAAACGCAGACCCTTTAAAGTAATACTGCGTGGTACCCATCGAATGGGTCCCAAATCTCCAGGTTCAAGGGCATCTTCCTACATCGAAAACATGCATGAGAAACCCAGAAGATAGTACACCGTGTGATGGGGAAAGGTTTCTAAAACGCACCTCATTTCTCATCTCCTTGTGCCCGGGTTCGCCATTCCAGCCGCTTTACTAGCAATCTCCCTACTTGGAAAATCAGCACCTTTAACCTCCTGTTCCGTACAGGTTGCAATTTGTCCTGAGGATGAACGGGAAGACGGGGAACCAACGAGAGACTAGCTCTTGGTGTTGGGACAGGCACAGGTCACTCTATTTTCCCATCAGGAAGAAGAATTAACCACAGGCTCAGCCTGCCCCCCGGAACCAGAACAGGGCCTGAAGCCATCCTGCGCTTTTGCGGCCAGCTCCCAAAAAAGCGAGTTGTAAAATGGAGGTTCAGGGCACTGCAATTCACAAACCTGCAGAGTTATAAATGATAACTCTCGTCCACAAATATATTGAGGGAAGGCAAAGAAGAGGATTTGAAATCAAGGCAGAATTGCACGAAACAGATTTCAGGAGGTAGATTCGAATCGCCTTTAAAGCACATGAAAAGCGGCAAAATGTTGACAATGATGCCCTTGGCCAAAAAGGGCGTATGCGTTTTCTCCTGAATATATTCAGGAAAAAACGCATACGCCCTTTTTGGCCAACCAAGCAACCTGGAAAGGCAAATCAGCGCTACAAAGAAGTCTCGCTTCCCATCGGTCAAAAGGGCCATGCTGAAAAAAGTGTCAAAACCAGAAATGCAGGACAGGCCATGGAGAAATGAGAGCCTTGCTACACTGATGGGCGGGATGTAAATTGCCAACAGCCACTCTGGAGAAGTGTACGGTGTGTCCTGAAACATCTGAAAAACACAGCTTAGAGAGCATAGGGCACTTCCACTCATGGGGGTATAAATTGGGAAAATGAAAAATCAGCAAGACACAAGCACCCCAAAGTTGAGGGCTGCTCTGTTGACAAGGACCTCCACTTCATTCCACCTTCAATATCCCAGGAAAGAGAAAAATGGATAAAGAAGTTGTGGTCCTTATGTACAATGGAATATCACTCAGCCATGAAATCAATGTCATAAGGTTAGTAGCAGCATGATGAGTGGATTTAGGTACGACGATTCTAAGTGAAATAAGTCACACAGAAAAGGACACTTCTCATAAGGTATCACTTTTAGAGGGAATGTAAAAACCGTTACACTTGAACTGAATTACAAAACAGAACAGAGTCACACATGCAGAAAACAGACTATGGCTGCTTAACGGGAAAGGTGAGGTGGGGTGATACATAAAACAAGGGTATCAAATTAGCTCAGATACCGTTCCATAAACCCAATATGTAGTAGACAAGACCTACTCCTTGCTCAGAGAACTGGACTCAACACGCCCTATTCACCGCACAAGAATATATCTGACTAGTAATAATCTTAAAACCTATGTATTGATATCTCTCTGTTAGTGTGTCAAGTGGGTGTAAAGCGGCATAAACACAGCCGTGAAAAGCAGCTAAACCCCATTATGAAAATAAATTACTTTGAAAAACCCATGAAACAACGACAGTGAAAGAGACAGAAATTCTTACACAATGAGTTCAGGGGCTGTGATGCAACCTGGATTGACCATATCTAGACCCACAGCTGGATGAGACATAAGGGTGGACACTCTTGGGGCTGAGAGGTTTGGTGAGGTTGGGTGAGCAAACGCAGACCCTTTAAAGTAATACTGCGTGGTACCCATCGCATGGGTCCCAAATCTCCAGGTTCAAGGGCATCTTCCTACATCGAAAACATGCATGAGAAACCCAGAAGATGGTACACCGTGTGATGGGGAAAGGTTTCTAAAACGCACCTCATTTCTCATCTCCTTGTGCCCGGGTTCGCCATTCCAGCCGATTTACTAGCAATCTCCCTACTTGGAAAATCAGCACCTTTAACCTCCTGTTCCGTACAGGTTGCAATTTGTCCTGAGGATGAACGGGAAGACGGGGAACCAACGAGAGACTAGCTCTTGGTGTCGGGACAGGCACAGGTCACTCTATTTTCCCATCAGGAAGAAGAATTAACCACAGGCTCAGCCTGCCCCCCGGAACCAGAACAGGGCCTGAAGCCATCCTGCGCTTTTGCGGCCAGCTCCCAAAAAAGCGAGTTGTAAAATGGAGGTCCAGGGCACTGCAATTCACAAACCTGCAGAGTTATAAATGATAACTCTCGTCCACAAATATATTGAGGGAAGGCAAAGAAGAGGATTTGAAATCAAGGCAGAATTGCACGAAACAGATTTCAGGAGGTAGATTCGAATCGCCTTTAAAGCACATGAAAAGCGGCAAAACGTTGACAATGATGCCCTTGGCCAAAAAGGGCGTATGCGTTTTTTCCTGAATATATTCAGGAAAAAACGCATACGCCCTTTTTGGCCAACCAAGCAACCTGGAAAGGCAAATCAGCGCTACAGAGAAGTCTCGCTTCCCATCGGTCAAAAGGGCCATGCTGAAAAAAGTGTCAAAACCAGAAATGCAGGACAGGCCATGGAGAAATGGGAGCCTTGCTACACTGAAGGGCGGGATGTAAATTGCCAACAGCCACTCTGGAGAAGTGTACGGTGTGTCCTGAAACATCTGAAAAACACAGCTTAGAGAGCATAGGGCACTTCCACTCATGGGGGTATAAATTGGGAAAATGAAAAATCAGCAAGACACAAGCACCCCAAAGTTTAGGGCTGCTCTGTTGACAAGGACCTCCACTTCATTCCACCTTCAATATCCCAGGAAAGAGAAAAATGGATAAAGAAGTTGTGGTCCTTATGTACAATGGAATATCACTCAGCCATGAAATCAATGTCATAAGGTTAGTAGCAGCATGATGAGTGGATTTAGGTACGACGATTCTAAGTGAAATAAGTCACACAGAAAAGGACACTTCTCATAAGGTATCAGTTTTAGAGGGAATGTAAAAACCGTTACACTTGAACTGAATTACAAAACAGAACAGAGTCACACATGCAGAAAACAGACTATGGCTGCTTAACGAGAAAGGTGAGGTGGGGTGATACATAAAACAAGGGTATCAAATTAGCTCAGATACCGTTCCATAAACCCAATATGTAGTAGACAAGACCTACTCCTTGCTCAGAGAACTGGACTCAACACGCCCTATTCACCGCACAAGAATATATCTGACTAGTAATAATCTTAAAACCTATGTATTGATATCTCTCTGTTAGTGTGTCAAGTGTGTGTAAAGCGGCATAAACACAGCCGTGAAAAGCAGCTAAACCCCATTATGAAAATAAATTACTTTGAAAAACCCATGAAACAACGACAGTGAAAGAGATAGAAATTCTTACACAATGAGTTCAGGGGCTGTGATTCAACCTGGATTGACCATATCTAGACCCACAGCTGGATGAGACATAAGGGTGGACACTCTTGGGGCTGAGAGGTTTGGTGAGGTTGGGTGAGCAAACGCAGACCCTTTAAAGTAATACTGCGTGGTACCCATCGCATGGGTCCCAAATCTCCAGGTTCAAGGGCATCTTCCTACATCAAAAACATGCATGAGAAACCCAGAAGATGGTACACCGTGTGATGGGGAAAGGTTTCTAAAACGCACCTCATTTCTCATCTCCTTGTGCCCGGGTTCGCCATTACAGCCACTTTACTAGCAATCTCCCTACTTGGAGCATCAGCACCTTTAACCTCCTGTTCCGTACAGGTTGCAATTTGTCCTGAGGATGAACGGGAAGAAGGGGAACCAACGAGAGACTAGCTCTTGGTGTCGGGACAGGCACAGGTCACTCTATTTTCCCATCAGGAAGAAGAATTAACCACAGGCTCAGCCTGCCCCCCAGAACCAGAACAGGGCCTGAAGCCATCCTGCGCTTTTGCGGCCAGCTCCCACAAAAGCGAGTTGTAAAATGGAGGTTCAGGGCACTGCAATTCACAAACCTGCAGAGTTATAAATGATAACTCTCGTCCACAAATATATTGAGGGAAGGCAAAGAAGAGGATTTGAAATCAAGGCAGAATTGCACGAAACAGATTTCAGGAGGTAGATACGAATCGCCTTTAAAGCACATGAAAAGCGGCAAAACGTTGACAATGATGCCCTTGGCCAAAAAGGGCGTATGCGTTTTTTCCTGAATATATTCAGGAAAAAACGCATACGCCCTTTTTGGCCAACCAAGCAACCTGGAAAGGCAAATCAGCGCTACAGAGAAGTCTCGCTTCCCATCGGTCAAAAGGGCCATGCTGAAAAAAGTGTCAAAACCAGAAATGCAGGACAGGCCATTGAGAAATGGGAGCCTTGCTACACTGATGGGCGGGATGTAAATTGCCAACAGCCACTCTGGAGAAGTGTACGGTGTGTCCTGAAACATCTGAAAAACACAGCTTAGAGAGCATAGGGCACTTCCACTCATGGGGGTATAAATTGGGAAAATGAAAAATCAGCAAGACACAAGCACCCCAAAGTTGAGGGCTGCTCTGTTGACAAGAACCTCCACTTCATTCCACCTTCAATATCCCAGGAAAGAGAAAAATGGGTAAAGAAGTTGTGGTCCTTATGTACAATGGAATATCACTCAGCCATGAAATCAATGTCATAAGGTTAGTAGCAGCATGATGAGTGGATTTAGGTACGACGATTCTAAGTGAAATAAGTCACACAGAAAAGGACACTTCTCATAAGGTATCACTGATAGAGGGAATGTAAAAACCGTTACACTTGAACTGAATTACAAAACAGAACAGAGTCACACATGCAGAAAACAGACTATGGCTGCTTAACGGGAAAGGTGAGGTGGGGTGATACATAAAACAAGGGTATCAAATTAGCTCAGATACCGTTCCATAAACCCAATATGTAGTAGACAAGACCTACTCCTTGCTCAGAGAACTGGACTCAACACGCCCAATTCACCGCACAAGAATATATCTGACTGGTAATAATCTTGAAACCTATGTATTGATATCTCTCTGTTAGTGTGTCAAGTGGGTGTAAAGCGGCATAAACACAGCCGTGAAAAGCAGCTAAACCCCATTATGAAAATAAATTACTTTGAAAAACCCATGAAACAACGACAGTGAAAGAGATAGAAATTCTTACACAATGAGTTCAGGGGCTGTGATGCAACCTGGATTGGCCATATCTAGACCCACAGCTGGATGAGACATAAGGGTGGACACTCTTGGGGCTGAGAGGTTTGGTGAGGTTGGGTGAGCAAACGCAGACCCTTTAAAGTAATACAGCGTGGTACCCATCGCATGGGTTCCAAATCTCCAGCTTCAAGGGCATCTTCCTACATCGAAAACATGCATGAGAAACCCAGAAGATGGTACACCGTGTGATGGGGAAAGGTTTCTAAAACGCACCTCATTTCTCATCTCCTTGTGCCCGGGTTCGCCATTCCAGCCACTTTACTAGCAATCTCCCTACTTGGAGCATCAGCACCTTTAACCTCCTGTTCCGTACAGGTTGCAATTTGTCCTGAGGATGAACGGGAAGACGGGGAACCAACGAGAGACTAGCTCTTGGTGTTGGGACAGGCACAGGTCACTCTATTTTCCCATCAGGAAGAAGAATTAACCACAGGCTCAGCCTGCCCCCCGGAACCAGAACAGGGCCTGAAGCCATCCTGCGCTTTTGCGGCCAGCTCCCAAAAAAGCGAGTTGTAAAATGGAGGTTCAGGGCACTGCAATTCACAAACCTGCAGAGTTATAAATGATAACTCTCGTCCACAAATATATTGAGGGAAGGCAAAGAAGAGGATTTGAAATCAAGGCAGAATTTCACGAAACAGATTTCAGGAGGTAGATACGAATCGCCTTTAAAGCACATGAAAAGCGGCAAAACGTTGACAATGATGCCCTTGGCCAAAAAGGGCGTATGCGTTTTTTCCTGAATATATTCAGGGAAAAACGCATACGCCCTTTTTGGCCAACCAAGCAACCTGGAAAGGCAAATCAGCGCTACAGAGAAGTCTCGCTTCCCAACGGTCAAAAGGGCCATCCTAAAAAAAGTGTCAAAACCAGAAATGCAGGACAGGCCATGGAGAAATGGGAGCCTTGCTACACTGATGGGCGGGATGTAAATTGCCAACAGCCACTCTGGAGAAGTGTACGGTGTGTCCTGAAACATCTGAAAAACACAGCTTAGAGAGCATAGGGCACTTCCACTCATGGGGGTATAAATTGGGAAAATGAAAAATCAGCAAGACACAAGCACCCCAAAGTTGAGGGCTGCTCTGTTGACAAGGACCTCCACTTCATTCCACCTTAAATATCCCAGGAAAGAGAAAAATGGATAAAGAAGTTGTGGTCCTTATGTACAATGGAATATCACTCAGCCATGAAATCAATGTCATAAGGTTAGTAGCAGCATGATGAGTGGATTTAGGTACGACGATTCTAAGTGAAATAAGTCACACAGAAAAGGACACTTCTCATAAGGTATCACTTTTAGAGGGAATGTAAAAACCGTTACACTTGAACTGAATTACAAAACAGAACAGAGTCACACATGCAGAAAACACACTATGGCTGCTTAACGGGAAAGGTGAGGTGGGGTGATACATAAAACAAGCGTTTCAAATTAGCTCAGATACCGTTCCATAAACCTAATATGTAATAGACAAGACCTACTCCTTGCTCAGAGAACTGGACTCAACACGCCCTATTCACCACACAAGAATATATCTGACTAGTAATAATCTTAAAACCTATGTATTGATATCTCTCTGTTAGTGTGTCAAGTGGGTGTAAAGCGGCATAAACACAGCCGTGAAAAGCAGCTAAACCCCATTATGAAAATAAATTACTTTGAAAAACCCATGAAACAACGACAGTGAAAGAGATAGAAATTCTTACACAATGAGTTCAGGGGCTGTGATGCAACCTGGATTGACCATATCTAGACCCACAGCTGGATGAGACATAAGGGTGGACACTCTTGGGGCTGAGAGGTTTGGTGAGGTTGGGTGAGCAAACGCAGACCCTTTAAAGTAATACTGCGTGGTACCCATCGCATGGGTCCCAAATCTCCAGGTTCAAGGGCATCTTCCTACATCGAAAACATGCATGAGAAACCCAGAAGATGGTACACCGTGTGATGGGGAAAGGTTTCTAAAACGCACCTCATTTCTCATCTCCTTGTGCCCGGGTTCGCCATTCCAGCCGCGTTACTAGCAATCTCCCTACTTGGAGCATCAGCACCTTTAACCTCCTGTTCCGTACAGGTTGCAATTTGTCCTGAGGATGAACGGGAAGACGGGGAACCAACGAGAGACTAGCTCTTGGTGTCGGGACAGGCACAGGTCACTCTATTTTCCCATCAGGAAGAAGAATTAACCACAGGCTCAGCCTGCCCCCCGGAACCAGAACAGGGCCTGAAGCCATCCTGCGCTTTTGCGGCCAGCTCCCAAAAAAGCGAGTTGTAAAATGGAGGTTCAGGGCACTGCAATTCACAAACCTGCAGAGTTATAAATGATAACTCTCGTCCACAAATATATTGAGGGAAGGCAAAGAAGAGGATTTGAAATCAAAGCAGAATTGCAGGAAACAGATTTCAGGAGGTAGATACGAATCGCCTTTAAAGCACATGAAAAGCGGCAAAACGTTGACAATGATGCCCTTGGCCAAAAAGGGCGTATGCGTTTTTTCCTGAATATATTCAGGAAAAAACGCATACGCCCTTTTTGGCCAACCAAGCAACCTGGAAAGGCAAATCAGCGCTACAGAGAAGTCTCGCTTCCCATCCGTCAAAAGGGCCATGCTGAAAAAAGTGTCAAAACCAGAAATGCAGGACAGGCCATGGAGAAATGGGAGCCTTGCTACACTGATGGGCGGGATGTAAATTGCCAACAGCCACTCTGGAGAAGTGTACGGTGAGTCCTGAAACATCTAAAAAACACAGCTTAGAGAGCATAGGGCACTTCCACTCATGGGGGTATAAATTGGGAAAATGAAAAATCAGCAAGACACAAGCACCCCAAAGTTGAGGGCTGCTCTGTTGACAAGGACCTCCACTTCATTCCACCTTAAATATCCCAGGAAAGAGAAAAATGGATAAAGAAGTTGTGGTCCTTATGTACAATGGAATATCACTCAGCCATGAAATCAATGTCATAAGGTTAGTAGCAGCATGATGAGTGGATTTAGGTACGACGATTCTAAGTGAAATAAGTCACACAGAAAAGGACACTTCTCATAAGGTATCACTTTTAGAGGGAATGTAAAAACCGTTACACTTGAACTGAATTACAAAACAGAACAGAGTCACACATGCAGAAAACAGACTATGGCTGCTTAACGGGAAAGGTGAGGTGGGGTGATACATAAAACAAGGGTATCAAATTAGCTCAGATACTGTTCCATAAACCCAATATGTAGTAGACAAGACCTACTCCTTGCTCAGAGAACTGGACTCAACACGCCCTATTCACCGCACAAGAATATATCTGACTAGTAATAATCTTAAAACCTATGTATTGATATCTCTCTGTTAGTGTGTCAAGGGGGTGTGAAGCGGCATAAACACAGCCGTGAAAAGCAGCTAAACCCCATTATGAAAATAAATTACTTTGAAAAACCCATGAAACAACGACAGTGAAAGAGATAGAAATTCTTACACAATGAGTTCAGGGGCTGTGATGCAACCTGGATTGACCATATCTAGACCCACAGCTGGATGAGACATAAGGGTGGACACTCTTGGGGCTGAGAGGTTTGGTGAGGTTGGGTGAGCAAACGCAGACCCTTTAAAGGAATACTGCGTGGTACCCATCGCATGGGTCCCAAATCTCCAGGTTCAAGGGCATCTTCCTACATCAAAAACATGCATGAGAAACCCAGAAGATGGTACACCGTGTGATGGGGAAAGGTTTCTAAAACGCACCTCATTTCTCATCTCCTTGTGCCCGGGTTCGCCATTCCAGCCGATTTACTAGCAATCTCCCTACTTGGAGCATCAGCACCTTTAACCTCCTGTTCCGTACAGGTTGCAATTTGTCCTGAGGATGAACGGGAAGACGGGGAACCAACGAGAGACTAGCTCTTGGTGTTGGGACAGGCACAGGTCACTCTATTTTCCCATCAGGAAGAAGAATTAACCACAGGCACAGCCTGCCCCCCGGAACCAGAACAGGGCCTGAAGCCATCCTGCGCTTTTGCGGCCAGCTCCCAAAAAAGCGAGTTGTAAAATGGAGGTTCAGGGCACTGCAATTCACAAACCTGCAGAGTTATAAATGATAACTCTCGTCCACAAATATATTGAGGGAAGGCAAAGAAGAGGATTTGAAATCAAGGCAGAATTGCAGGAAACAGATTTCAGGAGGTAGATACGAATCGCCTTTAAAGCACATGAAAAGCGGCAAAACGTTGACAATGATGCCCTTGGCCAAAAAGGGAGTATGCGTTTTTTCCTGAATATATTCAGGAAAAAACGCATACGCCCTTTTTGGCCAACCAAGCAACCTGGAAAGGCAAATCAGCGCTACAGAGAAGTCTCGCTTCCCATCCGTCAAAAGGGCCATGCTGAAAAAAGTGTCAAAACCAGAAATGCAGGACAGGCCATGGAGAAATGGGAGCCTTGCTACACTGATGGGCGGGATGTAAATTGCCAACAGCCACTCTGGAGAAGTGTACGGTGAGTCCTGAAACATCTAAAAAACACAGCTTAGAGAGCATAGGGCACTTCCACTCATGGGGGTATAAATTGGGAAAATGAAAAATCAGCAAGACACAAGCACCCCAAAGTTGAGGGCTGCTCTGTTGACAAGGACCTCCACTTCATTCCACCTTAAATATCCCAGGAAAGAGAAAAATGGATAAAGAAGTTGTGGTCCTTATGTACAATGGAATATCACTCAGCCATGAAATCAATGTCATAAGGTTAGTAGCAGCATGATGAGTGGATTTAGGTACGACGATTCTAAGTGAAATAAGTCACACAGAAAAGGACACTTCTCATAAGGTATCACTTATAGAGGGAATGTAAAAACCGTTACACTTGAACTGAATTACAAAACAGAACAGAGTCACACATGCAGAAAACACACTATGGCTGCTTAACGGGAAAGGTGAGGTGGGGTGATACATAAAACAAGGGTATCAAATTAGCTCAGATACCGTTCCATAAACCCAATATGTAGTAGACAAGACCTACTCCTTGCTCAGAGAACTTGACTCAACACGCGCTATTCACCGCACAAGAATATATCTGACTAGTAATAATCTTGAAACCTATGTATTGATATCTCTCTGTTAGTGTGTCAAGTGGGTGTAAAGCGGCATAAACACAGCCGTGAAAAGCAGCTAAACCCCATTATGAAAATAAATTACTTTGAAAAACCCATGAAACAATGACAGTGAAAGAGATAGAAATTCTTACACAATGAGTTCAGGGGCTGAGATGCAACCTGGATTGACCATATCTAGACCCACAGCTGGATGAGACATAAGGGTGGACACTCTTGGGGCTGAGAGGTTTGGTGAGGTTGGGTGAGCAAACATAGACCCTTTAAAGTAATACTGCGTGGTACCCATCGCATGGGTCCCAAATCTCCAGCTTCAAGGGCATCTTCCTACATCGAAAACATGCATGAGAAACACAGAAGATGGTACACCGTGTGATGGGGAAAGGTTTCTAAAACGCACCTCATTTCTCATCTCCTTGTGCCCGGGTTCGCCATTCCAGCCACTTTACTAGCAATCTCCCTACTTGGAGCATCAGCACCTTTAACCTGCTGTTCCGTACAGGTTGCAATTTGTCCTGAGGATGAACGGGAAGACGGGGAACCAACGAGAGACTAGCTCTTGGTGTTGGGACAGGCACAGGTCACTCTATTTTCCCGTCAGGAAGAAGAATTAACCACAGGCTCAGCCTGCCCCCCGGAACCAGAACAGGGCCTGAAGCCATCCTGCGCTTTTGCGGCCAGCTCCCAAAAAAGCGAGTTGTAAAATGGAGGTTCAGGGCACTGCAATTCACAAACCTGCAGAGTTATAAATGATAATTCTCGTCCACAAATATATTGAGGGAAGGCAAAGAAGAGGATTTGAAATCAAGGCAGAATTGCACGAAACAGATTTCAGGAGGTAGATACGAATCGCCTTTAAAGCACATGAAAAGCGGCAAAACGTTGACAATGATGCCCTTGGCCAAAAAGGGCGTATGCGTTTTTTCCTGAATATATTCAGGAAAAAACGCATACGCCCTTTTTGGCCAACCAAGCAACCTGGAAAGGCAAATCAGCGCTACAGAGAAGTCTCGCTTCCCATCGGTCAAAAGGGCCATCCTGAAAAAAGTGTCAAAACCAGAAATGCAGGACAGGCCATGGAGAAATGGGAGCCTTGCTACACTGATGGGCGGGATGTAAATTGCCAACAGCCACTCTGGAGAAGTGTACGGTGTGTCCTGAAACATCTGAAAAACACAGCTTAGAGAGCATAGGGCACTTCCACTCATGGGGGTATAAATTGGGAAAATGAAAAATCAGCAAGACACAAGCACCCCAAAGTTGAGGGCTGCTCTGTTGACAAGGACCTCCACTTCATTCCACCTTCAATATCCCAGGAAAGAGAAAAATGGATAAAGAAGTTGTGGTCCTTATGTACAATGGAATATCACTCAGCCATGAAATCAATGTCATAAGGTTAGTAGCAGCATGATGAGTGGATTTAGGTACGACGAGTCTAAGAGAAATAAGTCACACAGAAAAGGACACTTCTCATAAGGTATCACTTATAGAGGAAATGTAAAAACTATTACACTTGAACTGAATTACAAAACAGAACAGAGTCACACATGCAGAAAACACACTATGGCTGCTTAACGGGAAAGGTGAGGTGGGGTGATACATAAAACAAGGGTATCAAATTAGCTCAGATACCTTTCCATAAACCCAATATGTAATAGACAAGACCTACTCCTTGCTCAGAAAACTGGACTCAACACGCCCTATTCACCGCACAAGAATATATCTGACTAGTAATAATCTTAAAACCTATGTATTGATATCTCTCTGTTAGTGTGTCAAGTGGGTGTAAAGCGGCATAAACACAGCCGTGAAAAGCAGCTAAACCCCATTATGAAAATAAATTACTTTGTAAAACCCATGAAACAACGACAGTGAAAGAGATAGAAATTCTTACACAATGAGTTCAGGGGCTGTGATGCAACCTGGATTGACCATATCTAGACCCACAGCTGGATGAGACATAAGGGTGGACACTCTTGGGGCTGAGAGGTTTGGTGAGGTTGGGTGAGCAAACGCAGACCCTTTAAAGTAATACTGCGTGGTACCCATCGCATGGGTCCCAAATCTCCAGGTTCAAGGGCATCTTCCTACATCGAAAACATGCATGAGAAACCCAGAAGATGGTACTCCGTGTGATGGGGAAAGGTTTCTAAAACGCACCTCATTTCTCATCTCCTTGTGCCCGGGTTCGCCATTCCAGCCACTTTACTAGCAATCTCCCTACTTGGAGCATCAGCACCTTTAACCTCCTGTTCCGTACAGGTTGCAATTTGTCCTGAGGATGAACGGGAAGACGGGGAACCAACGAGAGACTAGCTCTTGGTGTTGGGACAGGCACAGGTCACTCTATTTTCCCATCAGGAAGAAGAATTAACCACAGGCTCAGCCTGCCCCCCGGAACCAGAATAGGGCCTGAAGCCATCCTGCGCTTTTGCGGCCAGCTCCCAAAAAAGCGAGTTGTAAAATGGAGGTTCAGGGCACTGCAATTCACAAACCTGCAGAGTTATAAATGATAACTCTCGTCCACAAATATATTGAGGGAAGGCAAAGAAGAGGATTTAAAATCAAGGCAGAATTGCACGAAACAGATTTCAGGAGGTAGATACGAATCGCCTTTAAAGCACATGAAAAGCGGCAAAACGTTGACAATGATGCCCTTGGCCAAAAAGGGCGTATGCGTTTTTTCCTGAATATATTCAGGAAAAAACGCATACGCCCTTTTTGGCCAACCAACCACCCTGGAAAGGCAAATCAGCGCTACGGAGGAGTCTCGCTTCCCATTGGTCAAAAGGGCCATGCTGAAAAAAGTTTCAAAACCAGAAATGCAGGACAGGCCATGGAGAAATGGGAGCCTTGCTACACTGATGGGCGGGATGTAAATTGCCAACAGCCACTCTGGAGAAGTGTACGGTGTGTCCTGAAACATCTGAAAAACACAGCTTAGAGAGCATAGGGCACTTCCACTCATGGGGGTATATATTGGGAAAATGAAAAATCAGCAAGACACAAGCACCCCAAAGTTGAGGGCTGCTCTGTTGACAAGGACCTCCACTTCATTCCACCTTCAATATCCCAGGAAAGAGAAAAATGGATAAAGAAGTTGTGGTCCTTATGTACAATGGAATATCACTCAGCCATGAAATCAATGTCATAAGGTTAGTAGCAGCATGATGAGTGGATTTAGGTACGACGATTCTAAGTGAAATAAGTCACACAGAAAAGGACACTTCTCATAAGGTATCACTTATAGAGGGAATGTAAAAACCGTTACACTTGAACTGAATTACAAAACAGAACAGAGTCACACATGCAGAAAACACACTATGGCTGCTTAACGGGAAAGGTGAGGTGGGGTGATACATAAAACAAGGGTATCAAATTAGCTCAGATACCGTTCCATAAACCCAATATGTAGTAGACAAGACCTACTCCTTGCTCAGAGAACTGGACTCAACACGCCCTATTCACCGCACAAGAATATATCTGACTAGTAATAATCTTGAAACCTATGTATTGATATCTCTTTGTTAGTGTGTCAAGTGGGTGTAAAGCGGCATAAACACAGCCGTGAAAAGCAGCTAAACCCCATTATGAAAATAAATTACTTTGAAAAACCCATGAAACAACGACAGTGAAAGAGATAGAAATTCTTACACAATGAGTTCAGGGGCTGTGATGCAACCTGGATTGACCATATCTAGACCCACAGCTGGATGAGACATAAGGGTGGACACTCTTGGGGCTGAGAGGTTTGGTGAGGTTGGGTGAGCAAACGCAGACCCTTTAAAGTAATACTGCGTGGTACCCATCGCATGGGTCCCAAATCTCCAGCTTCAAGGGCATCTTCCTCCATCGAAAACATGCATGAGAAACCCCGAAGATGGTACACCGTGTGATGGGGAAAGGTTTCTAAAACGCACCTCATTTCTCATCTCCTTGTGCCCGGGTTCGCCATTCCAGCCACTTTACTAGCAATCTCCCTACTTGGAGCATCAGCACCTTTAACCTCCTGTTCCGTACAGGTTGCAATTTGTCCTGAGGATGAACGGGAAGACGGGGAACCAACGAGAGACTAGCTCTTGGTGTTGGGACAGGCACAGGTCACTCTATTTTCCCATCAGGAAGAAGAATTAACCACAGGCTCAGCCTGCCCCCCAGAACCAGAACAGGGCCTGAAGCCATCCTGCGCTTTTGCGGCCAGCTCCCAAAAAAGCGAGTTGTAAAATGGAGGTTCAGGGCACTGCAATTCACAAACCTGCAGAGTTATAAATGATAACTCTCGTCCACAAATATATTGAGGGAAGGCAAAGAAGAGGTTTTGAAATCAAGGCAGAATTGCACGAAACAGATTTCAGGAGGTAGATACGAATCGCCTTTAAAGCACATGAAAAGCGGCAAAACGTTGACAATGATGCCCTTGGCCAAAAAGGGCGTATGCGTTTTTTCCTGAATATATTCAGGAAAAAACGCATACGCCCTTTTTGGCCAACCAAGCAACCTGGAAAGGCAAATCAGCGCTACAGAGAAGTCTCGCTTCCCATCGGTCAAAAGGGCCATGCTGAAAAAAGTGTCAAAACCAGAAATGCAGGACAGGCCATGGAGAAATGGGAGCCTTGCTACACTGATGGGCGGGATGTAAATTGCCAACAGCCACTCTGGAGAAGTGTACGGTGTGTCCTGAAACATCTGAAAAACACAGCTTAGAGAGCATAGGGCACTTCCACTCATGGGGGTATAAATTGGGAAAATGAAAAATCAGCAAGCCACAAGCACCCCAAAGTTGAGGGCTGCTCTGTTGACAAGGACCTCCACTTCATTCCACCTTCAATATCCCAGGAAAGAGAAAAATGGATAAAGAAGTTGTGGTCCTTATGTACAATGGAATATCACTCAGCCATGAAATCAATGTCATAAGGTTAGTAGCAGCATGATGAGTGGATTTAGGTACGACGATTCTAAGAGAAATAAGTCACACAGAAAAGGACACTTCTCATAAGGTATCAGTTATAGAGGGAATGTAAAAACCGTTACACTTGAACTGAATTACAAAACAGAACAGAGTCACACATGCAGAAAACACACTATGGCTGCTTAACGGGAAAGGTGAGGTGGGGTGATACATAAAACAAGGGTATCAAATTAGCTCAGATACCGTTCCATAAACCCAATATGTAATAGACAAGACCTACTCCTTGCTCAGAGAACTGGACTCAACACGCCCTATTCACCGCACAAGAATATATCTGACTAGTAATAATCTTAAAACCTATGTATTGATATCTCTCTGTTAGTGTGTCAAGTGGGTGTAAAGCGGCATAAACACAGCCGTGAAAAGCGGCTAAACCCCATTATGAAAATAAATTACTTTGTAAAACCCATGAAACAACGACAGTGAAAGAGATAGAAATTCTTACACAATGAGTTCAGGGGCTGTGATGCAACCTGGATTGACCATATCTAGACCCACAGCTGGATGAGACATAAGGGTGGACACTCTTGGGGCTGAGAGGTTTGGTGAGGTTGGGTGAGCAAACGCAGACCCTTTAAAGTAATACTGCGTGGTACCCATCGTATGGGTCCCAAATCTCCAGGATCAAGGGCATCTTCCTACATCGAAAACATGCATGAGAAACCCAGAAGATGGTATACCGTGTGATGGGGAAAGGTTTCTAAAACGCACCTCATTTCTCATCTCCTTGTGCCCGGGTTCGCCATTCCAGCCGCTTTACTAGCAATCTCCCTACTTGGAGCATCAGCACCTTTAACCTCCTGTTCCGTACAGGTTGCAATTTGTCCTGAGGATGAACGGGAAGACGGGGAACCAACGAGAGACTAGCTCTTGGTGTTGGGACAGGCACAGGTCACTCTATTTTCCCATCAGGAAGAAGAATTAACCACAGGCTCAGCCTGCCCCCCAGAACCAGAACAGGGCCTGAAGCCATCCTGCGCTTTTGCGGCCAGCTCCCAAAAAAGCGAGTTGTAAAATGGAGGTTCAGGGCACTGCAATTCACAAACCTGCAGAGTTATAAATGATAACTCTCGTCCACAAATATATTGAGGGAAGGCAAAGAAGAGGATTTGAAATCAAGGCAGAATTGCGCGAAACAGATTTCAGGAGGTAGATACGAATCGCCTTTAAAGCACATGAAAAGCGGCAAAACGTTGACAATGATGCCCTTGGCCAAAAAGGGCGTATGCGTTTTTTCCTGAATATATTCAGGAAAAAACGCATACGCCCTTTTTGGCCAACCAAGCAACCTGGAAAGGCAAATCAGCGCTACAGAGAAGTCTCGCTTCCCATCGGTCAAAAGGGCCATGCTGAAAAAAGTGTCAAAACCAGAAATGCAGGACAGGCCATGGAGAAATGGGACCCTTGCTACACTGATGGGCGGGATGTAAATTGCCAACAGCCACTCTGGAGAAGTGTACGGTGTGTCCTGAAACATCTGAAAAACACAGCTTAGAGAGCATAGGGCACTTCCACTCATGGGGGTATAAATTGGGAAAATTAAAAATCAGCAAGACACAAGCACCCCAAAGTTGAGGGCTGCTCTGTTGACAAGGACCTCCACTTCATTCCACCTTCAATATCCCAGGAAAGAGAAAAATGGATAAAGAAGTTGTGGTCCTTATGTACAATGGAATATCACTCAGCCATGAAATCAATGTCATAAGGTTAGTAGCAGCATGATGAGTGGATTTAGGTACGACGATTCTAAGAGAAATAAATCACACAGAAAAGGACACTTCTCATAAGGTATCACTTATAGAGGGAATGTAAAAACCGTTACACTTGAACTGAATTACAAAACAGAACAGAGTCACACATGCAGAAAACAGACTATGGCTGCTTAACGGGAAAGGTGAGGTGGGGTGATACATAAAACAAGGGTTTCAAATTAGCTCAGATACCGTTCCATAAACCCAATATGTAATAGACAAGACCTACTCCTTGCTCAGAGAACTGGACTCAACACGCCCTATTCACCGCACAAGAATATATCTGACTAGTAATAATCTTAAAACCTATGTATTGATATCTCTCTGTTAGTGTGTCAAGTGGGTGTAAAGTGGCATAAACACAGCCGTGAAAAGCAGCTAAACCCCATTATGAAAATAAATTACTTTGTAAAACCCATGAAACAACGACAGTGAAAGAGATAGAAATTCTTACACAATGAGTTCAGGGGCTGTGATGCAACCTGGATTGACCATATCTAGACCCACAGCTGGATGAGACATAAGGGTGGACACTCTTGGGGCTGAGAGGTTTGGTGAGGTTGGGTGAGCAAACGCAGACCCTTTAAAGTAATACTGCGTGGTACCCATCGCATGGGGCCCAAATCTCCAGGTTCAAGGGCATCTTCCTACATCGAAAACATGCATGAGAAACCCAGAAGATGGTACACCGTGTGATGGGGAAAGGTTTCTAAAACGCACCTCATTTCTCATCTCCTTGTGCCCGGGTTCGCCATTCCAGCCGCTTTACTAGCAAGCTCCCTACTTGGAGCATCAGCACCTTTAACCTCCTGTTCCTTTCAGGTTGCAATTTGTCCTGAGGATAAACGGGAAGACGTGGAACCAACGAGAGACTAGCTCTTGGTGTTGGGACAGGCACAGGTCACTCTATTTTCCCATCAGAAAGAAGAATTAACCACAGGCTCAGCCTGCCCCCCGGAACCAGAACAGGGCCTGAAGCCATCCTGCGCTTTTGCGGCCAGCTCCCAAAAAAGCGAGTTGTAAAATGGAGGTCCAGGGCACTGCAATTCACAAACCTGCAGAGTTATAAATGATAACTCTCGTCCACAAATATATTGAGGGAAGGCAAAGAAGAGGATTTGAAATCAAGGCAGAATTGCACGAAACAGATTTCAGGAGGTAGATTCGAATCGCCTTTAAAGCACATGAAAAGCGGCAAAACGTTGACAATGATGCCCTTGGCCAAAAAGGGCGTATGCGTTTTTTCCTGAATATATTCAGGAAAAAACGCATACGCCCTTTTTGGCCAACCAAGCAACCTGGAAAGGCAAATCAGCGCTACAGAGAAGTCTCGCTTCCCATCGGTCAAAAGGGCCATGCTGAAAAAAGTGTCAAAACCAGAAATGCAGGACAGGCCATGGAGAAATGGGAGCCTTGCTACACTGAAGGGCGGGATGTAAATTGCCAACAGCCACTCTGGAGAAGTGTACGGTGTGTCCTGAAACATCTGAAAAACACAGCTTAGAGAGCATAGGGCACTTCCACTCATGGGGGTATAAATTGGGAAAATGAAAAATCAGCAAGACACAAGCACCCCAAAGTTTAGGGCTGCTCTGTTGACAAGGACCTCCACTTCATTCCACCTTCAATATCCCAGGAAAGAGAAAAATGGATAAAGAAGTTGTGGTCCTTATGTACAATGGAATATCACTCAGCCATGAAATCAATGTCATAAGGTTAGTAGCAGCATGATGAGTGGATTTAGGTACGACGATTCTAAGTGAAATAAGTCACACAGAAAAGGACACTTCTCATAAGGTATCAGTTTTAGAGGGAATGTAAAAACCGTTACACTTGAACTGAATTACAAAACAGAACAGAGTCACACATGCAGAAAACAGACTATGGCTGCTTAACGAGAAAGGTGAGGTGGGGTGATACATAAAACAAGGGTATCAAATTAGCTCAGATACCGTTCCATAAACCCAATATGTAGTAGACAAGACCTACTCCTTGCTCAGAGAACTGGACTCAACACGCCCTATTCACCGCACAAGAATATATCTGACTAGTAATAATCTTAAAACCTATGTATTGATATCTCTCTGTTAGTGTGTCAAGTGTGTGTAAAGCGGCATAAACACAGCCGTGAAAAGCAGCTAAACCCCATTATGAAAATAAATTACTTTGAAAAACCCATGAAACAACGACAGTGAAAGAGATAGAAATTCTTACACAATGAGTTCAGGGGCTGTGATTCAACCTGGATTGACCATATCTACACCCACAGCTGGATGAGACATAAGGGTGGACACTCTTGGGGTTGAGAGGTTTGGTGAGGTTGGGTGAGCAAACGCAGACCCTTTAAAGTAATACTGCGTGGTACCCATCGCATGGGTCCCAAATCTCCAGGTTCAAGGGCATCTTCCTACATCAAAAACATGCATGAGAAACCCAGAAGATGGTACACCGTGTGATGGGGAAAGGTTTCTAAAACGCACCTCATTTCTCATCTCCTTGTGCCCGGGTTCGCCATTACAGCCACTTTACTAGCAATCTCCCTACTTGGAGCATCAGCACCTTTAACCTCCTGTTCCGTACAGGTTGCAATTTGTCCTGAGGATGAACGGGAAGAAGGGGAACCAACGAGAGACTAGCTCTTGGTGTCGGGACAGGCACAGGTCACTCTATTTTCCCATCAGGAAGAAGAATTAACCACAGGCTCAGCCTGCCCCCCAGAACCAGAACAGGGCCTGAAGCCATCCTGCGCTTTTGCGGCCAGCTCCCACAAAAGCGAGTTGTAAAATGGAGGTTCAGGGCACTGCAATTCACAAACCTGCAGAGTTATAAATGATAACTCTCGTCCACAAATATATTGAGGGAAGGCAAAGAAGAGGATTTGAAATCAAGGCAGAATTGCACGAAACAGATTTCAGGAGGTAGATACGAATCGCCTTTAAAGCACATGAAAAGCGGCAAAACGTTGACAATGATGCCCTTGGCCAAAAAGGGCGTATGCGTTTTTTCCTGAATATATTCAGGAAAAAACGCATACGCCCTTTTTGGCCAACCAAGCAACCTGGAAAGGCAAATCAGCGCTACAGAGAAGTCTCGCTTCCCATCGGTCAAAAGGGCCATGCTGAAAAAAGTGTCAAAACCAGAAATGCAGGACAGGCCATTGAGAAATGGGAGCCTTGCTACACTGATGGGCGGGATGTAAATTGCCAACAGCCACTCTGGAGAAGTGTACGGTGTGTCCTGAAACATCTGAAAAACACAGCTTAGAGAGCATAGGGCACTTCCACTCATGGGGGTATAAATTGGGAAAATGAAAAATCAGCAAGACACAAGCACCCCAAAGTTGAGGGCTGCTCTGTTGACAAGAACCTCCACTTCATTCCACCTTCAATATCCCAGGAAAGAGAAAAATGGGTAAAGAAGTTGTGGTCCTTATGTACAATGGAATATCACTCAGCCATGAAATCAATGTCATAAGGTTAGTAGCAGCATGATGAGTGGATTTAGGTACGACGATTCTAAGTGAAATAAGTCACACAGAAAAGGACACTTCTCATAAGGTATCACTGATAGAGGGAATGTAAAAACCGTTACACTTGAACTGAATTACAAAACAGAACAGAGTCACACATGCAGAAAACAGACTATGGCTGCTTAACGGGAAAGGTGAGGTGGGGTGATACATAAAACAAGGGTATCAAATTAGCTCAGATACCGTTCCATAAACCCAATATGTAGTAGACAAGACCTACTCCTTGCTCAGAGAACTGGACTCAACACGCCCAATTCACCGCACAAGAATATATCTGACTGGTAATAATCTTGAAACCTATGTATTGATATCTCTCTGTTAGTGTGTCAAGTGGGTGTAAAGCGGCATAAACACAGCCGTGAAAAGCAGCTAAACCCCATTATGAAAATAAATTACTTTGAAAAACCCATGAAACAACGACAGTGAAAGAGATAGAAATTCTTACACAATGAGTTCAGGGGCTGTGATGCAACCTGGATTGGCCATATCTAGACCCACAGCTGGATGAGACATAAGGGTGGACACTCTTGGGGCTGAGAGGTTTGGTGAGGTTGGGTGAGCAAACGCAGACCCTTTAAAGTAATACAGCGTGGTACCCATCGCATGGGTTCCAAATCTCCAGCTTCAAGGGCATCTTCCTACATCGAAAACATGCATGAGAAACCCAGAAGATGGTACACCGTGTGATGGGGAAAGGTTTCTAAAACGCACCTCATTTCTCATCTCCTTGTGCCCGGGTTCGCCATTCCAGCCACTTTACTAGCAATCTCCCTACTTGGAGCATCAGCACCTTTAACCTCCTGTTCCGTACAGGTTGCAATTTGTCCTGAGGATGAACGGGAAGACGGGGAACCAACGAGAGACTAGCTCTTGGTGTTGGGACAGGCACAGGTCACTCTATTTTCCCATCAGGAAGAAGAATTAACCACAGGCTCAGCCTGCCCCCCGGAACCAGAACAGGGCCTGAAGCCATCCTGCGCTTTTGCGGCCAGCTCCCAAAAAAGCGAGTTGTAAAATGGAGGTTCAGGGCACTGCAATTCACAAACCTGCAGAGTTATAAATGATAACTCTCGTCCACAAATATATTGAGGGAAGGCAAAGAAGAGGATTTGAAATCAAGGCAGAATTTCACGAAACAGATTTCAGGAGGTAGATACGAATCGCCTTTAAAGCACATGAAAAGCGGCAAAACGTTGACAATGATGCCCTTGGCCAAAAAGGGCGTATGCGTTTTTTCCTGAATATATTCAGGGAAAAACGCATACGCCCTTTTTGGCCAACCAAGCAACCTGGAAAGGCAAATCAGCGCTACAGAGAAGTCTCGCTTCCCAACGGTCAAAAGGGCCATCCTAAAAAAAGTGTCAAAACCAGAAATGCAGGACAGGCCATGGAGAAATGGGAGCCTTGCTACACTGATGGGCGGGATGTAAATTGCCAACAGCCACTCTGGAGAAGTGTACGGTGTGTCCTGAAACATCTGAAAAACACAGCTTAGAGAGCATAGGGCACTTCCACTCATGGGGGTATAAATTGGGAAAATGAAAAATCAGCAAGACACAAGCACCCCAAAGTTGAGGGCTGCTCTGTTGACAAGGACCTCCACTTCATTCCACCTTAAATATCCCAGGAAAGAGAAAAATGGATAAAGAAGTTGTGGTCCTTATGTACAATGGAATATCACTCAGCCATGAAATCAATGTCATAAGGTTAGTAGCAGCATGATGAGTGGATTTAGGTACGACGATTCTAAGTGAAATAAGTCACACAGAAAAGGACACTTCTCATAAGGTATCACTTTTAGAGGGAATGTAAAAACCGTTACACTTGAACTGAATTACAAAACAGAACAGAGTCACACATGCAGAAAACACACTATGGCTGCTTAACGGGAAAGGTGAGGTGGGGTGATACATAAAACAAGCGTTTCAAATTAGCTCAGATACCGTTCCATAAACCTAATATGTAATAGACAAGACCTACTCCTTGCTCAGAGAACTGGACTCAACACGCCCTATTCACCACACAAGAATATATCTGACTAGTAATAATCTTAAAACCTATGTATTGATATCTCTCTGTTAGTGTGTCAAGTGGGTGTAAAGCGGCATAAACACAGCCGTGAAAAGCAGCTAAACCCCATTATGAAAATAAATTACTTTGAAAAACCCATGAAACAACGACAGTGAAAGAGATAGAAATTCTTACACAATGAGTTCAGGGGCTGTGATGCAACCTGGATTGACCATATCTAGACCCACAGCTGGATGAGACATAAGGGTGGACACTCTTGGGGCTGAGAGGTTTGGTGAGGTTGGGTGAGCAAACGCAGACCCTTTAAAGTAATACTGCGTGGTACCCATCGCATGGGTCCCAAATCTCCAGGTTCAAGGGCATCTTCCTACATCGAAAACATGCATGAGAAACCCAGAAGATGGTACACCGTGTGATGGGGAAAGGTTTCTAAAACGCACCTCATTTCTCATCTCCTTGTGCCCGGGTTCGCCATTCCAGCCGCGTTACTAGCAATCTCCCTACTTGGAGCATCAGCACCTTTAACCTCCTGTTCCGTACAGGTTGCAATTTGTCCTGAGGATGAACGGGAAGACGGGGAACCAACGAGAGACTAGCTCTTGGTGTCGGGACAGGCACAGGTCACTCTATTTTCCCATCAGGAAGAAGAATTAACCACAGGCTCAGCCTGCCCCCCGGAACCAGAACAGGGCCTGAAGCCATCCTGCGCTTTTGCGGCCAGCTCCCAAAAAAGCGAGTTGTAAAATGGAGGTTCAGGGCACTGCAATTCACAAACCTGCAGAGTTATAAATGATAACTCTCGTCCACAAATATATTGAGGGAAGGCAAAGAAGAGGATTTGAAATCAAAGCAGAATTGCAGGAAACAGATTTCAGGAGGTA
Source organism: Balaenoptera borealis (assembly GCF_965194805.1). Taxonomy (NCBI): domain Eukaryota; kingdom Metazoa; phylum Chordata; class Mammalia; order Artiodactyla; family Balaenopteridae; genus Balaenoptera; species Balaenoptera borealis. The sequence goes on from NW_028123836.1 coordinate 358,888, forward strand.
GATACGAATCGCCTTTAAAGCACATGAAAAGCGGCAAAACGTTGACAATGATGCCCTTGGCCAAAAAGGGCGTATGCGTTTTTTCCTGAATATATTCAGGAAAAAACGCATACGCCCTTTTTGGCCAACCAAGCAACCTGGAAAGGCAAATCAGCGCTACAGAGAAGTCTCGCTTCCCATCCGTCAAAAGGGCCATGCTGAAAAAAGTGTCAAAACCAGAAATGCAGGACAGGCCATGGAGAAATGGGAGCCTTGCTACACTGATGGGCGGGATGTAAATTGCCAACAGCCACTCTGGAGAAGTGTACGGTGAGTCCTGAAACATCTAAAAAACACAGCTTAGAGAGCATAGGGCACTTCCACTCATGGGGGTATAAATTGGGAAAATGAAAAATCAGCAAGACACAAGCACCCCAAAGTTGAGGGCTGCTCTGTTGACAAGGACCTCCACTTCATTCCACCTTCAATATCCCAGGAAAGAGAAAAATGGATAAAGAAGTTGTGGTCCTTATGTACAATGGAATATCACTCAGCCATGAAATCAATGTCATAAGGTTAGTAGCAGCATGATGAGTGGATTTAGGTACGACGATTCTAAGTGAAATAAGTCACACAGAAAAGGACACTTCTCATAAGGTATCACTTTTAGAGGGAATGTAAAAACCGTTACACTTGAACTGAATTACAAAACAGAACAGAGTCACACATGCAGAAAACAGACTATGGCTGCTTAACGGGAAAGGTGAGGTGGGGTGATACATAAAACAAGGGTATCAAATTAGCTCAGATACTGTTCCATAAACCCAATATGTAGTAGACAAGACCTACTCCTTGCTCAGAGAACTGGACTCAACACGCCCTATTCACCGCACAAGAATATATCTGACTAGTAATAATCTTAAAACCTATGTATTGATATCTCTCTGTTAGTGTGTCAAGGGGGTGTGAAGCGGCATAAACACAGCCGTGAAAAGCAGCTAAACCCCATTATGAAAATAAATTACTTTGAAAAACCCATGAAACAACGACAGTGAAAGAGATAGAAATTCTTACACAATGAGTTCAGGGGCTGTGATGCAACCTGGATTGACCATATCTAGACCCACAGCTGGATGAGACATAAGGGTGGACACTCTTGGGGCTGAGAGGTTTGGTGAGGTTGGGTGAGCAAACGCAGACCCTTTAAAGGAATACTGCGTGGTACCCATCGCATGGGTCCCAAATCTCCAGGTTCAAGGGCATCTTCCTACATCAAAAACATGCATGAGAAACCCAGAAGATGGTACACCGTGTGATGGGGAAAGGTTTCTAAAACGCACCTCATTTCTCATCTCCTTGTGCCCGGGTTCGCCATTCCAGCCGATTTACTAGCAATCTCCCTACTTGGAGCATCAGCACCTTTAACCTCCTGTTCCGTACAGGTTGCAATTTGTCCTGAGGATGAACGGGAAGACGGGGAACCAACGAGAGACTAGCTCTTGGTGACGGGACAGGCACAGGTCACTCTATTTTCCCATCAGGAAGAAGAATTAACCACAGGCACAGCCTGCCCCCCGGAACCAGAACAGGGCCTGAAGCCATCCTGCGCTTTTGCGGCCAGCTCCCAAAAAAGCGAGTTGTAAAATGGAGGTTCAGGGCACTGCAATTCACAAACCTGCAGAGTTATAAATGATAACTCTCGTCCACAAATATATTGAGGGAAGGCAAAGAAGAGGATTTGAAATCAAGGCAGAATTGCAGGAAACAGATTTCAGGAGGTAGATACGAATCGCCTTTAAAGCACATGAAAAGCGGCAAAACGTTGACAATGATGCCCTTGGCCAAAAAGGGAGTATGCGTTTTTTCCTGAATATATTCAGGAAAAAACGCATACGCCCTTTTTGGCCAACCAAGCAACCTGGAAAGGCAAATCAGCGCTACAGAGAAGTCTCGCTTCCCATCCGTCAAAAGGGCCATGCTGAAAAAAGTGTCAAAACCAGAAATGCAGGACAGGCCATGGAGAAATGGGAGCCTTGCTACACTGATGGGCGGGATGTAAATTGCCAACAGCCACTCTGGAGAAGTGTACGGTGAGTCCTGAAACATCTAAAAAACACAGCTTAGAGAGCATAGGGCACTTCCACTCATGGGGGTATAAATTGGGAAAATGAAAAATCAGCAAGACACAAGCACCCCAAAGTTGAGGGCTGCTCTGTTGACAAGGACCTCCACTTCATTCCACCTTAAATATCCCAGGAAAGAGAAAAATGGATAAAGAAGTTGTGGTCCTTATGTACAATGGAATATCACTCAGCCATGAAATCAATGTCATAAGGTTAGTAGCAGCATGATGAGTGGATTTAGGTACGACGATTCTAAGTGAAATAAGTCACACAGAAAAGGACACTTCTCATAAGGTATCACTTATAGAGGGAATGTAAAAACCGTTACACTTGAACTGAATTACAAAACAGAACAGAGTCACACATGCAGAAAACACACTATGGCTGCTTAACGGGAAAGGTGAGGTGGGGTGATACATAAAACAAGGGTATCAAATTAGCTCAGATACCGTTCCATAAACCCAATATGTAGTAGACAAGACCTACTCCTTGCTCAGAGAACTTGACTCAACACGCGCTATTCACCGCACAAGAATATATCTGACTAGTAATAATCTTGAAACCTATGTATTGATATCTCTCTGTTAGTGTGTCAAGTGGGTGTAAAGCGGCATAAACACAGCCGTGAAAAGCAGCTAAACCCCATTATGAAAATAAATTACTTTGAAAAACCCATGAAACAATGACAGTGAAAGAGATAGAAATTCTTACACAATGAGTTCAGGGGCTGAGATGCAACCTGGATTGACCATATCTAGACCCACAGCTGGATGAGACATAAGGGTGGACACTCTTGGGGCTGAGAGGTTTGGTGAGGTTGGGTGAGCAAACACAGACCCTTTAAAGTAATACTGCGTGGTACCCATCGCATGGGTCCCAAATCTCCAGCTTCAAGGGCATCTTCCTACATCGAAAACATGCATGAGAAACACAGAAGATGGTACACCGTGTGATGGGGAAAGGTTTCTAAAACGCACCTCATTTCTCATCTCCTTGTGCCCGGGTTCGCCATTCCAGCCACTTTACTAGCAATCTCCCTACTTGGAGCATCAGCACCTTTAACCTGCTGTTCCGTACAGGTTGCAATTTGTCCTGAGGATGAACGGGAAGACGGGGAACCAACGAGAGACTAGCTCTTGGTGTTGGGACAGGCACAGGTCACTCTATTTTCCCGTCAGGAAGAAGAATTAACCACAGGCTCAGCCTGACCCCCGGAACCAGAACAGGGCCTGAAGCCATCCTGCGCTTTTGCGGCCAGCTCCCAAAAAAGCGAGTTGTAAAATGGAGGTTCAGGGCACTGCAATTCACAAACCTGCAGAGTTATAAATGATAATTCTCGTCCACAAATATATTGAGGGAAGGCAAAGAAGAGGATTTGAAATCAAGGCAGAATTGCACGAAACAGATTTCAGGAGGTAGATACGAATCGCCTTTAAAGCACATGAAAAGCGGCAAAACGTTGACAATGATGCCCTTGGCCAAAAAGGGCGTATGCGTTTTTTCCTGAATATATTCAGGAAAAAACGCATACGCCCTTTTTGGCCAACCAAGCAACCTGGAAAGGCAAATCAGCGCTACAGAGAAGTCTCGCTTCCCATCGGTCAAAAGGGCCATCCTGAAAAAAGTGTCAAAACCAGAAATGCAGGACAGGCCATGGAGAAATGGGAGCCTTGCTACACTGATGGGCGGGATGTAAATTGCCAACAGCCACTCTGGAGAAGTGTACGGTGTGTCCTGAAACATCTGAAAAACACAGCTTAGAGAGCATAGGGCACTTCCACTCATGGGGGTATAAATTGGGAAAATGAAAAATCAGCAAGACACAAGCACCCCAAAGTTGAGGGCTGCTCTGTTGACAAGGACCTCCACTTCATTCCACCTTCAATATCCCAGGAAAGAGAAAAATGGATAAAGAAGTTGTGGTCCTTATGTACAATGGAATATCACTCAGCCATGAAATCAATGTCATAAGGTTAGTAGCAGCATGATGAGTGGATTTAGGTACGACGAGTCTAAGAGAAATAAGTCACACAGAAAAGGACACTTCTCATAAGGTATCACTTATAGAGGAAATGTAAAAACTATTACACTTGAACTGAATTACAAAACAGAACAGAGTCACACATGCAGAAAACACACTATGGCTGCTTAACGGGAAAGGTGAGGTGGGGTGATACATAAAACAAGGGTATCAAATTAGCTCAGATACCTTTCCATAAACCCAATATGTAATAGACAAGACCTACTCCTTGCTCAGAAAACTGGACTCAACACGCCCTATTCACCGCACAAGAATATATCTGACTAGTAATAATCTTAAAACCTATGTATTGATATCTCTCTGTTAGTGTGTCAAGTGGGTGTAAAGCGGCATAAACACAGCCGTGAAAAGCAGCTAAACCCCATTATGAAAATAAATTACTTTGTAAAACCCATGAAACAACGACAGTGAAAGAGATAGAAATTCTTACACAATGAGTTCAGGGGCTGTGATGCAACCTGGATTAACCATATCTAGACCCACAGCTGGATGAGACATAAGGGTGGACACTCTTGGGGCTGAGAGGTTTGGTGAGGTTGGGTGAGCAAACGCAGACCCTTTAAAGTAATACTGCGTGGTACCCATCGCATGGGTCCCAAATCTCCAGGTTCAAGGGCATCTTCCTACATCGAAAACATGCATGAGAAACCCAGAAGATGGTACTCCGTGTGATGGGGAAAGGTTTCTAAAACGCACCTCATTTCTCATCTCCTTGTGCCCGGGTACGCCATTCCAGCCACTTTACTAGCAATCTCCCTACTTGGAGCATCAGCACCTTTAACCTCCTGTTCCGTACAGGTTGCAATTTGTCCTGAGGATGAACGGGAAGACGGGGAACCAACGAGAGACTAGCTCTTGGTGTTGGGACAGGCACAGGTCACTCTATTTTCCCATCAGGAAGAAGAATTAACCACAGGCTCAGCCTGCCCCCCGGAACCAGAATAGGGCCTGAAGCCATCCTGCGCTTTTGCGGCCAGCTCCCAAAAAAGCGAGTTGTAAAATGGAGGTTCAGGGCACTGCAATTCACAAACCTGCAGAGTTATAAATGATAACTCTCGTCCACAAATATATTGAGGGAAGGCAAAGAAGAGGATTTAAAATCAAGGCAGAATTGCACGAAACAGATTTCAGGAGGTAGATACGAATCGCCTTTAAAGCACATGAAAAGCGGCAAAACGTTGACAATGATGCCCTTGGCCAAAAAGGGCGTATGCGTTTTTTCCTGAATATATTCAGGAAAAAACGCATACGCCCTTTTTGGCCAACCAACCACCCTGGAAAGGCAAATCAGCGCTACGGAGAAGTCTCGCTTCCCATTGGTCAAAAGGGCCAGGCTGAAAAAAGTTTCAAAACCAGAAATGCAGGACAGGCCATGGAGAAATGGGAGCCTTGCTACACTGATGGGCGGGATGTAAATTGCCAACAGCCACTCTGGAGAAGTGTACGGTGTGTCCTGAAACATCTGAAAAACACAGCTTAGAGAGCATAGGGCACTTCCACTCATGGGGGTATATATTGGGAAAATGAAAAATCAGCAAGACACAAGCACCCCAAAGTTGAGGGCTGCTCTGTTGACAAGGACCTCCACTTCATTCCACCTTAAATATCCCAGGAAAGAGAAAAATGGATAAAGAAGTTGTGGTCCTTATGTACAATGGAATATCACTCAGCCATGAAATCAATGTCATAAGGTTAGTAGCAGCATGATGAGTGGATTTAGGTACGACGATTCTAAGTGAAATAAGTCACACAGAAAAGGACACTTCTCATAAGGTATCACTTATAGAGGGAATGTAAAAACCGTTACACTTGAACTGAATTACAAAACAGAACAGAGTCACACATGCAGAAAACACACTATGGCTGCTTAACGGGAAAGGTGAGGTGGGGTGATACATAAAACAAGGGTATCAAATTAGCTCAGATACCGTTCCATAAACCCAATATGTAGTAGACAAGACCTACTCCTTGCTCAGAGAACTGGACTCAACACGCCCTATTCACCGCACAAGAATATATCTGACTAGTAATAATCTTGAAACCTATGTATTGATATCTCTTTGTTAGTGTGTCAAGTGGGTGTAAAGCGGCATAAACACAGCCGTGAAAAGCAGCTAAACCCCATTATGAAAATAAATTACTTTGAAAAACCCATGAAACAACGACAGTGAAAGAGATAGAAATTCTTACACAATGAGTTCAGGGGCTGTGATGCAACCTGGATTGACCATATCTAGACCCACAGCTGGATGAGACATAAGGGTGGACACTCTTGGGGCTGAGAGGTTTGGTGAGGTTGGGTGAGCAAACCCAGACCCTTTAAAGTAATACTGCGTGGTACCCATCGCATGGGTCCCAAATCTCCAGCTTCAAGGGCATCTTCCTCCATCGAAAACATGCATGAGAAACCCCGAAGATGGTACACCGTGTGATGGGGAAAGGTTTCTAAAACGCACCTCATTTCTCATCTCCTTGTGCCCGGGTTCGCCATTCCAGCCACTTTACTAGCAATCTCCCTACTTGGAGCATCAGCACCTTTAACCTCCTGTTCCGTACAGGTTGCAATTTGTCCTGAGGATGAACGGGAAGACGGGGAACCAACGAGAGACTAGCTCTTGGTGTTGGGACAGGCACAGGTCACTCTATTTTCCCATCAGGAAGAAGAATTAACCACAGGCTCAGCCTGCCCCCCAGAACCAGAACAGGGCCTGAAGCCATCCTGCGCTTTTGCGGCCAGCTCCCAAAAAAGCGAGTTGTAAAATGGAGGTTCAGGGCACTGCAATTCACAAACCTGCAGAGTTATAAATGATAACTCTCGTCCACAAATATATTGAGGGAAGGCAAAGAAGAGGTTTTGAAATCAAGGCAGAATTGCACGAAACAGATTTCAGGAGGTAGATACGAATCGCCTTTAAAGCACATGAAAAGCGGCAAAACGTTGACAATGATGCCCTTGGCCAAAAAGGGCGTATGCGTTTTTTCCTGAATATATTCAGGAAAAAACGCATACGCCCTTTTTGGCCAACCAAGCAACCTGGAAAGGCAAATCAGCGCTACAGAGAAGTCTCGCTTCCCATCGGTCAAAAGGGCCATGCTGAAAAAAGTGTCAAAACCAGAAATGCAGGACAGGCCATGGAGAAATGGGAGCCTTGCTACACTGATGGGCGGGATGTAAATTGCCAACAGCCACTCTGGAGAAGTGTACGGTGTGTCCTGAAACATCTGAAAAACACAGCTTAGAGAGCATAGGGCACTTCCACTCATGGGGGTATAAATTGGGAAAATGAAAAATCAGCAAGCCACAAGCACCCCAAAGTTGAGGGCTGCTCTGTTGACAAGGACCTCCACTTCATTCCACCTTCAATATCCCAGGAAAGAGAAAAATGGATAAAGAAGTTGTGGTCCTTATGTACAATGGAATATCACTCAGCCATGAAATCAATGTCATAAGGTTAGTAGCAGCATGATGAGTGGATTTAGGTACGACGATTCTAAGAGAAATAAGTCACACAGAAAAGGACACTTCTCATAAGGTATCAGTTATAGAGGGAATGTAAAAACCGTTACACTTGAACTGAATTACAAAACAGAACAGAGTCACACATGCAGAAAACACACTATGGCTGCTTAACGGGAAAGGTGAGGTGGGGTGATACATAAAACAAGGGTATCAAATTAGCTCAGATACCGTTCCATAAACCCAATATGTAATAGACAAGACCTACTCCTTGCTCAGAGAACTGGACTCAACACGCCCTATTCACCGCACAAGAATATATCTGACTAGTAATAATCTTAAAACCTATGTATTGATATCTCTCTGTTAGTGTGTCAAGTGGGTGTAAAGCGGCATAAACACAGCCGTGAAAAGCGGCTAAACCCCATTATGAAAATAAATTACTTTGTAAAACCCATGAAACAACGACAGTGAAAGAGATAGAAATTCTTACACAATGAGTTCAGGGGCTGTGATGCAACCTGGATTGACCATATCTAGACCCACAGCTGGATGAGACATAAGGGTGGACACTCTTGGGGCTGAGAGGTTTGGTGAGGTTGGGTGAGCAAACGCAGACCCTTTAAAGTAATACTGCGTGGTACCCATCGTATGGGTCCCAAATCTCCAGGATCAAGGGCATCTTCCTACATCGAAAACATGCATGAGAAACCCAGAAGATGGTATACCGTGTGATGGGGAAAGGTTTCTAAAACGCACCTCATTTCTCATCTCCTTGTGCCCGGGTTCGCCATTCCAGCCGCTTTACTAGCAATCTCCCTACTTGGAGCATCAGCACCTTTAACCTCCTGTTCCGTACAGGTTGCAATTTGTCCTGAGGATGAACGGGAAGACGGGGAACCAACGAGAGACTAGCTCTTGGTGTTGGGACAGGCACAGGTCACTCTATTTTCCCATCAGGAAGAAGAATTAACCACAGGCTCAGCCTGCCCCCCAGAACCAGAACAGGGCCTGAAGCCATCCTGCGCTTTTGCGGCCAGCTCCCAAAAAAGCGAGTTGTAAAATGGAGGTTCAGGGCACTGCAATTCACAAACCTGCAGAGTTATAAATGATAACTCTCGTCCACAAATATATTGAGGGAAGGCAAAGAAGAGGATTTGAAATCAAGGCAGAATTGCGCGAAACAGATTTCAGGAGGTAGATACGAATCGCCTTTAAAGCACATGAAAAGCGGCAAAACGTTGACAATGATGCCCTTGGCCAAAAAGGGCGTATGCGTTTTTTCCTGAATATATTCAGGAAAAAACGCATACGCCCTTTTTGGCCAACCAAGCAACCTGGAAAGGCAAATCAGCGCTACAGAGAAGTCTCGCTTCCCATCGGTCAAAAGGGCCATGCTGAAAAAAGTGTCAAAACCAGAAATGCAGGACAGGCCATGGAGAAATGGGACCCTTGCTACACTGATGGGCGGGATGTAAATTGCCAACAGCCACTCTGGAGAAGTGTACGGTGTGTCCTGAAACATCTGAAAAACACAGCTTAGAGAGCATAGGGCACTTCCACTCATGGGGGTATAAATTGGGAAAATTAAAAATCAGCAAGACACAAGCACCCCAAAGTTGAGGGCTGCTCTGTTGACAAGGACCTCCACTTCATTCCACCTTCAATATCCCAGGAAAGAGAAAAATGGATAAAGAAGTTGTGGTCCTTATGTACAATGGAATATCACTCAGCCATGAAATCAATGTCATAAGGTTAGTAGCAGCATGATGAGTGGATTTAGGTACGACGATTCTAAGAGAAATAAATCACACAGAAAAGGACACTTCTCATAAGGTATCACTTATAGAGGGAATGTAAAAACCGTTACACTTGAACTGAATTACAAAACAGAACAGAGTCACACATGCAGAAAACAGACTATGGCTGCTTAACGGGAAAGGTGAGGTGGGGTGATACATAAAACAAGGGTTTCAAATTAGCTCAGATACCGTTCCATAAACCCAATATGTAATAGACAAGACCTACTCCTTGCTCAGAGAACTGGACTCAACACGCCCTATTCACCGCACAAGAATATATCTGACTAGTAATAATCTTAAAACCTATGTATTGATATCTCTCTGTTAGTGTGTCAAGTGGGTGTAAAGTGGCATAAACACAGCCGTGAAAAGCAGCTAAACCCCATTATGAAAATAAATTACTTTGTAAAACCCATGAAACAACGACAGTGAAAGAGATAGAAATTCTTACACAATGAGTTCAGGGGCTGTGATGCAACCTGGATTGACCATATCTAGACCCACAGCTGGATGAGACATAAGGGTGGACACTCTTGGGGCTGAGAGGTTTGGTGAGGTTGGGTGAGCAAACGCAGACCCTTTAAAGTAATACTGCGTGGTACCCATCGCATGGGGCCCAAATCTCCAGGTTCAAGGGCATCTTCCTACATCGAAAACATGCATGAGAAACCCAGAAGATGGTACACCGTGTGATGGGGAAAGGTTTCGAAAACGCACCTCATTTCTCATCTCCTTGTGCCCGGGTTCGCCATTCCAGCCGCTTTACTAGCAATCTCCCTACTTGGAGCATCAGCACCTTTAACCTCCTGTTCCGTACAGGTTGCAATTTGTCCTGAGGATGAACGGGAAGACGGGGAACCAACGAGAGACTAGCTCTTGGTGTCGGGACAGGCACAGGTCACTCTATTTTCCCATCAGGAAGAAGAATTAACCACAGGCTCAGCCTGCCCCCCGGAACCAGAACAGGGCCTGAAGCCATCCTGCGCTTTTGCGGCCAGCTCCCAAAAAAGCGAGTTGTAAAATGGAGGTTCAGGGCACTGCAATTCACAAACCTGCAGAGTTATAAATGATAACTCTCGTCCACAAATATATTGAGGGAAGGCAAAGAAGAGGATTTGAAATCAAGGCAGAATTGCACGAAACAGATTTCAGGAGGTAGATACGAATCGCCTTTAAAGCACATGAAAAGCGGCAAAACGTTGACAATGATGCCCTTGGCCAAAAAGGGCGTATGCGTTTTTTCCTGAATATATTCAGGAAAAAACGCATACGCCCTTTTTGGCCAACCAAGCAACCTGGAAAGGCAAATCAGCGCTACAGAGAAGTCTCGCTTCCCATCGGTCAAAAGGGCCATGCTGAAAAAAGTGTCAAAACCAGAAATGCAGGACAGGCCATGGAGAAATGGGAGCCTTGCTACACTGATGGGCAGGATGTAAATTGCCAACAGCCACTCTGGAGAAGTGTACGGTGAGTCCTGAAACATCTGAAAAACACAGCTTAGAGAGCATAGGGCACTTCCACTCATGGGGGTATAAATTGGGAAAATTAAAAATCAGCAAGACACAAGCACCCCAAAGTTGAGAACTGCTATGTTGACAAGGACCTCCACTTCATTCCACCTTAAATATCCCAGGAAAGAGAAAAATTGATAAACAAGTTGTGGTCCTTATGTACAATGGAATATCACTCAGCCATGAAATCAATGTCATAAGGTTAGTAGCAGCATGATGAGTGGATTTAGGTACGACGATTCTAAGAGAAATAAATCACACAGAAAAGGACACTTCTCATAAGGTATCACTTATAAAGGGAATGTAAAAACCGTTACACTTGAACTGAATTACAAAACAGAACAGAGTCACACATGCAGAAAACAGACTATGGCTGCTTAACGGGAAAGGTGAGGTGGGGTGATACATAAAACAAGGGTATCAAATTAGCTCAGATACCGTTCCATAAACCCAATATGTAATAGACAAGACCTACTCCTTGCTCAGAGAACTGGACTCAACACGCCCTATTCACCGCACAAGAATATATCTGACTAATAATAATCGTAAAACCTATGTATTGATATCTCTCTGTTAGTGTGTCAAGTGGGTGTAAAGCGGCATAAACACAGCAGTGAAAAGCAGCTAAACCCCATTATAAAAATAAATTACTTTGAAACACCCATGAAACAAAGACAGTGAAAGAGAGAGAAATTCTTACACAATGCCTTCAGGGGCTGTGATGCAACCTGGATTGACCATATCTAGACGCACAGCTGGATGAGACATAAGGGTGGACACTCTTGGGCCTGAGAGGTTTGGTGAGGTTGGGTGAGCAAACGCAGACCCTTTAAAGTAATACTGCATGATACCCATCGCATGGGTCCCAAATCTCCAGGTTCAAGGGCATCTTCCTACATCAAAAACATGCATGAGAAACCCAGAAGATGGTACACCGTGTGATGGGGAAAGGTTTCTAAAACGCACCTCATTTCTCATCGCCTTGTGCCCGGGTTCGCCATTCCAGCCGCTTTACTAGCAAGCTCCCTACTTGGAGCATCAGCACCTTTAACCTCCTGTTCCGTACAGGTTGCAATTTGTCCTGAGGATAAACGGGAAGACGTGGAACCAACGAGAGACTAGCTCTTGGTGTTGGGACAGGCACAGGTCACTCTATTTTCCCATCAGAAAGAAGAATTAACCACAGGCTCAGCCTGCCCCCCGGAAGCAGAACAGGGCCTGAAGCCATTCTGCGATTTTGCGGCCAGCTCCCATAAAAACGAGTTGTAAAATGGAGGTTCAGGGCACTGCAATTCACAAACCTGCAGAGTTATAAATGATAACTCTCGTCCACAAATATATTGAGGGAAGGCAAAGAAGAGGAGTTGAAATCAAGGCAGAATTGCAGGAAAGAGATTTCAGGAGGTAGATTCGAATCGCATTTAAAGCACATGAAAAGCGGCAAAACGTTGACAATGATGCCCTTGGCCAAAAAGGGCGTATGCGTTTTTTCCTGAATATATTCAGGAAAAAACGCATACGCCCTTTTTGGCCAACCAAGCAACCTGGAAAGGCAAATCAGCGCTACAGAGAAGTCTCGCTTCCCATCGGTCAAAAGGGCCATGCTGAAAAAAGTGTCAAAACCAGAAATGCAGGACAGGCCATGGAGAAATGGGAGCCTTGCTACACTGATGGGCGGGATGTAAATTGCCAACAGCCACTCTGGAGAAGTGTACGGTGAGTCCTGAAACATCTAAAAAACACAGCTTAGAGAGCATAGGGCACTTCCAGTCATGGGGGTATGAATTGGGAAAATGAAAAATCAGCAAGACACAAGCACCCCAAAGTTGAGGGCTGCTCTGTTGACAAGGACCTCCACTTCATTCCACCTTAAATATCCCAGGAAAGAGAAAAATGGGTAAAGAAGTTGTGGTCCTTATGTACAATGGAATATCACTCAGCCATGAAATCAATGTCATAAGGCTAGTAGCAGCATGATGAGTGGATTTAGGTACGACGATTCTAAGTGAAATAAGTCACACAGAAAAGGACACTTCTCATAAGGTATCACTGATAGAGGGAATGTAAAAACCGTTACACTTGAACTGAATTACAAAACAGAACAGAGTCACACATGCAGAAAACACACTATGGCTGCTTAACGGGAAAGGTGAGGTGGGGTGATACATAAAACAAGGGTATCAAATTAGCTCAGATACCATTCCATAAACCCAATATGTAATAGACAAGACCTACTCCTTGCTCAGAGAACTGGACTCAACACGCCCTATTCACCGCACAAGAATATATCTGACTAATAATAATCGTAAAACCTATGTATTGATATCTCTCTGTTAGTGTGTCAAGTGGGTGTAAAGCGGCATAAACACAGCAGTGAAAAGCAGCTAAACCCCATTATAAAAATAAATTACTTTGAAACACCCATGAAACAAAGACAGTGAAAGAGAGAGAAATTCTTACACAATGCGTTCAGGGGCTGTGATGCAACCTGGATTGACCATATCTAGACGCACAGCTGGATGAGACATAAGGGTGGACACTCTTGGGCCTGAGAGGTTTGGTGAGGTTGGGTGAGCAAACGCAGACCCTTTAAAGTAATACTGCATGATACCCATCGCATGGGTCCCAAATCTCCAGGTTCAAGGGCATCTTCCTACATCAAAAACATGCATGAGAAACCCAGAAGATGGTACACCGTGTGATGGGGAAAGGTTTCTAAAACGCACCTCATTTCTCATCTCCTTGTGCCCGGGTTCGCCATTCCAGCCGCTTTACTAGCAAGCTCCCTACTTGGAGCATCAGCACCTTTAACCTCCTGTTCCGTACAGGTTGCAATTTGTCCTGAGGATAAACGGGAAGACGTGGAACCAACGAGAGACTAGCTCTTGGTGTTGGGACAGGCACAGGTCACTCTATTTTCCCATCAGAAAGAAGAATTAACCACAGGCTCAGCCTGCCCCCCGGAACCAGAACAGGGCCTGAAGACATTCTGCGATTTTGCCGCCAGCTCCCATAAAAACGAGTTGTAAAATGGAGGTTCAGGGCACTGCAATTCACAAACCTGCAGAGTTATAAATGATAACTCTCGTCCACAAATATATTGAGGGAAGGCAAAGAAGAGGATTTGAAATCAAGGCAGAATTGCAGGAAAGAGATTTCAGGAGGTAGATTCGAATCGCCTTTAAAGCACATGAAAAGCGGCAAAACGTTGACAATGATGCCCTTGGCCAAAAAGGGCGTATGCGTTTTTTCCTGAATATATTCAGGAAAAAACGCATACGCCCTTTTTGGCCAACCAAGCAACCTGGAAAGGCAAATCAGCGCTACAAACAAGTCTCGCTTCCCATCGGTCAAAAGGGCCATGCTGAAAAAAGTGTCAAAACCAGAAATGCAGGACAGGCCATGGAGAAATGGGAGCCTTGCTACACTGATGGGCGGGATGTAAATTGCCAACAGCCACTCTGGAGAAGTGTACGGTGAGTCCTGAAACATCTGAAAAACACAGCTTAGAGAGCATAGGGCACTTCCACTCATGGGGGTATGAATTGGGAAAATGAAAAATCAGCAAGACACAAGCACCCCAAAGTTGAGGGCTGCTCTGTTGACAAGGACCTGAACTTCATTCCACCTTAAATATCCCAGGAAAGAGAAAAATGGGTAAAGAAGTTGTGGTCCTTATGTACAATGGAATATCACTCAGCCATGAAATCAATGTCATAAGGCTAGTAGCAGCATGATGAGTGGATTTAGGTACGACGATTCTAAGTGAAATAAGTCACACAGAAAAGGACACTTCTCATAAGGTATCACTGATAGAGGGAATGTAAAAACCGTTACACTTGAACTGAATTACAAAACAGAACAGAGTCACACATGCAGAAAACACACTATGGCTGCTTAACGGGAAAGGTGAGGTGGGGTGATACATAAAACAAGGGTATCAAATTAGCTCAGATACCATTCCATAAACCCAATATGTAATAGACAAGACCTACTCCTTGCTCAGAGAACTGGACTCAACACGCCCTATTCACCGCACAAGAATATATCTGACTAATAATAATCGTAAAACCTATGTATTGATATCTCTCTGTTAGTGTGTCAAGTGGGTGTAAAGCGGCATAAACACAGCAGTGAAAAGCAGCTAAACCCCATTATAAAAATAAATTACTTTGAAACACCCATGAAACAAAGACAGTGAAAGAGAGAGAAATTCTTACACAATGCGTTCAGGGGCTGTGATGCAACCTGGATTGACCATATCTAGACGCACAGCTGGATGAGACATAAGGGTGGACACTCTTGGGCCTGAGAGGTTTGGTGAGGTTGGGTGAGCAAACGCAGACCCTTTAAAGTAATACTGCATGATACCCATCGCATGGGTCCCAAATCTCCAGGTTCAAGGGCATCTTCCTACATCAAAAACATGCATGAGAAACCCAGAAGATGGTACACCGTGTGATGGGGAAAGGTTTCTAAAACGCACCTCATTTCTCATCTCCTTGTGCCCGGGTTCGCCATTCCAGCCGCTTTACTAGCAAGCTCCCTACTTGGAGCATCAGCACCTTTAACCTCCTGTTCCGTACAGGTTGCAATTTGTCCTGAGGATAAACGGGAAGACGTGGAACCAACGAGAGACTAGCTCTTGGTGTTGGGACAGGCACAGGTCACTCTATTTTCCCATCAGAAAGAAGAATTAACCACAGGCTCATCCTGCCCCCCGGAACCAGAACAGGGCCTGAAGACATTCTGCGATTTTGCCGCCAGCTCCCATAAAAACGAGTTGTAAAATGGAGGTTCAGGGCACTGCAATTCACAAACCTGCAGAGTTATAAATGATAACTCTCGTCCACAAATATATTGAGGGAAGGCAAAGAAGAGGATTTGAAATCAAGGCAGAATTGCAGGAAAGAGATTTCAGGAGGTAGATTCGAATCGCCTTTAAAGCACATGAAAAGCGGCAAAACGTTGACAATGATGCCCTTGGCCAAAAAGGGCGTATGCGTTTTTTCCTGAATATATTCAGGAAAAAACGCATACGCCCTTTTTGGCCAACCAAGCAACCTGGAAAGGCAAATCAGCGCTACAAACAAGTCTCGCTTCCCATCGGTCAGAAGGGCCATGCTGAAAAAAGTGTCAAAACCAGAAATGCAGGACAGGCCATGGAGAAATGGGAGCCTTGCTACACTGATGGGCGGGATGTAAATTGCCAACAGCCACTCTGGAGAAGTGTACGGTGAGTCCTGAAACATCTGAAAAACACAGCTTAGAGAGCATAGGGCACTTCCACTCATGGGGGTATGAATTGGGAAAATGAAAAATCAGCAAGACACAAGCACCCCAAAGTTGAGGGCTGCTCTGTTGACAAGGACCTGAACTTCATTCCACCTTAAATATCCCAGGAAAGAGAAAAATGGGTAAAGAAGTTGTGGTCCTTATGTACAATGGAATATCACTCAGCCAGGAAATCAATGTCATAAGGCTAGTAGCAGCATGATGAGTGGATTTAGGTACGACGATTCTAAGTGAAATAAGTCACACAGAAAAGGACACTTCTCATAAGGTATCACTGATAGAGGGAATGTAAAAACCGTTACACTTGAACTGAATTACAAAACAGAACAGAGTCACACATGCAGAAAACAGACTATGGCTGCTTAACGGGAAAGGTGAGGTGGGGTGATACATAAAACAAGGGTATCAAATTAGCTCAGATACCGTTCCATAAACCCAATATGTAATAGACAAGACCTACTCCTTGCTCAGAGAACTGGACTCAACACGCCCTATTCACCGCACAAGATTATATCTGACTAGTAATAATCGTAAAGCCTATGTATTGATATCTCTCTGTTAGTGTGTCAAGTGGGTGTAAAGTGGCATAAACACAGCAGTGAAAAGCAGCTAAATCCCATTATGAAAATAAATTACTTTGAAAAACCCATGAAACAAAGACAGTGAACGAGAGAGGAATTCTTACACAATGCGTTCAGGGGCTGTGATGCAACCTGGATTGACCATATCTAGACCCACAGCTGGATGAGACATAAGGGTGGACACTCTTGGGGCTGAGAGGTTTGGTGAGGTTGGGTGAGCAAACGCAGACCCTTTAAAGGAATACTGCGTGGTACCCATCGCATGGGTCCCAAATCTCCAGGTTCAAGGGCATCTTCCTACATCGAAAACATGCATGAGAAACCCAGAAGATGGTACACCGTGTGATGGGGAAAGGTTTCGAAAACGCACCTCATTTCTCATCTCCTTGTGCCCGGGTTCGCCATTCCAGCCGCTTTACTAGCAATCTCCCTACTTGGAGCATCAGCACCTTTAACCTCCTGTTCCGTACAGGTTGCAATTTGTCCTGAGGATGAACGGGAAGACGGGGAACCAACGAGAGACTAGCTCTTGGTGTTGGGACAGGCACAGGTCACTCTATTTTCCCATCAGGAAGAAGAATTAACCACAGGCTCAGCCTGCCCCCCAGAACCAGAACAGGGCCTGAAGCCATCCTGCGCTTTTGCGGCCAGCTCCCAAAAAAGCGAGTTGTAAAATGGAGGTTCAGGGCACTGCAATTCACAAACCTGCAGAGTTATAAATGATAACTCTCGTCCACAAATATATTGAGGGAAGGCAAAGAAGAGGATTTGAAATCAAGGCAGAATTGCACGAAACAGATTTCAGGAGGTAGATACGAATCGCCTTTAAATCACATGAAAAGCGGCAAAACGTTGACAATGATGCCCTTGGCCAAAAAGGGCGTATGCGTTTTTTCCTGAATATATTCAGGAAAAAACGCATACGCCCTTTTTGGCCAACCAAGCAACCTGGAAAGGCAAATCAGCGCTACAAACAAGTCTCGCTTCCCATCGGTCAAAAGGGCCATGCTGAAAAAAGTGTCAAAACCAGAAATGCAGGACAGGCCATGGAGAAATGGGAGCCTTGCTACACTGATGGGCGGGATGTAAATTGCCAACAGCCACTCTGGAGAAGTGTTCGGCGAGTCCTGAAACATCTAAAAAACACAGCTTAGAGAGCATAGGGCACTTCCAGTCATGGGGGTATGAATTGGGAAAATGAAAAATCAGCAAGACACAAGCACCCCAAAGTTGAGGGCTGCTCTGTTGACAAGGACCTCCACTTCATTCCACCTTAAATATCCCAGGAAAGAGAAAAATGGGTAAAGAAGTTGTGGTCCTTATGTACAATGGAATATCACTCAGCCATGAAATCAATGTCATAAGGCTAGTAGCAGCATGATGAGTGGATTTAGGTACGACGATTCTAAGTGAAATAAGTCACACAGAAAAGGACACTTCTCATAAGGTATCACTGATAGAGGGAATGTAAAAACCGTTACACTTGAACTGAATTACAAAACAGAACAGAGTCACACATGCAGAAAACACACTATGGCTGCTTAACGGGAAAGGTGAGGTGGGGTGATACATAAAACAAGGGTATCAAATTAGCTCAGATACCATTCCATAAACCCAATATGTAATAGACAAGACCTACTCCTTGCTCAGAGAACTGGACTCAACAAGCCCTATTCACCGCACAAGATTATATCTGACTAGTAATAATCGTAAAGCCTATGTATTGATATCTCTCTGTTAGTGTGTCAAGTGGGTGTAAAGTGGCATAAACACAGCAGTGAAAAGCAGCTAAATCCCATTATGAAAATAAATTACTTTGAAAAACCCATGAAACAAAGACAGTGAACGAGAGAGGAATTCTTACACAATGCGTTCAGGGGCTGTGATGCAACCTGGATTGACCATATCTAGACCCACAGCTGGATGAGACATAAGGGTGGACACTCTTGGGGCTGAGAGGTTTGGTGAGGTTGGGTGAGCAAACGCAGACCCTTTAAAGTAATACTGCGTGGTACCCATCGCATGGGTCCCAAATCTCCAGGTTCAAGGGCATCTTCCTACATCGAAAACATGCATGAGAAACCCAGAAGATGGTACACCGTGTGATGGGGAAAGGTTTCGAAAACGCACCTCATTTCTCATCTCCTTGTGCCCGGGTTCGCCATTCCAGCTGCTTTACTAGCAATCTCCCTACTTGGAGCATCAGCACCTTTAACCTCCTGTTCCGTACAGGTTGCAATTTGTCCTGAGGATGAACGGGAAGACGGGGAACCAACGAGAGACTAGCTCTTGGTGTTGGGACAGGCACAGGTCACTCTATTTTCCCATCAGGAAGAAGAATTAACCACAGGCTCAGCCTGCCCCCCAGAACCAGAACAGGGCCTGAAGCCATCCTGCGCTTTTGCGGCCAGCTCCCAAAAAAGCGAGTTGTAAAATGGAGGTTCAGGGCACTGCAATTCACAAACCTGCAGAGTTATAAATGATAACTCTCGTCCACAAATATATTGAGGGAAGGCAAAGAAGAGGATTTGAAATCAAGGCAGAATTGCACGAAACAGATTTCAGGAGGTAGATACGAATCGCCTTTAAAGCACATGAAAAGCGGCAAAACGTTGACAATGATGCCCTTGGCCAAAAAGGGCGTATGCGTTTTTTCCTGAATATATTCAGGAAAAAACGCATACGCCCTTTTTGGCCAACCAAGCAACCTGGAAAGGCAAATCAGCGCTACAAACAAGTCTCGCTTCCCATCGGTCAAAAGGGCCATGCTGAAAAAAGTGTCAAAACCAGAAATGCAGGACAGGCCATGGAGAAATGGGAGCCTTGCTACACTGATGGGCGGGATGTAAATTGCCAACAGCCACTCTGGAGAAGTGTACGGTGAGTCCTGAAACATCTGAAAAACACAGCTTAGAGAGCATAGGGCACTTCCAGTCATGGGGGTATGAATTGGGAAAATGAAAAATCAGCAAGACACAAGCACCCCAAAGTTGAGGGCTGCTCTGTTGACAAGGACCTCCACTTCATTCCACCTTAAATATCCCAGGAAAGAGAAAAATGGGTAAAGAAGTTGTGGTCCTTATGTACAATGGAATATCACTCAGCCATGAAATCAATGTCATAAGGCTAGTAGCAGCATGATGAGTGGATTTAGGTACGACGATTCTAAGTGAAATAAGTCACACAGAAAAGGACACTTCTCATAAGGTATCACTGATAGAGGGAATGTAAAAACCGTTACACTTGAACTGAATTACAAAACAGAACAGAGTCACACATGCAGAAAACACACTATGGCTGCTTAACGGGAAAGGTGAGGTGGGGTGATACATAAAACAAGGGTATCAAATTAGCTCAGATACCATTCCATAAACCCAATATGTAATAGACAAGACCTACTCCTTGCTCAGAGAACTGGACTCAACACGCCCTATTCACCGCACAAGAATATATCTGACTAATAATAATCGTAAAACCTATGTATTGATATCTCTCTGTTAGTGTGTCAAGTGGGTGTAAAGCGGCATAAACACAGCAGTGAAAAGCAGCTAAACCCCATTATAAAAATAAATTACTTTGAAACACCCATGAAACAAAGACAGTGAAAGAGAGAGAAATTCTTACACAATGCGTTCAGGGGCTGTGATGCAACCTGGATTGACCATATCTAGACGCACAGCTGGATGAGACATAAGGGTGGACACTCTTGGGCCTGAGAGGTTTGGTGAGGTTGGGTGAGCAAACGCAGACCCTTTAAAGTAATACTGCATGATACCCATCGCATGGGTCCCAAATCTCCAGGTTCAAGGGCATCTTCCTACATCAAAAACATGCATGAGAAACCCAGAAGATGGTACACCGTGTGATGGGGAAAGGTTTCTAAAACGCACCTCATTTCTCATCGCCTTGTGCCCGGGTTCGCCATTCCAGCCGCTTTACTAGCAAGCTCCCTACTTGGAGCATCAGCACCTTTAACCTCCTGTTCCGTACAGGTTGCAATTTGTCCTGAGGATAAACGGGAAGACGTGGAACCAACGAGAGACTAGCTCTTGGTGTTGGGACAGGCACAGGTCACTCTATTTTCCCATCAGAAAGAAGAATTAACCACAGGCTCAGCCTGCCCCCCGGAACCAGAACAGGGCCTGAAGCCATTCTGCGATTTTGCCGCCAGCTCCCATAAAAACGAGTTGTAAAATGGAGGTTCAGGGCACTGCAATTCACAAACCTGCAGAGTTATAAATGATAACTCTCGTCCACAAATATATTGAGGGAAGGCAAAGAAGAGGATTTGAAATCAAGGCAGAATTGCAGGAAAGAGATTTCAGGAGGTAGATTCGAATCGCCTTTAAAGCACATGAAAAGCGGCAAAACGTTGACAATGATGCCCTTGGCCAAAAAGGGCGTATGCGTTTTTTCCTGAATATATTCAGGAAAAAACGCATACGCCCTTTTTGGCCAACCAAGCAACCTGGAAAGGCAAATCAGCGCTACAAACAAGTCTCGCTTCCCATCGGTCAAAAGGGCCATGCTGAAAAAAGTGTCAAAACCAGAAATGCAGGACAGGCCATGGAGAAATGGGAGCCTTGCTACACTGATGGGCGGGATGTAAATTGCCAACAGCCACTCTGGAGAAGTGTACGGTGAGTCCTGAAACATCTGAAAAACACAGCTTAGAGAGCATAGGGCACTTCCACTCATGGGGGTATGAATTGGGAAAATGAAAAATCAGCAAGACACAAGCACCCCAAAGTTGAGAACTGCTATGTTGACAAGGACCTCCACTTCATTCCACCTTAAATATCCCAGGAAAGAGAAAAATGGGTAAAGAAGTTGTGGTCCTTATGTACAATGGAATATCACTCAGCCATGAAATCAATGTCATAAGGCTAGTAGCAGCATGATGAGTGGATTTAGGTACGACGATTCTAAGTGAAATAAGTCACACAGAAAAGGACACTTCTCATAAGGTATCACTGATAGAGGGAATGTAAAAACCGTTACACTTGAACTGAATTACAAAACAGAACAGAGTCACACATGCAGAAAACACACTATGGCTGCTTAACGGGAAAGGTGAGGTGGGGTGATACATAAAACAAGGGTATCAAATTAGCTCAGATACCGTTCCATAAACCCAATATGTAATAGACAAGACCTACTCCTTGCTCAGAGAACTGGACTCAACACGCCCTATTCACCGCACAAGATTATATCTGACTAGTAATAATCGTAAAGCCTATGTATTGATATCTCTCTGTTAGTGTGTCAAGTGGGTGTAAAGTGGCATAAACACAGCAGTGAAAAGCAGCTAAATCCCATTATGAAAATAAATTAATTTGAAAAACCCATGAAACAAAGACAGTGAACGAGAGAGGAATTCTTACACAATGCGTTCAGGGGCTGTGATGTAACCTGGATTGACCATATCTAGACCCACAGCTGGATGAGACATAAGGGTGGACACTCTTGGGGCTGAGAGGTTTGGTGAGGTTGGGTGAGCAAACGCAGACCCTTTAAAGTAATACTGCGTGGTACCCATCGCATGGGTCCCAAATCTCCAGGTTCAAGGGCATCTTCCTACATCGAAAACATGCATGAGAAACCCAGAAGATGGTACACCGTGTGATGGGGAAAGGTTTCGAAAACGCACCTCATTTCTCATCTCCTTGTGCCCGGGTTCGCCATTCCAGCCGCTTTACTAGCAATCTCCCTACTTGGAGCATCAGCACCTTTAACCTCCTGTTCCGTACAGGTTGCAATTTGTCCTGAGGATGAACGGGAAGACGGGGAACCAACGAGAGACTAGCTCTTGGTGTTGGGACAGGCACAGGTCACTCTATTTTCCCATCAGAAAGAAGAATTAACCACAGGCTCAGCCTGCCCCCCAGAACCAGAACAGGGCCTGAAGCCATCCTGCGCTTTTGCGGCCAGCTCCCAAAAAAGCGAGTTGTAAAATGGAGGTTCAGGGCACTGCAATTCACAAACCTGCAGAGTTATAAATGATAACTCTCGTCCACAAATATATTGAGGGAAGGCAAAGAAGAGGATTTGAAATCAAGGCAGAATTGCACGAAACAGATTTCAGGAGGTAGATACGAATCGCCTTTAAAGCACATGAAAAGCGGCAAAACGTTGACAATGATGCCCTTGGCCAAAAAGGGCGTATGCGTTTTTTCCTGAATATATTCAGGAAAAAACGCATACGCCCTTTTTGGCCTACCAAGCAACCTGGAAAGGCAAATCAGCGCTACAGAGAAGTCTCGCTTCCCATCGGTCAAAAGGGCCATGCTGAAAAAAGTGTCAAAACCAGAAATGCAGGACAGGCCATGGAGAAATGGGAGCCTTGCTACACTGATGGGCGGGATGTAAATTGCCAACAGCCACTCTGGAGAAGTGTACGGTGAGTCCTGAAACATCTGAAAAACACAGCTTAGAGAGCATAGGGCACTTCCACTCATGGGGGTATAAATTGGGAAAATTAAAAATCAGCAAGACACAAGCACCCCAAAGTTGAGAACTGCTATGTTGACAAGGACCTCCACTTCATTCCACCTTACATATCCCAGGAAAGAGAAAAATTGATAAAGAAGTTGTTGTCCTTATGTACAATGGAATATCACTCAGCCATGAAATCAATGTCATAAGGTTAGTAGCAGCATGATGAGTGGATATAGGGACGACGATTCTAAGTGAAATAAGTCACACAGAAAAGGACACCTCTCATAAGGTATCACTGATAGAGGGAATGTAAAAACCGTTACACTTGAACTGAATTACAAAACAGAACAGAGTCACACATGCAGAAAACAGACTATGGCTGCTTAACGGGAAAGGTGAGGTGGGGTGATACATAAAACAAGGGTATCAAATTAGCTCAGATACCGTTCCATAAACCCAATATGTAATAGACAAGACCTACTCCTTGCTCAGAGAACTGGACTCAACACGCCCTATTCACCGCACAAGAATATATCTGACTAGTAATAATCTTAAAACCTATGTATTGATATCTCTCTGTTAGTGTGTCAAGTGGGTGTAAAGCGGCATAAACACAGCCGTGAAAAGCAGCTAAACACCATTATGGAAATAAATTACTTTGTAAAACCCATGAAACAACGACAGTGAAAGAGATAGAAATTCTTACACAATGAGTTCAGGGGCTGTGATGCAACCTGGATTGACCATATCTAGACCCACAGCTGGATGAGACATAAGGGTGGACACTCTTGGGGCTGAGAGGTTTGGTGAGGTTGGGTGAGCAAACGCAGACCCTTTAAAGTAATACTGCGTGGTACCCATCGCATGGGTCCCAAATCTCCAGGTTCAAGGGCATCTTCCTACATCGAAAACATGCATGAGAAACCCAGAAGATGGTACACCGTGTGATGGGGAAAGGTTTCGAAAACGCACCACATTTCTCATCTCCTTGTGCCCGGGTTCGCCATTCCAGCCGCTTTACTAGCAATCTCCCTACTTGGAGCATCAGCACCTTTAACCTCCTGTTCCGTACAGGTTGCAATTTGTCCTGAGGATGAACGGGAAGACGGGGAACCAACGAGAGACTAGCTCTTGGTGTTGGGACAGGCACAGGTCACTCTATTTTCCCATCAAGAAGAAGAATTAACCACAGGCTCAGCCTGCCCCCCAGAACCAGAACAGGGCCTGAAGCCATCCTGCTCTTTTGCGGCCAGCTCCCAAAAAAGCGAGTTGTAAAATGGAGGTTCAGGGCACTGCAATTCACAAACCTGCAGAGTTATAAATGATAACTCTCGTCCACAAATATATTGAGGGAAGGCAAAGAAGAGGATTTGAAATCAAGGCAGAATTGCACGAAACAGATTTCAGGAGGTAGATACGAATCGCCTTTAAAGCACATGAAAAGCGGCAAAACGTTGAACAATGATGCCCTTGGCCAAAAAGGGCATATGCGTTTTTTCCTGAATATATTCAGGAAAAATCGCATACGCCCTTTTTGGCCAACCAAGCAACCTGGAAAGGCAAATCAGCGCTACAGAGAAGTCTCGCTTCCCATCGGTCAAAAGGGCCATGCTGAAAAAAGTGTCAAAACCAGAAATGCAGGACAGGCCATGGAGAAATGGGAGCCTTGCTACACTGATGGGCGGGATGTAAATTGCCAACAGCCACTCTGGAGAAGTGTACGGTGTGTCCTGAAACATCTGAAAAACACAGCTTAGAGAGCATAGGGCACTTCCACTCATGGGGGTATAAATTGGGAAAATGAAAAATCAGCAAGACACAAGCACCCCAAAGTTTAGGGCTGCTCTGTTGACAAGGACCTCCACTTCATTCCACCTTAAATATCCCAGGAAAGAGAAACATGGGTAAAGAAGTTGTGGTCCTTATGTACAATGGAATATCACTCAGCCATGAAATCAATGTCATAAGGCTAGTAGCAGCATGATGAGTGGATTTAGGTACGACGATTCTAAGTGAAATAAGTCACACAGAAAAGGACACTTCTCATAAGGTATCACTGATAGAGGGAATGTAAAAACCGTTACACTTGAACTGAATTACAAAACAGAACAGAGTCACACATGCAGAAAACACACTATGGCTGCTTAACGGGAAAGGTGAGGTGGGGTGATACATAAAACAAGGGTATCAAATTAGCTCAGATACCATTCCATAAACCCAATATGTAATAGACAAGACCTACTCCTTGCTCAGAGAACTGGACTCAACACGCCCTATTCACCGCACAAGAATATATCTGACTAATAATAATCGTAAAACCTATGTATTGATATCTCTCTGTTAGTGTGTCAAGTGGGTGTAAAGCGGCATAAACACAGCAGTGAAAAGCAGCTAAACCCCATTATAAAAATAAATTACTTTGAAACACCCATGAAAAAAAGACAGTGAAAGAGAGAGAAATTCTTACACAATGCGTTCAGGGGCTGTGATGCAACCTGGATTGACCATATCTAGACTCACAGCTGGATCAGACATAAGGGTGGACACTCTTGGGGCTGAGAGGTTTGGTGAGGTTGGGTGAGCAAACGCAGACCCTTTAAAGTAATACTGCATGGTACCCATCGCATGGGTCCCAAATCTCCAGCTTCAAGGGCATCTTCCTACATCAAAACATGCATGAGAAACCCAGAAGATGGTACACAGTGTGATGGGGAAAGGTTTCTAAAACGCACCTCATTTCTCATCGCCTTGTGCCCGGGTTCGCCATTCCAGCCGCTTTACTAGCAAGCTCCCTACTTGGAGCATCAGCACCTTTAACCTCCTGTTCCGTACAGGTTGCAATTTGTCCTGAGGATAAACGGGAAGACGTGGAACCAACGAGAGACTAGCTCTTGGTGTTGGGACAGGCACAGGTCACTCTATTTTCCCATCAGAAAGAAGAATTAACCACAGGCTCAGCCTGCCCCCCGGAACCAGAACAGGGCCTGAAGCCATTCTGCGATTTTGCGGCCAGCTCCCATAAAAACGAGTTGTAAAATGGAGGTTCAGGGCACTGCAATTCACAAACCTGCAGAGTTATAAATGATAACTCTCGTCCACAAATATATTGAGGGAAGGCAAAGAAGAGGATTTGAAATCAAGGCAGAATTGCAGGAAAGAGATTTCAGGAGGTAGATTCGAATCGCATTTAAAGCACATGAAAAGCGGCAAAACGTTGACAATGATGCCCTTGGCCAAATAGGGCGTATGCGTTTTTTCCTGAATATATTCAGGAAAAAACGCATACGCCCTTTTTGGCCAACCAAGCAACCTGGAAAGGCAAATCAGCGCTACAAACAAGTCTCGCTTCCCATCGGTCAAAAGGGCCATGCTGAAAAAAGTGTCAAAACCAGAAATGCAGGACAGGCCATGGAGAAATGGGAGCCTTGCTACACTGATGGGCGGGATGTAAATTGCCAACAGCCACTCTGGAGAAGTGTACGGTGAGTCCTGAAACATCTGAAAAACACAGCTTAGAGAGCATAGGGCACTTCCACTCATGGGGGTATGAATTGGGAAAATGAAAAATCAGCAAGACACAAGCACCCCAAAGTTTAGGGCTGCTCTGTTGACAAGGACCTCCACTTCATTCCACCTTAAATATCCCAGGAAAGAGAAAAATGGGTAAAGAAGTTGTGGTCCTTATGTACAATGGAATATCACTCAGCCATGAAATCAATGTCATAAGGCTAGTAGCAGCATGATGAGTGGATTTAGGTACGACGATTCTAAGTGAAATAAGTCACACAGAAAAGGACACTTCTCATAAGGTATCACTGATAGAGGGAATGTAAAAACCGTTACACTTGAACTGAATTACAAAACAGAACAGAGTCACACATGCAGAAAACACACTATGGCTGCTTAACGGGAAAGGTGAGGTGGGGTGATACATAAAACAAGGGTTTCAAATTAGCTCAGATACCGTTCCATAAACCCAATATGTAATAGACAAGACCTACTCCTTGCTCAGAGAACTGGACTCAACACGCCCTATTCACCGCACAAGAATATATCTGACTAGTAATAATCGTAAAGCCTATGTATTGATATCTCTCTGTTAGTGTGTCAAGTGGGTGTAAAGCGGCATAAACACAGCAGTGAAAAGCAGCTAAATCCCATTATGAAAATAAATTACTTTGAAAAACCCATGAAACAAAGACAGTGAACGAGAGAGGAATTCTTACACAATGCGTTCAGGGGCTGTGATGCAACCTGGATTGACCATATCTAGACGCACAGCTGGATGAGACATAAGGGTGGACACTCTTGGGGCTGAGAGGTTTGGTGAGGTTGGGTGAGCAAACGCAGACCCTTTAAAGGAATACTGCGTGGTACCCATCGCATGGGTCCCAAATCTCCAGGTTCAAGGGCATCTTCCTACATCAAAAACATGCATGAGAAACCCAGAAGATGGTACACCGTGTGATGGGGAAAGGTTTCTAAAACGCACCTCATTTCTCATCTCCTTGTGCCCGGGTTCGCCATTCCAGCCGCTTTACTAGCAAGCTCCCTACTTGGAGCATCAGCACCTTTAACCTCCTGTTCCGTACAGGTTGCAATTTGTCCTGAGGATAAACGGGAAGACGTGGAACCAACGAGAGACTAGCTCTTGGTGTTGGGACAGGCACAGGTCACTCTATTTTCCCATCAGAAAGAAGAATTAACCACAGGCTCAGCCTGCCCCCCGGAACCAGAACAGGGCCTGAATCCATTTTGTGATTTTGCGGCCAGCTCCCATAAAAACGAGTTGTAAAATGGAGGTTCAGGGCACTGCAATTCACAAACCTGCAGTTATAAATCATAACTCTCGTCCACAAATATATTGAGTGAAGGCAACGAAGAGGATTTGAAATCAAGGCAGAATTGCAGGAAACAGATTTCAGGAAGTAGATTCGAATCGCATTTAAAGCACATGAAAAGTGGCAAAACGTTGACAATGATGCCCTTGGCCAAAAAGGGCGTATGCGTTTTTTCCTGAATATATTCAGGAAAAAAAGCATACGCCCTTTTTGGCCAACCAAGCAACCTGGAAAGGCAAATCAGCGCTACAAACAAGTCTCGCTTCCCATCGGTCAAAAGGGCCATGCTGAAAAAAGTGTCAAAACCAGAAATGCAGGACAGGCCATGGAGAAATGGGAGCCTTGCTACACTGATGGGCGGGATGTAAATTGCCAAGAGCCACTCTGGAGAAGTGTCCGGTGAGTCCTGAAACATCTGAAAAACACAGCTTAGAGAGCATAGGGCACTTCCACTCATGGGGGTATAAATTGGGAAAATTAAAAATCAGCAAGACACAAGCACCCCAAAGTTGAGGGCTGCTCTGTTGACAAGGACCTCCACTTCATTCCACCTTCAATATCCCAGGAAAGAGAAAAATGGATAAAGAAGTTGTGGTCCTTATGTACAATGGAATATCACTCAGCCATGAAATCAATGTCATAAGGCTAGTAGCAGCATGATGAGTGGATTAAGGTACGACGATTCTAAGTGAAATAAGTCACACAGAAAAGGACACTTCTCATAAGGTATCACTGATAGAGGGAATGTAAAAACCGTTACACTTGAACTGAATTACAAAACAGAACAGAGTCACACATGCAGAAAACACACTATGGCTGCTTAACGGGAAAGGTGAGGTGGGGTGATACATAAAACAAGGGTTTCAAATTAGCTCAGATACCGTTCCATAAACCCAATATGTAATAGACAAGACCTACTCCTTGCTCAGAGAACTGGACTCAACACGCCCTATTCACCGCACAAGAATATATCTGACTAATAATAATCGTAAAACCTATGTATTGATATCTCTCTGTTAGTGTGTCAAGTGGGTGTAAAGCGGCATAAACACAGCAGTGAAAAGCAGCTAAACCCCATTATAAAAATAAATTACTTTGAAACACCCATGAAAAAAAGACAGTGAAAGAGAGAGAAATTCTTACACAATGCGTTCAGGGGCTGTGATGCAACCTGGATTGACCATATCTAGACTCACAGCTGGATCAGACATAAGGGTGGACACTCTTGGGGCTGAGAGGTTTGGTGAGGTTGGGTGAGCAAACGCAGACCCTTTAAAGTAATACTGCATGGTACCCATCGCATGGGTCCCAAATCTCCAGCTTCAAGGGCATCTTCCTACATCAAAACATGCATGAGAAACCCAGAAGATGGTACACAGTGTGATGGGGAAAGGTTTCTAAAACGCACCTCATTTCTCATCGCCTTGTGCCCGGGTTCGCCATTCCAGCCGCTTTACTAGCAAGCTCCCTACTTGGAGCATCAGCACCTTTAACCTCCTGTTCCGTACAGGTTGCAATTTGTCCTGAGGATAAACGGGAAGACGTGGAACCAACGAGAGACTAGCTCTTGGTGTTGGGACAGGCACAGGTCACTCTATTTTCCCATCAGAAAGAAGAATTAACCACAGGCTCAGCCTGCCCCCCGGAACCAGAACAGGGCCTGAAGCCATTCTGCGATTTTGCGGCCAGCTCCCATAAAAACGAGTTGTAAAATGGAGGTTCAGGGCACTGCAATTCACAAACCTGCAGAGTTATAAATGATAACTCTCGTCCACAAATATATTGAGGGAAGGCAAAGAAGAGGATTTGAAATCAAGGCAGAATTGCAGGAAAGAGATTTCAGGAGGTAGATTCGAATCGCATTTAAAGCACATGAAAAGCGGCAAAACGTTGACAATGATGCCCTTGGCCAAATAGGGCGTATGCGTTTTTTCCTGAATATATTCAGGAAAAAACGCAT
Source organism: Balaenoptera borealis (assembly GCF_965194805.1). Classification (NCBI taxonomy): domain Eukaryota; kingdom Metazoa; phylum Chordata; class Mammalia; order Artiodactyla; family Balaenopteridae; genus Balaenoptera; species Balaenoptera borealis. The sequence continues at coordinate 388,916 of NW_028123836.1, forward strand.
ACGCCCTTTTTGGCCAACCAAGCAACCTGGAAAGGCAAATCAGCGCTACAAACAAGTCTCGCTTCCCATCGGTCAAAAGGGCCATGCTGAAAAAAGTGTCAAAACCAGAAATGCAGGACAGGCCATGGAGAAATGGGAGCCTTGCTACACTGATGGGCGGGATGTAAATTGCCAACAGCCACTCTGGAGAAGTGTACGGTGAGTCCTGAAACATCTGAAAAACACAGCTTAGAGAGCATAGGGCACTTCCACTCATGGGGGTATGAATTGGGAAAATGAAAAATCAGCAAGACACAAGCACCCCAAAGTTTAGGGCTGCTCTGTTGACAAGGACCTCCACTTCATTCCACCTTAAATATCCCAGGAAAGAGAAAAATGGGTAAAGAAGTTGTGGTCCTTATGTACAATGGAATATCACTCAGCCATGAAATCAATGTCATAAGGCTAGTAGCAGCATGATGAGTGGATTTAGGTACGACGATTCTAAGTGAAATAAGTCACACAGAAAAGGACACTTCTCATAAGGTATCACTGATAGAGGGAATGTAAAAACCGTTACACTTGAACTGAATTACAAAACAGAACAGAGTCACACATGCAGAAAACACACTATGGCTGCTTAACGGGAAAGGTGAGGCGGGGTGATACATAAAACAAGGGTTTCAAATTAGCTCAGATACCGTTCCATAAACCCAATATGTAATAGACAAGACCTACTCCTTGCTCAGAGAACTGGACTCAACACGCCCTATTCACCGCACAAGAATATATCTGACTAGTAATAATCGTAAAGCCTATGTATTGATATCTCTCTGTTAGTGTGTCAAGTGGGTGTAAAGCGGCATAAACACAGCAGTGAAAAGCAGCTAAATCCCATTATGAAAATAAATTACTTTGAAAAACCCATGAAACAAAGACAGTGAACGAGAGAGGAATTCTTACACAATGCGTTCAGGGGCTGTGATGCAACCTGGATTGACCATATCTAGACGCACAGCTGGATGAGACATAAGGGTGGACACTCTTGGGGCTGAGAGGTTTGGTGAGGTTGGGTGAGCAAACGCAGACCCTTTAAAGGAATACTGCGTGGTACCCATCGCATGGGTCCCAAATCTCCAGGTTCAAGGGCATCTTCCTACATCAAAAACATGCATGAGAAACCCAGAAGATGGTACACCGTGTGATGGGGAAAGGTTTCTAAAACGCACCTCATTTCTCATCTCCTTGTGCCCGGGTTCGCCATTCCAGCCGCTTTACTAGCAAGCTCCCTACTTGGAGCATCAGCACCTTTAACCTCCTGTTCCGTACAGGTTGCAATTTGTCCTGAGGATAAACGGGAAGACGTGGAACCAACGAGAGACTAGCTCTTGGTGTTGGGACAGGCACAGGTCACTCTATTTTCCCATCAGAAAGAAGAATTAACCACAGGCTCAGCCTGCCCCCCGGAACCAGAACAGGGCCTGAATCCATTTTGTGATTTTGCGGCCAGCTCCCATAAAAACGAGTTGTAAAATGGAGGTTCAGGGCACTGCAATTCACAAACCTGCAGTTATAAATCATAACTCTCGTCCACAAATATATTGAGTGAAGGCAACGAAGAGGATTTGAAATCAAGGCAGAATTGCAGGAAACAGATTTCAGGAAGTAGATTCGAATCGCATTTAAAGCACATGAAAAGTGGCAAAACGTTGACAATGATGCCCTTGGCCAAAAAGGGCGTATGCGTTTTTTCCTGAATATATTCAGGAAAAAAAGCATACGCCCTTTTTGGCCAACCAAGCAACCTGGAAAGGCAAATCAGCGCTACAAACAAGTCTCGCTTCCCATCGGTCAAAAGGGCCATGCTGAAAAAAGTGTCAAAACCAGAAATGCAGGACAGGCCATGGAGAAATGGGAGCCTTGCTACACTGATGGGCGGGATGTAAATTGCCAAGAGCCACTCTGGAGAAGTGTCCGGTGAGTCCTGAAACATCTGAAAAACACAGCTTAGAGAGCATAGGGCACTTCCACTCATGGGGGTATAAATTGGGAAAATTAAAAATCAGCAAGACACAAGCACCCCAAAGTTGAGGGCTGCTCTGTTGACAAGGACCTCCACTTCATTCCACCTTCAATATCCCAGGAAAGAGAAAAATGGATAAAGAAGTTGTGGTCCTTATGTACAATGGAATATCACTCAGCCATGAAATCAATGTCATAAGGCTAGTAGCAGCATGATGAGTGGATTAAGGTACGACGATTCTAAGTGAAATAAGTCACACAGAAAAGGACACTTCTCATAAGGTATCACTGATAGAGGGAATGTAAAAACCGTTACACTTGAACTGAATTACAAAACAGAACAGAGTCACACATGCAGAAAACACACTATGGCTGCTTAACGGGAAAGGTGAGGTGGGGTGATACATAAAACAAGGGTTTCAAATTAGCTCAGATACCGTTCCATAAACCCAATATGTAATAGACAAGACCTACTCCTTGCTCAGAGAACTGGACTCAACACGCCCTATTCACCGCACAAGAATATATCTGACTAGTAATAATCGTAAAGCCTATGTATTGATATCTCTCTGTTAGTGTGTCAAGTGGGTGTAAAGCGGCATAAACACAGCAGTGAAAAGCAGCTAAATCCCATTATGAAAATAAATTACTTTGAAAAACCCATGAAACAAAGACAGTGAACGAGAGAGGAATTCTTACACAATGCGTTCAGGGGCTGTGATGCAACCTGGATTGACCATATCTAGACCCACAGCTGGATGAGACATAAGGGTGGACACTCTTGGGGCTGAGAGGTTTGGTGAGGTTGGGTGAGCAAACGCAGACCCTTTAAAGTAATACTGCATGATACCCATCGCATGGGTCCCAAATCTCCAGGTTCAAGGGCATCTTCCTACATCAAAAACATGCATGAGAAACCCAGAAGATGGTACACCGTGTGATGGGGAAAGGTTTCTAAAACGCACCTCATTTCTCATCGCCTTGTGCCCGGGTTCGCCATTCCAGCCGCTTTACTAGCAAGCTCCCTACTTGGAGCATCAGCACCTTTAACCTCCTGTTCCGTACAGGTTGCAATTTGTCCTGAGGATAAACGGGAAGACGTGGAACCAACGAGAGACTAGCTCTTGGTGTTGGGACAGGCACAGGTCACTCTATTTTCCCATCAGAAAGAAGAATTAACCACAGGCTCAGCCTGCCCCCCGGAACCAGAACAGGGCCTGAAGCCATTCTGCGATTTTGCCGCCAGCTCCCATAAAAACGAGTTGTAAAATGGAGGTTCAGGGCACTGCAATTCACAAACCTGCAGAGTTATAAATGATAACTCTCGTCCACAAATATATTGAGGGAAGGCAAAGAAGAGGATTTGAAATCAAGGCAGAATTGCAGGAAAGAGTTTTCAGGAGGTAGATTCGAATCGCCTTTAAAGCACATGAAAAGCGGCAAAACGTTGACAATGATGCCCTTGGCCAAAAAGGGCGTATGCGTTTTTTCCTGAATATATTCAGGAAAAAACGCATACGCCCTTTTTGGCCAACCAAGCAACCTGGAAAGGCAAATCAGCGCTACAAACAAGTCTCGCTTCCCATCGGTCAAAAGGGCCATGCTGAAAAAAGTGTCAAAACCAGAAATGCAGGACAGGCCATGGAGAAATGGGAGCCTTGCTACACTGATGGGCGGGATGTAAATTGCCAACAGCCACTCTGGAGAAGTGTCCGGTGAGTCCTGAAACATCTGAAAAACACAGCTTAGAGAGCATAGGGCACTTCCACTCATGGGGGTATGAATTGGGAAAATGAAAAATCAGCAAGACACAAGCACCCCAAAGTTTAGGGCTGCTCTGTTGACCAGGACCTCCACTTCATTCCACCTTCAATATCCCAGGAAAGAGAAAAATGGGTAAAGAAGTTGTGGTCCTTATGTACAATGGAATATCACTCAGCCATGAAATCAATGTCATAAGGCTAGTAGCAGCATGATGAGTGGATTTAGGTACGACGATTCTAAGTGAAATAAGTCACACAGAAAAGGACACTTCTCATAAGGTATCACTGATAGAGGGAATGTAAAAACCGTTACACTTGAACTGAATTACAGAACAGAACAGAGTCACACATGCAGAAAACACACTATGGCTGCTTAACGGGAAAGGTGAGGTGGGGTGATACATAAAACAAGGGTATCAAATTAGCTCAGATACCGTTCCATAAACCCAATATGTAATAGACAAGACCTACTCCTTGCTCAGAGAACTGGACTCAACACGCCCTATTCACCGCACAAGAATATATCTGACTAGTAATAATCGTAAAGCCTATGTATTGATATCTCTCTGTTAGTGTGTCAAGTGGGTGTAAAGCGGCATAAACACAGCAGTGAAAAGCAGCTAAATCCCATTATGAAAATAAATTACTTTGAAAAACCCATGAAACAAAGACAGTGAACGAGAGAGGAATTCTTACACAATGCGTTCAGGGGCTGTGATGCAACCTGGATTGACCATATCTAGACCCACAGCTGGATGAGACATAAGGGTGGACACTCTTGGGGCTGAGAGGTTTGGTGAGGTTGGGTGAGCAAACGCAGACCCTTTAAAGTAATACTGCATGGTACCCATCGCATGGGTCCCAAATCTCCAGCTTCAAGGGCATCTTCCTACATCAAAAACATGCATGAAAAACCCAGAAGATGGTACACAGTGTGATGGGGAAAGGTTTCTAAAACGCACCTCATTTCTCATCGCCTTGTGCCCGGGTTCGCCATTCCAGCCGCTTTACTAGCAAGCTCCCTACTTGGAGCATCAGCACCTTTAACCTCCTGTTCCGTACAGGTTGCAATTTGTCCTGAGGATAAACGGGAAGACGTGGAACCAACGAGAGACTAGCTCTTGGTGTTGGGACAGGCACAGGTCACTCTATTTTACCATCAGAAAGAAGAATTAACCACAGGCTCAGCCTGCCCCCCGGAACCAAAACAGGGCCTGAAGCCATTCTGCGATTTTGCGGCCAGCTCCCATAAAAACGAGTTGTAAAATGGAGGTTCAGGGCACTGCAATTCACAAACCTGCAGAGTTATAAATGATAACTCTCGTCCACAAATATATTGAGGGAAGGCAAAGAAGAGGATTTGAAATCAAGGCAGAATTGCAGGAAAGAGATTTCAGGAGGTAGATTCGAATCGCATTTAAAGCACATGAAAAGCGGCAAAACGTTGACAATGATGCCCTTGGCCAAAAAGGGCGTATGCGTTTTTTCCTGAATATATTCAGGAAAAAACGCATACGCCCTTTTTGGCCAACCAAGCAACCTGGAAAGGCAAATCAGCGCTACAAACAAGTCTCGCTTCCCATCGGTCAAAAGGGCCATGCTGAAAAAAGTGTCAAAACCAGAAATGCAGGACAGGCCATGGAGAAATGGGAGCCTTGCTACACTGATGGGCGGGATGTAAATTGCCAACAGCCACTCTGGAGAAGTGTCCGGTGAGTCCTGAAACATCTGAAAAACACAGCTTAGAGAGCATAGGGCACTTCCACTCATGGGGGTATGAATTGGGAAAATGAAAAATCAGCAAGACACAAGCACCCCAAAGTTGAGGGCTGCTCTGTTGACAAGGACCTCCACTTCATTCCACCTTAAATATCCCAGGAAAGAGAAAAATGGGTAAAGAAGTTGTGGTCCTTATGTACAATGGAATATCACTCAGCCATGAAATCAATGTCATAAGGCTAGTAGCAGCATGATGAGTGGATTTAGGTACGACGATTCTAAGTGAAATAAGTCACACAGAAAAGGACACTTCTCATAAGGTATCACTGATAGAGGGAATGTAAAAACCGTTACACTTGAACTGAATTACAAAACAGAACAGAGTCACACATGCAGAAAACACACTATGGCTGCTTAACGGGAAAGGTGAGGTGGGGTGATACATAAAACAAGGGTATCAAATTAGCTCAGATACCATTCCATAAACCCAATATGTAATAGACAAGACCTACTCCTTGCTCAGAGAACTGGACTCAACACGCCCTATTCACCGCACAAGAATATATCTGACTAATAATAATCGTAAAACCTATGTATTGATATCTCTCTGTTAGTGTGTCAAGTGGGTGTAAAGCGGCATAAACACAGCAGTGAAAAGCAGCTAAACCCCATTATAAAAATAAATTACTTTGAAACACCCATGAAACAAAGACAGTGAAAGAGAGAGAAATTCTTACACAATGCGTTCAGGGGCTGTGATGCAACCTGGATTGACCATATCTAGACGCACAGTTGGATGAGACATAAGGGTGGACACTCTTGGGCCTGAGAGGTTTGGTGAGGTTGGGTGAGCAAACGCAGACCCTTTAAAGTAATACTGCATGATACCCATCGCATGGGTCCCAAATCTCCAGGTTCAAGGGCATCTTCCTACATCAAAAACATGCATGAGAAACCCAGAAGATGGTACACCGTGTGATGGGGAAAGGTTTCTAAAACGCACCTCATTTCTCATCGCCTTGTGCCCGGGTTCGCCATTCCAGCCGCTTTACTAGCAAGCTCCCTACTTGGAGCATCAGCACCTTTAACCTCCTGTTCCGTACAGGTTGCAATTTGTCCTGAGGATAAACGGGAAGACGTGGAACCAACGAGAGACTAGCTCTTGGTGTTGGGACAGGCACAGGTCACTCTATTTTCCCATCAGAAAGAAGAATTAACCACAGGCTCAGCCTGCCCCCCGGAACCAGAACAGGGCCTGAAGCCATTCTGCGATTTTGCCGCCAGCTCCCATAAAAACGAGTTGTAAAATGGAGGTTCAGGGCACTGCAATTCACAAACCTGCAGAGTTATAAATGATAACTCTCGTCCACAAATATATTGAGGGAAGGCAAAGAAGAGGATTTGAAATCAAGGCAGAATTGCAGGAAAGAGATTTCAGGAGGTAGATTCGAATCGCCTTTAAAGCACATGAAAAGCGGCAAAACGTTGACAATGATGCCCTTGGCCAAAAAGGGCGTATGCGTTTTTTCCTGAATATATTCAGGAAAAAACGCATACGCCCTTTTTGGCCAACCAAGCAACCTGGAAAGGCAAATCAGCGCTACAAACAAGTCTCGCTTCCCATCGGTCAAAAGGGCCATGCTGAAAAAAGTGTCAAAACCAGAAATGCAGGACAGGCCATGGAGAAATGGGAGCCTTGCTACACTGATGGGCGGGATGTAAATTGCCAAGAGCCACTCTGGAGAAGTGTCCGGTGAGTCCTGAAACATCTGAAAAACACAGCTTAGAGAGCATAGGGCACTTCCACTCATGGGGGTATAAATTGGGAAAATTAAAAATCAGCAAGACACAAGCACCCCAAAGTTGAGGGCTGCTCTGTTGACAAGGACCTCCACTTCATTCCACCTTCAATATCCCAGGAAAGAGAAAAATGGATAAAGAAGTTGTGGTCCTTATGTACAATGGAATATCACTCAGCCATGAAATCAATGTCATAAGGCTAGTAGCAGCATGATGAGTGGATTAAGGTACGACGATTCTAAGTGAAATAAGTCACACAGAAAAGGACACTTCTCATAAGGTATCACTGATAGAGGGAATGTAAAAACCGTTACACTTGAACTGAATTACAAAACAGAACAGAGTCACACATGCAGAAAACACACTATGGCTGCTTAACGGGAAAGGTGAGGTGGGGTGATACATAAAACAAGGGTATCAAATTAGCTCAGATACCGTTCCATAAACCCAATATGTAATAGACAAGACCTACTCCTTGCTCAGAGAACTGGACTCAACACGCCCTATTCACCGCACAAGAATATATCTGACTAGTAATAATCGTAAAGCCTATGTATTGATATCTCTCTGTTAGTGTGTCAAGTGGGTGTAAAGCGGCATAAACACAGCAGTGAAAAGCAGCTAAATCCCATTATGAAAATAAATTACTTTGAAAAACCCATGAAACAAAGACAGTGAACAAGAGAGGAATTCTTACACAATGCGTTCAGGGGCTGTGATGCAACCTGGATTGACCATATCTAGACCCACAGCTGGATGAGACATAAGGGTGGACACTCTTGGGGCTGAGAGGTTTGGTGAGGTTGGGTGAGCAAACGCAGACCCTTTAAAGTAATACTGCATGATACCCATCGCATGGGTCCCAAATCTCCAGGTTCAAGGGCATCTTCCTACATCAAAAACATGCATGAGAAACCCAGAAGATGGTACACCGTGTGATGGGGAAAGGTTTCTAAAACGCACCTCATTTCTCATCGCCTTGTGCCCGGGTTCGCCATTCCAGCCGCTTTACTAGCAAGCTCCCTACTTGGAGCATCAGCACCTTTAACCTCCTGTTCCGTACAGGTTGCAATTTGTCCTGAGGATAAACGGGAAGACGTGGAACCAACGAGAGACTAGCTCTTGGTGTTGGGACAGGCACAGGTCACTCTATTTTCCCATCAGAAAGAAGAATTAACCACAGGCTCAGCCTGCCCCCCGGAACCAGAACAGGGCCTGAAGCCATTCTGCGATTTTGCCGCCAGCTCCCATAAAAACGAGTTGTAAAATGGAGGTTCAGGGCACTGCAATTCACAAACCTGCAGAGTTATAAATGATAACTCTCGTCCACAAATATATTGAGGGAAGGCAAAGAAGAGGATTTGAAATCAAGGCAGAATTGCAGGAAAGAGATTTCAGGAGGTAGATTCGAATCGCCTTTAAAGCACATGAAAAGCGGCAAAACGTTGACAATGATGCCCTTGGCCAAAAAGGGCGTATGCGTTTTTTCCTGAATATATTCAGGAAAAAACGCATACGCCCTTTTTGGCCAACCAAGCAACCTGGAAAGGCAAATCAGCGCTACAAACAAGTCTCGCTTCCCATCGGTCAAAAGGGCCATGCTGAAAAAAGTGTCAAAACCAGAAATGCAGGACAGGCCATGGAGAAATGGGAGCCTTGCTACACTGATGGGCGGGATGTAAATTGCCAACAGCCACTCTGGAGAAGTGTACGGTGAGTCCTGAAACATCTGAAAAACACAGCTTAGAGAGCATAGGGCACTTCCACTCATGGGGGTATGAATTGGGAAAATGAAAAATCAGCAAGACACAAGCACCCCAAAGTTGAGGGCTGCTCTGTTGACAAGGACCTCCACTTCATTCCACCTTAAATATCCCAGGAAAGAGAAAAATGGGTAAAGAAGTTGTGGTCCTTATGTACAATGGAATATCACTCAGCCATGAAATCAATGTCATAAGGCTAGTAGCAGCATGATGAGTGGATTTAGGTACGACGATTCTAAGTGAAATAAGTCACACAGAAAAGGACACTTCTCATAAGGTATCACTGATAGAGGGAATGTAAAAACCGTTACACTTGAACTGAATTACAAAACAGAACAGAGTCACACATGCAGAAAACACACTATGGCTGCTTAACGGGAAAGGTGAGGTGGGGTGATACATAAAACAAGGGTATCAAATTAGCTCAGATACCGTTCCATAAACCCAATATGTAATAGACAAGACCTACTCCTTGCTCAGAGAACTGGACTCAACACGCCCTATTCACCGCACAAGATTATATCTGACTAGTAATAATCGTAAAGCCTATGTATTGATATCTCTCTGTTAGTGTGTCAAGTGGGTGTAAAGTGGCATAAACACAGCAGTGAAAAGCAGCTAAATCCCATTATGAAAATAAATTACTTTGAAAAACCCATGAAACAAAGACAGTGAACGAGAGAGGAATTCTTACACAATGCGTTCAGGGGCTGTGATGCAACCTGGATTGACCATATCTAGACCCACAGCTGGATGAGACATAAGGGTGGACACTCTTGGGGCTGAGAGGTTTGGTGAGGTTGGGTGAGCAAACGCAGACCCGTTAAAGTAATACTGCATGGTACCCATCGCATGGGTCCCAAATCTCCAGCTTCAAGGGCATCTTCCTACATCAAAACATGCATGAGAAACCCAGAAGATGGTACACAGTGTGATGGGGAAAGGTTTCTAAAACGCACCTCATTTCTCATCGCCTTGTGCCCGGGTTCACCATTCCAGCCGCTTTACTAGCAAGCTCCCTACTTGGAGCATCAGCACCTTTAACCTCCTGTTCCGTACAGGTTGCAATTTGTCCTGAGGATAAACGGGAAGACGTGGAACCAACGAGAGACTAGCTCTTGGTGTTGGGACAGGCACAGGTCACTCTATTTTCCCATCAGAAAGAAGAATTAACCACAGGCTCAGCCTGCCCCCCGGAACCAGAACAGGGCCTGAAGCCATTCTGCGATTTTGCGGCCAGCTCCCATAAAAACGAGTTGTAAAATGGAGGTTCAGGGCACTGCAATTCACAAACCTGCAGAGTTATAAATGATAACTCTCGTCCACAAATATATTGAGGGAAGGCAAAGAAGAGGATTTGAAATCAAGGCAGAATTGCAGGAAAGAGATTTCAGGAGGTAGATTCGAATCGCCTTTAAAGCACATGAAAAGCGGCAAAACGTTGACAATGATGCCCTTGGCCAAAAAGGGCGTATGCGTTTTTTCCTGAATATATTCAGGAAAAAACGCATACGCCCTTTTTGGCCAACCAAGCAACCTGGAAAGGCAAATCAGCGCTACAAACAAGTCTCGCTTCCCATCGGTCAAAAGGGCCATGCTGAAAAAAGTGTCAAAACCAGAAATGCAGGACAGGCCATGGAGAAATGGGAGCCTTGCTACACTGATGGGCGGGATGTAAATTGCCAACAGCCACTCTGGAGAAGTGTCCGGTGAGTCCTGAAACATCTGAAAAACACAGCTTAGAGAGCATAGGGCACTTCCACTCATGGGGGTATGAATTGGGAAAATGAAAAATCAGCAAGACACAAGCACCCCAAAGTTGAGGGCTGCTCTGTTGACAAGGACCTCCACTTCATTCCACCTTAAATATCCCAGGAAAGAGAAAAATGGGTAAAGAAGTTGTGGTCCTTATGTACAATGGAATATCACTCAGCCATGAAATCAATGTCATAAGGCTAGTAGCAGCATGATGAGTGGATTTAGGTACGACGATTCTAAGTGAAATAAGTCACACAGAAAAGGACACTTCTCATAAGGTATCACTGATAGAGGGAATGTAAAAACCGTTACACTTGAACTGAATTACAAAACAGAACAGAGTCACACATGCAGAAAACACACTATGGCTGCTTAACGGGAAAGGTGAGGTGGGGTGATACATAAAACAAGGGTTTCAAATTAGCTCAGATACCGTTCCATAAACCCAATATGTAATAGACAAGACCTACTCCTTGCTCAGAGAACTGGACTCAACACGCCCTATTCACCGCACAAGAATATATCTGACTAGTAATAATCGTAAAGCCTATGTATTGATATCTCTCTGTTAGTGTGTCAAGTGGGTGTAAAGCGGCATAAACACAGCAGTGAAAAGCAGCTAAATCCCATTATGAAAATAAATTACTTTGAAAAACCCATGAAACAAAGACAGTGAACGAGAGAGGAATTCTTACACAATGCGTTCAGGGGCTGTGATGCAACCTGGATTGACCATATCTAGACCCACAGCTGGATGAGACATAAGGGTGGACACTCTTGGGGCTGAGAGGTTTGGTGAGGTTGGGTGAGCAAACGCAGACCCTTTAAAGTAATACTGCATGGTACCCATCGCATGGGTCCCAAATCTCCAGCTTCAAGGGCATCTTCCTACATCAAAAACATGCATGAGAAACCCAGAAGATGGTACACCGTGTGATGGGGAAAGGTTTCTAAAACGCACCTCATTTCTCATCTCCTTGTGCCCGGGTTCGCCATTCCAGCCGCTTTACTAGCAAGCTCCCTACTTGGAGCATCAGCACCTTTAACCTCCTGTTCCGTACAGGTTGCAATTTGTCCTGAGGATAAACAGGAAGACGTGGAACCAACGAGAGACTAGCTCTTGGTGTTGGGACAGGCACAGGTCACTCTATTTTCCCATCAGAAAGAAGAATTAACCACAGGCTCAGCCTGCCCCCTGGAACCAGAACAGGGCCTGAAGCCATTCTGTGATTTTGCGGCCAGCTCCCATAAAAACGAGTTGTAAAATGGAGGTTCAGGGCACTGCAATTCACAAACCTGCAGTTATAAATGATAACTCTCGTCCACAAATATATTGAGGGAAGGCAACGAAGAGGATTTGAAATCAAGGCAGAATTGCAGGAAACAGATTTCAGGAAGTAGATTCGAATCGCATTTAAAGCACATGAAAAGCGGCAAAACGTTGACAATGATGCCCTTGGCCAAAAAGGGCGTATGCGTTTTTTCCTGAATATATTCAGGAAAAAACGCATACGCCCTTTTTGGCCAACCAAGCAACCTGGAAAGGCAAATCAGCGCTACAAACAAGTCTCGCTTCCCATCGGTCAAAAGGGCCATGCTGAAAAAAGTGTCAAAACCAGAAATGCAGGACAGGCCATGGAGAAATGGGAGCCTTGCTACACTGATGGGCGGGATGTAAATTGCCAACAGCCACTCTGGAGAAGTGTACGGTGAGTCCTGAAACATCTGAAAAACACAGCTTAGAGAGCATAGGGCACTTCCACTCATGGGGGTATGAATTGGGAAAATGAAAAATCAGCAAGACACAAGCACCCCAAAGTTGAGGGCTGCTCTGTTGACAAGGACCTCCACTTCATTCCACCTTAAATATCCCAGGAAAGAGAAAAATGGGTAAAGAAGTTGTGGTCCTTATGTACAATGGAATATCACTCAGCCATGAAATCAATGTCATAAGGCTAGTAGCAGCATGATGAGTGGATTAAGGTACGACGATTCTAAGTGAAATAATTCACACAGAAAAGGACACTTCTCATAAGGTATCACTGATAGAGGGAATGTAAAAACCGTTACACTTGAACTGAATTACAAAACAGAACAGAGTCACACATGCAGAAAACACACTATGGCTGCTTAACGGGAAAGGTGAGGTGGGGTGATACATAAAACAAGGGTTTCAAATTAGCTCAGATACCGTTCCATAAACCCAATATGTAATAGACAAGACCTACTCCTTGCTCAGAGAACTGGACTCAACACGCCCTATTCACCGCACAAGATTATATCTGACTAGTAATAATCGTAAAGCCTATGTATTGATATCTCTCTGTTAGTGTGTCAAGTGGGTGTAAAGTGGCATAAACACAGCAGTGAAAAGCAGCTAAATCCCATTATGAAAATAAATTACTTTGAAAAACCCATGAAACAAAGACAGTGAACGAGAGAGGAATTCTTACACAATGCGTTCAGGGGCTGTGATGCAACCTGGATTGACCATATCTAGACCCACAGCTGGATGAGACATAAGGGTGGACACTCTTGGGGCTGAGAGGTTTGGTGAGGTTGGGTGAGCAAACGCAGACCCTTTAAAGTAATACTGCATGGTACCCATCGCATGGGTCCCAAATCTCCAGCTTCAAGGGCATCTTCCTACATCAAAACATGCATGAGAAACCCAGAAGATGGTACACAGTGTGATGGGGAAAGGTTTCTAAAACGCACCTCATTTCTCATCGCCTTGTGCCCGGGTTCACCATTCCAGCCGCTTTACTAGCAAGCTCCCTACTTGGAGCATCAGCACCTTTAACCTCCTGTTCCGTACAGGTTGCAATTTGTCCTGAGGATAAACGGGAAGACGTGGAACCAACGAGAGACTAGCTCTTGGTGTTGGGACAGGCACAGGTCACTCTATTTTCCCATCAGAAAGAAGAATTAACCACAGGCTCAGCCTGCCCCCCGGAACCAGAACAGGGCCTGAAGCCATTCTGCGATTTTGCGGCCAGCTCCCATAAAAACGAGTTGTAAAATGGAGGTTCAGGGCACTGCAATTCACAAACCTGCAGAGTTATAAATGATAACTCTCGTCCACAAATATATTGAGGGAAGGCAAAGAAGAGGATTTGAAATCAAGGCAGAATTGCAGGAAAGAGATTTCAGGAGGTAGATTCGAATCGCCTTTAAAGCACATGAAAAGCGGCAAAACGTTGACAATGATGCCCTTGGCCAAAAAGGGCGTATGCGTTTTTTCCTGAATATATTCAGGAAAAAACGCATACGCCCTTTTTGGCCAACCAAGCAACCTGGAAAGGCAAATCAGCGCTACAAACAAGTCTCGCTTCCCATCGGTCAAAAGGGCCATGCTGAAAAAAGTGTCAAAACCAGAAATGCAGGACAGGCCATGGAGAAATGGGAGCCTTGCTACACTGATGGGCGGGATGTAAATTGCCAACAGCCACTCTGGAGAAGTGTACGGTGAGTCCTGAAACATCTGAAAAACACAGCTTAGAGAGCATAGGGCACTTCCACTCATGGGGGTATGAATTGGGAAAATGAAAAATCAGCAAGACACAAGCACCCCAAAGTTGAGGGCTGCTCTGTTGACAAGGACCTCCACTTCATTCCACCTTAAATATCCCAGGAAAGAGAAAAATGGGTAAAGAAGTTGTGGTCCTTATGTACAATGGAATATCACTCAGCCATGAAATCAATGTCATAAGGCTAGTAGCAGCATGATGAGTGGATTTAGGTACGACGATTCTAAGTGAAATAAGTCACACAGAAAAGGACACTTCTCATAAGGTATCACTGATAGAGGGAATGTAAAAACCGTTACACTTGAACTGAATTACAAAACAGAACAGAGTCACACATGCAGAAAACACACTATGGCTGCTTAACGGGAAAGGTGAGGTGGGGTGATACATAAAACAAGGGTTTCAAATTAGCTCAGATACCGTTCCATAAACCCAATATGTAATAGACAAGACCTACTCCTTGCTCAGAGAACTGGACTCAACACGCCCTATTCACCGCACAAGAATATATCTGACTAGTAATAATCGTAAAGCCTATGTATTGATATCTCTCTGTTAGTGTGTCAAGTGGGTGTAAAGCGGCATAAACACAGCAGTGAAAAGCAGCTAAATCCCATTATGAAAATAAATTACTTTGAAAAACCCATGAAACAAAGACAGTGAACGAGAGAGGAATTCTTACACAATGCGTTCAGGGGCTGTGATGCAACCTGGATTGACCATATCTAGACCCACAGCTGGATGAGACATAAGGGTGGACACTCTTGGGGCTGAGAGGTTTGGTGAGGTTGGGTGAGCAAACGCAGACCCTTTAAAGTAATACTGCATGGTACCCATCGCATGGGTCCCAAATCTCCAGCTTCAAGGGCATCTTCCTACATCAAAAACATGCATGAGAAACCCAGAAGATGGTACACCGTGTGATGGGGAAAGGTTTCTAAAACGCACCTCATTTCTCATCTCCTTGTGCCCGGGTTCGCCATTCCAGCCGCTTTACTAGCAAGCTCCCTACTTGGAGCATCAGCACCTTTAACCTCCTGTTCCGTACAGGTTGCAATTTGTCCTGAGGATAAACGGGAAGACGTGGAACCAACGAGAGACTAGCTCTTGGTGTTGGGACAGGCACAGGTCACTCTATTTTCCCATCAGAAAGAAGAATTAACCACAGGCTCAGCCTGCCCCCTGGAACCAGAACAGGGCCTGAAGCCATTCTGTGATTTTGCGGCCAGCTCCCATAAAAACGAGTTGTAAAATGGAGGTTCAGGGCACTGCAATTCACAAACCTGCAGTTATAAATGATAACTCTCGTCCACAAATATATTGAGGGAAGGCAACGAAGAGGATTTGAAATCAAGGCAGAATTGCAGGAAACAGATTTCAGGAAGTAGATTCGAATCGCATTTAAAGCACATGAAAAGCGGCAAAACGTTGACAATGATGCCCTTGGCCAAAAAGGGCGTATGCGTTTTTTCCTGAATATATTCAGGAAAAAACGCATACGCCCTTTTTGGCCAACCAAGCAACCTGGAAAGGCAAATCAGCGCTACAAACAAGTCTCGCTTCCCATCGGTCAAAAGGGCCATGCTGAAAAAAGTGTCAAAACCAGAAATGCAGGACAGGCCATGGAGAAATGGGAGCCTTGCTACACTGATGGGCGGGATGTAAATTGCCAACAGCCACTCTGGAGAAGTGTACGGTGAGTCCTGAAACATCTGAAAAACACAGCTTAGAGAGCATAGGGCACTTCCACTCATGGGGGTATGAATTGGGAAAATGAAAAATCAGCAAGACACAAGCACCCCAAAGTTGAGGGCTGCTCTGTTGACAAGGACCTCCACTTCATTCCACCTTAAATATCCCAGGAAAGAGAAAAATGGGTAAAGAAGTTGTGGTCCTTATGTACAATGGAATATCACTCAGCCATGAAATCAATGTCATAAGGCTAGTAGCAGCATGATGAGTGGATTAAGGTACGACGATTCTAAGTGAAATAATTCACACAGAAAAGGACACTTCTCATAAGGTATCACTGATAGAGGGAATGTAAAAACCGTTACACTTGAACTGAATTACAAAACAGAACAGAGTCACACATGCAGAAAACACACTATGGCTGCTTAACGGGAAAGGTGAGGTGGGGTGATACATAAAACAAGGGTTTCAAATTAGCTCAGATACCGTTCCATAAACCCAATATGTAATAGACAAGACCTACTCCTTGCTCAGAGAACTGGACTCAACACGCCCTATTCACCGCACAAGAATATATCTGACTAGTAATAATCGTAAAGCCTATGTATTGATATCTCTCTGTTAGTGTGTCAAGTGGGTGTAAAGCGGCATAAACACAGCAGTGAAAAGCAGCTAAATCCCATTATGAAAATAAATTACTTTGAAAAACCCATGAAACAAAGACAGTGAACGAGAGAGGAATTCTTACACAATGCGTTCAGGGGCTGTGATGCAACCTGGATTGACCATATCTAGACCCACAGCTGGATGAGACATAAGGGTGGACACTCTTGGGGCTGAGAGGTTTGGTGAGGTTGGGTGAGCAAACGCAGACCCTTTAAAGTAATACTGCATGGTACCCATCGCATGGGTCCCAAATCTCCAGCTTCAAGGGCATCTTCCTACATCAAAAACATGCATGAGAAACCCAGAAGATGGTACACCGTGTGATGGGGAAAGGTTTCTAAAACGCACCTCATTTCTCATCTCCTTGTGCCCGGGTTTGCCATTCCAGCCGCTTTACTAGCAAGCTCCCTACTTGGAGCATCAGCACCTTTAACCTCCTGTTCCGTACAGGTTGCAATTTGTCCTGAGGATAAACGGGAAGACGTGGAACCAACGAGAGACTAGCTCTTGGTGTTGGGACAGGCACAGGTCACTCTATTTTCCCATCAGAAAGAAGAATTAACCACAGGCTCAGCCTGCCCCCTGGAACCAGAACAGGGCCTGAAGCCATTCTGTGATTTTGCGGCCAGCTCCCATAAAAACGAGTTGTAAAATGGAGGTTCAGGGCACTGCAATTCACAAACCTGCAGTTATAAATGATAACTCTCGTCCACAAATATATTGAGGGAAGGCAACGAAGAGGATTTGAAATCAAGGCAGAATTGCAGGAAACAGATTTCAGGAAGTAGATTCGAATCGCATTTAAAGCACATGAAAAGTGGCAAAACGTTGACAATGATGCCCTTGGCCAAAAAGGGCGTATGCGTTTTTTCCTGAATATATTCAGGAAAAAAAGCATACGCCCTTTTTGGCCAACCAAGCAACCTGGAAAGGCAAATCAGCGCTACAAACAAGTCTCGCTTCCCATCGGTCAAAAGGGCCATGCTGAAAAAAGTGTCAAAACCAGAAATGCAGGACAGGCCATGGAGAAATGGGAGCCTTGCTACACTGATGGGCGGGATGTAAATTGCCAAGAGCCACTCTGGAGAAGTGTCCGGTGAGTCCTGAAACATCTGAAAAACACAGCTTAGAGAGCATAGGGCACTTCCACTCATGGGGGTATAAATTGGGAAAATTAAAAATCAGCAAGACACAAGCACCCCAAAGTTTAGGGCTGCTCTGTTGACAAGGACCTCCACTTCATTCCACCTTCAATATCCCAGGAAAGAGAAAAATGGATAAAGAAGTTGTGGTCCTTATGTACAATGGAATATCTCTCAGCCATGAAATCAATGTCATAAGGCTAGTAGCAGCATGATGAGTGGATTAAGGTACGACGATTCTAAGTGAAATAAGTCACACAGAAAAGGACACTTCTCATAAGGTATCACTGATAGAGGGAATGTAAAAACCGTTACACTTGAACTGAATTACAAAACAGAACAGAGTCACACATGCAGAAAACACACTATGGCTGCTTAACGGGAAAGGTGAGGTGGGGTGATACATAAAACAAGGGTTTCAAATTAGCTCAGATACCGTCCCATAAACCCAATATGTAATAGACAAGACCTACTCCTTGCTCAGAGAACTGGACTCAACACGCCCTATTCACCGCACAAGAATATATCTGACTAGTAATAATCGTAAAGCCTATGTATTGATATCTCTCTGTTAGTGTGTCAAGTGGGTGTAAAGCGGCATAAACACAGCAGTGAAAAGCAGCTAAATCCCATTATGAAAATAAATTACTTTGAAAAACCCATGAAACAAAGACAGTGAACGAGAGAGGAATTCTTACACAATGCGTTCAGGGGCTGTGATGCAACCTGGATTGACCATATCTAGACCCACAGCTGGATGAGACATAAGGGTGGACACTCTTGGGGCTGAGAGGTTTGGTGAGGTTGGGTGAGCAAACGCAGACCCTTTAAAGTAATACTGCATGGTACCCATCGCATGGGTCCCAAATCTCCAGCTTCAAGGGCATCTTCCTACATCAAAAACATGCATGAAAAACCCAGAAGATGGTACACCGTGTGATGGGGAAAGGTTTCTAAAACGCACCTCATTTCTCATCGCCTTGTGCCCGGGTTCGCCATTCCAGCCGCTTTACTAGCAAGCTCCCTACTTGGAGCATCAGCACCTTTAACCTCCTGTTCCGTACAGGTTGCAATTTGTCCTGAGGATAAACGGGAAGACGTGGAACCAACGAGAGACTAGCTCTTGGTGTTGGGACAGGCACAGGTCACTCTATTTTCCCATCAGAAAGAAGAATTAACCACAGGCTCAGCCTGCCCCCCGGAACCAGAACAGGGCCTGAAGCCATTCTGCGATTTTGCGGCCAGCTCCCATAAAAACGAGTTGTAAAATGGAGGTTCAGGGCACTGCAATTCACAAACCTGCAGAGTTATAAATGATAACTCTCGTCCACAAATATATTGAGGGAAGGCAAAGAAGAGGATTTGAAATCAAGGCAGAATTGCAGGAAAGAGATTTCAGGAGGTAGATTCGAATCGCCTTTAAAGCACATGAAAAGCGGCAAAACGTTGACAATGATGCCCTTGGCCAAAAAGGGCGTATGCGTTTTTTCCTGAATATATTCAGGAAAAAACGCATACGCCCTTTTTGGCCAACCAAGCAACCTGGAAAGGCAAATCAGCGCTACAAACAAGTCTCGCTTCCCATCGGTCAAAAGGGCCATGCTGAAAAAAGTGTCAAAACCAGAAATGCAGGACAGGCCATGGAGAAATGGGAGCCTTGCTACACTGATGGGCGGGATGTAAATTGCCAACAGCCACTCTGGAGAAGTGTACGGTGAGTCCTGAAACATCTGAAAAACACAGCTTAGAGAGCATAGGGCACTTCCACTCATGGGGGTATGAATTGGGAAAATGAAAAATCAGCAAGACACAAGCACCCCAAAGTTGAGGGCTGCTCTGTTGACAAGGACCTCCACTTCATTCCACCTTAAATATCCCAGGAAAGAGAAAAATGGGTAAAGAAGTTGTGGTCCTTATGTACAATGGAATATCACTCAGCCATGAAATCAATGTCATAAGGCTAGTAGCAGCATGATGAGTGGATTTAGGTACGACGATTCTAAGTGAAATAAGTCACACAGAAAAGGACACTTCTCATAAGGTATCACTGATAGAGGGAATGTAAAAACCGTTACACTTGAACTGAATTACAAAACAGAACAGAGTCACACATGCAGAAAACACACTATGGCTGCTTAACGGGAAAGGTGAGGTGGGGTGATACATAAAACAAGGGTATCAAATTAGCTCAGATACCGTTCCATAAACCCAATATGTAATAGACAAGACCTACTCCTTGCTCAGAGAACTGGACTCAACACGCCCTATTCACCGCACAAGAATATATCTGACTAGTAATAATCGTAAAGCCTATGTATTGATATCTCTCTGTTAGTGTGTCAAGTGGGTGTAAAGTGGCATAAACACAGCAGTGAAAAGCAGCTAAATCCCATTATGAAAATAAATTACTTTGAAAAACCCATGAAACAAAGACAGTGAACGAGAGAGGAATTCTTACACAATGCGTTCAGGGGCTGTGATGCAACCTGGATTGACCATATCTAGACCCACAGCTGGATGAGACATAAGGGTGGACACTCTTGGGGCTGAGAGGTTTGGTGAGGTTGGGTGAGCAAACGCAGACCCTTTAAAGTAATACTGCATGGTACCCATCGCATGGGTCCCAAATCTCCAGCTTCAAGGGCATCTTCCTACATCAAAACATGCATGAGAAACCCAGAAGATGGTACACAGTGTGATGGGGAAAGGTTTCTAAAACGCACCTCATTTCTCATCGCCTTGTGCCCGGGTTCACCATTCCAGCCGCTTTACTAGCAAGCTCCCTACTTGGAGCATCAGCACCTTTAACCTCCTGTTCCGTACAGGTTGCAATTTGTCCTGAGGATAAACGGGAAGACGTGGAACCAACGAGAGACTAGCTCTTGGTGTTGGGACAGGCACAGGTCACTCTATTTTCCCATCAGAAAGAAGAATTAACCACAGGCTCAGCCTGCCCCCCGGAACCAGAACAGGGCCTGAAGCCATTCTGCGATTTTGCGGCCAGCTCCCATAAAAACGAGTTGTAAAATGGAGGTTCAGGGCACTGCAATTCACAAACCTGCAGAGTTATAAATGATAACACTCGTCCACAAATATATTGAGGGAAGGCAAAGAAGAGGATTTGAAATCAAGGCAGAATTGCAGGAAAGAGATTTCAGGAGGTAGATTCGAATCGCATTTAAAGCACATGAAAAGCGGCAAAACGTTGACAATGATGCCCTTGGCCAAAAAGGGCGTATGCGTTTTTTCCTGAATATATTCAGGAAAAAACGCATACGCCCTTTTTGGCCAACCAAGCAACCTGGAAAGGCAAATGAGCGCTACAAACAAGTCTCGCTTCCCATCGGTCAAAAGGGCCATGCTGAAAAAAGTGTCAAAACCAGAAATGCAGGACAGGCCATGGAGAAATGGGAGCCTTGCTACACTGATGGGCGGGATGTAAATTGCCAACAGCCACTCTGGAGAAGTGTACGGTGAGTCCTGAAACATCTGAAAAACACAGCTTAGAGAGCATAGGGCACTTCCACTCATGGGGGTATGAATTGGGAAAATGAAAAATCAGCAAGACACAAGCACCCCAAAGTTTAGGGCTGCTCTGTTGACAAGGACCTCCACTTCATTCCACCTTAAATATCCCAGGAAAGAGAAAAATGGGTAAAGAAGTTGTGGTCCTTATGTACAATGGAATATCACTCAGCCATGAAATCAATGTCATAAGGCTAGTAGCAGCATGATGAGTGGATTTAGGTACGACGATTCTAAGTGAAATAAGTCACACAGAAAAGGACACTTCTCATAAGGTATCACTGATAGAGGGAATGTAAAAACCGTTACACTTGAACTGAATTACAAAACAGAACAGAGTCACACATGCAGAAAACACACTATGGCTGCTTAACGGGAAAGGTGAGGTGGGGTGATACATAAAACAAGGGTATCAAATTAGCTCAGATACCGTTCCATAAACCCAATATGTAATAGACAAGACCTACTCCTTGCTCAGAGAACTGGACTCAACACGCCCTATTCACCGCACAAGAATATATCTGACTAGTAATAATCGTAAAGCCTATGTATTGATATCTCTCTGTTAGTGTGTCAAGTGGGTGTAAAGCGGCATAAACACAGCAGTGAAAAGCAGCTAAATCCCATTATGAAAATAAATTACTTTGAAAAACCCATGAAACAAAGACAGTGAACGAGAGAGGAATTCTTACACAATGCGTTCAGGGGCTGTGATGCAACCTGGATTGACCATATCTAGACCCACAGCTGGATGAGACATAAGGGTGGACACTCTTGGGGCTGAGAGGTTTGGTGAGGTTGGGTGAGCAAACGCAGACCCTTTAAAGTAATACTGCATGGTACCCATCGCATGGGTCCCAAATCTCCAGCTTCAAGGGCATCTTCCTACATCAAAAACATGCATGAGAAACCCAGAAGATGGTACACCGTGTGATGGGGAAAGGTTTCTAAAACGCACCTCATTTCTCATCTCCTTGTGCCCGGGTTCGCCATTCCAGCTGCTTTACTAGCAAGCTCCCTACTTGGAGCATCAGCACCTTTAACCTCCTGTTCCGTACAGGTTGCAATTTGTCCTGAGGATAAACGGGAAGACGTGGAACCAACGAGAGACTAGCTCTTGGTGTTGGGACAGGCACAGGTCACTCTATTTTCCCATCAGAAAGAAGAATTAACCACAGGCTCAGCCTGCCCCCCGGAACCAGAACAGGGCCTGAAGCCATTCTGTGATTTTGCGGCCAGCTCCCATAAAAACGAGTTGTAAAATGGAGGTTCAGGGCACTGCAATTCACAAACCTGCAGTTATAAATGATAACTCTCGTCCACAAATATATTGAGGGAAGGCAACGAAGAGGATTTGAAATCAAGGCAGAATTGCAGGAAACAGATTTCAGGAAGTAGATTCGAATCGCATTTAAAGCACATGAAAAGCGGCAAAACGTTGACAATGATGCCCTTGGCCAAAAAGGGCGTATGCGTTTTTTCCTGAATATATTCAGGAAAAAACGCATACGCCCTTTTTGGCCAACCAAGCAACCTGGAAAGGCAAATCAGCGCTACAAACAAGTCTCGCTTCCCATCGGTCAAAAGGGCCATGCTGAAAAAAGTGTCAAAACCAGAAATGCAGGACAGGCCATGGAGAAATGGGAGCCTTGCTACACTGATGGGCGGGATGTAAATTGCCAACAGCCACTCTGGAGAAGTGTACGGTGAGTCCTGAAACATCTGAAAAACACAGCTTAGAGAGCATAGGGCACTTCCACTCATGGGGGTATGAATTGGGAAAATGAAAAATCAGCAAGACACAAGCACCCCAAAGTTGAGGGCTGCTCTGTTGACAAGGACCTCCACTTCATTCCACCTTAAATATCCCAGGAAAGAGAAAAATGGGTAAAGAAGTTGTGGTCCTTATGTACAATGGAATATCACTCAGCCATGAAATCAATGTCATAAGGCTAGTAGCAGCATGATGAGTGGATTAAGGTACGACGATTCTAAGTGAAATAAGTCACACAGAAAAGGACACTTCTCATAAGGTATCACTGATAGAGGGAATGTAAAAACCGTTACACTTGAACTGAATTACAAAACAGAACAGAGTCACACATGCAGAAAACACACTATGGCTGCTTAACGGGAAAGGTGAGGTGGGGTGATACATAAAACAAGGGTTTCAAATTAGCTCAGATACCGTTCCATAAACCCAATATGTAATAGACAAGACCTACTCCTTGCTCAGAGAACTGGACTCAACACGCCCTATTCACCGCACAAGAATATATCTGACTAGTAATAATCGTAAAGCCTATGTATTGATATCTCTCTGTTAGTGTGTCAAGTGGGTGTAAAGCGGCATAAACACAGCAGTGAAAAGCAGCTAAATCCCATTATGAAAATAAATTACTTTGAAAAACCCATGAAACAAAGACAGTGAACGAGAGAGGAATTCTTACACAATGCGTTCAGGGGCTGTGATGCAACCTGGATTGACCATATCTAGACCCACAGCTGGATGAGACATAAGGGTGGACAGTCTTGGGGCTGAGAGGTTTGGTGAGGTTGGGTGAGCAAACGCAGACCCTTTAAAGTAATACTGTGTGGTACCCATCGCATGGGTCCCAAATCTCCAGCTTCAAGGGCATCTTCCTACATCAAAAACATGCATGAGAAACCCAGAAGATGGTACACCGTGTGATGGGGAAAGGTTTCTAAAACGCACCTCATTTCTCATCGCCTTGTGCCCGGGTTCGCCATTCCAGCCGCTTTACTAGCAAGCTCCCTACTTGGAGCATCAGCACCTTTAACCTCCTGTTCCGTACAGGTTGCAATTTGTCCTGAGGATAAACGGGAAGACGTGGAACCAACGAGAGACTAGCTCTTGGTGTTGGGACAGGCACAGGTCACTCTATTTTCCCATCAGAAAGAAGAATTAACCACAGGCTCAGCCTGCCCCCCGGAACCAGAACAGGGCCTGAAGCCATTCTGTGATTTTGCGGCCAGCTCCCATAAAAACGAGTTGTAAAATGGAGGTTCAGGGCACTGCAATTCACAAACCTGCAGTTATAAATGATAACTCTCGTCCACAAATATATTGAGGGAAGGCAACGAAGAGGATTTGAAATCAAGGCAGAATTGCAGGAAACAGATTTCAGGAAGTAGATTCGAATCGCATTTAAAGCACATGAAAAGTGGCAAAACGTTGACAATGATGCCCTTGGCCAAAAAGGGCGTATGCGTTTTTTCCTGAATATATTCAGGAAAAAAAGCATACGCCCTTTTTGGCCAACCAAGCAACCTGGAAAGGCAAATCAGCGCTACAAACAAGTCTCGCTTCCCATCGGTCAAAAGGGCCATGCTGAAAAAAGTGTCAAAACCAGAAATGCAGGACAGGCCATGGAGAAATGGGAGCCTTGCTACACTGATGGGCGGGATGTAAATTGCCAAGAGCCACTCTGGAGAAGTGTCCGGTGAGTCCTGAAACATCTGAAAAACACAGCTTAGAGAGCATAGGGCACTTCCACTCATGGGGGTATAAATTGGGAAAATGAAAAATCAGCAAGACACAAGCACCCCAAAGTTTAGGGCTGCTCTGTTGACAAGGACCTCCACTTCATTCCACCTTCAATATCCCAGGAAAGAGAAAAATGGATAAAGAAGTTGTGGTCCTTATGTACAATGGAATATCTCTCAGCCATGAAATCAATGTCATAAGGCTAGTAGCAGCATGATGAGTGGATTAAGGTACGACGATTCTAAGTGAAATAAGTCACACAGAAAAGGACACTTCTCATAAGGTATCACTGATAGAGGGAATGTAAAAACCGTTACACTTGAACTGAATTACAAAACAGAACAGAGTCACACATGCAGAAAACACACTATGGCTGCTTAACGGGAAAGGTGAGGTGGGGTGATACATAAAACAAGGGTTTCAAATTAGCTCAGATACCGTTCCATAAACCCAATATGTAATAGACAAGACCTACTCCTTGCTCAGAGAACTGGACTCAACACGCCCTATTCACCGCACAAGAATATATCTGACTAATAATAATCGTAAAGCCTATGTATTGATATCTCTCTGTTAGTGTATCAAGTGGGTGTAAAGCGGCATAAACACAGCAGTGAAAAGCAGCTAAATCCCATTATGAAAATAAATTACTTTGAAAAACCCATGAAACAAAGACAGTGAACGAGAGAGGAATTCTTACACAATGCGTTCAGGGGCTGTGATGCAACCTGGATTGACCATATCTAGACCCACAGCTGGATGAGACATAAGGGTGGACACTCTTGGGGCTGAGAGGTTTGGTGAGGTTGGGTGAGCAAACGCAGACCCTTTAAAGTAATACTGCATGGTACCCATCGCATGGGTCCCAAATCTCCAGCTTCAAGGGCATCTTCCTACATCAAAAACATGCATGAGAAACCCAGAAGATGGTACACCGTGTGATGGGGAAAGGTTTCTAAAACGCACCTCATTTCTCATCTCCTTGTGCCCGGGTTCGCCATTCCAGCCGCTTTACTAGCAAGCTCCCTACTTGGAGCATCAGCACCTTTAACCTCCTGTTCCGTACAGGTTGCAATTTGTCCTGAGGATAAACGGGAAGACGTGGAACCAACGAGAGACTAGCTCTTGGTGTTGGGACAGGCACAGGTCACTCTATTTTCCCATCAGAAAGAAGAATTAACCACAGGCTCAGCCTGCCCCCCGGAACCAGAACAGGGCCTGAAGCCATTCTGTGATTTTGCGGCCAGCTCCCATAAAAACGAGTTGTAAAATGGAGGTTCAGGGCACTGCAATTCACAAACCTGCAGTTATAAATGATAACTCTCGTCCACAAATATATTGAGGGAAGGCAACGAAGAGGATTTGAAATCAAGGCAGAATTGCAGGAAACAGATTTCAGGAAGTAGATTCGAATCGCATTTAAAGCACATGAAAAGCGGCAAAACGTTGACAATGATGCCCTTGGCCAAAAAGGGCGTATGCGTTTTTTCCTGAATATATTCAGGAAAAAACGCATACGCCCTTTTTGGCCAACCAAGCAACCTGGAAAGGCAAATCAGCGCTACAAACAAGTCTCGCTTCCCATCGGTCAAAAGGGCCATGCTGAAAAAAGTGTCAAAACCAGAAATGCAGGACAGGCCATGGAGAAATGGGAGCCTTGCTACACTGATGGGCGGGATGTAAATTGCCAACAGCCACTCTGGAGAAGTGTACGGTGAGTCCTGAAACATCTGAAAAACACAGCTTAGAGAGCATAGGGCACTTCCACTCATGGGGGTATGAATTGGGAAAATGAAAAATCAGCAAGACACAAGCACCCCAAAGTTGAGGGCTGCTCTGTTGACAAGGACCTCCACTTCATTCCACCTTAAATATCCCAGGAAAGAGAAAAATGGGTAAAGAAGTTGTGGTCCTTATGTACAATGGAATATCACTCAGCCATGAAATCAATGTCATAAGGCTAGTAGCAGCATGATGAGTGGATTAAGGTACGACGATTCTAAGTGAAATAAGTCACACAGAAAAGGACACTTCTCATAAGGTATCACTGATAGAGGGAATGTAAAAACCGTTACACTTGAACTGAATTACAAAACAGAACAGAGTCACACATGCAGAAAACACACTATGGCTGCTTAACGGGAAAGGTGAGGTGGGGTGATACATAAAACAAGGGTTTCAAATTAGCTCAGATACCGTTCCATAAACCCAATATGTAATAGACAAGACCTACTCCTTGCTCAGAGAACTGGACTCAACACGCCCTATTCACCGCACAAGAATATATCTGACTAGTAATAATCGTAAAGCCTATGTATTGATATCTCTCTGTTAGTGTGTCAAGTGGGTGTAAAGCGGCATAAACACAGCAGTGAAAAGCAGCTAAATCCCATTATGAAAATAAATTACTTTGAAAAACCCATGAAACAAAGACAGTGAACGAGAGAGGAATTCTTACACAATGCGTTCAGGGGCTGTGATGCAACCTGGATTGACCATATCTAGACCCACAGCTGGATGAGACATAAGGGTGGACACTCTTGGGGCTGAGAGGTTTGGTGAGGTTGGGTGAGCAAACGCAGACCCTTTAAAGTAATACTGCATGGTACCCATCGCATGGGTCCCAAATCTCCAGCTTCAAGGGCATCTTCCTACATCAAAAACATGCATGAGAAACCCAGAAGATGGTACACCGTGTGATGGGGAAAGGTTTCTAAAACGCACCTCATTTCTCATCTCCTTGTGCCCGGGTTCGCCATTCCAGCCGCTTTACTAGCAAGCTCCCTACTTGGAGCATCAGCACCTTTAACCTCCTGTTCCGTACAGGTTGCAATTTGTCCTGAGGATAAACGGGAAGACGTGGAACCAACGAGAGACTAGCTCTTGGTGTTGGGACAGGCACAGGTCACTCTATTTTCCCATCAGAAAGAAGAATTAACCACAGGCTCAGCCTGCCCCCCGGAACCAGAACAGGGCCTGAAGCCATTCTGTGATTTTGCGGCCAGCTCCCATAAAAACGAGTTGTAAAATGGAGGTTCAGGGCACTGCAATTCACAAACCTGCAGTTATAAATGATAACTCTCGTCCACAAATATATTGAGGGAAGGCAACGAAGAGGATTTGAAATCAAGGCAGAATTGCAGGAAACAGATTTCAGGAAGTAGATTCGAATCGCATTTAAAGCACATGAAAAGCGGCAAAACGTTGACAATGATGCCCTTGGCCAAAAAGGGCGTATGCGTTTTTTCCTGAATATATTCAGGAAAAAACGCATACGCCCTTTTTGGCCAACCAAGCAACCTGGAAAGGCAAATCAGCGCTACAAACAAGTCTCGCTTCCCATCGGTCAAAAGGGCCATGCTGAAAAAAGTGTCAAAACCAGAAATGCAGGACAGGCCATGGAGAAATGGGAGCCTTGCTACACTGATGGGCGGGATGTAAATTGCCAACAGCCACTCTGGAGAAGTGTACGGTGAGTCCTGAAACATCTGAAAAACACAGCTTAGAGAGCATAGGGCACTTCCACTCATGGGGGTATGAATTGGGAAAATGAAAAATCAGCAAGACACAAGCACCCCAAAGTTTAGGGCTGCTCTGTTGACAAGGACCTCCACTTCATTCCACCTTCAATATCCCAGGAAAGAGAAAAATGGATAAAGAAGTTGTGGTCCTTATGTACAATGGAATATCTCTCAGCCATGAAATCAATGTCATAAGGCTAGTAGCAGCATGATGAGTGGATTAAGGTACGACGATTCTAAGTGAAATAAGTCACACAGAAAAGGACACTTCTCATAAGGTATCACTGATAGAGGGAATGTAAAAACCGTTACACTTGAACTGAATTACAAAACAGAACAGAGTCACACATGCAGAAAACACACTATGGCTGCTTAACGGGAAAGGTGAGGTGGGGTGATACATAAAACAAGGGTTTCAAATTAGCTCAGATACCGTTCCATAAACCCAATATGTAATAGACAAGACCTACTCCTTGCTCAGAGAACTGGACTCAACACGCCCTATTCACCGCACAAGAATATATCTGACTAATAATAATCGTAAAGCCTATGTATTGATATCTCTCTGTTAGTGTATCAAGTGGGTGTAAAGCGGCATAAACACAGCAGTGAAAAGCAGCTAAATCCCATTATGAAAATAAATTACTTTGAAAAACCCATGAAACAAAGACAGTGAACGAGAGAGGAATTCTTACACAATGCGTTCAGGGGCTGTGATGCAACCTGGATTGACCATATCTAGACCCACAGCTGGATGAGACATAAGGGTGGACACTCTTGGGGCTGAGAGGTTTGGTGAGGTTGGGTGAGCAAACGCAGACCCTTTAAAGTAATACTGCATGGTACCCATCGCATGGGTCCCAAATCTCCAGCTTCAAGGGCATCTTCCTACATCAAAAACATGCATGAGAAACCCAGAAGATGGTACACCGTGTGATGGGGAAAGGTTTCTAAAACGCACCTCATTTCTCATCTCCTTGTGCCCGGGTTCGCCATTCCAGCCGCTTTACTAGCAAGCTCCCTACTTGGAGCATCAGCACCTTTAACCTCCTGTTCCGTACAGGTTGCAATTTGTCCTGAGGATAAACGGGAAGACGTGGAACCAACGAGAGACTAGCTCTTGGTGTTGGGACAGGCACAGGTCACTCTATTTTCCCATCAGAAAGAAGAATTAACCACAGGCTCAGCCTGCCCCCCGGAACCAGAACAGGGCCTGAAGCCATTCTGTGATTTTGCGGCCAGCTCCCATAAAAACGAGTTGTAAAATGGAGGTTCAGGGCACTGCAATTCACAAACCTGCAGTTATAAATGATAACTCTCGTCCACAAATATATTGAGGGAAGGCAACGAAGAGGATTTGAAATCAAGGCAGAATTGCAGGAAACAGATTTCAGGAAGTAGATTCGAATCGCATTTAAAGCACATGAAAAGCGGCAAAACGTTGACAATGATGCCCTTGGCCAAAAAGGGCGTATGCGTTTTTTCCTGAATATATTCAGGAAAAAACGCATACGCCCTTTTTGGCCAACCAAGCAACCTGGAAAGGCAAATCAGCGCTACAAACAAGTCTCGCTTCCCATCGGTCAAAAGGGCCATGCTGAAAAAAGTGTCAAAACCAGAAATGCAGGACAGGCCATGGAGAAATGGGAGCCTTGCTACACTGATGGGCGGGATGTAAATTGCCAACAGCCACTCTGGAGAAGTGTACGGTGAGTCCTGAAACATCTGAAAAACACAGCTTAGAGAGCATAGGGCACTTCCACTCATGGGGGTATGAATTGGGAAAATGAAAAATCAGCAAGACACAAGCACCCCAAAGTTGAGGGCTGCTCTGTTGACAAGGACCTCCACTTCATTCCACCTTAAATATCCCAGGAAAGAGAAAAATGGGTAAAGAAGTTGTGGTCCTTATGTACAATGGAATATCACTCAGCCATGAAATCAATGTCATAAGGCTAGTAGCAGCATGATGAGTGGATTAAGGTACGACGATTCTAAGTGAAATAAGTCACACAGAAAAGGACACTTCTCATAAGGTATCACTGATAGAGGGAATGTAAAAACCGTTACACTTGAACTGAATTACAAAACAGAACAGAGTCACACATGCAGAAAACACACTATGGCTGCTTAACGGGAAAGGTGAGGTGGGGTGATACATAAAACAAGGGTTTCAAATTAGCTCAGATACCGTTCCATAAACCCAATATGTAATAGACAAGACCTACTCCTTGCTCAGAGAACTGGACTCAACACGCCCTATTCACCGCACAAGAATATATCTGACTAGTAATAATCGTAAAGCCTATGTATTGATATCTCTCTGTTAGTGTGTCAAGTGGGTGTAAAGCGGCATAAACACAGCAGTGAAAAGCAGCTAAATCCCATTATGAAAATAAATTACTTTGAAAAACCCATGAAACAAAGACAGTGAACGAGAGAGGAATTCTTACACAATGCGTTCAGGGGCTGTGATGCAACCTGGATTGACCATATCTAGACCCACAGCTGGATGAGACATAAGGGTGGACACTCTTGGGGCTGAGAGGTTTGGTGAGGTTGGGTGAGCAAACGCAGACCCTTTAAAGTAATACTGCATGGTACCCATCGCATGGGTCCCAAATCTCCAGCTTCAAGGGCATCTTCCTACATCAAAAACATGCATGAGAAACCCAGAAGATGGTACACCGTGTGATGGGGAAAGGTTTCTAAAACGCACCTCATTTCTCATCTCCTTGTGCCCGGGTTCGCCATTCCAGCCGCTTTACTAGCAAGCTCCCTACTTGGAGCATCAGCACCTTTAACCTCCTGTTCCGTACAGGTTGCAATTTGTCCTGAGGATAAACGGGAAGACGTGGAACCAACGAGAGACTAGCTCTTGGTGTTGGGACAGGCACAGGTCACTCTATTTTCCCATCAGAAAGAAGAATTAACCACAGGCTCAGCCTGCCCCCCGGAACCAGAACAGGGCCTGAAGCCATTCTGTGATTTTGCGGCCAGCTCCCATAAAAACGAGTTGTAAAATGGAGGTTCAGGGCACTGCAATTCACAAACCTGCAGTTATAAATGATAACTCTCGTCCACAAATATATTGAGGGAAGGCAACGAAGAGGATTTGAAATCAAGGCAGAATTGCAGGAAACAGATTTCAGGAAGTAGATTCGAATCGCATTTAAAGCACATGAAAAGCGGCAAAACGTTGACAATGATGCCCTTGGCCAAAAAGGGCGTATGCGTTTTTTCCTGAATATATTCAGGAAAAAACGCATACGCCCTTTTTGGCCAACCAAGCAACCTGGAAAGGCAAATCAGCGCTACAAACAAGTCTCGCTTCCCATCGGTCAAAAGGGCCATGCTGAAAAAAGTGTCAAAACCAGAAATGCAGGACAGGCCATGGAGAAATGGGAGCCTTGCTACACTGATGGGCGGGATGTAAATTGCCAACAGCCACTCTGGAGAAGTGTACGGTGAGTCCTGAAACATCTGAAAAACACAGCTTAGAGAGCATAGGGCACTTCCACTCATGGGGGTATGAATTGGGAAAATGAAAAATCAGCAAGACACAAGCACCCCAAAGTTGAGGGCTGCTCTGTTGACAAGGACCTCCACTTCATTCCACCTTAAATATCCCAGGAAAGAGAAAAATGGGTAAAGAAGTTGTGGTCCTTATGTACAATGGAATATCACTCAGCCATGAAATCAATGTCATAAGGCTAGTAGCAGCATGATGAGTGGATTAAGGTACGACGATTCTAAGTGAAATAAGTCACACAGAAAAGGACACTTCTCATAAGGTATCACTGATAGAGGGAATGTAAAAACCGTTACACTTGAACTGAATTACAAAACAGAACAGAGTCACACATGCAGAAAACACACTATGGCTGCTTAACGGGAAAGGTGAGGTGGGGTGATACATAAAACAAGGGTTTCAAATTAGCTCAGATACCGTTCCATAAACCCAATATGTAATAGACAAGACCTACTCCTTGCTCAGAGAACTGGACTCAACACGCCCTATTCACCGCACAAGAATATATCTGACTAGTAATAATCGTAAAGCCTATGTATTGATATCTCTCTGTTAGTGTGTCAAGTGGGTGTAAAGCGGCATAAACACAGCAGTGAAAAGCAGCTAAATCCCATTATGAAAATAAATTACTTTGAAAAACCCATGAAACAAAGACAGTGAACGAGAGAGGAATTCTTACACAATGCGTTCAGGGGCTGTGATGCAACCTGGATTGACCATATCTAGACCCACAGCTGGATGAGACATAAGGGTGGACACTCTTGGGGCTGAGAGGTTTGGTGAGGTTGGGTGAGCAAACGCAGACCCTTTAAAGTAATACTGCATGGTACCCATCGCATGGGTCCCAAATCTCCAGCTTCAAGGGCATCTTCCTACATCAAAAACATGCATGAGAAACCCAGAAGATGGTACACCGTGTGATGGGGAAAGGTTTCTAAAACGCACCTCATTTCTCATCTCCTTGTGCCCGGGTTCGCCATTCCAGCCGCTTTACTAGCAAGCTCCCTACTTGGAGCATCAGCACCTTTAACCTCCTGTTCCGTACAGGTTGCAATTTGTCCTGAGGATAAACGGGAAGACGTGGAACCAACGAGAGACTAGCTCTTGGTGTTGGGACAGGCACAGGTCACTCTATTTTCCCATCAGAAAGAAGAATTAACCACAGGCTCAGCCTGCCCCCCGGAACCAGAACAGGGCCTGAAGCCATTCTGTGATTTTGCGGCCAGCTCCCATAAAAACGAGTTGTAAAATGGAGGTTCAGGGCACTGCAATTCACAAACCTGCAGTTATAAATGATAACTCTCGTCCACAAATATATTGAGGGAAGGCAACGAAGAGGATTTGAAATCAAGGCAGAATTGCAGGAAACAGATTTCAGGAAGTAGATTCGAATCGCATTTAAAGCACATGAAAAGCGGCAAAACGTTGACAATGATGCCCTTGGCCAAAAAGGGCGTATGCGTTTTTTCCTGAATATATTCAGGAAAAAACGCATACGCCCTTTTTGGCCAACCAAGCAACCTGGAAAGGCAAATCAGCGCTACAAACAAGTCTCGCTTCCCATCGGTCAAAAGGGCCATGCTGAAAAAAGTGTCAAAACCAGAAATGCAGGACAGGCCATGGAGAAATGGGAGCCTTGCTACACTGATGGGCGGGATGTAAATTGCCAACAGCCACTCTGGAGAAGTGTACGGTGAGTCCTGAAACATCTGAAAAACACAGCTTAGAGAGCATAGGGCACTTCCACTCATGGGGGTATGAATTGGGAAAATGAAAAATCAGCAAGACACAAGCACCCCAAAGTTGAGGGCTGCTCTGTTGACAAGGACCTCCACTTCATTCCACCTTAAATATCCCAGGAAAGAGAAAAATGGGTAAAGAAGTTGTGGTCCTTATGTACAATGGAATATCACTCAGCCATGAAATCAATGTCATAAGGCTAGTAGCAGCATGATGAGTGGATTAAGGTACGACGATTCTAAGTGAAATAAGTCACACAGAAAAGGACACTTCTCATAAGGTATCACTGATAGAGGGAATGTAAAAACCGTTACACTTGAACTGAATTACAAAACAGAACAGAGTCACACATGCAGAAAACACACTATGGCTGCTTAACGGGAAAGGTGAGGTG
Organism: Balaenoptera borealis; assembly: GCF_965194805.1. Taxonomy (NCBI): domain Eukaryota; kingdom Metazoa; phylum Chordata; class Mammalia; order Artiodactyla; family Balaenopteridae; genus Balaenoptera; species Balaenoptera borealis. The sequence continues at coordinate 422,970 of NW_028123836.1, forward strand.
GGGTGATACATAAAACAAGGGTTTCAAATTAGCTCAGATACCGTTCCATAAACCCAATATGTAATAGACAAGACCTACTCCTTGCTCAGAGAACTGGACTCAACACGCCCTATTCACCGCACAAGAATATATCTGACTAGTAATAATCGTAAAGCCTATGTATTGATATCTCTCTGTTAGTGTGTCAAGTGGGTGTAAAGCGGCATAAACACAGCAGTGAAAAGCAGCTAAATCCCATTATGAAAATAAATTACTTTGAAAAACCCATGAAACAAAGACAGTGAACGAGAGAGGAATTCTTACACAATGCGTTCAGGGGCTGTGATGCAACCTGGATTGACCATATCTAGACCCACAGCTGGATGAGACATAAGGGTGGACACTCTTGGGGCTGAGAGGTTTGGTGAGGTTGGGTGAGCAAACGCAGACCCTTTAAAGTAATACTGTGTGGTACCCATCGCATGGGTCCCAAATCTCCAGCTTCAAGGGCATCTTCCTACATCAAAAACATGCATGAGAAACCCAGAAGATGGTACACCGTGTGATGGGGAAAGGTTTCTAAAACGCACCTCATTTCTCATCGCCTTGTGCCCGGGTTCGCCATTCCAGCCGCTTTACTAGCAAGCTCCCTACTTGGAGCATCAGCACCTTTAACCTCCTGTTCCGTACAGGTTGCAATTTGTCCTGAGGATAAACGGGAAGACGTGGAACCAACGAGAGACTAGCTCTTGGTGTTGGGACAGGCACAGGTCACTCTATTTTCCCATAAGAAAGAAGAATTAACCACAGGCTCAGCCTACCCCCCGGAACCAGAACAGGGCCTGAAGCCATTCTGCGATTTTGCGGCCAGCTCCCATAAAAACGAGTTGTAAAATGGAGGTTCAGGGCACTGCAATTCACAAACCTGCAGTTATAAATGATAACTCTCGTCCACAAATATATTGAGGGAAGGCAAAGAAGAGGATTTGAAATCAAGGCAGAATTGCACGAAACAGATTTCAGGAGGTAGATACGAATCGCCTTTAAAGCACATGAAAAGCGGCAAAACGTTGACAATGATGCCCTTGGCCAAAAAGGGCGTATGCGTTTTTTCCTGAATATATTCAGGAAAAAACGCATACGCCCTTTTTGGCCAACCAAGCAACCTGGAAAGGCAAATCAGCGCTACAGAGAAGTCTCGCTTCCCATCGGTCAAAAGGGCCATGCTGAAAAAAGTGTCAAAACCAGAAATGCAGGACAGGCCATGGAGAAATGGGAGCCTTGTTACACTGATGGGCGGGATGTAAATTGCCAACAGCCACTCTGGAGAAGTGTACGGTGTGTCCTGAAACATCTGAAAAACACAGCTTAGAGAGCATAGGGCACTTCCACTCATGGGGGTATAAATTGGGAAAATGAAAAATCAGCAAGACACAAGCACCCCAAAGTTGAGGGCTGCTCTGTTGACAAGGACCTCCACTTCATTCCACCTTCAATATCCCAGGAAAGAGAAAAATGGATAAAGAAGTTGTGGTCCTTATGTACAATGGAATATCACTCAGCCATGAAATCAATGTCATAAGGTTAGTAGCAGCATGATGAGTGGATTTAGGTACGACGATTCTAAGTGAAATAAGTCACACAGAAAAGGACACTTCTCATAAGGTATCACTTATAGAGGGAATGTAAAAACCGTTACACTTGAACTGAATTACAAAACAGAACAGAGTCACACATGCAGAAAACACACTATGGCTGCTTAACGGGAAAGGTGAGGTGGGGTGATACATAAAACAAGGGTATCAAATTAGCTCAGATACCGTTCCATAAACCCAATATGTAGTAGACAAGACCTACTCCTTGCTCAGAGAACTGGACTCAACACGCCCTATTCACCGCACAAGAATATATCTGACTAATAATAATCGTAAAACCTATGTATTGATATCTCTCTGTTAGTGTGTCAAGTGGGTGTAAAGCGGCATAAACACAGCAGTGAAAAGCAGCTAAACCCCATTATAAAAATAAATTACTTTGAAACACCCATGAAACAAAGACAGTGAAAGAGAGAGAAATTCTTACACAATGCGTTCAGGGGCTGTGATGCAACCTGGATTGACCATATCTAGACGCACAGCTGGATGAGACATAAGGGTGGACACTCTTGGGCCTGAGAGGTTTGGTGAGGTTGGGTGAGCAAACGCAGACCCTTTAAAGTAATACTGCATGATACCCATCGCATGGGTCCCAAATCTCCAGGTTCAAGGGCATCTTCCTACATCAAAAACATGCATGAGAAACCCAGAAGATGGTACACCGTGTGATGGGGAAAGGTTTCTAAAACGCACCTCATTTCTCATCGCCTTGTGCCCGGGTTCGCCATTCCAGCCGCTTTACTAGCAAGCTCCCTACTTGGAGCATCAGCACCTTTAACCTCCTGTTCCGTACAGGTTGCAATTTGTCCTGAGGATAAACGGGAAGACGTGGAACCAACGAGAGACTAGCTCTTGGTGTTGGGACAGGCACAGGTCACTCTATTTTCCCATCAGAAAGAAGAATTAACCACAGGCTCAGCCTGCCCCCCGGAACCAGAACAGGGCCTGAAGCCATTCTGCGATTTTGCCGCCAGCTCCCATAAAAACGAGTTGTAAAATGGAGGTTCAGGGCACTGCAATTCACAAACCTGCAGAGTTATAAATGATAACTCTCGTCCACAAATATATTGAGGGAAGGCAAAGAAGAGGATTTGAAATCAAGGCAGAATTGCAGGAAAGAGATTTCAGGAGGTAGACTCGAATCGCCTTTAAAGCACATGAAAAGCGGCAAAACGTTGACAATGATGCCCTTGGCCAAAAAGGGCGTATGCGTTTTTTCCTGAATATATTCAGGAAAAAACGCATACGCCCTTTTTGGCCAACCAAGCAACCTGGAAAGGCAAATCAGCGCTACAAACAAGTCTCGCTTCCCATCGGTCAAAAGGGCCATGCTGAAAAAAGTGTGAAAACCAGAAATGCAGGACAGGCCATGGAGAAATGGGAGCCTTGCTACACTGATGGGCGGGATGTAAATTGCCAACAGCCACTCTGGAGAAGTGTACGGTGAGTCCTGAAACATCTGAAAAACACAGCTTAGAGAGCATAGGGCACTTCCACTCATGGGGGTATGAATTGGGAAAATGAAAAATCAGCAAGACACAAGCACCCCAAAGTTGAGGGCTGCTCTGTTGACAAGGACCTCCACTTCATTCCACCTTAAATATCCCAGGAAAGAGAAAAATGGGTAAAGAAGTTGTGGTCCTTATGTACAATGGAATATCACTCAGCCATGAAATCAATGTCATAAGGCTAGTAGCAGCATGATGAGTGGATTAAGGTACGACGATTCTAAGTGAAATAAGTCACACAGAAAAGGACACTTCTCATAAGGTATCACTGATAGAGGGAATGTAAAAACCGTTACACTTGAACTGAATTACAAAACAGAACAGAGTCACACATGCAGAAAACACACTATGGCTGCTTAACGGGAAAGGTGAGGTGGGGTGATACATAAAACAAGGGTTTCAAATTAGCTCAGATACCGTTCCATAAACCCAATATGTAATAGACAAGACCTACTCCTTGCTCAGAGAACTGGACTCAACACGCCCTATTCACCGCACAAGAATATATCTGACTAGTAATAATCGTAAAGCCTATGTATTGATATCTCTCTGTTAGTGTGTCAAGTGGGTGTAAAGCGGCATAAACACAGCAGTGAAAAGCAGCTAAATCCCATTATGAAAATAAATTACTTTGAAAAACCCATGAAACAAAGACAGTGAACGAGAGAGGAATTCTTACACAATGCGTTCAGGGGCTGTGATGCAACCTGGATTGACCATATCTAGACGCACAGCTGGATGAGACATAAGGGTGGACACTCTTGGGGCTGAGAGGTTTGGTGAGGTTGGGTGAGCAAACGCAGACCCTTTAAAGTAATACTGCGTGGTACCCATCGCATGGGTCACAAATCTCCAGGTTCAAGGGCATCTTCCTACATCGAAAACATGCATGAGAAACCCAGAAGATGGTACACCGTGTGATGGGGAAAGGTTTCTAAAACGCACCTCATTTCTCATCGCCTTGTGCCCGGGTTCGCCATTCCAGCCGCTTTACTAGCAAGCTCCCTACTTGGAGCATCAGCACCTTTAACCTCCTGTTCCGTACAGGTTGCAATTTGTCCTGAGGATGAACGGGAAGACGGGGAACCAACGAGAGACTAGCTCTTGGTGTCGGGACAGGCACAGGTCACTCTATTTTCCCATCAGGAAGAAGAATTAACCACAGGCTCAGCCTACCCCCCGGAACCAGAACAGGGCCTGAAGCCATTCTGCGATTTTGCGGCCAGCTCCCATAAAAACGAGTTGTAAAATGGAGGTTCAGGGCACTGCAATTCACAAACCTGCAGTTATAAATGATAACTCTCGTCCACAAATATATTGAGGGAAGGCAAAGAAGAGGATTTGAAATCAAGGCAGAATTGCACGAAACAGATTTCAGGAGGTAGATACGAATCGCCTTTAAAGCACATGAAAAGCGGCAAAACGTTGACAATGATGCCCTTGGCCAAAAAGGGCGTATGCGTTTTTTCCTGAATATATTCAGGAAAAAACGCATACGCCCTTTTTGGCCAACCAAGCAACCTGGAAAGGCAAATCAGCGCTACAGAGAAGTCTCGCTTCCCATCGGTCAAAAGGGCCATGCTGAAAAAAGTGTCAAAACCAGAAATGCAGGACAGGCCATGGAGAAATGGGAGCCTTGTTACACTGATGGGCGGGATGTAAATTGCCAACAGCCACTCTGGAGAAGTGTACGGTGTGTCCTGAAACATCTGAAAAACACAGCTTAGAGAGCATAGGGCACTTCCACTCATGGGGGTATAAATTGGGAAAATGAAAAATCAGCAAGACACAAGCACCCCAAAGTTGAGGGCTGCTCTGTTGACAAGGACCTCCACTTCATTCCACCTTCAATATCCCAGGAAAGAGAAAAATGGATAAAGAAGTTGTGGTCCTTATGTACAATGGAATATCACTCAGCCATGAAATCAATGTCATAAGGTTAGTAGCAGCATGATGAGTGGATTTAGGTACGACGATTCTAAGTGAAATAAGTCACACAGAAAAGGACACTTCTCATAAGGTATCACTTATAGAGGGAATGTAAAAACCGTTACACTTGAACTGAATTACAAAACAGAACAGAGTCACACATGCAGAAAACACACTATGGCTGCTTAACGGGAAAGGTGAGGTGGGGTGATACATAAAACAAGGGTATCAAATTAGCTCAGATACCGTTCCATAAACCCAATATGTAGTAGACAAGACCTACTCCTTGCTCAGAGAACTGGACTCAACACGCCCTATTCACCGCACAAGAATATATCTGACTAATAATAATCGTAAAACCTATGTATTGATATCTCTCTGTTAGTGTGTCAAGTGGGTGTAAAGCGGCATAAACACAGCAGTGAAAAGCAGCTAAACCCCATTATAAAAATAAATTACTTTGAAACACCCATGAAACAAAGACAGTGAAAGAGAGAGAAATTCTTACACAATGCGTTCAGGGGCTGTGATGCAACCTGGATTGACCATATCTAGACGCACAGCTGGATGAGACATAAGGGTGGACACTCTTGGGCCTGAGAGGTTTGGTGAGGTTGGGTGAGCAAACGCAGACCCTTTAAAGTAATACTGCATGATACCCATCGCATGGGTCCCAAATCTCCAGGTTCAAGGGCATCTTCCTACATCAAAAACATGCATGAGAAACCCAGAAGATGGTACACCGTGTGATGGGGAAAGGTTTCTAAAACGCACCTCATTTCTCATCGCCTTGTGCCCGGGTTCGCCATTCCAGCCGCTTTACTAGCAAGCTCCCTACTTGGAGCATCAGCACCTTTAACCTCCTGTTCCGTACAGGTTGCAATTTGTCCTGAGGATAAACGGGAAGACGTGGAACCAACGAGAGACTAGCTCTTGGTGTTGGGACAGGCACAGGTCACTCTATTTTCCCATCAGAAAGAAGAATTAACCACAGGCTCAGCCTGCCCCCCGGAACCAGAACAGGGCCTGAAGCCATTCTGCGATTTTGCCGCCAGCTCCCATAAAAACGAGTTGTAAAATGGAGGTTCAGGGCACTGCAATTCACAAACCTGCAGAGTTATAAATGATAACTCTCGTCCACAAATATATTGAGGGAAGGCAAAGAAGAGGATTTGAAATCAAGGCAGAATTGCAGGAAAGAGATTTCAGGAGGTAGACTCGAATCGCCTTTAAAGCACATGAAAAGCGGCAAAACGTTGACAATGATGCCCTTGGCCAAAAAGGGCGTATGCGTTTTTTCCTGAATATATTCAGGAAAAAACGCATACGCCCTTTTTGGCCAACCAAGCAACCTGGAAAGGCAAATCAGCGCTACAAACAAGTCTCGCTTCCCATCGGTCAAAAGGGCCATGCTGAAAAAAGTGTGAAAACCAGAAATGCAGGACAGGCCATGGAGAAATGGGAGCCTTGCTACACTGATGGGCGGGATGTAAATTGCCAACAGCCACTCTGGAGAAGTGTACGGTGAGTCCTGAAACATCTGAAAAACACAGCTTAGAGAGCATAGGGCACTTCCACTCATGGGGGTATGAATTGGGAAAATGAAAAATCAGCAAGACACAAGCACCCCAAAGTTGAGGGCTGCTCTGTTGACAAGGACCTCCACTTCATTCCACCTTAAATATCCCAGGAAAGAGAAAAATGGGTAAAGAAGTTGTGGTCCTTATGTACAATGGAATATCACTCAGCCATGAAATCAATGTCATAAGGCTAGTAGCAGCATGATGAGTGGATTAAGGTACGACGATTCTAAGTGAAATAAGTCACACAGAAAAGGACACTTCTCATAAGGTATCACTGATAGAGGGAATGTAAAAACCGTTACACTTGAACTGAATTACAAAACAGAACAGAGTCACACATGCAGAAAACACACTATGGCTGCTTAACGGGAAAGGTGAGGTGGGGTGATACATAAAACAAGGGTTTCAAATTAGCTCAGATACCGTTCCATAAACCCAATATGTAATAGACAAGACCTACTCCTTGCTCAGAGAACTGGACTCAACACGCCCTATTCACCGCACAAGAATATATCTGACTAGTAATAATCGTAAAGCCTATGTATTGATATCTCTCTGTTAGTGTGTCAAGTGGGTGTAAAGCGGCATAAACACAGCAGTGAAAAGCAGCTAAATCCCATTATGAAAATAAATTACTTTGAAAAACCCATGAAACAAAGACAGTGAACGAGAGAGGAATTCTTACACAATGCGTTCAGGGGCTGTGATGCAACCTGGATTGACCATATCTAGACGCACAGCTGGATGAGACATAAGGGTGGACACTCTTGGGGCTGAGAGGTTTGGTGAGGTTGGGTGAGCAAACGCAGACCCTTTAAAGTAATACTGCGTGGTACCCATCGCATGGGTCACAAATCTCCAGGTTCAAGGGCATGTTCCTACATCGAAAACATGCATGAGAAACCCAGAAGATGGTACACCGTGTGATGGGGAAAGGTTTCTAAAACGCACCTCATTTCTCATCGCCTTGTGCCCGGGTTCGCCATTCCAGCCGCTTTACTAGCAAGCTCCCTACTTGGAGCATCAGCACCTTTAACCTCCTGTTCCGTACAGGTTGCAATTTGTCCTGAGGATGAACGGGAAGACGGGGAACCAACGAGAGACTAGCTCTTGGTGTCGGGACAGGCACAGGTCACTCTATTTTCCCATCAGGAAGAAGAATTAACCACAGGCTCAGCCTACCCCCCGGAACCAGAACAGGGCCTGAAGCCATTCTGCGATTTTGCGGCCAGCTCCCATAAAAACGAGTTGTAAAATGGAGGTTCAGGGCACTGCAATTCACAAACCTGCAGTTATAAATGATAACTCTCGTCCACAAATATATTGAGGGAAGGCAAAGAAGAGGATTTGAAATCAAGGCAGAATTGCACGAAACAGATTTCAGGAGGTAGATACGAATCGCCTTTAAAGCACATGAAAAGCGGCAAAACGTTGACAATGATGCCCTTGGCCAAAAAGGGCGTATGCGTTTTTTCCTGAATATATTCAGGAAAAAACGCATACGCCCTTTTTGGCCAACCAAGCAACCTGGAAAGGCAAATCAGCGCTACAGAGAAGTCTCGCTTCCCATCGGTCAAAAGGGCCATGCTGAAAAAAGTGTCAAAACCAGAAATGCAGGACAGGCCATGGAGAAATGGGAGCCTTGTTACACTGATGGGCGGGATGTAAATTGCCAACAGCCACTCCGGAGAAGTGTACGGTGTGTCCTGAAACATCTGAAAAACACAGCTTAGAGAGCATAGGGCACTTCCACTCATGGGGGTATAAATTGGGAAAATGAAAAATCAGCAAGACACAAGCACCCCAAAGTTGAGGGCTGCTCTGTTGACAAGGACCTCCACTTCATTCCACCTTCAATATCCCAGGAAAGAGAAAAATGGATAAAGAAGTTGTGGTCCTTATGTACAATGGAATATCACTCAGCCATGAAATCAATGTCATAAGGTTAGTAGCAGCATGATGAGTGGATTTAGGTACGACGATTCTAAGTGAAATAAGTCACACAGAAAAGGACACTTCTCATAAGGTATCACTTATAGAGGGAATGTAAAAACCGTTACACTTGAACTGAATTACAAAACAGAACAGAGTCACACATGCAGAAAACACACTATGGCTGCTTAACGGGAAAGGTGAGGTGGGGTGATACATAAAACAAGGGTATCAAATTAGCTCAGATACCGTTCCATAAACCCAATATGTAGTAGACAAGACCTACTCCTTGCTCAGAGAACTGGACTCAACACGCCCTATTCACCGCACAAGAATATATCTGACTAATAATAATCGTAAAACCTATGTATTGATATCTCTCTGTTAGTGTGTCAAGTGGGTGTAAAGCGGCATAAACACAGCAGTGAAAAGCAGCTAAACCCCATTATAAAAATAAATTACTTTGAAACACCCATGAAACAAAGACAGTGAAAGAGAGAGAAATTCTTACACAATGCGTTCAGGGGCTGTGATGCAACCTGGATTGACCATATCTAGACGCACAGCTGGATGAGACATAAGGGTGGACACTCTTGGGCCTGAGAGGTTTGGTGAGGTTGGGTGAGCAAACGCAGACCCTTTAAAGTAATACTGCATGATACCCATCGCATGGGTCCCAAATCTCCAGGTTCAAGGGCATCTTCCTACATCAAAAACATGCATGAGAAACCCAGAAGATGGTACACCGTGTGATGGGGAAAGGTTTCTAAAACGCACCTCATTTCTCATCGCCTTGTGCCCGGGTTCGCCATTCCAGCCGCTTTACTAGCAAGCTCCCTACTTGGAGCATCAGCACCTTTAACCTCCTGTTCCGTACAGGTTGCAATTTGTCCTGAGGATAAACGGGAAGACGTGGAACCAACGAGAGACTAGCTCTTGGTGTTGGGACAGGCACAGGTCACTCTATTTTCCCATCAGAAAGAAGAATTAACCACAGGCTCAGCCTGCCCCCCGGAACCAGAACAGGGCCTGAAGCCATTCTGCGATTTTGCCGCCAGCTCCCATAAAAACGAGTTGTAAAATGGAGGTTCAGGGCACTGCAATTCACAAACCTGCAGAGTTATAAATGATAACTCTCGTCCACAAATATATTGAGGGAAGGCAAAGAAGAGGATTTGAAATCAAGGCAGAATTGCAGGAAAGAGATTTCAGGAGGTAGACTCGAATCGCCTTTAAAGCACATGAAAAGCGGCAAAACGTTGACAATGATGCCCTTGGCCAAAAAGGGCGTATGCGTTTTTTCCTGAATATATTCAGGAAAAAACGCATACGCCCTTTTTGGCCAACCAAGCAACCTGGAAAGGCAAATCAGCGCTACAAACAAGTCTCGCTTCCCATCGGTCAAAAGGGCCATGCTGAAAAAAGTGTCAAAACCAGAAATGCAGGACAGGCCATGGAGAAATGGGAGCCTTGCTACACTGATGGGCGGGATGTAAATTGCCAACAGCCACTCTGGAGAAGTGTACGGTGAGTCCTGAAACATCTGAAAAACACAGCTTAGAGAGCATAGGGCACTTCCACTCATGGGGGTATGAATTGGGAAAATGAAAAATCAGCAAGACACAAGCACCCCAAAGTTGAGGGCTGCTCTGTTGACAAGGACCTCCACTTCATTCCACCTTAAATATCCCAGGAAAGAGAAAAATGGGTAAAGAAGTTGTGGTCCTTATGTACAATGGAATATCACTCAGCCATGAAATCAATGTCATAAGGCTAGTAGCAGCATGATGAGTGGATTTAGGTACGACGATTCTAAGTGAAATAAGTCACACAGAAAAGGACACTTCTCATAAGGTATCACTGATAGAGGGAATGTAAAAACCGTTACACTTGAACTGAATTACAAAACAGAACAGAGTCACACATGCAGAAAACACACTATGGCTGCTTAACGGGAAAGGTGAGGTGGGGTGATACATAAAACAAGGGTATCAAATTAGCTCAGATACCGTTCCATAAACCCAATATGTAATAGACAAGACCTACTCCTTGCTCAGAGAACTGGACTCAACACGCCCTATTCACCGCACAAGATTATATCTGACTAGTAATAATCGTAAAGCCTATGTATTGATATCTCTCTGTTAGTGTGTCAAGTGGGTGTAAAGTGGCATAAACACAGCAGTGAAAAGCAGCTAAATCCCATTATGAAAATAAATTACTTTGAAAAACCCATGAAACAAAGACAGTGAACGAGAGAGGAATTCTTACACAATGCGTTCAGGGGCTGTGATGCAACCTGGATTGACCATATCTAGACCCACAGCTGGATGAGACATAAGGGTGGACACTCTTGGGGCTGAGAGGTTTGGTGAGGTTGGGTGAGCAAACGCAGACCCTTTAAAGTAATACTGCATGGTACCCATCGCATGGGTCCCAAATCTCCAGCTTCAAGGGCATCTTCCTACATCAAAACATGCATGAGAAACCCAGAAGATGGTACACAGTGTGATGGGGAAAGGTTTCTAAAACGCACCTCATTTCTCATCGCCTTGTGCCCGGGTTCGCCATTCCAGCCGCTTTACTAGCAAGCTCCCTACTTGGAGCATCAGCACCTTTAACCTCCTGTTCCGTACAGGTTGCAATTTGTCCTGAGGATAAACGGGAAGACGTGGAACCAACGAGAGACTAGCTCTTGGTGTTGGGACAGGCACAGGTCACTCTATTTTCCCATCAGAAAGAAGAATTAACCACAGGCTCAGCCTGCCCCCCGGAACCAGAACAGGGCCTGAAGCCATTCTGCGATTTTGCGGCCAGCTCCCATAAAAACGAGTTGTAAAATGGAGGTTCAGGGCACTGCAATTCACAAACCTGCAGAGTTATAAATGATAACTCTCGTCCACAAATATATTGAGGGAAGGCAAAGAAGAGGATTTGAAATCAAGGCAGAATTGCAGGAAAGAGATTTCAGGAGGTAGATTCGAATCGCATTTAAAGCACATGAAAAGCGGCAAAACGTTGACAATGATGCCCTTGGCCAAAAAGGGCGTATGCGTTTTTTCCTGAATATATTCAGGAAAAAACGCATACGCCCTTTTTGGCCAACCAAGCAACCTGGAAAGGCAAATGAGCGCTACAAACAAGTCTCGCTTCCCATCGGTCAAAAGGGCCATGCTGAAAAAAGTGTCAAAACCAGAAGTGCAGGACAGGCCATGGAGAAATGGGAGCCTTGCTACACTGATGGGCGGGATGTAAATTGCCAACAGCCACTCTGGAGAAGTGTACGGTGAGTCCTGAAACATCTGAAAAACACAGCTTAGAGAGCATAGGGCACTTCCACTCATGGGGGTATGAATTGGGAAAATGAAAAATCAGCAAGACACAAGCACCCCAAAGTTGAGGGCTGCTCTGTTGACAAGGACCTCCACTTCATTCCACCTTAAATATCCCAGGAAAGATAAAAATGGGTAAAGAAGTTGTGGTCCTTATGTACAATGGAATATCACTCAGCCATGAAATCAATGTCATAAGGCTAGTAGCAGCATGATGAGTGGATTTAGGTACGACGATTCTAAGTGAAATAAGTCACACAGAAAAGGACACTTCTCATAAGGTATCACTGATAGAGGGAATGTAAAAACCGTTACACTTGAACTGAATTACAAAACAGAACAGAGTCACACATGCAGAAAACACACTATGGCTGCTTAACGGGAAAGGTGAGGTGGGGTGATACATAAAACAAGGGTATCAAATTAGCTCAGATACCGTTCCATAAACCCAATATGTAATAGACAAGACCTACTCCTTGCTCAGAGAACTGGACTCAACACGCCCTATTCACCGCACAAAAATATATCTGACTAGTAATAATCGTAAAGCCTATGTATTGATATCTCTCTGTTAGTGTGTCAAGTGGGTGTAAAGCGGCATAAACACAGCAGTGAAAAGCAGCTAAATCCCATTATGAAAATAAATTACTTTGAAAAACCCATGAAACAAAGACAGTGAACGAGAGAGGAATTCTTACACAATGCGTTCAGGGGCTGTGATGCAACCTGGATTGACCATATCTAGACCCACAGCTGGATGAGACATAAGGGTGGACACTCTTGGGGCTGAGAGGTTTGGTGAGGTTGGGTGAGCAAACGCAGACCCTTTAAAGTAATACTGCATGGTACCCATCGCATGGGTCCCAAATCTCCAGCTTCAAGGGCATCTTCCTACATCAAAAACATGCATGAGAAACCCAGAAGATGGTACACCGTGTGATGGGGAAAGGTTTCTAAAACGCACCTCATTTCTCATCTCCTTGTGCCCGGGTTCGCCATTCCAGCTGCTTTACTAGCAAGCTCCCTACTTGGAGCATCAGCACCTTTAACCTCCTGTTCCGTACAGGTTGCAATTTGTCCTGAGGATAAACGGGAAGACGTGGAACCAACGAGAGACTAGCTCTTGGTGTTGGGACAGGCACAGGTCACTCTATTTTCCCATCAGAAAGAAGAATTAACCACAGGCTCAGCCTGCCCCCCGGAACCAGAACAGGGCCTGAAGCCATTCTGTGATTTTGCGGCCAGCTCCCATAAAAACGAGTTGTAAAATGGAGGTTCAGGGCACTGCAATTCACAAACCTGCAGTTATAAATGATAACTCTCGTCCACAAATATATTGAGGGAAGGCAACGAAGAGGATTTGAAATCAAGGCAGAATTGCAGGAAACAGATTTCAGGAAGTAGATTCGAATCGCATTTAAAGCACATGAAAAGCGGCAAAACGTTGACAATGATGCCCTTGGCCAAAAAGGGCGTATGCGTTTTTTCCTGAATATATTCAGGAAAAAACGCATACGCCCTTTTTGGCCAACCAAGCAACCTGGAAAGGCAAATCAGCGCTACAAACAAGTCTCGCTTCCCATCGGTCAAAAGGGCCATGCTGAAAAAAGTGTCAAAACCAGAAATGCAGGACAGGCCATGGAGAAATGGGAGCCTTGCTACACTGATGGGCGGGATGTAAATTGCCAACAGCCACTCTGGAGAAGTGTACGGTGAGTCCTGAAACATCTGAAAAACACAGCTTAGAGAGCATAGGGCACTTCCACTCATGGGGGTATGAATTGGGAAAATGAAAAATCAGCAAGACACAAGCACCCCAAAGTTGAGGGCTGCTCTGTTGACAAGGACCTCCACTTCATTCCACCTTAAATATCCCAGGAAAGAGAAAAATGGGTAAAGAAGTTGTGGTCCTTATGTACAATGGAATATCACTCAGCCATGAAATCAATGTCATAAGGCTAGTAGCAGCATGATGAGTGGATTAAGGTACGACGATTCTAAGTGAAATAAGTCACACAGAAAAGGACACTTCTCATAAGGTATCACTGATAGAGGGAATGTAAAAACCGTTACACTTGAACTGAATTACAAAACAGAACAGAGTCACACATGCAGAAAACACACTATGGCTGCTTAACGGGAAAGGTGAGGTGGGGTGATACATAAAACAAGGGTTTCAAATTAGCTCAGATACCGTTCCATAAACCCAATATGTAATAGACAAGACCTACTCCTTGCTCAGAGAACTGGACTCAACACGCCCTATTCACCGCACAAGAATATATCTGACTAGTAATAATCGTAAAGCCTATGTATTGATATCTCTCTGTTAGTGTGTCAAGTGGGTGTAAAGCGGCATAAACACAGCAGTGAAAAGCAGCTAAATCCCATTATGAAAATAAATTACTTTGAAAAACCCATGAAACAAAGACAGTGAACGAGAGAGGAATTCTTACACAATGCGTTCAGGGGCTGTGATGCAACCTGGATTGACCATATCTAGACCCACAGCTGGATGAGACATAAGGGTGGACACTCTTGGGGCTGAGAGGTTTGGTGAGGTTGGGTGAGCAAACGCAGACCCTTTAAAGTAATACTGTGTGGTACCCATCGCATGGGTCCCAAATCTCCAGCTTCAAGGGCATCTTCCTACATCAAAAACATGCATGAGAAACCCAGAAGATGGTACACCGTGTGATGGGGAAAGGTTTCTAAAACGCACCTCATTTCTCATCGCCTTGGGCCCGGGTTCGCCATTCCAGCCGCTTTACTAGCAAGCTCCCTACTTGGAGCATCAGCACCTTTAACCTCCTGTTCCGTACAGGTTGCAATTTGTCCTGAGGATAAACGGGAAGACGTGGAACCAACGAGAGACTAGCTCTTGGTGTTGGGACAGGCACAGGTCACTCTATTTTCCCATCAGAAAGAAGAATTAACCACAGGCTCAGCCTGCCCCCCGGAACCAGAACAGGGCCTGAAGCCATTCTGTGATTTTGCGGCCAGCTCCCATAAAAACGAGTTGTAAAATGGAGGTTCAGGGCACTGCAATTCACAAACCTGCAGTTATAAATGATAACTCTCGTCCACAAATATATTGAGGGAAGGCAAAGAAGAGGATTTGAAATCAAGGCAGAATTGCAGGAAACAGATTTCAGGAAGTAGATTCGAATCGCATTTAAAGCACATGAAAAGTGGCAAAACGTTGACAATGATGCCCTTGGCCAAAAAGGGCGTATGCGTTTTTTCCTGAATATATTCAGGAAAAAAAGCATACGCCCTTTTTGGCCAACCAAGCAACCTGGAAAGGCAAATCAGCGCTACAAACAAGTCTCGCTTCCCATCGGTCAAAAGGGCCATGCTGAAAAAAGTGTCAAAACCAGAAATGCAGGACAGGCCATGGAGAAATGGGAGCCTTGCTACACTGATGGGCGGGATGTAAATTGCCAAGAGCCACTCTGGAGAAGTGTCCGGTGAGTCCTGAAACATCTGAAAAACACAGCTTAGAGAGCATAGGGCACTTCCACTCATGGGGGTATAAATTGGGAAAATGAAAAATCAGCAAGACACAAGCACCCCAAAGTTTAGGGCTGCTCTGTTGACAAGGACCTCCACTTCATTCCACCTTCAATATCCCAGGAAAGAGAAAAATGGATAAAGAAGTTGTGGTCCTTATGTACAATGGAATATCTCTCAGCCATGAAATCAATGTCATAAGGCTAGTAGCAGCATGATGAGTGGATTAAGGTACGACGATTCTAAGTGAAATAAGTCACACAGAAAAGGACACTTCTCATAAGGTATCACTGATAGAGGGAATGTAAAAACCGTTACACTTGAACTGAATTACAAAACAGAACAGAGTCACACATGCAGAAAACACACTATGGCTGCTTAACGGGAAAGGTGAGGTGGGGTGATACATAAAACAAGGGTTTCAAATTAGCTCAGATACCGTTCCATAAACCCAATATGTAATAGACAAGACCTACTCCTTGCTCAGAGAACTGGACTCAACACGCCCTATTCACCGCACAAGAATATATCTGACTAATAATAATCGTAAAGCCTATGTATTGATATCTCTCTGTTAGTGTATCAAGTGGGTGTAAAGCGGCATAAACACAGCAGTGAAAAGCAGCTAAATCCCATTATGAAAATAAATTACTTTGAAAAACCCATGAAACAAAGACAGTGAACGAGAGAGGAATTCTTACACAATGCGTTCAGGGGCTGTGATGCAACCTGGATTGACCATATCTAGACCCACAGCTGGATGAGACATAAGGGTGGACACTCTTGGGGCTGAGAGGTTTGGTGAGGTTGGGTGAGCAAACGCAGACCCTTTAAAGTAATACTGCATGGTACCCATCGCATGGGTCCCAAAACTCCAGCTTCAAGGGCATCTTCCTACATCAAAAACATGCATGAGAAACCCAGAAGATGGTACACCGTGTGATGGGGAAAGGTTTCTAAAACGCACCTCATTTCTCATCTCCTTGTGCCCGGGTTCGCCATTCCAGCTGCTTTACTAGCAAGCTCCCTACTTGGAGCATCAGCACCTTTAACCTCCTGTTCCGTACAGGTTGCAATTTGTCCTGAGGATAAATGGGAAGACGTGGAACCAACGAGAGACTAGCTCTTGGTGTTGGGACAGGCACAGGTCACTCTATTTTCCCATCAGAAAGAAGAATTAACCACAGGCTCAGCCTGCCCCCCGGAACCAGAACAGGGCCTGAAGCCATTCTGTGATTTTGCGGCCAGCTCCCATAAAAACGAGTTGTAAAATGGAGGTTCAGGGCACTGCAATTCACAAACCTGCAGTTATAAATGATAACTCTCGTCCACAAATATATTGAGGGAAGGCAACGAAGAGGATTTGAAATCAAGGCAGAATTGCAGGAAACAGATTTCAGGAAGTAGATTCGAATCGCATTTAAAGCACATGAAAAGCGGCAAAACGTTGACAATGATGCCCTTGGCCAAAAAGGGCGTATGCGTTTTTTCCTGAATATATTCAGGAAAAAACGCATACGCCCTTTTTGGCCAACCAAGCAACCTGGAAAGGCAAATCAGCGCTACAAACAAGTCTCGCTTCCCATCGGTCAAAAGGGCCATGCTGAAAAAAGTGTCAAAACCAGAAATGCAGGACAGGCCATGGAGAAATGGGAGCCTTGCTACACTGATGGGCGGGATGTAAATTGCCAACAGCCACTCTGGAGAAGTGTACGGTGAGTCCTGAAACATCTGAAAAACACAGCTTAGAGAGCATAGGGCACTTCCACTCATGGGGGTATGAATTGGGAAAATGAAAAATCAGCAAGACACAAGCACCCCAAAGTTGAGGGCTGCTCTGTTGACAAGGACCTCCACTTCATTCCACCTTAAATATCCCAGGAAAGAGAAAAATGGGTAAAGAAGTTGTGGTCCTTATGTACAATGGAATATCACTCAGCCATGAAATCAATGTCATAAGGCTAGTAGCAGCATGATGAGTGGATTAAGGTACGACGATTCTAAGTGAAATAAGTCACACAGAAAAGGACACTTCTCATAAGGTATCACTGATAGAGGGAATGTAAAAACCGTTACACTTGAACTGAATTACAAAACAGAACAGAGTCACACATGCAGAAAACACACTATGGCTGCTTAACGGGAAAGGTGAGGTGGGGTGATACATAAAACAAGGGTTTCAAATTAGCTCAGATACCGTTCCATAAACCCAATATGTAATAGACAAGACCTACTCCTTGCTCAGAGAACTGGACTCAACACGCCCTATTCACCGCACAAGAATATATCTGACTAGTAATAATCGTAAAGCCTATGTATTGATATCTCTCTGTTAGTGTGTCAAGTGGGTGTAAAGCGGCATAAACACAGCAGTGAAAAGCAGCTAAATCCCATTATGAAAATAAATTACTTTGAAAAACCCATGAAACAAAGACAGTGAACGAGAGAGGAATTCTTACACAATGCGTTCAGGGGCTGTGATGCAACCTGGATTGACCATATCTAGACCCACAGCTGGATGAGACATAAGGGTGGACACTCTTGGGGCTGAGAGGTTTGGTGAGGTTGGGTGAGCAAACGCAGACCCTTTAAAGTAATACTGCATGGTACCCATCGCATGGGTCCCAAATCTCCAGCTTCAAGGGCATCTTCCTACATCAAAAACATGCATGAGAAACCCAGAAGATGGTACACCGTGTGATGGGGAAAGGTTTCTAAAACGCATCTCATTTCTCATCGCCTTGTGCCCGGGTTCGCCATTCCAGCCGCTTTACTAGCAAGCTCCCTACTTGGAGCATCAGCACCTTTAACCTCCTGTTCCGTACAGGTTGCAATTTGTCCTGAGGATAAACGGGAAGACGTGGAACCAACGAGAGACTAGCTCTTGGTGTTGGGACAGGCACAGGTCACTCTATTTTCCCATCAGAAAGAAGAATTAACCACAGGCTCAGCCTGCCCCCCGGAACCAGAACAGGGCCTGAAGCCATTCTGTGATTTTGCGGCCAGCTCCCATAAAAACGAGTTGTAAAATGGAGGTTCAGGGCACTGCAATTCACAAACCTGCAGTTATAAATGATAACTCTCGTCCACAAATATATTGAGGGAAGGCAACGAAGAGGATTTGAAATCAAGGCAGAATTGCAGGAAACAGATTTCAGGAAGTAGATTCGAATCGCATTTAAAGCACATGAAAAGTGGCAAAACGTTGACAATGATGCCCTTGGCCAAAAAGGGCGTATGCGTTTTTTCCTGAATATATTCAGGAAAAAAAGCATACGCCCTTTTTGGCCAACCAAGCAACCTGGAAAGGCAAATCAGCGCTACAAACAAGTCTCGCTTCCCATCGGTCAAAAGGGCCATGCTGAAAAAAGTGTCAAAACCAGAAATGCAGGACAGGCCATGGAGAAATGGGAGCCTTGCTACACTGATGGGCGGGATGTAAATTGCCAAGAGCCACTCTGGAGAAGTGTCCGGTGAGTCCTGAAACATCTGAAAAACACAGCTTAGAGAGCATAGGGCACTTCCACTCATGGGGTATAAATTGGGAAAATGAAAAATCAGCAAGACACAAGCACCCCAAAGTTTAGGGCTGCTCTGTTGACAAGGACCTCCACTTCATTCCACCTTCAATATCCCAGGAAAGAGAAAAATGGATAAAGAAGTTGTGGTCCTTATGTACAATGGAATATCTCTCAGCCATGAAATCAATGTCATAAGGCTAGTAGCAGCATGATGAGTGGATTAAGGTACGACGATTCTAAGTGAAATAAGTCACACAGAAAAGGACACTTCTCATAAGGTATCACTGATAGAGGGAATGTAAAAACCGTTACACTTGAACTGAATTACAAAACAGAACAGAGTCACACATGCAGAAAACACACTATGGCTGCTTAACGGGAAAGGTGAGGTGGGGTGATACATAAAACAAGGGTTTCAAATTAGCTCAGATACCGTTCCATAAACCCAATATGTAATAGACAAGACCTACTCCTTGCTCAGAGAACTGGACTCAACACGCCCTATTCACCGCACAAGAATATATCTGACTAATAATAATCGTAAAGCCTATGTATTGATATCTCTCTGTTAGTGTATCAAGTGGGTGTAAAGCGGCATAAACACAGCAGTGAAAAGCAGCTAAATCCCATTATGAAAATAAATTACTTTGAAAAACCCATGAAACAAAGACAGTGAAAGAGAGAGAAATTCTTACACAATGCGTTCAGGGGCTGTGATGCAACCTGGATTGACCATATCTAGACCCACAGCTGGATGAGACATAAGGGTGGACACTCTTGGGGCTGAGAGGTTTGGTGAGGTTGGGTGAGCAAACGCAGACCCTTTAAAGTAATACTGCATGGTACCCATCGCATGGGTCCCAAAACTCCAGCTTCAAGGGCATCTTCCTACATCAAAAACATGCATGAGAAACCCAGAAGATGGTACACCGTGTGATGGGGAAAGGTTTCTAAAACGCACCTCATTTCTCATCTCCTTGTGCCCGGGTTCGCCATTCCAGCTGCTTTACTAGCAAGCTCCCTACTTGGAGCATCAGCACCTTTAACCTCCTGTTCCGTACAGGTTGCAATTTGTCCTGAGGATAAACGGGAAGACGTGGAACCAACGAGAGACTAGCTCTTGGTGTTGGGACAGGCACAGGTCACTCTATTTTCCCATCAGAAAGAAGAATTAACCACAGGCTCAGCCTGCCCCCCGGAACCAGAACAGGGCCTGAAGCCATTCTGTGATTTTGCGGCCAGCTCCCATAAAAACGAGTTGTAAAATGGAGGTTCAGGGCACTGCAATTCACAAACCTGCAGTTATAAATGATAACTCTCGTCCACAAATATATTGAGGGAAGGCAACGAAGAGGATTTGAAATCAAGGCAGAATTGCAGGAAACAGATTTCAGGAAGTAGATTCGAATCGCATTTAAAGCACATGAAAAGCGGCAAAACGTTGACAATGATGCCCTTGGCCAAAAAGGGCGTATGCGTTTTTTCCTGAATATATTCAGGAAAAAACGCATACGCCCTTTTTGGCCAACCAAGCAACCTGGAAAGGCAAATCAGCGCTACAAACAAGTCTCGCTTCCCATCGGTCAAAAGGGCCATGCTGAAAAAAGTGTCAAAACCAGAAATGCAGGACAGGCCATGGAGAAATGGGAGCCTTGCTACACTGATGGGCGGGATGTAAATTGCCAACAGCCACTCTGGAGAAGTGTCCGGTGAGTCCTGAAACATCTGAAAAACACAGCTTAGAGAGCATAGGGCACTTCCACTCATGGGGGTATGAATTGGGAAAATGAAAAATCAGCAAGACACAAGCACCCCAAAGTTGAGGGCTGCTCTGTTGACAAGGACCTCCACTTCATTCCACCTTAAATATCCCAGGAAAGAGAAAAATGGGTAAAGAAGTTGTGGTCCTTATGTACAATGGAATATCACTCAGCCATGAAATCAATGTCATAAGGCTAGTAGCAGCATGATGAGTGGATTAAGGTACGACGATTCTAAGTGAAATAAGTCACACAGAAAAGGACACTTCTCATAAGGTATCACTGATAGAGGGAATGTAAAAACCGTTACACTTGAACTGAATTACAAAACAGAACAGAGTCACACATGCAGAAAACACACTATGGCTGCTTAACGGGAAAGGTGAGGTGGGGTGATACATAAAACAAGGGTTTCAAATTAGCTCAGATACCGTTCCATAAACCCAATATGTAATAGACAAGACCTACTCCTTGCTCAGAGAACTGGACTCAACACGCCCTATTCACCGCACAAGAATATATCTGACTAGTAATAATCGTAAAGCCTATGTATTGATATCTCTCTGTTAGTGTGTCAAGTGGGTGTAAAGCGGCATAAACACAGCAGTGAAAAGCAGCTAAATCCCATTATGAAAATAAATTACTTTGAAAAACCCATGAAACAAAGACAGTGAACGAGAGAGGAATTCTTACACAATGCGTTCAGGGGCTGTGATGCAACCTGGATTGACCATATCTAGACCCACAGCTGGATGAGACATAAGGGTGGACACTCTTGGGGCTGAGAGGTTTGGTGAGGTTGGGTGAGCAAACGCAGACCCTTTAAAGTAATACTGTGTGGTACCCATCGCATGGGTCCCAAATCTCCAGCTTCAAGGGCATCTTCCTACATCAAAAACATGCATGAGAAACCCAGAAGATGGTACACCGTGTGATGGGGAAAGGTTTCTAAAACGCACCTCATTTCTCATCTCCTTGTGCCCGGGTTCGCCATTCCAGCCGCTTTACTAGCAAGCTCCCTACTTGGAGCATCAGCACCTTTAACCTCCTGTTCCGTACAGGTTGCAATTTGTCCTGAGGATAAACGGGAAGACGTGGAACCAACGAGAGACTAGCTCTTGGTGTTGGGACAGGCACAGGTCACTCTATTTTCCCATCAGAAAGAAGAATTAACCACAGGCTCAGCCTGCCCCCCGGAACCAGAACAGGGCCTGAAGCCATTCTGTGATTTTGCGGCCAGCTCCCATAAAAACGAGTTGTAAAATGGAGGTTCAGGGCACTGCAATTCACAAACCTGCAGTTATAAATGATAACTCTCGTCCACAAATATATTGAGGGAAGGCAACGAAGAGGATTTGAAATCAAGGCAGAAT
The DNA here is from genome assembly GCF_965194805.1 of Balaenoptera borealis. Lineage (NCBI taxonomy): Eukaryota > Metazoa > Chordata > Mammalia > Artiodactyla > Balaenopteridae > Balaenoptera > Balaenoptera borealis. Next base: position 445,055 of record NW_028123836.1, read on the forward strand.
TGCAGGAAACAGATTTCAGGAAGTAGATTCGAATCGCATTTAAAGCACATGAAAAGCGGCAAAACGTTGACAATGATGCCCTTGGCCAAAAAGGGCGTATGCGTTTTTTCCTGAATATATTCAGGAAAAAACGCATACGCCCTTTTTGGCCAACCAAGCAACCTGGAAAGGCAAATCAGCGCTACAAACAAGTCTCGCTTCCCATCGGTCAAAAGGGCCATGCTGAAAAAAGTGTCAAAACCAGAAATGCAGGACAGGCCATGGAGAAATGGGAGCCTTGCTACACTGATGGGCGGGATGTAAATTGCCAACAGCCACTCTGGAGAAGTGTACGGTGAGTCCTGAAACATCTGAAAAACACAGCTTAGAGAGCATAGGGCACTTCCACTCATGGGGGTATGAATTGGGAAAATGAAAAATCAGCAAGACACAAGCACCCCAAAGTTGAGGGCTGCTCTGTTGACAAGGACCTCCACTTCATTCCACCTTAAATATCCCAGGAAAGAGAAAAATGGGTAAAGAAGTTGTGGTCCTTATGTACAATGGAATATCACTCAGCCATGAAATCAATGTCATAAGGCTAGTAGCAGCATGATGAGTGGATTAAGGTATGACGATTCTAAGTGAAATAAGTCACACAGAAAAGGACACTTCTCATAAGGTATCACTGATAGAGGGAATGTAAAAACCGTTACACTTGAACTGAATTACAAAACAGAACAGAGTCACACATGCAGAAAACACACTATGGCTGCTTAACGGGAAAGGTGAGGTGGGGTGATACATAAAACAAGGGTTTCAAATTAGCTCAGATACCGTTCCATAAACCCAATATGTAATAGACAAGACCTACTCCTTGCTCAGAGAACTGGACTCAACACGCCCTATTCACCGCACAAGAATATATCTGACTAGTAATAATCGTAAAGCCTATGTATTGATATCTCTCTGTTAGTGTGTCAAGTGGGTGTAAAGCGGCATAAACACAGCAGTGAAAAGCAGCTAAACCCCATTATGAAAATAAATTACTTTGAAAAACCCATGAAACAAAGACAGTGAACGAGAGAGGAATTCTTACACAATGCGTTCAGGGGCTGTGATGCAACCTGGATTGACCATATCTAGACCCACAGCTGGATGAGACATAAGGGTGGACACTCTTGGGGCTGAGAGGTTTGGTGAGGTTGGGTGAGCAAACGCAGACCCTTTAAAGTAATACTGCATGGTACCCATCGCATGGGTCCCAAATCTCCAGCTTCAAGGGCATCTTCCTACATCAAAAACATGCATGAGAAACCCAGAAGATGGTACACCGTGTGATGGGGAAAGGTTTCTAAAACGCACCTCATTTCTCATCTCCTTGTGCCCGGGTTCGCCATTCCAGCCGCTTTACTAGCAAGCTCCCTACTTGGAGCATCAGCACCTTTAACCTCCTGTTCCGTACAGGTTGCAATTTGTCCTGAGGATAAACGGGAAGACGTGGAACCAACGAGAGACTAGCTCTTGGTGTTGGGACAGGCACAGGTCACTCTATTTTCCCATCAGAAAGAAGAATTAACCACAGGCTCAGCCTGCCCCCCGGAACCAGAACAGGGCCTGAAGCCATTCTGTGATTTTGCGGCCAGCTCCCATAAAAACGAGTTGTAAAATGGAGGTTCAGGGCACTGCAATTCACAAACCTGCAGTTATAAATGATAACTCTCGTCCACAAATATATTGAGGGAAGGCAACGAAGAGGATTTGAAATCAAGGCAGAATTGCAGGAAACAGATTTCAGGAAGTAGATTCGAATCGCATTTAAAGCACATGAAAAGCGGCAAAACGTTGACAATGATGCCCTTGGCCAAAAAGGGCGTATGCGTTTTTTCCTGAATATATTCAGGAAAAAACGCATACGCCCTTTTTGGCCAACCAAGCAACCTGGAAAGGCAAATCAGCGCTACAAACAAGTCTCGCTTCCCATCGGTCAAAAGGGCCATGCTGAAAAAAGTGTCAAAACCAGAAATGCAGGACAGGCCATGGAGAAATGGGAGCCTTGCTACACTGATGGGCGGGATGTAAATTGCCAACAGCCACTCTGGAGAAGTGTACGGTGAGTCCTGAAACATCTGAAAAACACAGCTTAGAGAGCATAGGGCACTTCCACTCATGGGGGTATGAATTGGGAAAATGAAAAATCAGCAAGACACAAGCACCCCAAAGTTGAGGGCTGCTCTGTTGACAAGGACCTCCACTTCATTCCACCTTAAATATCCCAGGAAAGAGAAAAATGGGTAAAGAAGTTGTGGTCCTTATGTACAATGGAATATCACTCAGCCATGAAATCAATGTCATAAGGCTAGTAGCAGCATGATGAGTGGATTAAAGTACAACGATTCTAAGTGAAATAAGTCACACAGAAAAGGACACTTCTCATAAGGTATCACTGATAGAGGGAATGTAAAAACCGTTACACTTGAACTGAATTACAAAACAGAACAGAGTCACACATGCAGAAAACACACTATGGCTGCTTAACGGGAAAGGTGAGGTGGGGTGATACATAAAACAAGGGTTTCAAATTAGCTCAGATACCGTTCCATAAACCCAATATGTAATAGACAAGACCTACTCCTTGCTCAGAGAACTGGACTCAACACGCCCTATTCACCGCACAAGAATATATCTGACTAGTAATAATCGTAAAGCCTATGTATTGATATCTCTCTGTTAGTGTGTCAAGTGGGTGTAAAGCGGCATAAACACAGCAGTGAAAAGCAGCTAAATCCCATTATGAAAATAAATTACTTTGAAAAACCCATGAAACAAAGACAGTGAACGAGAGAGGAATTCTTACACAATGCGTTCAGGGGCTGTGATGCAACCTGGATTGACCATATCTAGACCCACAGCTGGATGAGACATAAGGGTGGACACTCTTGGGGCTGAGAGGTTTGGTGAGGTTGGGTGAGCAAACGCAGACCCTTTAAAATAATACTGTGTGGTACCCATCGCATGGGTCCCAAATCTCCAGCTTCAAGGGCATCTTCCTACATCAAAAACATGCATGAGAAACCCAGAAGATGGTACACCGTGTGATGGGGAAAGGTTTCTAAAACGCACCTCATTTCTCATCGCCTTGTGCCCGGGTTCGCCATTCCAGCCGCTTTACTAGCAAGCTCCCTACTTGGAGCATCAGCACCTTTAACCTCCTGTTCCGTACAGGTTGCAATTTGTCCTGAGGATAAACGGGAAGACGTGGAACCAACGAGAGACTAGCTCTTGGTGTTGGGACAGGCACAGGTCACTCTATTTTCCCATCAGAAAGAAGAATTAACCACAGGCTCAGCCTGCCCCCCGGAACCAGAACAGGGCCTGAAGCCATTCTGTGATTTTGCGGCCAGCTCCCATAAAAACGAGTTGTAAAATGGAGGTTCAGGGCACTGCAATTCACAAACCTGCAGTTATAAATGATAACTCTCGTCCACAAATATATTGAGGGAAGGCAACGAAGAGGATTTGAAATCAAGGCAGAATTGCAGGAAACAGATTTCAGGAAGTAGATTCGAATCGCATTTAAAGCACATGAAAAGTGGCAAAACGTTGACAATGATGCCCTTGGCCAAAAAGGGCGTATGCGTTTTTTCCTGAATATATTCAGGAAAAAACGCATACGCCCTTTTTGGCCAACCAAGCAACCTGGAAAGGCAAATCAGCGCTACAAACAAGTCTCGCTTCACATCGGTCAAAAGGGCCATGCTGAAAAAAGTGTCAAAACCAGAAATGCAGGACAGGCCATGGAGAAATGGGAGCCTTGCTACACTGATGGGCGGGATGTAAATTGCCAACAGCCACTCTGGAGAAGTGTACGGTGAGTCCTGAAACATCTGAAAAACACAGCTTAGAGAGCATAGGGCACTTCCACTCATGGGGGTATGAATTGGGAAAATGAAAAATCAGCAAGACACAAGCACCCCAAAGTTGAGGGCTGCTCTGTTGACAAGGACCTCCACTTCATTCCACCTTAAATATCCCAGGAAAGATAAAAATGGGTAAAGAAGTTGTGGTCCTTATGTACAATGGAATATCACTCAGCCATGAAATCAATGTCATAAGGCTAGTAGCAGCATGATGAGTGGATTTAGGTACGACGATTCTAAGTGAAATAAGTCACACAGAAAAGGACACTTCTCATAAGGTATCACTGATAGAGGGAATGTAAAAACCGTTACACTTGAACTGAATTACAAAACAGAACAGAGTCACACATGCAGAAAACACACTATGGCTGCTTAACGGGAAAGGTGAGGTGGGGTGATACATAAAACAAGGGTATCAAATTAGCTCAGATACCGTTCCATAAACCCAATATGTAATAGACAAGACCTACTCCTTGCTCAGAGAACTGGACTCAACACGCCCTATTCACCGCACAAAAATATATCTGACTAGTAATAATCGTAAAGCCTATGTATTGATATCTCTCTGTTAGTGTATCAAGTGGGTGTAAAGCGGCATAAACACAGCAGTGAAAAGCAGCTAAATCCCATTATGAAAATAAATTACTTTGAAAAACCCATGAAACAAAGACAGTGAACGAGAGAGGAATTCTTACACAATGCGTTCAGGGGCTGTGATGCAACCTGGATTGACCATATCTAGACCCACAGCTGGATGAGACATAAGGGTGGACACTCTTGGGGCTGAGAGGTTTGGTGAGGTTTGGGTGAGCAAACGCAGACCCTTTAAAGTAATACTGCGTGGTACCCATCGCATGGGTCCCAAATCTCCAGCTTCAAGGGAATCTTCCTACATCAAAAACATGCATGAGAAACCCAGAAGATGGTACACCGTGTGATGGGGAAAGGTTTCTAAAACGCACCTCATTTCTCATCGCCTTGTGCCCGGGTTCGCCATTCCAGCCGCTTTACTAGCAAGCTCCCTACTTGGAGCATCAGCACCTTTAACCTCCTGTTCCGTACAGGTTGCAATTTGTCCTGAGGATAAACGGGAAGACGTGGAACCAACGAGAGACTAGCTCTTGGTGTTGGGACAGGCACAGGTCACTCTATTTTCCCATAAGAAAGAAGAATTAACCACAGGCTCAGCCTACCCCCCGGAACCAGAACAGGGCCTGAAGCCATTCTGCGATTTTGCGGCCAGCTCCCATAAAAACGAGTTGTAAAATGGAGGTTCAGGGCACTGCAATTCACAAACCTGCAGTTATAAATGATAACTCTCGTCCACAAATATATTGAGGGAAGGCAAAGAAGAGGATTTGAAATCAAGGCAGAATTGCACGAAACAGATTTCAGGAGGTAGATACGAATCGCCTTTAAAGCACATGAAAAGCGGCAAAACGTTGACAATGATGCCCTTGGCCAAAAAGGGCGTATGCGTTTTTTCCTGAATATATTCAGGAAAAAACGCATACGCCCTTTTTGGCCAACCAAGCAACCTGGAAAGGCAAATCAGCGCTACAGAGAAGTCTCGCTTCCCATCGGTCAAAAGGGCCATGCTGAAAAAAGTGTCAAAACCAGAAATGCAGGACAGGCCATGGAGAAATGGGAGCCTTGTTACACTGATGGGCGGGATGTAAATTGCCAACAGCCACTCTGGAGAAGTGTACGGTGTGTCCTGAAACATCTGAAAAACACAGCTTAGAGAGCATAGGGCACTTCCACTCATGGGGGTATAAATTGGGAAAATGAAAAATCAGCAAGACACAAGCACCCCAAAGTTGAGGGCTGCTCTGTTGACAAGGACCTCCACTTCATTCCACCTTCAATATCCCAGGAAAGAGAAAAATGGATAAAGAAGTTGTGGTCCTTATGTACAATGGAATATCACTCAGCCATGAAATCAATGTCATAAGGTTAGTAGCAGCATGATGAGTGGATTTAGGTACGACGATTCTAAGTGAAATAAGTCACACAGAAAAGGACACTTCTCATAAGGTATCACTTATAGAGGGAATGTAAAAACCGTTACACTTGAACTGAATTACAAAACAGAACAGAGTCACACATGCAGAAAACACACTATGGCTGCTTAACGGGAAAGGTGAGGTGGGGTGATACATAAAACAAGGGTATCAAATTAGCTCAGATACCGTTCCATAAACCCAATATGTAGTAGACAAGACCTACTCCTTGCTCAGAGAACTGGACTCAACACGCCCTATTCACCGCACAAGAATATATCTGACTAATAATAATCGTAAAACCTATGTATTGATATCTCTCTGTTAGTGTGTCAAGTGGGTGTAAAGCGGCATAAACACAGCAGTGAAAAGCAGCTAAACCCCATTATAAAAATAAATTACTTTGAAACACCCATGAAACAAAGACAGTGAAAGAGAGAGAAATTCTTACACAATGCGTTCAGGGGCTGTGATGCAACCTGGATTGACCATATCTAGACGCACAGCTGGATGAGACATAAGGGTGGACACTCTTGGGCCTGAGAGGTTTGGTGAGGTTGGGTGAGCAAACGCAGACCCTTTAAAGTAATACTGCATGATACCCATCGCATGGGTCCCAAATCTCCAGGTTCAAGGGCATCTTCCTACATCAAAAACATGCATGAGAAACCCAGAAGATGGTACACCGTGTGATGGGGAAAGGTTTCTAAAACGCACCTCATTTCTCATCGCCTTGTGCCCGGGTTCGCCATTCCAGCCGCTTTACTAGCAAGCTCCCTACTTGGAGCATCAGCACCTTTAACCTCCTGTTCCGTACAGGTTGCAATTTGTCCTGAGGATAAACGGGAAGACGTGGAACCAACGAGAGACTAGCTCTTGGTGTTGGGACAGGCACAGGTCACTCTATTTTCCCATCAGAAAGAAGAATTAACCACAGGCTCAGCCTGCCCCCCGGAACCAGAACAGGGCCTGAAGCCATTCTGCGATTTTGCCGCCAGCTCCCATAAAAACGAGTTGTAAAATGGAGGTTCAGGGCACTGCAATTCACAAACCTGCAGAGTTATAAATGATAACTCTCGTCCACAAATATATTGAGGGAAGGCAAAGAAGAGGATTTGAAATCAAGGCAGAATTGCAGGAAAGAGATTTCAGGAGGTAGACTCGAATCGCCTTTAAAGCACATGAAAAGCGGCAAAACGTTGACAATGATGCCCTTGGCCAAAAAGGGCGTATGCGTTTTTTCCTGAATATATTCAGGAAAAAACGCATACGCCCTTTTTGGCCAACCAAGCAACCTGGAAAGGCAAATCAGCGCTACAAACAAGTCTCGCTTCCCATCGGTCAAAAGGGCCATGCTGAAAAAAGTGTCAAAACCAGAAATGCAGGACAGGCCATGGAGAAATGGGAGCCTTGCTACACTGATGGGCGGGATGTAAATTTCCAACAGCCACTCTGGAGAAGTGTACGGTGAGTCCTGAAACATCTGAAAAACACAGCTTAGAGAGCATAGGGCACTTCCACTCATGGGGGTATGAATTGGGAAAATGAAAAATCAGCAAGACACAAGCACCCCAAAGTTGAGGGCTGCTCTGTTGACAAGGACCTCCACTTCATTCCACCTTAAATATCCCAGGAAAGAGAAAAATGGGTAAAGAAGTTGTGGTCCTTATGTACAATGGAATATCACTCAGCCATGAAATCAATGTCATAAGGCTAGTAGCAGCATGATGAGTGGATTTAGGTACGACGATTCTAAGTGAAATAAGTCACACAGAAAAGGACACTTCTCATAAGGTATCACTGATAGAGGGAATGTAAAAACCGTTACACTTGAACTGAATTACAAAACAGAACAGAGTCACACATGCAGAAAACACACTATGGCTGCTTAACGGGAAAGGTGAGGTGGGGTGATACATAAAACAAGGGTATCAAATTAGCTCAGATACCGTTCCATAAACCCAATATGTAATAGACAAGACCTACTCCTTGCTCAGAGAACTGGACTCAACACGCCCTATTCACCGCACAAGATTATATCTGACTAGTAATAATCGTAAAGCCTATGTATTGATATCTCTCTGTTAGTGTGTCAAGTGGGTGTAAAGTGGCATAAACACAGCAGTGAAAAGCAGCTAAATCCCATTATGAAAATAAATTACTTTGAAAAACCCATGAAACAAAGACAGTGAACGAGAGAGGAATTCTTACACAATGCGTTCAGGGGCTGTGATGCAACCTGGATTGACCATATCTAGACCCACAGCTGGATGAGACATAAGGGTGGACACTCTTGGGGCTGAGAGGTTTGGTGAGGTTGGGTGAGCAAACGCAGACCCTTTAAAGTAATACTGCATGGTACCCATCGCATGGGTCCCAAATCTCCAGCTTCAAGGGCATCTTCCTACATCAAAACATGCATGAGAAACCCAGAAGATGGTACACAGTGTGATGGGGAAAGGTTTCTAAAACGCACCTCATTTCTCATCGCCTTGGGCCCGGGTTCGCCATTCCAGCCGCTTTACTAGCAAGCTCCCTACTTGGAGCATCAGCACCTTTAACCTCCTGTTCCGTACAGGTTGCAATTTGTCCTGAGGATAAACGGGAAGACGTGGAACCAACGAGAGACTAGCTCTTGGTGTTGGGACAGGCACAGGTCACTCTATTTTCCCATCAGAAAGAAGAATTAACCACAGGCTCAGCCTGCCCCCCGGAACCAGAACAGGGCCTGAAGCCATTCTGCGATTTTGCGGCCAGCTCCCATAAAAACGAGTTGTAAAATGGAGGTTCAGGGCACTGCAATTCACAAACCTGCAGAGTTATAAATGATAACTCTCGTCCACAAATATATTGAGGGAAGGCAAAGAAGAGGATTTGAAATCAAGGCAGAATTGCAGGAAAGAGATTTCAGGAGGTAGATTCGAATCGCATTTAAAGCACATGAAAAGCGGCAAAACGTTGACAATGATGCCCTTGGCCAAACAGGGCGTATGCGTTTTTTCCTGAATATATTCAGGAAAAAACGCATACGCCCTTTTTGGCCAACCAAGCAACCTGGAAAGGCAAATGAGCGCTACAAACAAGTCTCGCTTCCCATCGGTCAAAAGGGCCATGCTGAAAAAAGTGTCAAAACCAGAAGTGCAGGACAGGCCATGGAGAAATGGGAGCCTTGCTACACTGATGGGCGGGATGTAAATTGCCAACAGCCACTCTGGAGAAGTGTACGGTGAGTCCTGAAACATCTGAAAAACACAGCTTAGAGAGCATAGGGCACTTCCACTCATGGGGGTATGAATTGGGAAAATGAAAAATCAGCAAGACACAAGCACCCCAAAGTTGAGGGCTGCTCTGTTGACAAGGACCTCCACTTCATTCCACCTTAAATATCCCAGGAAAGATAAAAATGGGTAAAGAAGTTGTGGTCCTTATGTACAATGGAATATCACTCAGCCATGAAATCAATGTCATAAGGCTAGTAGCAGCATGATGAGTGGATTTAGGTACGACGATTCTAAGTGAAATAAGTCACACAGAAAAGGACACTTCTCATAAGGTATCACTGATAGAGGGAATGTAAAAACCGTTACACTTGAACTGAATTACAAAACAGAACAGAGTCACACATGCAGAAAACACACTATGGCTGCTTAACGGGAAAGGTGAGGTGGGGTGATACATAAAACAAGGGTATCAAATTAGCTCAGATACCGTTCCATAAACCCAATATGTAATAGACAAGACCTACTCCTTGCTCAGAGAACTGGACTCAACACGCCCTATTCACCGCACAAAAATATATCTGACTAGTAATAATCGTAAAGCCTATGTATTGATATCTCTCTGTTAGTGTGTCAAGTGGGTGTAAAGCGGCATAAACACAGCAGTGAAAAGCAGCTAAATCCCATTATGAAAATAAATTACTTTGAAAAACCCATGAAACAAAGACAGTGAACGAGAGAGGAATTCTTACACAATGCGTTCAGGGGCTGTGATGCAACCTGGATTGACCATATCTAGACCCACAGCTGGATGAGACATAAGGGTGGACACTCTTGGGGCTGAGAGGTTTGCTGAGGTTGGGTGAGCAAACGCAGACCCTTTAAAGTAATACTGCATGGTACCCATCGCATGGGTCCCAAATCTCCAGCTTCAAGGGCATCTTCCTACATCAAAAACATGCATGAGAAACCCAGAAGATGGTACACCGTGTGATGGGGAAAGGTTTCTAAAACGCACCTCATTTCTCATCTCCTTGTGCCCGGGTTCGCCATTCCAGCTGCTTTACTAGCAAGCTCCCTACTTGGAGCATCAGCACCTTTAACCTCCTGTTCCGTACAGGTTGCAATTTGTCCTGAGGATAAACGGGAAGACGTGGAACCAACGAGAGACTAGCTCTTGGTGTTGGGACAGGCACAGGTCACTCTATTTTCCCATCAGAAAGAAGAATTAACCACAGGCTCAGCCTGCCCCCCGGAACCAGAACAGGGCCTGAAGCCATTCTGTGATTTTGCGGCCAGCTCCCATAAAAACGAGTTGTAAAATGGAGGTTCAGGGCACTGCAATTCACAAACCTGCAGTTATAAATGATAACTCTTGTCCACAAATATATTGAGGGAAGGCAACGAAGAGGATTTGAAATCAAGGCAGAATTGCAGGAAACAGATTTCAGGAAGTAGATTCGAATCGCATTTAAAGCACATGAAAAGCGGCAAAACGTTGACAATGATGCCCTTGGCCAAAAAGGGCGTATGCGTTTTTTCCTGAATATATTCAGGAAAAAACGCATACGCCCTTTTTGGCCAACCAAGCAACCTGGAAAGGCAAATCAGCGCTACAAACAAGTCTCGCTTCCCATCGGTCAAAAGGGCCATGCTGAAAAAAGTGTCAAAACCAGAAATGCAGGACAGGCCATGGAGAAATGGGAGCCTTGCTACACTGATGGGCGGGATGTAAATTGCCAACAGCCACTCTGGAGAAGTGTACGGTGAGTCCTGAAACATCTGAAAAACACAGCTTAGAGAGCATAGGGCACTTCCACTCATGGGGGTATGAATTGGGAAAATGAAAAATCAGCAAGACACAAGCACCCCAAAGTTGAGGGCTGCTCTGTTGACAAGGACCTCCACTTCATTCCACCTTAAATATCCCAGGAAAGAGAAAAATGGGTAAAGAAGTTGTGGTCCTTATGTACAATGGAATATCACTCAGCCATGAAATCAATGTCATAAGGCTAGTAGCAGCATGATGAGTGGATTAAGGTACGACGATTCTAAGTGAAATAAGTCACACAGAAAAGGACACTTCTCATAAGGTATCACTGATAGAGGGAATGTAAAAACCGTTACACTTGAACTGAATTACAAAACAGAACAGAGTCACACATGCAGAAAACACACTATGGCTGCTTAACGGGAAAGGTGAGGTGGGGTGATACATAAAACAAGGGTTTCAAATTAGCTCAGATACCGTTCCATAAACCCAATATGTAATAGACAAGACCTACTCCTTGCTCAGAGAACTGGACTCAACACGCCCTATTCACCGCACAAGAATATATCTGAGTAGTAATAATCGTAAAGCCTATGTATTGATATCTCTCTGTTAGTGTGTCAAGTGGGTGTAAAGCGGCATAAACACAGCAGTGAAAAGCAGCTAAATCCCATTATGAAAATAAATTACTTTGAAAAACCCATGAAACAAAGACAGTGAACGAGAGAGGAATTCTTACACAATGCGTTCAGGGGCTGTGATGCAACCTGGATTGACCATATCTAGACCCACAGCTGGATGAGACATAAGGGTGGACACTCTTGGGGCTGAGAGGTTTGGTGAGGTTGGGTGAGCAAACGCAGACCCTTTAAAGTAATACTGTGTGGTACCCATCGCATGGGTCCCAAATCTCCAGCTTCAAGGGCATCTTCCTACATCAAAAACATGCATGAGAAACCCAGAAGATGGTACACCGTGTGATGGGGAAAGGTTTCTAAAACGCACCTCATTTCTCATCGCCTTGGGCCCGGGTTCGCCATTCCAGCCGCTTTACTAGCAAGCTCCCTACTTGGAGCATCAGCACCTTTAACCTCCTGTTCCGTACAGGTTGCAATTTGTCCTGAGGATAAACGGGAAGACGTGGAACCAACGAGAGACTAGCTCTTGGTGTTGGGACAGGCACAGGTCACTCTATTTTCCCATCAGAAAGAAGAATTAACCACAGGCTCAGCCTGCCCCCCGGAACCAGAACAGGGCCTGAAGCCATTCTGTGATTTTGCGGCCAGCTCCCATAAAAACGAGTTGTAAAATGGAGGTTCAGGGCACTGCAATTCACAAACCTGCAGTTATAAATGATAACTCTCGTCCACAAATATATTGAGGGAAGGCAACGAAGAGGATTTGAAATCAAGGCAGAATTGCAGGAAACAGATTTCAGGAAGTAGATTCGAATCGCATTTAAAGCACATGAAAAGTGGCAAAACGTTGACAATGATGCCCTTGGCCAAAAAGGGCGTATGCGTTTTTTCCTGAATATATTCAGGAAAAAAAGCATACGCCCTTTTTGGCCAACCAAGCAACCTGGAAAGGCAAATCAGCGCTACAAACAAGTCTCGCTTCCCATCGGTCAAAAGGGCCATGCTGAAAAAAGTGTCAAAACCAGAAATGCAGGACAGGCCATGGAGAAATGGGAGCCTTGCTACACTGATGGGCGGGATGTAAATTGCCAAGAGCCACTCTGGAGAAGTGTCCGGTGAGTCCTGAAACATCTGAAAAACACAGCTTAGAGAGCATAGGGCACTTCCACTCATGGGGGTATAAATTGGGAAAATGAAAAATCAGCAAGACACAAGCACCCCAAAGTTTAGGGCTGCTCTGTTGACAAGGACCTCCACTTCATTCCACCTTCAATATCCCAGGAAAGAGAAAAATGGATAAAGAAGTTGTGGTCCTTATGTACAATGGAATATCTCTCAGCCATGAAATCAATGTCATAAGGCTAGTAGCAGCATGATGAGTGGATTAAGGTACGACGATTCTAAGTGAAATAAGTCACACAGAAAAGGACACTTCTCATAAGGTATCACTGATAGAGGGAATGTAAAAACCGTTACACTTGAACTGAATTACAAAACAGAACAGAGTCACACATGCAGAAAACACACTATGGCTGCTTAACGGGAAAGGTGAGGTGGGGTGATACATAAAACAAGGGTTTCAAATTAGCTCAGATACCGTTCCATAAACCCAATATGTAATAGACAAGACCTACTCCTTGCTCAGAGAACTGGACTCAACACGCCCTATTCACCGCACAAGAATATATCTGACTAATAATAATCGTAAAGCCTATGTATTGATATCTCTCTGTTAGTGTATCAAGTGGGTGTAAAGCGGCATAAACACAGCAGTGAAAAGCAGCTAAATCCCATTATGAAAATAAATTACTTTGAAAAACCCATGAAACAAAGACAGTGAACGAGAGAGGAATTCTTACACAATGCGTTCAGGGGCTGTGATGCAACCTGGATTGACCATATCTAGACCCACAGCTGGATGAGACATAAGGGTGGACACTCTTGGGGCTGAGAGGTTTGGTGAGGTTGGGTGAGCAAACGCAGACCCTTTAAAGTAATACTGCATGGTACCCATCGCATGGGTCCCAAAACTCCAGCTTCAAGGGCATCTTCCTACATCAAAAACATGCATGAGAAACCCAGAAGATGGTACACCGTGTGATGGGGAAAGGTTTCTAAAACGCACCTCATTTCTCATCTCCTTGTGCCCGGGTTCGCCATTCCAGCTGCTTTACTAGCAAGCTCCCTACTTGGAGCATCAGCACCTTTAACCTCCTGTTCCGTACAGGTTGCAATTTGTCCTGAGGATAAATGGGAAGACGTGGAACCAACGAGAGACTAGCTCTTGGTGTTGGGACAGGCACAGGTCACTCTATTTTCCCATCAGAAAGAAGAATTAACCACAGGCTCAGCCTGCCCCCCGGAACCAGAACAGGGCCTGAAGCCATTCTGTGATTTTGCGGCCAGCTCCCATAAAAACGAGTTGTAAAATGGAGGTTCAGGGCACTGCAATTCACAAACCTGCAGTTATAAATGATAACTCTCGTCCACAAATATATTGAGGGAAGGCAACGAAGAGGATTTGAAATCAAGGCAGAATTGCAGGAAACAGATTTCAGGAAGTAGATTCGAATCGCATTTAAAGCACATGAAAAGCGGCAAAACGTTGACAATGATGCCCTTGGCCAAAAAGGGCGTATGCGTTTTTTCCTGAATATATTCAGGAAAAAACGCATACGCCCTTTTTGGCCAACCAAGCAACCTGGAAAGGCAAATCAGCGCTACAAACAAGTCTCGCTTCCCATCGGTCAAAAGGGCCATGCTGAAAAAAGTGTCAAAACCAGAAATGCAGGACAGGCCATGGAGAAATGGGAGCCTTGCTACACTGATGGGCGGGATGTAAATTGCCAACAGCCACTCTGGAGAAGTGTACGGTGAGTCCTGAAACATCTGAAAAACACAGCTTAGAGAGCATAGGGCACTTCCACTCATGGGGGTATGAATTGGGAAAATGAAAAATCAGCAAGACACAAGCACCCCAAAGTTGAGGGCTGCTCTGTTGACAAGGACCTCCACTTCATTCCACCTTAAATATCCCAGGAAAGAGAAAAATGGGTAAAGAAGTTGTGGTCCTTATGTACAATGGAATATCACTCAGCCATGAAATCAATGTCATAAGGCTAGTAGCAGCATGATGAGTGGATTAAGGTACGACGATTCTAAGTGAAATAAGTCACACAGAAAAGGACACTTCTCATAAGGTATCACTGATAGAGGGAATGTAAAAACCGTTACACTTGAACTGAATTACAAAACAGAACAGAGTCACACATGCAGAAAACACACTATGGCTGCTTAACGGGAAAGGTGAGGTGGGGTGATACATAAAACAAGGGTTTCAAATTAGCTCAGATACCGTTCCATAAACCCAATATGTAATAGACAAGACCTACTCCTTGCTCAGAGAACTGGACTCAACACGCCCTATTCACCGCACAAGAATATATCTGACTAGTAATAATCGTAAAGCCTATGTATTGATATCTCTCTGTTAGTGTGTCAAGTGGGTGTAAAGCGGCATAAACACAGCAGTGAAAAGCAGCTAAATCCCATTATGAAAATAAATTACTTTGAAAAACCCATGAAACAAAGACAGTGAACGAGAGAGGAATTCTTACACAATGCGTTCAGGGGCTGTGATGCAACCTGGATTGACCATATCTAGACCCACAGCTGGATGAGACATAAGGGTGGACACTCTTGGGGCTGAGAGGTTTGGTGAGGTTGGGTGAGCAAACGCAGACCCTTTAAAGTAATACTGCGTGGTACCCATCGCATGGGTCCCAAATCTCCAGCTTCAAGGGCATCTTCCTACATCAAAAACATGCATGAGAAACCCAGAAGATGGTACACCGTGTGATGGGGAAAGGTTTCTAAAACGCACCTCATTTCTCATCTCCTTGTGCCCGGGTTCGCCATTCCAGCCGCTTTACTAGCAAGCTCCCTACTTGGAGCATCAGCACCTTTAACCTCCTGTTCCGTACAGGTTGCAATTTGTCCTGAGGATAAACGGGAAGACGTGGAACCAACGAGAGACTAGCTCTTGGTGTTGGGACAGGCACAGGTCACTCTATTTTCCCATCAGAAAGAAGAATTAACCACAGGCTCAGCCTGCCCCCCGGAACCAGAACAGGGCCTGAAGCCATTCTGTGATTTTGCGGCCAGCTCCCATAAAAACGAGTTGTAAAATGGAGGTTCAGGGCACTGCAATTCACAAACCTGCAGTTATAAATGATAACTCTCGTCCACAAATATATTGAGGGAAGGCAACGAAGAGGATTTGAAATCAAGGCAGAATTGCAGGAAACAGATTTCAGGAAGTAGATTCGAATCGCATTTAAAGCACATGAAAAGCGGCAAAACGTTGACAATGATGCCCTTGGCCAAAAAGGGCGTATGCGTTTTTTCCTGAATATATTCAGGAAAAAACGCATACGCCCTTTTTGGCCAACCAAGCAACCTGGAAAGGCAAATCAGCGCTACAAACAAGTCTCGCTTCCCATCGGTCAAAAGGGCCATGCTGAAAAAAGTGTCAAAACCAGAAATGCAGGACAGGCCATGGAGAAATGGGAGCCTTGCTACACTGATGGGCGGGATGTAAATTGCCAACAGCCACTCTGGAGAAGTGTACGGTGAGTCCTGAAACATCTGAAAAACACAGCTTAGAGAGCATAGGGCACTTCCACTCATGGGGGTATGAATTGGGAAAATGAAAAATCAGCAAGACACAAGCACCCCAAAGTTGAGGGCTGCTCTGTTGACAAGGACCTCCACTTCATTCCACCTTAAATATCCCAGGAAAGAGAAAAATGGGTAAAGAAGTTGTGGTCCTTATGTACAATGGAATATCACTCAGCCATGAAATCAATGTCATAAGGCTAGTAGCAGCATGATGAGTGGATTAAGGTACGACGATTCTAAGTGAAATAAGTCACACAGAAAAGGACACTTCTCATAAGGTATCACTGATAGAGGGAATGTAAAAACCGTTACACTTGAACTGAATTACAAAACAGAACAGAGTCACACATGCAGAAAACACACTATGGCTGCTTAACGGGAAAGGTGAGGTGGGGTGATACATAAAACAAGGGTTTCAAATTAGCTCAGATACCGTTCCATAAACCCAATATGTAATAGACAAGACCTACTCCTTGCTCAGAGAACTGGACTCAACACGCCCTATTCACCGCACAAGAATATATCTGACTAGTAATAATTGTAAAGCCTATGTATTGATATCTCTCTGTTAGTGTGTCAAGTGGGTGTAAAGCGGCATAAACACAGCAGTGAAAAGCAGCTAAATCCCATTATGAAAATAAATTACTTTGAAAAACCCATGAAACAAAGACAGTGAACGAGAGAGGAATTCTTACACAATGCGTTCAGGGGCTGTGATGCAACCTGGATTGACCATATCTAGACCCACAGCTGGATGAGACATAAGGGTGGACACTCTTGGGGCTGAGAGGTTTGGTGAGGTTGGGTGAGCAAACGCAGACCCTTTAAAGTAATACTGCATGGTACCCATCGCATGGGTCCCAAATCTCCAGCTTCAAGGGCATCTTCCTACATCAAAAACATGCATGAGAAACCCAGAAGATGGTACACCGTGTGATGGGGAAAGGTTTCTAAAACGCATCTCATTTCTCATCGCCTTGTGCCCGGGTTCGCCATTCCAGCCGCTTTACTAGCAAGCTCCCTACTTGGAGCATCAGCACCTTTAACCTCCTGTTCCGTACAGGTTGCAATTTGTCCTGAGGATAAACGGGAAGACGTGGAACCAACGAGAGACTAGCTCTTGGTGTTGGGACAGGCACAGGTCACTCTATTTTCCCATCAGAAAGAAGAATTAACCACAGGCTCAGCCTGCCCCCCGGAACCAGAACAGGGCCTGAAGCCATTCTGTGATTTTGCGGCCAGCTCCCATAAAAACGAGTTGTAAAATGGAGGTTCAGGGCACTGCAATTCACAAACCTGCAGTTATAAATGATAACTCTCGTCCACAAATATATTGAGGGAAGGCAACGAAGAGGATTTGAAATCAAGGCAGAATTGCAGGAAACAGATTTCAGGAAGTAGATTCGAATCGCATTTAAAGCACATGAAAAGTGGCAAAACGTTGACAATGATGCCCTTGGCCAAAAAGGGCGTATGCGTTTTTTCCTGAATATATTCAGGAAAAAAAGCATACGCCCTTTTTGGCCAACCAAGCAACCTGGAAAGGCAAATCAGCGCTACAAACAAGTCTCGCTTCCCATCGGTCAAAAGGGCCATGCTGAAAAAAGTGTCAAAACCAGAAATGCAGGACAGGCCATGGAGAAATGGGAGCCTTGCTACACTGATGGGCGGGATGTAAATTGCCAAGAGCCACTCTGGAGAAGTGTCCGGTGAGTCCTGAAACATCTGAAAAACACAGCTTAGAGAGCATAGGGCACTTCCACTCATGGGGGTATAAATTGGGAAAATGAAAAATCAGCAAGACACAAGCACCCCAAAGTTTAGGGCTGCTCTGTTGACAAGGACCTCCACTTCATTCCACCTTCAATATCCCAGGAAAGAGAAAAATGGATAAAGAAGTTGTGGTCCTTATGTACAATGGAATATCTCTCAGCCATGAAATCAATGTCATAAGGCTAGTAGCAGCATGATGAGTGGATTAAGGTACGACGATTCTAAGTGAAATAAGTCACACAGAAAAGGACACTTCTCATAAGGTATCACTGATAGAGGGAATGTAAAAACCGTTACACTTGAACTGAATTACAAAACAGAACAGAGTCACACATGCAGAAAACACACTATGGCTGCTTAACGGGAAAGGTGAGGTGGGGTGATACATAAAACAAGGGTTTCAAATTAGCTCAGATACCGTTCCATAAACCCAATATGTAATAGACAAGACCTACTCCTTGCTCAGAGAACTGGACTCAACACGCCCTATTCACCGCACAAGAATATATCTGACTAATAATAATCGTAAAGCCTATGTATTGATATCTCTCTGTTAGTGTATCAAGTGGGTGTAAAGCGGCATAAACACAGCAGTGAAAAGCAGCTAAATCCCATTATGAAAATAAATTACTTTGAAAAACCCATGAAACAAAGACAGTGAACGAGAGAGGAATTCTTACACAATGCGTTCAGGGGCTGTGATGCAACCTGGATTGACCATATCTAGACCCACAGCTGGATGAGACATAAGGGTGGACACTCTTGGGGCTGAGAGGTTTGGTGAGGTTGGGTGAGCAAACGCAGACCCTTTAAAGTAATACTGCATGGTACCCATCGCATGGGTCCCAAAACTCCAGCTTCAAGGGCATCTTCCTACATCAAAAACATGCATGAGAAACCCAGAAGATGGTACACCGTGTGATGGGGAAAGGTTTCTAAAACGCACCTCATTTCTCATCTCCTTGTGCCCGGGTTCGCCATTCCAGCTGCTTTACTAGCAAGCTCCCTACTTGGAGCATCAGCACCTTTAACCTCCTGTTCCGTACAGGTTGCAATTTGTCCTGAGGATAAACGGGAAGACGTGGAACCAACGAGAGACTAGCTCTTGGTGTTGGGACAGGCACAGGTCACTCTATTTTCCCATCAGAAAGAAGAATTAACCACAGGCTCAGCCTGCCCCCCGGAACCAGAACAGGGCCTGAAGCCATTCTGTGATTTTGCGGCCAGCTCCCATAAAAACGAGTTGTAAAATGGAGGTTCAGGGCACTGCAATTCACAAACCTGCAGTTATAAATGATAACTCTCGTCCACAAATATATTGAGGGAAGGCAACGAAGAGGATTTGAAATCAAGGCAGAATTGCAGGAAACAGATTTCAGGAAGTAGATTCGAATCGCATTTAAAGCACATGAAAAGCGGCAAAACGTTGACAATGATGCCCTTGGCCAAAAAGGGCGTATGCGTTTTTTCCTGAATATATTCAGGAAAAAACGCATACGCCCTTTTTGGCCAACCAAGCAACCTGGAAAGGCAAATCAGCGCTACAAACAAGTCTCGCTTCCCATCGGTCAAAAGGGCCATGCTGAAAAAAGTGTCAAAACCAGAAATGCAGGACAGGCCATGGAGAAATGGGAGCCTTGCTACACTGATGGGCGGGATGTAAATTGCCAACAGCCACTCTGGAGAAGTGTCCGGTGAGTCCTGAAACATCTGAAAAACACAGCTTAGAGAGCATAGGGCACTTCCACTCATGGGGGTATGAATTGGGAAAATGAAAAATCAGCAAGACACAAGCACCCCAAAGTTGAGGGCTGCTCTGTTGACAAGGACCTCCACTTCATTCCACCTTAAATATCCCAGGAAAGAGAAAAATGGGTAAAGAAGTTGTGGTCCTTATGTACAATGGAATATCACTCAGCCATGAAATCAATGTCATAAGGCTAGTAGCAGCATGATGAGTGGATTAAGGTACGACGATTCTAAGTGAAATAAGTCACACAGAAAAGGACACTTCTCATAAGGTATCACTGATAGAGGGAATGTAAAAACCGTTACACTTGAACTGAATTACAAAACAGAACAGAGTCACACATGCAGAAAACACACTATGGCTGCTTAACGGGAAAGGTGAGGTGGGGTGATACATAAAACAAGGGTTTCAAATTAGCTCAGATACCGTTCCATAAACCCAATATGTAATAGACAAGACCTACTCCTTGCTCAGAGAACTGGACTCAACACGCCCTATTCACCGCACAAGAATATATCTGACTAGTAATAATCGTAAAGCCTATGTATTGATATCTCTCTGTTAGTGTGTCAAGTGGGTGTAAAGCGGCATAAACACAGCAGTGAAAAGCAGCTAAATCCCATTATGAAAATAAATTACTTTGAAAAACCCATGAAACAAAGACAGTGAACGAGAGAGGAATTCTTACACAATGCGTTCAGGGGCTGTGATGCAACCTGGATTGACCATATCTAGACCCACAGCTGGATGAGACATAAGGGTGGACACTCTTGGGGCTGAGAGGTTTGGTGAGGTTGGGTGAGCAAACGCAGACCCTTTAAAGTAATACTGCGTGGTACCCATCGCATGGGTCCCAAATCTCCAGCTTCAAGGGCATCTTCCTACATCAAAAACATGCATGAGAAACCCAGAAGATGGTACACCGTGTGATGGGGAAAGGTTTCTAAAACGCACCTCATTTCTCATCTCCTTGTGCCCGGGTTCGCCATTCCAGCCGCTTTACTAGCAAGCTCCCTACTTGGAGCATCAGCACCTTTAACCTCCTGTTCCGTACAGGTTGCAATTTGTCCTGAGGATAAACGGGAAGACGTGGAACCAACGAGAGACTAGCTCTTGGTGTTGGGACAGGCACAGGTCACTCTATTTTCCCATCAGAAAGAAGAATTAACCACAGGCTCAGCCTGCCCCCCGGAACCAGAACAGGGCCTGAAGCCATTCTGTGATTTTGCGGCCAGCTCCCATAAAAACGAGTTGTAAAATGGAGGTTCAGGGCACTGCAATTCACAAACCTGCAGTTATAAATGATAACTCTCGTCCACAAATATATTGAGGGAAGGCAACGAAGAGGATTTGAAATCAAGGCAGAATTGCAGGAAACAGATTTCAGGAAGTAGATTCGAATCGCATTTAAAGCACATGAAAAGCGGCAAAACGTTGACAATGATGCCCTTGGCCAAAAAGGGCGTATGCGTTTTTTCCTGAATATATTCAGGAAAAAACGCATACGCCCTTTTTGGCCAACCAAGCAACCTGGAAAGGCAAATCAGCGCTACAAACAAGTCTCGCTTCCCATCGGTCAAAAGGGCCATGCTGAAAAAAGTGTCAAAACCAGAAATGCAGGACAGGCCATGGAGAAATGGGAGCCTTGCTACACTGATGGGCGGGATGTAAATTGCCAACAGCCACTCTGGAGAAGTGTACGGTGAGTCCTGAAACATCTTAAAAACACAGCTTAGAGAGCATAGGGCACTTCCACTCATGGGGGTATGAATTGGGAAAATGAAAAATCAGCAAGACACAAGCACCCCAAAGTTGAGGGCTGCTCTGTTGACAAGGACCTCCACTTCATTCCACCTTAAATATCCCAGGAAAGAGAAAAATGGGTAAAGAAGTTGTGGTCCTTATGTACAATGGAATATCACTCAGCCATGAAATCAATGTCATAAGGCTAGTAGCAGCATGATGAGTGGATTAAGGTACGACGATTCTAAGTGAAATAAGTCACACAGAAAAGGACACTTCTCATAAGGTATCACTGATAGAGGGAATGTAAAAACCGTTACACTTGAACTGAATTACAAAACAGAACAGAGTCACACATGCAGAAAACACACTATGGCTGCTTAACGGGAAAGGTGAGGTGGGGTGATACATAAAACAAGGGTTTCAAATTAGCTCAGATACCGTTCCATAAACCCAATATGTAATAGACAAGACCTACTCCTTGCTCAGAGAACTGGACTCAACACGCCCTATTCACCGCACAAGAATATATCTGACTAGTAATAATCGTAAAGCCTATGTATTGATATCTCTCTGTTAGTGTGTCAAGTGGGTGTAAAGCGGCATAAACACAGCAGTGAAAAGCAGCTAAACCCCATTATGAAAATAAATTACTTTGAAAAACCCATGAAACAAAGACAGTGAACGAGAGAGGAATTCTTACACAATGCGTTCAGGGGCTGTGATGCAACCTGGATTGACCATATCTAGACCCACAGCTGGATGAGACATAAGGGTGGACACTCTTGGGGCTGAGAGGTTTGGTGAGGTTGGGTGAGCAAACGCAGACCCTTTAAAGTAATACTGCATGGTACCCATCGCATGGGTCCCAAATCTCCAGCTTCAAGGGCATCTTCCTACATCAAAAACATGCATGAGAAACCCAGAAGATGGTACACCGTGTGATGGGGAAAGGTTTCTAAAACGCACCTCATTTCTCATCTCCTTGTGCCCGGGTTCGCCATTCCAGCCGCTTTACTAGCAAGCTCCCTACTTGGAGCATCAGCACCTTTAACCTCCTGTTCCGTACAGGTTGCAATTTGTCCTGAGGATAAACGGGAAGACGTGGAACCAACGAGAGACTAGCTCTTGGTGTTGGGACAGGCACAGGTCACTCTATTTTCCCATCAGAAAGAAGAATTAACCACAGGCTCAGCCTGCCCCCCGGAACCAGAACAGGGCCTGAAGCCATTCTGCGATTTTGCGGCCAGCTCCCATAAAAACGAGTTGTAAAATGGAGGTTCAGGGCACTGCAATTCACAAACCTGCAGAGTTATAAATGATAACTCTCGTCCACAAATATATTGAGGGAAGGCAAATAAGAGGATTTGAAATCAAGGCAGAATTGCAGGAAAGAGATTTCAGGAGGTAGATTCGAATCGCCTTTAAAGCACATGAAAAGCGGCAAAACGTTGACAATGATGCCCTTGGCCAAAAAGGGCGTATGCGTTTTTTCCTGAATATATTCAGGAAAAAACGCATACGCCCTTTTTGGCCAACCAAGCAACCTGGAAAGGCAAATCAGCGCTACAAACAAGTCTCGCTTCCCATCGGTCAAAAGGGCCATGCTGAAAAAAGTGTCAAAACCAGAAATGCAGGACAGGCCATGGAGAAATGGGAGCCTTGCTACACTGATGGGCGGGAT
This sequence comes from Balaenoptera borealis, assembly GCF_965194805.1. NCBI lineage: Eukaryota > Metazoa > Chordata > Mammalia > Artiodactyla > Balaenopteridae > Balaenoptera > Balaenoptera borealis. The sequence continues at coordinate 468,214 of NW_028123836.1, forward strand.
GTAAATTGCCAACAGCCACTCTGGAGAAGTGTACGGTGAGTCCTGAAACATCTGAAAAACACAGCTTAGAGAGCATAGGGCACTTCCACTCATGGGGGTATGAATTGGGAAAATGAAAAATCAGCAAGACACAAGCACCCCAAAGTTGAGGGCTGCTCTGTTGACAAGGACCTCCACTTCATTCCACCTTAAATATCCCAGGAAAGAGAAAAATGGGTAAAGAAGTTGTGGTCCTTATGTACAATGGAATATCACTCAGCCATGAAATCAATGTCATAAGGCTAGTAGCAGCATGATGAGTGGATTAAGGTACAACGATTCTAAGTGAAATAAGTCACACAGAAAAGGACACTTCTCATAAGGTATCACTGATAGAGGGAATGTAAAAACCGTTACACTTGAACTGAATTACAAAACAGAACAGAGTCACACATGCAGAAAACACACTATGGCTGCTTAACGGGAAAGGTGAGGTGGGGTGATACATAAAACAAGGGTTTCAAATTAGCTCAGATACCGTTCCATAAACCCAATATGTAATAGACAAGACCTACTCCTTGCTCAGAGAACTGGACTCAACACGCCCTATTCACCGCACAAGAATATATCTGACTAGTAATAATCGTAAAGCCTATGTATTGATATCTCTCTGTTAGTGTGTCAAGTGGGTGTAAAGCGGCATAAACACAGCAGTGAAAAGCAGCTAAATCCCATTATGAAAATAAATTACTTTGAAAAACCCATGAAACAAAGACAGTGAACGAGAGAGGAATTCTTACACAATGCGTTCAGGGGCTGTGATGCAACCTGGATTGACCATATCTAGACCCACAGCTGGATGAGACATAAGGGTGGACACTCTTGGGGCTGAGAGGTTTGGTGAGGTTGGGTGAGCAAACGCAGACCCTTTAAAGTAATACTGCGTGGTACCCATCGCATGGGTCCCAAATCTCCAGCTTCAAGGGCATCTTCCTACATCAAAAACATGCATGAGAAACCCAGAAGATGGTACACCGTGTGATGGGGAAAGGTTTCTAAAACGCACCTCATTTCTCATCTCCTTGTGCCCGGGTTTGCCATTCCAGCCGCTTTACTAGCAAGCTCCCTACTTGGAGCATCAGCACCTTTAACCTCCTGTTCCGTACAGGTTGCAATTTGTCCTGAGGATAAACGGGAAGACGTGGAACCAACGAGAGACTAGCTCTTGGTGTTGGGACAGGCACAGGTCACTCTATTTTCCCATCAGAAAGAAGAATTAACCACAGGCTCAGCCTGCCCCCCGGAACCAGAACAGGGCCTGAAGCCATTCTGTGATTTTGCGGCCAGCTCCCATAAAAACGAGTTGTAAAATGGAGGTTCAGGGCACTGCAATTCACAAACCTGCAGTTATAAATGATAACTCTCGTCCACAAATATATTGAGGGAAGGCAACGAAGAGGATTTGAAATCAAGGCAGAATTGCAGGAAACAGATTTCAGGAAGTAGATTCGAATCGCATTTAAAGCACATGAAAAGTGGCAAAACGTTGACAATGATGCCCTTGGCCAAAAAGGGCGTATGCGTTTTTTCCTGAATATATTCAGGAAAAAAAGCATACGCCCTTTTTGGCCAACCAAGCAACCTGGAAAGGCAAATCAGCGCTACAAACAAGTCTCGCTTCCCATCGGTCAAAAGGGCCATGCTGAAAAAAGTGTCAAAACCAGAAATGCAGGACAGGCCATGGAGAAATGGGAGCCTTGCTACACTGATGGGCGGGATGTAAATTGCCAAGAGCCACTCTGGAGAAGTGTCCGGTGAGTCCTGAAACATCTGAAAAACACAGCTTAGAGAGCATAGGGCACTTCCACTCATGGGGGTATAAATTGGGAAAATTAAAAATCAGCAAGACACAAGCACCCCAAAGTTTAGGGCTGCTCTGTTGACAAGGACCTCCACTTCATTCCACCTTCAATATCCCAGGAAAGAGAAAAATGGATAAAGAAGTTGTGGTCCTTATGTACAATGGAATATCTCTCAGCCATGAAATCAATGTCATAAGGCTAGTAGCAGCATGATGAGTGGATTAAGGTACGACGATTCTAAGTGAAATAAGTCACACAGAAAAGGACACTTCTCATAAGGTATCACTGATAGAGGGAATGTAAAAACCGTTACACTTGAACTGAATTACAAAACAGAACAGAGTCACACATGCAGAAAACACACTATGGCTGCTTAACGGGAAAGGTGAGGTGGGGTGATACATAAAACAAGGGTTTCAAATTAGCTCAGATACCGTCCCATAAACCCAATATGTAATAGACAAGACCTACTCCTTGCTCAGAGAACTGGACTCAACACGCCCTATTCACCGCACAAGAATATATCTGACTAGTAATAATCGTAAAGCCTATGTATTGATATCTCTCTGTTAGTGTGTCAAGTGGGTGTAAAGCGGCATAAACACAGCAGTGAAAAGCAGCTAAATCCCATTATGAAAATAAATTACTTTGAAAAACCCATGAAACAAAGACAGTGAACGAGAGAGGAATTCTTACACAATGCGTTCAGGGGCTGTGATGCAACCTGGATTGACCATATCTAGACCCACAGCTGGATGAGACATAAGGGTGGACACTCTTGGGGCTGAGAGGTTTGGTGAGGTTGGGTGAGCAAACGCAGACCCTTTAAAGTAATACTGCATGGTACCCATCGCATGGGTCCCAAATCTCCAGCTTCAAGGGCATCTTCCTACATCAAAAACATGCATGAAAAACCCAGAAGATGGTACACCGTGTGATGGGGAAAGGTTTCTAAAACGCATCTCATTTCTCATCGCCTTGTGCCCGGGTTCGCCATTCCAGCCGCTTTACTAGCAAGCTCCCTACTTGGAGCATCAGCACCTTTAACCTCCTGTTCCGTACAGGTTGCAATTTGTCCTGAGGATAAACGGGAAGACGTGGAACCAACGAGAGACTAGCTCTTGGTGTTGGGACAGGCACAGGTCACTCTATTTTCCCATCAGAAAGAAGAATTAACCACAGGCTCAGCCTGCCCCCCGGAACCAGAACAGGGCCTGAAGCCATTCTGCGATTTTGCGGCCAGCTCCCATAAAAACGAGTTGTAAAATGGAGGTTCAGGGCACTGCAATTCACAAACCTGCAGAGTTATAAATGATAACTCTCGTCCACAAATATATTGAGGGAAGGCAAAGAAGAGGATTTGAAATCAAGGCAGAATTGCAGGAAAGAGATTTCAGGAGGTAGATTCGAATCGCCTTTAAAGCACATGAAAAGCGGCAAAACGTTGACAATGATGCCCTTGGCCAAAAAGGGCGTATGCGTTTTTTCCTGAATATATTCAGGAAAAAACGCATACGCCCTTTTTGGCCAACCAAGCAACCTGGAAAGGCAAATCAGCGCTACAAACAAGTCTCGCTTCCCATCGGTCAAAAGGGCCATGCTGAAAAAAGTGTCAAAACCAGAAATGCAGGACAGGCCATGGAGAAATGGGAGCCTTGCTACACTGATGGGCGGGATGTAAATTGCCAACAGCCACTCTGGAGAAGTGTACGGTGAGTCCTGAAACATCTGAAAAACACAGCTTAGAGAGCATAGGGCACTTCCACTCATGGGGGTATGAATTGGGAAAATGAAAAATCAGCAAGACACAAGCACCCCAAAGTTGAGGGCTGCTCTGTTGACAAGGACCTCCACTTCATTCCACCTTAAATATCCCAGGAAAGAGAAAAATGGGTAAAGAAGTTGTGGTCCTTATGTACAATGGAATATCACTCAGCCATGAAATCAATGTCATAAGGCTAGTAGCAGCATGATGAGTGGATTTAGGTACGACGATTCTAAGTGAAATAAGTCACACAGAAAAGGACACTTCTCATAAGGTATCACTGATAGAGGGAATGTAAAAACCGTTACACTTGAACTGAATTACAAAACAGAACAGAGTCACACATGCAGAAAACACACTATGGCTGCTTAACGGGAAAGGTGAGGTGGGGTGATACATAAAACAAGGGTATCAAATTAGCTCAGATACCGTTCCATAAACCCAATATGTAATAGACAAGACCTACTCCTTGCTCAGAGAACTGGACTCAACACGCCCTATTCACCGCACAAGATTATATCTGACTAGTAATAATCGTAAAGCCTATGTATTGATATCTCTCTGTTAGTGTGTCAAGTGGGTGTAAAGTGGCATAAACACAGCAGTGAAAAGCAGCTAAATCCCATTATGAAAATAAATTACTTTGAAAAACCCATGAAACAAAGACAGTGAACGAGAGAGGAATTCTTACACAATGCGTTCAGGGGCTGTGATGCAACCTGGATTGACCATATCTAGACCCACAGCTGGATGAGACATAAGGGTGGACACTCTTGGGGCTGAGAGGTTTGGTGAGGTTGGGTGAGCAAACGCAGACCCTTTAAAGTAATACTGCATGGTACCCATCGCATGGGTCCCAAATCTCCAGCTTCAAGGGCATCTTCCTACATCAAAACATGCATGAGAAACCCAGAAGATGGTACACAGTGTGATGGGGAAAGGTTTCTAAAACGCACCTCATTTCTCATCGCCTTGTGCCCGGGTTCACCATTCCAGCCGCTTTACTAGCAAGCTCCTTACTTGGAGCATCAGCACCTTTAACCTCCTGTTCCGTACAGGTTGCAATTTGTCCTGAGGATAAACGGGAAGACGTGGAACCAACGAGAGACTAGCTCTTGGTGTTGGGACAGGCACAGGTCACTCTATTTTCCCATCAGAAAGAAGAATTAACCACAGGCTCAGCCTGCCCCCCGGAACCAGAACAGGGCCTGAAGCCATTCTGCGATTTTGCGGCCAGCTCCCATAAAAACGAGTTGTAAAATGGAGGTTCAGGGCACTGCAATTCACAAACCTGCAGAGTTATAAATGATAACTCTCGTCCACAAATATATTGAGGGAAGGCAAAGAAGAGGATTTGAAATCAAGGCAGAATTGCAGGAAAGAGATTTCAGGAGGTAGATTCGAATCGCATTTAAAGCACATGAAAAGCGGCAAAACGTTGACAATGATGCCCTTGGCCAAAAAGGGCGTATGCGTTTTTTCCTGAATATATTCAGGAAAAAACGCATACGCCCTTTTTGGCCAACCAAGCAACCTGGAAAGGCAAATCAGCGCTACAAACAAGTCTCGCTTCCCATCGGTCAAAAGGGCCATGCTGAAAAAAGTGTCAAAACCAGAAATGCAGGACAGGCCATGGAGAAATGGGAGCCTTGCTACACTGATGGGCGGGATGTAAATTGCCAACAGCCACTCTGGAGAAGTGTACGGTGAGTCCTGAAACATCTGAAAAACACAGCTTAGAGAGCATAGGGCACTTCCACTCATGGGGGTATGAATTGGGAAAATGAAAAATCAGCAAGACACAAGCACCCCAAAGTTGAGGGCTGCTCTGTTGACAAGGACCTCCACTTCATTCCACCTTAAATATCCCAGGAAAGAGAAAAATGGGTAAAGAAGTTGTGGTCCTTATGTACAATGGAATATCACTCAGCCATGAAATCAATGTCATAAGGCTAGTAGCAGCATGATGAGTGGATTTAGGTACGACGATTCTAAGTGAAATAAGTCACACAGAAAAGGACACTTCTCATAAGGTATCACTGATAGAGGGAATGTAAAAACCGTTACACTTGAACTGAATTACAAAACAGAACAGAGTCACACATGCAGAAAACACACTATGGCTGCTTAACGGGAAAGGTGAGGTGGGGTGATACATAAAACAAGGGTATCAAATTAGCTCAGATACCGTTCCATAAACCCAATATGTAATAGACAAGACCTACTCCTTGCTCAGAGAACTGGACTCAACACGCCCTATTCACCGCACAAGAATATATCTGACTAGTAATAATCGTAAAGCCTATGTATTGATATCTCTCTGTTAGTGTGTCAAGTGGGTGTAAAGCGGCATAAACACAGCAGTGAAAAGCAGCTAAATCCCATTATGAAAATAAATTACTTTGAAAAACCCATGAAACAAAGACAGTGAACGAGAGAGGAATTCTTACACAATGCGTTCAGGGGCTGTGATGCAACCTGGATTGACCATATCTAGACCCACAGCTGGATGAGACATAAGGGTGGACACTCTTGGGGCTGAGAGGTTTGGTGAGGTTGGGTGAGCAAACGCAGACCCTTTAAAGTAATACTGCATGGTACCCATCGCATGGGTCCCAAATCTCCAGCTTCAAGGGCATCTTCCTACATCAAAAACATGCATGAGAAACCCAGAAGATGGTACACCGTGTGATGGGGAAAGGTTTCTAAAACGCACCTCATTTCTCATCTCCTTGTGCCCGGGTTCGCCATTCCAGCTGCTTTACTAGCAAGCTCCCTACTTGGAGCATCAGCACCTTTAACCTCCTGTTCCGTACAGGTTGCAATTTGTCCTGAGGATAAACGGGAAGACGTGGAACCAACGAGAGACTAGCTCTTGGTGTTGGGACAGGCACAGGTCACTCTATTTTCCCATCAGAAAGAAGAATTAACCACAGGCTCAGCCTGCCCCCCGGAACCAGAACAGGGCCTGAAGCCATTCTGTGATTTTGCGGCCAGCTCCCATAAAAACGAGTTGTAAAATGGAGGTTCAGGGCACTGCAATTCACAAACCTGCAGTTATAAATGATAACTCTCGTCCACAAATATATTGAGGGAAGGCAACGAAGAGGATTTGAAATCAAGGCAGAATTGCAGGAAACAGATTTCAGGAAGTAGATTCGAATCGCATTTAAAGCACATGAAAAGCGGCAAAACGTTGACAATGATGCCCTTGGCCAAAAAGGGCGTATGCGTTTTTTCCTGAATATATTCAGGAAAAAACGCATACGCCCTTTTTGGCCAACCAAGCAACCTGGAAAGGCAAATCAGCGCTACAAACAAGTCTCGCTTCCCATCGGTCAAAAGGGCCATGCTGAAAAAAGTGTCAAAACCAGAAATGCAGGACAGGCCATGGAGAAATGGGAGCCTTGCTACACTGATGGGCGGGATGTAAATTGCCAACAGCCACTCTGGAGAAGTGTCCGGTGAGTCCTGAAACATCTGAAAAACACAGCTTAGAGAGCATAGGGCACTTCCACTCATGGGGGTATGAATTGGGAAAATGAAAAATCAGCAAGACACAAGCACCCCAAAGTTGAGGGCTGCTCTGTTGACAAGGACCTCCACTTCATTCCACCTTAAATATCCCAGGAAAGAGAAAAATGGGTAAAGAAGTTGTGGTCCTTATGTACAATGGAATATCACTCAGCCATGAAATCAATGTCATAAGGCTAGTAGCAGCATGATGAGTGGATTAAGGTACGACGATTCTAAGTGAAATAAGTCACACAGAAAAGGACACTTCTCATAAGGTATCACTGATAGAGGGAATGTAAAAACCGTTACACTTGAACTGAATTACAAAACAGAACAGAGTCACACATGCAGAAAACACACTATGGCTGCTTAACGGGAAAGGTGAGGTGGGGTGATACATAAAACAAGGGTTTCAAATTAGCTCAGATACCGTTCCATAAACCCAATATGTAATAGACAAGACCTACTCCTTGCTCAGAGAACTGGACTCAACACGCCCTATTCACCGCACAAGAATATATCTGACTAGTAATAATCGTAAAGCCTATGTATTGATATCTCTCTGTTAGTGTGTCAAGTGGGTGTAAAGCGGCATAAACACAGCAGTGAAAAGCAGCTAAATCCCATTATGAAAATAAATTACTTTGAAAAACCCATGAAACAAAGACAGTGAACGAGAGAGGAATTCTTACACAATGCGTTCAGGGGCTGTGATGCAACCTGGATTGACCATATCTAGACCCACAGCTGGATGAGACATAAGGGTGGACACTCTTGGGGCTGAGAGGTTTGGTGAGGTTGGGTGAGCAAACGCAGACCCTTTAAAGTAATACTGCATGGTACCCATCGCATGGGTCCCAAATCTCCAGCTTCAAGGGCATCTTCCTACATCAAAAACATGCATGAGAAACCCAGAAGATGGTACACCGTGTGATGGGGAAAGGTTTCTAAAACGCACCTCATTTCTCATCTCCTTGTGCCCGGGTTTGCCATTCCAGCCGCTTTACTAGCAAGCTCCCTACTTGGAGCATCAGCACCTTTAACCTCCTGTTCCGTACAGGTTGCAATTTGTCCTGAGGATAAACGGGAAGACGTGGAACCAACGAGAGACTAGCTCTTGGTGTTGGGACAGGCACAGGTCACTCTATTTTCCCATCAGAAAGAAGAATTAACCACAGGCTCAGCCTGCCCCCCGGAACCAGAACAGGGCCTGAAGCCATTCTGTGATTTTGCGGCCAGCTCCCATAAAAACGAGTTGTAAAATGGAGGTTCAGGGCACTGCAATTCACAAACCTGCAGTTATAAATGATAACTCTCGTCCACAAATATATTGAGGGAAGGCAACGAAGAGGATTTGAAATCAAGGCAGAATTGCAGGAAACAGATTTCAGGAAGTAGATTCGAATCGCATTTAAAGCACATGAAAAGTGGCAAAACGTTGACAATGATGCCCTTGGCCAAAAAGGGCGTATGCGTTTTTTCCTGAATATATTCAGGAAAAAACGCATACGCCCTTTTTGGCCAACCAAGCAACCTGGAAAGGCAAATCAGCGCTACAAACAAGTCTCGCTTCCCATCGGTCAAAAGGGCCATGCTGAAAAAAGTGTCAAAACCAGAAATGCAGGACAGGCCATGGAGAAATGGGAGCCTTGCTACACTGATGGGCGGGATGTAAATTGCCAACAGCCACTCTGGAGAAGTGTACGGTGAGTCCTGAAACATCTGAAAAACACAGCTTAGAGAGCATAGGGCACTTCCACTCATGGGGGTATGAATTGGGAAAATGAAAAATCAGCAAGACACAAGCACCCCAAAGTTGAGGGCTGCTCTGTTGACAAGGACCTCCACTTCATTCCACCTTAAATATCCCAGGAAAGAGAAAAATGGGTAAAGAAGTTGTGGTCCTTATGTACAATGGAATATCACTCAGCCATGAAATCAATGTCATAAGGCTAGTAGCAGCATGATGAGTGGATTAAGGTACGACGATTCTAAGTGAAATAATTCACACAGAAAAGGACACTTCTCATAAGGTATCACTGATAGAGGGAATGTAAAAACCGTTACACTTGAACTGAATTACAAAACAGAACAGAGTCACACATGCAGAAAACACACTATGGCTGCTTAACGGGAAAGGTGAGGTGGGGTGATACATAAAACAAGGGTTTCAAATTAGCTCAGATACCGTTCCATAAACCCAATATGTAATAGACAAGACCTACTCCTTGCTCAGAGAACTGGACTCAACACGCCCTATTCACCGCACAAGAATATATCTGACTAGTAATAATCGTAAAGCCTATGTATTGATATCTCTCTGTTAGTGTGTCAAGTGGGTGTAAAGCGGCATAAACACAGCAGTGAAAAGCAGCTAAATCCCATTATGAAAATAAATTACTTTGAAAAACCCATGAAACAAAGACAGTGAACGAGAGAGGAATTCTTACACAATGCGTTCAGGGGCTGTGATGCAACCTGGATTGACCATATCTAGACCCACAGCTGGATGAGACATAAGGGTGGACACTCTTGGGGCTGAGAGGTTTGGTGAGGTTGGGTGAGCAAACGCAGACCCTTTAAAGTAATACTGCATGGTACCCATCGCATGGGTCCCAAATCTCCAGCTTCAAGGGCATCTTCCTACATCAAAAACATGCATGAGAAACCCAGAAGATGGTACACCGTGTGATGGGGAAAGGTTTCTAAAACGCACCTCATTTCTCATCTCCTTGTGCCCGGGTTTGCCATTCCAGCCGCTTTACTAGCAAGCTCCCTACTTGGAGCATCAGCACCTTTAACCTCCTGTTCCGTACAGGTTGCAATTTGTCCTGAGGATAAACGGGAAGACGTGGAACCAACGAGAGACTAGCTCTTGGTGTTGGGACAGGCACAGGTCACTCTATTTTCCCATCAGAAAGAAGAATTAACCACAGGCTCAGCCTGCCCCCCGGAACCAGAACAGGGCCTGAAGCCATTCTGTGATTTTGCGGCCAGCTCCCATAAAAACGAGTTGTAAAATGGAGGTTCAGGGCACTGCAATTCACAAACCTGCAGAGTTATAAATGATAACTCTCGTCCACAAATATATTGAGGGAAGGCAAAGAAGAGGATTTGAAATCAAGGCAGAATTGCAGGAAAGAGATTTCAGGAGGTAGATTCGAATCGCCTTTAAAGCACATGAAAAGCGGCAAAACGTTGACAATGATGCCCTTGGCCAAAAAGGGCGTATGCGTTTTTTCCTGAATATATTCAGGAAAAAACGCATACGCCCTTTTTGGCCAACCAAGCAACCTGGAAAGGCAAATCAGCGCTACAAACAAGTCTCGCTTCCCATCGGTCAAAAGGGCCATGCTGAAAAAAGTGTCAAAACCAGAAATGCAGGACAGGCCATGGAGAAATGGGAGCCTTGCTACACTGATGGGCGGGATTTAAATTGCCAACAGCCACTCTGGAGAAGTGTACGGTGAGTCCTGAAACATCTGAAAAACACAGCTTAGAGAGCATAGGGCACTTCCACTCATGGGGGTATGAATTGGGAAAATGAAAAATCAGCAAGACACAAGCACCCCAAAGTTGAGGGCTGCTCTGTTGACAAGGACCTCCACTTCATTCCACCTTAAATATCCCAGGAAAGAGAAAAATGGGTAAAGAAGTTGTGGTCCTTATGTACAATGGAATATCACTCAGCCATGAAATCAATGTCATAAGGCTAGTAGCAGCATGATGAGTGGATTTAGGTACGACGATTCTAAGTGAAATAAGTCACACAGAAAAGGACACTTCTCATAAGGTATCACTGATAGAGGGAATGTAAAAACCGTTACACTTGAACTGAATTACAAAACAGAACAGAGTCACACATGCAGAAAACACACTATGGCTGCTTAACGGGAAAGGTGAGGTGGGGTGATACATAAAACAAGGGTATCAAATTAGCTCAGATACCGTTCCATAAACCCAATATGTAATAGACAAGACCTACTCCTTGCTCAGAGAACTGGACTCAACACGCCCTATTCACCGCACAAGATTATATCTGACTAGTAATAATCGTAAAGCCTATGTATTGATATCTCTCTGTTAGTGTGTCAAGTGGGTGTAAAGTGGCATAAACACAGCAGTGAAAAGCAGCTAAATCCCATTATGAAAATAAATTACTTTGAAAAACCCATGAAACAAAGACAGTGAACGAGAGAGGAATTCTTACACAATGCGTTCAGGGGCTGTGATGCAACCTGGATTGACCATATCTAGACCCACAGCTGGATGAGACATAAGGGTGGACACTCTTGGGGCTGAGAGGTTTGGTGAGGTTGGGTGAGCAAACGCAGACCCTTTAAAGTAATACTGCATGGTACCCATCGCATGGGTCCCAAATCTCCAGCTTCAAGGGCATCTTCCTACATCAAAACATGCATGAGAAACCCAGAAGATGGTACACAGTGTGATGGGGAAAGGTTTCTAAAACGCACCTCATTTCTCATCGCCTTGTGCCCGGGTTCACCATTCCAGCCGCTTTACTAGCAAGCTCCCTACTTGGAGCATCAGCACCTTTAACCTCCTGTTCCGTACAGGTTGCAATTTGTCCTGAGGATAAACGGGAAGACGTGGAACCAACGAGAGACTAGCTCTTGGTGTTGGGACAGGCACAGGTCACTCTATTTTCCCATCAGAAAGAAGAATTAACCACAGGCTCAGCCTGCCCCCCGGAACCAGAACAGGGCCTGAAGCCATTCTGCGATTTTGCGGCCAGCTCCCATAAAAACGAGTTGTAAAATGGAGGTTCAGGGCACTGCAATTCACAAACCTGCAGAGTTATAAATGATAACTCTCGTCCACAAATATATTGAGGGAAGGCAAAGAAGAGGATTTGAAATCAAGGCAGAATTGCAGGAAAGAGATTTCAGGAGGTAGATTCGAATCGCATTTAAAGCACATGAAAAGCGGCAAAACGTTGACAATGATGCCCTTGGCCAAAAAGGGCGTATGCGTTTTTTCCTGAATATATTCAGGAAAAAACGCATACGCCCTTTTTGGCCAACCAAGCAACCTGGAAAGGCAAATGAGCGCTACAAACAAGTCTCGCTTCCCATCGGTCAAAAGGGCCATGCTGAAAAAAGTGTCAAAACCAGAAATGCAGGACAGGCCATGGAGAAATGGGAGCCTTGCTACACTGATGGGCGGGATGTAAATTGCCAACAGCCACTCTGGAGAAGTGTACGGTGAGTCCTGAAACATCTGAAAAACACAGCTTAGAGAGCATAGGGCACTTCCACTCATGGGGGTATGAATTGGGAAAATGAAAAATCAGCAAGACACAAGCACCCCAAAGTTGAGGGCTGCTCTGTTGACAAGGACCTCCACTTCATTCCACCTTAAATATCCCAGGAAAGAGAAAAATGGGTAAAGAAGTTGTGGTCCTTATGTACAATGGAATATCACTCAGCCATGAAATCAATGTCATAAGGCTAGTAGCAGCATGATGAGTGGATTTAGGTACGACGATTCTAAGTGAAATAAGTCACACAGAAAAGGACACTTCTCATAAGGTATCACTGATAGAGGGAATGTAAAAACCGTTACACTTGAACTGAATTACAAAACAGAACAGAGTCACACATGCAGAAAACACACTATGGCTGCTTAAAGGGAAAGGTGAGGTGGGGTGATACATAAAACAAGGGTATCAAATTAGCTCAGATACCGTTCCATAAACCCAATATGTAATAGACAAGACCTACTCCTTGCTCAGAGAACTGGACTCAACACGCCCTATTCACCGCACAAGAATATATCTGACTAGTAATAATCGTAAAGCCTATGTATTGATATCTCTCTGTTAGTGTGTCAAGTGGGTGTAAAGCGGCATAAACACAGCAGTGAAAAGCAGCTAAATCCCATTATGAAAATAAATTACTTTGAAAAACCCATGAAACAAAGACAGTGAACGAGAGAGGAATTCTTACACAATGCGTTCAGGGGCTGTGATGCAACCTGGATTGACCATATCTAGACCCACAGCTGGATGAGACATAAGGGTGGACACTCTTGGGGCTGAGAGGTTTGGTGAGGTTGGGTGAGCAAACGCAGACCCTTTAAAGTAATACTGCATGGTACCCATCGCATGGGTCCCAAATCTCCAGCTTCAAGGGCATCTTCCTACATCAAAAACATGCATGAGAAACCCAGAAGATGGTACACCGTGTGATGGGGAAAGGTTTCTAAAACGCACCTCATTTCTCATCTCCTTGTGCCCGGGTTCGCCATTCCAGCTGCTTTACTAGCAAGCTCCCTACTTGGAGCATCAGCACCTTTAACCTCCTGTTCCGTACAGGTTGCAATTTGTCCTGAGGATAAACGGGAAGACGTGGAACCAACGAGAGACTAGCTCTTGGTGTTGGGACAGGCACAGGTCACTCTATTTTCCCATCAGAAAGAAGAATTAACCACAGGCTCAGCCTGCCCCCCGGAACCAGAACAGGGCCTGAAGCCATTCTGTGATTTTGCGGCCAGCTCCCATAAAAACGAGTTGTAAAATGGAGGTTCAGGGCACTGCAATTCACAAACCTGCAGTTATAAATGATAACTCTCGTCCACAAATATATTGAGGGAAGGCAACGAAGAGGATTTGAAATCAAGGCAGAATTGCAGGAAACAGATTTCAGGAAGTAGATTCGAATCGCATTTAAAGCACATGAAAAGCGGCAAAACGTTGACAATGATGCCCTTGGCCAAAAAGGGCGTATGCGTTTTTTCCTGAATATATTCAGGAAAAAACGCATACGCCCTTTTTGGCCAACCAAGCAACCTGGAAAGGCAAATCAGCGCTACAAACAAGTCTCGCTTCCCATCGGTCAAAAGGGCCATGCTGAAAAAAGTGTCAAAACCAGAAATGCAGGACAGGCCATGGAGAAATGGGAGCCTTGCTACACTGATGGGCGGGATGTAAATTGCCAACAGCCACTCTGGAGAAGTGTACGGTGAGTCCTGAAACATCTGAAAAACACAGCTTAGAGAGCATAGGGCACTTCCACTCATGGGGGTATGAATTGGGAAAATGAAAAATCAGCAAGACACAAGCACCCCAAAGTTGAGGGCTGCTCTGTTGACAAGGACCTCCACTTCATTCCACCTTAAATATCCCAGGAAAGAGAAAAATGGGTAAAGAAGTTGTGGTCCTTATGTACAATGGAATATCACTCAGCCATGAAATCAATGTCATAAGGCTAGTAGCAGCATGATGAGTGGATTAAGGTACGACGATTCTAAGTGAAATAAGTCACACAGAAAAGGACACTTCTCATAAGGTATCACTGATAGAGGGAATGTAAAAACCGTTACACTTGAACTGAATTACAAAACAGAACAGAGTCACACATGCAGAAAACACACTATGGCTGCTTAACGGGAAAGGTGAGGTGGGGTGATACATAAAACAAGGGTTTCAAATTAGCTCAGATACCGTTCCATAAACCCAATATGTAATAGACAAGACCTACTCCTTGCTCAGAGAACTGGACTCAACACGCCCTATTCACCGCACAAGAATATATCTGACTAGTAATAATCGTAAAGCCTATGTATTGATATCTCTCTGTTAGTGTGTCAAGTGGGTGTAAAGCGGCATAAACACAGCAGTGAAAAGCAGCTAAATCCCATTATGAAAATAAATTACTTTGAAAAACCCATGAAACAAAGACAGTGAACGAGAGAGGAATTCTTACACAATGCGTTCAGGGGCTGTGATGCAACCTGGATTGACCATATCTAGACCCACAGCTGGATGAGACATAAGGGTGGACACTCTTGGGGCTGAGAGGTTTGGTGAGGTTGGGTGAGCAAACGCAGACCCTTTAAAGTAATACTGTGTGGTACCCATCGCATGGGTCCCAAATCTCCAGCTTCAAGGGCATCTTCCTACATCAAAAACATGCATGAGAAACCCAGAAGATGGTACACCGTGTGATGGGGAAAGGTTTCTAAAACGCACCTCATTTCTCATCGCCTTGTGCCCGGGTTCGCCATTCCAGCCGCTTTACTAGCAAGCTCCCTACTTGGAGCATCAGCACCTTTAACCTCCTGTTCCGTACAGGTTGCAATTTGTCCTGAGGATAAACGGGAAGACGTGGAACCAACGAGAGACTAGCTCTTGGTGTTGGGACAGGCACAGGTCACTCTATTTTCCCATCAGAAAGAAGAATTAACCACAGGCTCAGCCTGCCCCCCGGAACCAGAACAGGGCCTGAAGCCATTCTGTGATTTTGCGGCCAGCTCCCATAAAAACGAGTTGTAAAATGGAGGTTCAGGGCACTGCAATTCACAAATCTGCAGTTATAAATGATAACTCTCGTCCACAAATATATTGAGGGAAGGCAACGAAGAGGATTTGAAATCAAGGCAGAATTGCAGGAAACAGATTTCAGGAAGTAGATTCGAATCGCATTTAAAGCACATGAAAAGTGGCAAAACGTTGACAATGATGCCCTTGGCCAAAAAGGGCGTATGCGTTTTTTCCTGAATATATTCAGGAAAAAACGCATACGCCCTTTTTGGCCAACCAAGCAACCTGGAAAGGCAAATCAGCGCTACAAACAAGTCTCGCTTCCCATCGGTCAAAAGGGCCATGCTGAAAAAAGTGTCAAAACCAGAAATGCAGGACAGGCCATGGAGAAATGGGAGCCTTGCTACACTGATGGGCGGGATGTAAATTGCCAAGAGCCACTCTGGAGAAGTGTCCGGTGAGTCCTGAAACATCTGAAAAACACAGCTTAGAGAGCATAGGGCACTTCCACTCATGGGGGTATAAATTGG
Source organism: Balaenoptera borealis (assembly GCF_965194805.1). Classification (NCBI taxonomy): domain Eukaryota; kingdom Metazoa; phylum Chordata; class Mammalia; order Artiodactyla; family Balaenopteridae; genus Balaenoptera; species Balaenoptera borealis. Next base: position 484,150 of record NW_028123836.1, read on the forward strand.
GAAAATGAAAAATCAGCAAGACACAAGCACCCCAAAGTTTAGGGCTGCTCTGTTGACAAGGACCTCCACTTCATTCCACCTTCAATATCCCAGGAAAGAGAAAAATGGATAAAGAAGTTGTGGTCCTTATGTACAATGGAATATCTCTCAGCCATGAAATCAATGTCATAAGGCTAGTAGCAGCATGATGAGTGGATTAAGGTACGACGATTCTAAGTGAAATAAGTCACACAGAAAAGGACACTTCTCATAAGGTATCACTGATAGAGGGAATGTAAAAACCGTTACACTTGAACTGAATTACAAAACAGAACAGAGTCACACATGCAGAAAACACACTATGGCTGCTTAACGGGAAAGGTGAGGTGGGGTGATACATAAAACAAGGGTTTCAAATTAGCTCAGATACCGTTCCATAAACCCAATATGTAATAGACAAGACCTACTCCTTGCTCAGAGAACTGGACTCAACACGCCCTATTCACCGCACAAGAATATATCTGACTATTAATAATCGTAAAGCCTATGTATTGATATCTCTCTGTTAGTGTATCAAGTGGGTGTAAAGCGGCATAAACACAGCAGTGAAAAGCAGCTAAATCCCATTATGAAAATAAATTACTTTGAAAAACCCATGAAACAAAGACAGTGAACGAGAGAGGAATTCTTACACAATGCGTTCAGGGGCTGTGATGCAACCTGGATTGACCATATCTAGACCCACAGCTGGATGAGACATAAGGGTGGACACTCTTGGGGCTGAGAGGTTTGGTGAGGTTGGGTGAGCAAACGCAGACCCTTTAAAGTAATACTGCATGGTACCCATCGCATGGGTCCCAAAACTCCAGCTTCAAGGGCATCTTCCTACATCAAAAACATGCATGAGAAACCCAGAAGATGGTACACCGTGTGATGGGGAAAGGTTTCTAAAACGCACCTCATTTCTCATCTCCTTGTGCCCGGGTTCGCCATTCCAGCTGCTTTACTAGCAAGCTCCCTACTTGGAGCATCAGCACCTTTAACCTCCTGTTCCGTACAGGTTGCAATTTGTCCTGAGGATAAACGGGAAGACGTGGAACCAACGAGAGACTAGCTCTTGGTGTTGGGACAGGCACAGGTCACTCTATTTTCCCATCAGAAAGAAGAATTAACCACAGGCTCAGCCTGCCCCCCGGAACCAGAACAGGGCCTGAAGCCATTCTGTGATTTTGCGGCCAGCTCCCATAAAAACGAGTTGTAAAATGGAGGTTCAGGGCACTGCAATTCACAAACCTGCAGTTATAAATGATAACTCTCGTCCACAAATATATTGAGGGAAGGCAACGAAGAGGATTTGAAATCAAGGCAGAATTGCAGGAAACAGATTTCAGGAAGTAGATTCGAATCGCATTTAAAGCACATGAAAAGCGGCAAAACGTTGACAATGATGCCCTTGGCCAAAAAGGGCGTATGCGTTTTTTCCTGAATATATTCAGGAAAAAACGCATACGCCCTTTTTGGCCAACCAAGCAACCTGGAAAGGCAAATCAGCGCTACAAACAAGTCTCGCTTCCCATCGGTCAAAAGGGCCATGCTGAAAAAAGTGTCAAAACCAGAAATGCAGGACAGGCCATGGAGAAATGGGAGCCTTGCTACACTGATGGGCGGGATGTAAATTGCCAACAGCCACTCTGGAGAAGTGTCCGGTGAGTCCTGAAACATCTGAAAAACACAGCTTAGAGAGCATAGGGCACTTCCACTCATGGGGGTATGAATTGGGAAAATGAAAAATCAGCAAGACACAAGCACCCCAAAGTTGAGGGCTGCTCTGTTGACAAGGACCTCCACTTCATTCCACCTTAAATATCCCAGGAAAGAGAAAAATGGGTAAAGAAGTTGTGGTCCTTATGTACAATGGAATATCACTCAGCCATGAAATCAATGTCATAAGGCTAGTAGCAGCATGATGAGTGGATTAAGGTACGACGATTCTAAGTGAAATAAGTCACACAGAAAAGGACACTTCTCATAAGGTATCACTGATAGAGGGAATGTAAAAACCGTTACACTTGAACTGAATTACAAAACAGAACAGAGTCACACATGCAGAAAACACACTATGGCTGCTTAACGGGAAAGGTGAGGTGGGGTGATACATAAAACAAGGGTTTCAAATTAGCTCAGATACCGTTCCATAAACCCAATATGTAATAGACAAGACCTACTCCTTGCTCAGAGAACTGGACTCAACACGCCCTATTCACCGCACAAGAATATATCTGACTAGTAATAATCGTAAAGCCTATGTATTGATATCTCTCTGTTAGTGTGTCAAGTGGGTGTAAAGCGGCATAAACACAGCAGTGAAAAGCAGCTAAATCCCATTATGAAAATAAATTACTTTGAAAAACCCATGAAACAAAGACAGTGAACGAGAGAGGAATTCTTACACAATGCGTTCAGGGGCTGTGATGCAACCTGGATTGACCATATCTAGACCCACAGCTGGATGAGACATAAGGGTGGACACTCTTGGGGCTGAGAGGTTTGGTGAGGTTGGGTGAGCAAACGCAGACCCTTTAAAGTAATACTGCGTGGTACCCATCGCATGGGTCCCAAATCTCCAGCTTCAAGGGCATCTTCCTACATCAAAAACATGCATGAGAAACCCAGAAGATGGTACACCGTGTGATGGGGAAAGGTTTCTAAAACGCACCTCATTTCTCATCTCCTTGTGCCCGGGTTCGCCATTCCAGCCGCTTTACTAGCAAGCTCCCTACTTGGAGCATCAGCACCTTTAACCTCCTGTTCCGTACAGGTTGCAATTTGTCCTGAGGATAAACGGGAAGACGTGGAACCAACGAGAGACTAGCTCTTGGTGTTGGGACAGGCACAGGTCACTCTATTTTCCCATCAGAAAGAAGAATTAACCACAGGCTCAGCCTGCCCCCCGGAACCAGAACAGGGCCTGAAGCCATTCTGTGATTTTGCGGCCAGCTCCCATAAAAACGAGTTGTAAAATGGAGGTTCAGGGCACTGCAATTCACAAACCTGCAGTTATAAATGATAACTCTCGTCCACAAATATATTGAGGGAAGGCAACGAAGAGGATTTGAAATCAAGGCAGAATTGCAGGAAACAGATTTCAGGAAGTAGATTCGAATCGCATTTAAAGCACATGAAAAGCGGCAAAACGTTGACAATGATGCCCTTGGCCAAAAAGGGCGTATGCGTTTTTTCCTGAATATATTCAGGAAAAAACGCATACGCCCTTTTTGGCCAACCAAGCAACCTGGAAAGGCAAATCAGCGCTACAAACAAGTCTCGCTTCCCATCGGTCAAAAGGGCCATGCTGAAAAAAGTGTCAAAACCAGAAATGCAGGACAGGCCATGGAGAAATGGGAGCCTTGCTACACTGATGGGCGGGATGTAAATTGCCAACAGCCACTCTGGAGAAGTGTACGGTGAGTCCTGAAACATCTGAAAAACACAGCTTAGAGAGCATAGGGCACTTCCACTCATGGGGGTATGAATTGGGAAAATGAAAAATCAGCAAGACACAAGCACCCCAAAGTTGAGGGCTGCTCTGTTGACAAGGACCTCCACTTCATTCCACCTTAAATATCCCAGGAAAGAGAAAAATGGGTAAAGAAGTTGTGGTCCTTATGTACAATGGAATATCACTCAGCCATGAAATCAATGTCATAAGGCTAGTAGCAGCATGATGAGTGGATTAAGGTACGACGATTCTAAGTGAAATAAGTCACACAGAAAAGGACACTTCTCATAAGGTATCACTGATAGAGGGAATGTAAAAACCGTTACACTTGAACTGAATTACAAAACAGAACAGAGTCACACATGCAGAAAACACACTATGGCTGCTTAACGGGAAAGGTGAGGTGGGGTGATACATAAAACAAGGGTTTCAAATTAGCTCAGATACCGTTCCATAAACCCAATATGTAATAGACAAGACCTACTCCTTGCTCAGAGAACTGGACTCAACACGCCCTATTCACCGCACAAGAATATATCTGACTAGTAATAATCGTAAAGCCTATGTATTGATATCTCTCTGTTAGTGTGTCAAGTGGGTGTAAAGCGGCATAAACACAGCAGTGAAAAGCAGCTAAATCCCATTATGAAAATAAATTACTTTGAAAAACCCATGAAACAAAGACAGTGAACGAGAGAGGAATTCTTACACAATGCGTTCAGGGGCTGTGATGCAACCTGGATTGACCATATCTAGACCCACAGCTGGATGAGACATAAGGGTGGACACTCTTGGGGCTGAGAGGTTTGGTGAGGTTGGGTGAGCAAACGCAGACCCTTTAAAGTAATACTGCATGGTACCCATCGCATGGGTCCCAAATCTCCAGCTTCAAGGGCATCTTCCTACATCAAAAACATGCATGAGAAACCCAGAAGATGGTACACCGTGTGATGGGGAAAGGTTTCTAAAACGCACCTCATTTCTCATCTCCTTGTGCCCGGGTTCGCCATTCCAGCCGCTTTACTAGCAAGCTCCCTACTTGGAGCATCAGCACCTTTAACCTCCTGTTCCGTACAGGTTGCAATTTGTCCTGAGGATAAACGGGAAGACGTGGAACCAACGAGAGACTAGCTCTTGGTGTTGGGACAGGCACAGGTCACTCTATTTTCCCATCAGAAAGAAGAATTAACCACAGGCTCAGCCTGCCCCCCGGAACCAGAACAGGGCCTGAAGCCATTCTGTGATTTTGCGGCCAGCTCCCATAAAAACGAGTTGTAAAATGGAGGTTCAGGGCACTGCAATTCACAAACCTGCAGTTATAAATGATAACTCTCGTCCACAAATATATTGAGGGAAGGCAACGAAGAGGATTTGAAATCAAGGCAGAATTGCAGGAAACAGATTTCAGGAAGTAGATTCGAATCGCATTTAAAGCACATGAAAAGCGGCAAAACGTTGACAATGATGCCCTTGGCCAAAAAGGGCGTATGCGTTTTTTCCTGAATATATTCAGGAAAAAACGCATACGCCCTTTTTGGCCAACCAAGCAACCTGGAAAGGCAAATCAGCGCTACAAACAAGTCTCGCTTCCCATCGGTCAAAAGGGCCATGCTGAAAAAAGTGTCAAAACCAGAAATGCAGGACAGGCCATGGAGAAATGGGAGCCTTGCTACACTGATGGGCGGGATGTAAATTGCCAACAGCCACTCTGGAGAAGTGTACGGTGAGTCCTGAAACATCTGAAAAACACAGCTTAGAGAGCATAGGGCACTTCCACTCATGGGGGTATGAATTGGGAAAATGAAAAATCAGCAAGACACAAGCACCCCAAAGTTGAGGGCTGCTCTGTTGACAAGGACCTCCACTTCATTCCACCTTAAATATCCCAGGAAAGAGAAAAATGGGTAAAGAAGTTGTGGTCCTTATGTACAATGGAATATCACTCAGCCATGAAATCAATGTCATAAGGCTAGTAGCAGCATGATGAGTGGATTAAGGTACAACGATTCTAAGTGAAATAAGTCACACAGAAAAGGACACTTCTCATAAGGTATCACTGATAGAGGGAATGTAAAAACCGTTACACTTGAACTGAATTACAAAACAGAACAGAGTCACACATGCAGAAAACACACTATGGCTGCTTAACGGGAAAGGTGAGGTGGGGTGATACATAAAACAAGGGTTTCAAATTAGCTCAGATACCGTTCCATAAACCCAATATGTAATAGACAAGACCTACTCCTTGCTCAGAGAACTGGACTCAACACGCCCTATTCACCGCACAAGAATATATCTGACTAGTAATAATCGTAAAGCCTATGTATTGATATCTCTCTGTTAGTGTGTCAAGTGGGTGTAAAGCGGCATAAACACAGCAGTGAAAAGCAGCTAAATCCCATTATGAAAATAAATTACTTTGAAAAACCCATGAAACAAAGACAGTGAACGAGAGAGGAATTCTTACACAATGCGTTCAGGGGCTGTGATGCAACCTGGATTGACCATATCTAGACCCACAGCTGGATGAGACATAAGGGTGGACACTCTTGGGGCTGAGAGGTTTGGTGAGGTTGGGTGAGCAAACGCAGACCCTTTAAAGTAATACTGTGTGGTACCCATCGCATGGGTCCCAAATCTCCAGCTTCAAGGGCATCTTCCTACATCAAAAACATGCATGAGAAACCCAGAAGATGGTACACCGTGTGATGGGGAAAGGTTTCTAAAACGCACCTCATTTCTCATCGCCTTGTGCCCGGGTTCGCCATTCCAGCCGCTTTACTAGCAAGCTCCCTACTTGGAGCATCAGCACCTTTAACCTCCTGTTCCGTACAGGTTGCAATTTGTCCTGAGGATAAACGGGAAGACGTGGAACCAACGAGAGACTAGCTCTTGGTGTTGGGACAGGCACAGGTCACTCTATTTTCCCATCAGAAAGAAGAATTAACCACAGGCTCAGCCTGCCCCCCGGAACCAGAACAGGGCCTGAAGCCATTCTGTGATTTTGCGGCCAGCTCCCATAAAAACGAGTTGTAAAATGGAGGTTCAGGGCACTGCAATTCACAAACCTGCAGTTATAAATGATAACTCTCGTCCACAAATATATTGAGGGAAGGCAACGAAGAGGATTTGAAATCAAGGCAGAATTGCAGGAAACAGATTTCAGGAAGTAGATTCGAATCGCATTTAAAGCACATGAAAAGTGGCAAAACGTTGACAATGATGCCCTTGGCCAAAAAGGGCGTATGCGTTTTTTCCTGAATATATTCAGGAAAAAACGCATACGCCCTTTTTGGCCAACCAAGCAACCTGGAAAGGCAAATCAGTGCTACAAACAAGTCTCGCTTCCCATCGGTCAAAAGGGCCATGCTGAAAAAAGTGTCAAAACCAGAAATGCAGGACAGGCCATGGAGAAATGGGAGCCTTGCTACACTGATGGGCGGGATGTAAATTGCCAACAGCCACTCTAGAGAAGTGTACGGTGAGTCCTGAAACATCTGAAAAACACAGCTTAGAGAGCATAGGGCACTTCCACTCATGGGGGTATGAATTGGGAAAATGAAAAATCAGCAAGACACAAGCACCCCAAAGTTGAGGGCTGCTCTGTTGACAAGGACCTCCACTTCATTCCACCTTAAATATCCCAGGAAAGATAAAAATGGGTAAAGAAGTTGTGGTCCTTATGTACAATGGAATATCACTCAGCCATGAAATCAATGTCATAAGGCTAGTAGCAGCATGATGAGTGGATTTAGGTACGACGATTCTAAGTGAAATAAGTCACACAAAAAAGGACACTTCTCATAAGGTATCACTGATAGAGGGAATGTAAAAACCGTTACACTTGAACTGAATTACAAAACAGAACAGAGTCACACATGCAGAAAACACACTATGGCTGCTTAACGGGAAAGGTGAGGTGGGGTGATACATAAAACAAGGGTATCAAATTAGCTCAGATACCGTTCCATAAACCCAATATGTAATAGACAAGACCTACTCCTTGCTCAGAGAACTGGACTCAACACGCCCTATTCACCGCACAAAAATATATCTGACTAGTAATAATCGTAAAGCCTATGTATTGATATCTCTCTGTTAGTGTGTCAAGTGGGTGTAAAGCGGCATAAACACAGCAGTGAAAAGCAGCTAAATCCCATTATGAAAATAAATTACTTTGAAAAACCCATGAAACAAAGACAGTGAACGAGAGAGGAATTCTTACACAATGCGTTCAGGGGCTGTGATGCAACCTGGATTGACCATATCTAGACCCACAGCTGGATGAGACATAAGGGTGGACACTCTTGGGGCTGAGAGGTTTGGTGAGGTTTGGGTGAGCAAACGCAGACCCTTTAAAGTAATACTGCGTGGTACCCATCGCATGGGTCCCAAATCTCCAGCTTCAAGGGAATCTTCCTACATCAAAAACATGCATGAGAAACCCAGAAGATGGTACACCGTGTGATGGGGAAAGGTTTCTAAAACGCACCTCATTTCTCATCGCCTTGTGCCCGGGTTCGCCATTCCAGCCGCTTTACTAGCAAGCTCCCTACTTGGAGCATCAGCACCTTTAACCTCCTGTTCCGTACAGGTTGCAATTTGTCCTGAGGATAAACGGGAAGACGTGGAACCAACGAGAGACTAGCTCTTGGTGTTGGGACAGGCACAGGTCACTCTATTTTCCCATAAGAAAGAAGAATTAACCACAGGCTCAGCCTACCCCCCGGAACCAGAACAGGGCCTGAAGCCATTCTGCGATTTTGCGGCCAGCTCCCATAAAAACGAGTTGTAAAATGGAGGTTCAGGGCACTGCAATTCACAAACCTGCAGTTATAAATGATAACTCTCGTCCACAAATATATTGAGGGAAGGCAAAGAAGAGGATTTGAAATCAAGGCAGAATTGCACGAAACAGATTTCAGGAGGTAGATACGAATCGCCTTTAAAGCACATGAAAAGCGGCAAAACGTTGACAATGATGCCCTTGGCCAAAAAGGGCGTATGCGTTTTTTCCTGAATATATTCAGGAAAAAACGCATACGCCCTTTTTGGCCAACCAAGCAACCTGGAAAGGCAAATCAGCGCTACAGAGAAGTCTCGCTTCCCATCGGTCAAAAGGGCCATGCTGAAAAAAGTGTCAAAACCAGAAATGCAGGACAGGCCATGGAGAAATGGGAGCCTTGTTACACTGATGGGCGGGATGTAAATTGCCAACAGCCACTCTGGAGAAGTGTACGGTGTGTCCTGAAACATCTGAAAAACACAGCTTAGAGAGCATAGGGCACTTCCACTCATGGGGGTATAAATTGGGAAAATGAAAAATCAGCAAGACACAAGCACCCCAAAGTTGAGGGCTGCTCTGTTGACAAGGACCTCCACTTCATTCCACCTTCAATATCCCAGGAAAGAGAAAAATGGATAAAGAAGTTGTGGTCCTTATGTACAATGGAATATCACTCAGCCATGAAATCAATGTCATAAGGTTAGTAGCAGCATGATGAGTGGATTTAGGTACGACGATTCTAAGTGAAATAAGTCACACAGAAAAGGACACTTCTCATAAGGTATCACTTATAGAGGGAATGTAAAAACCGTTACACTTGAACTGAATTACAAAACAGAACAGAGTCACACATGCAGAAAACACACTATGGCTGCTTAACGGGAAAGGTGAGGTGGGGTGATACATAAAACAAGGGTATCAAATTAGCTCAGATACCGTTCCATAAACCCAATATGTAGTAGACAAGACCTACTCCTTGCTCAGAGAACTGGACTCAACACGCCCTATTCACCGCACAAGAATATATCTGACTAATAATAATCGTAAAACCTATGTATTGATATCTCTCTGTTAGTGTGTCAAGTGGGTGTAAAGCGGCATAAACACAGCAGTGAAAAGCAGCTAAACCCCATTATAAAAATAAATTACTTTGAAACACCCATGAAACAAAGACAGTGAAAGAGAGAGAAAATCTTACACAATGCGTTCAGGGGCTGTGATGCAACCTGGATTGACCATATCTAGACGCACAGCTGGATGAGACATAAGGGTGGACACTCTTGGGCCTGAGAGGTTTGGTGAGGTTGGGTGAGCAAACGGAGACCCTTTAAAGTAATACTGCATGATACCCATCGCATGGGTCCCAAATCTCCAGGTTCAAGGGCATCTTCCTACATCAAAAACATGCATGAGAAACCCAGAAGATGGTACACCGTGTGATGGGGAAAGGTTTCTAAAACGCACCTCATTTCTCATCGCCTTGTGCCCGGGTTCGCCATTCCAGCCGCTTTACTAGCAAGCTCCCTACTTGGAGCATCAGCACCTTTAACCTCCTGTTCCGTACAGGTTGCAATTTGTCCTGAGGATAAACGGGAAGACGTGGAACCAACGAGAGACTAGCTCTTGGTGTTGGGACAGGCACAGGTCACTCTATTTTCCCATCAGAAAGAAGAATTAACCACAGGCTCAGCCTGCCCCCCGGAACCAGAACAGGGCCTGAAGCCATTCTGCGATTTTGCCGCCAGCTCCCATAAAAACGAGTTGTAAAATGGAGGTTCAGGGCACTGCAATTCACAAACCTGCAGAGTTATAAATGATAACTCTCGTCCACAAATATATTGAGGGAAGGCAAAGAAGAGGATTTGAAATCAAGGCAGAATTGCAGGAAACAGATTTCAGGAAGTAGATTCGAATCGCATTTAAAGCACATGAAAAGCGGCAAAACGTTGACAATGATGCCCTTGGCCAAAAAGGGCGTATGCGTTTTTTCCTGAATATATTCAGGAAAAAACGCATACGCCCTTTTTGGCCAACCAAGCAACCTGGAAAGGCAAATCAGCGCTACAAACAAGTCTCGCTTCCCATCGGTCAAAAGGGCCATGCTGAAAAAAGTGTCAAAACCAGAAATGCAGGACAGGCCATGGAGAAATGGGAGCCTTGCTACACTGATGGGCGGGATGTAAATTGCCAACAGCCACTCTGGAGAAGTGTACGGTGAGTCCTGAAACATCTGAAAAACACAGCTTAGAGAGCATAGGGCACTTCCACTCATGGGGGTATGAATTGGGAAAATGAAAAATCAGCAAGACACAAGCACCCCAAAGTTGAGGGCTGCTCTGTTGACAAGGACCTCCACTTCATTCCACCTTAAATATCCCAGGAAAGAGAAAAATGGGTAAAGAAGTTGTGGTCCTTATGTACAATGGAATATCACTCAGCCATGAAATCAATGTCATAAGGCTAGTAGCAGCATGATGAGTGGATTAAGGTACAACGATTCTAAGTGAAATAAGTCACACAGAAAAGGACACTTCTCATAAGGTATCACTGATAGAGGGAATGTAAAAACCGTTACACTTGAACTGAATTACAAAACAGAACAGAGTCACACATGCAGAAAACACACTATGGCTGCTTAACGGGAAAGGTGAGGTGGGGTGATACATAAAACAAGGGTTTCAAATTAGCTCAGATACCGTTCCATAAACCCAATATGTAATAGACAAGACCTACTCCTTGCTCAGAGAACTGGACTCAACACGCCCTATTCACCGCACAAGAATATATCTGACTAGTAATAATCGTAAAGCCTATGTATTGATATCTCTCTGTTAGTGTGTCAAGTGGGTGTAAAGCGGCATAAACACAGCAGTGAAAAGCAGCTAAATCCCATTATGAAAATAAATTACTTTGAAAAACCCATGAAACAAAGACAGTGAACGAGAGAGGAATTCTTACACAATGCGTTCAGGGGCTGTGATGCAACCTGGATTGACCATATCTAGACCCACAGCTGGATGAGACATAAGGGTGGACACTCTTGGGGCTGAGAGGTTTGGTGAGGTTGGGTGAGCAAACGCAGACCCTTTAAAGTAATACTGTGTGGTACCCATCGCATGGGTCCCAAATCTCCAGCTTCAAGGGCATCTTCCTACATCAAAAACATGCATGAGAAACCCAGAAGATGGTACACCGTGTGATGGGGAAAGGTTTCTAAAACGCACCTCATTTCTCATCGCCTTGTGCCCGGGTTCGCCATTCCAGCCGCTTTACTAGCAAGCTCCCTACTTGGAGCATCAGCACCTTTAACCTCCTGTTCCGTACAGGTTGCAATTTGTCCTGAGGATAAACGGGAAGACGTGGAACCAACGAGAGACTAGCTCTTGGTGTTGGGACAGGCACAGGTCACTCTATTTTCCCATCAGAAAGAAGAATTAACCACAGGCTCAGCCTGCCCCCCGGAACCAGAACAGGGCCTGAAGCCATTCTGTGATTTTGCGGCCAGCTCCCATAAAAACGAGTTGTAAAATGGAGGTTCAGGGCACTGCAATTCACAAACCTGCAGTTATAAATGATAACTCTCGTCCACAAATATATTGAGGGAAGGCAACGAAGAGGATTTGAAATCAAGGCAGAATTGCAGGAAACAGATTTCAGGAAGTAGATTCGAATCGCATTTAAAGCACATGAAAAGTGGCAAAACGTTGACAATGATGCCCTTGGCCAAAAAGGGCGTATGCGTTTTTTCCTGAATATATTCAGGAAAAAACGCATACGCCCTTTTTGGCCAACCAAGCAACCTGGAAAGGCAAATCAGTGCTACAAACAAGTCTCGCTTCCCATCGGTCAAAAGGGCCATGCTGAAAAAAGTGTCAAAACCAGAAATGCAGGACAGGCCATGGAGAAATGGGAGCCTTGCTACACTGATGGGCGGGATGTAAATTGCCAACAGCCACTCTAGAGAAGTGTACGGTGAGTCCTGAAACATCTGAAAAACACAGCTTAGAGAGCATAGGGCACTTCCACTCATGGGGGTATGAATTGGGAAAATGAAAAATCAGCAAGACACAAGCACCCCAAAGTTGAGGGCTGCTCTGTTGACAAGGACCTCCACTTCATTCCACCTTAAATATCCCAGGAAAGATAAAAATGGGTAAAGAAGTTGTGGTCCTTATGTACAATGGAATATCACTCAGCCATGAAATCAATGTCATAAGGCTAGTAGCAGCATGATGAGTGGATTTAGGTACGACGATTCTAAGTGAAATAAGTCACACAGAAAAGGACACTTCTCATAAGGTATCACTGATAGAGGGAATGTAAAAACCGTTACACTTGAACTGAATTACAAAACAGAACAGAGTCACACATGCAGAAAACACACTATGGCTGCTTAACGGGAAAGGTGAGGTGGGGTGATACATAAAACAAGGGTATCAAATTAGCTCAGATACCGTTCCATAAACCCAATATGTAATAGACAAGACCTACTCCTTGCTCAGAGAACTGGACTCAACACGCCCTATTCACCGCACAAAAATATATCTGACTAGTAATAATCGTAAAGCCTATGTATTGATATCTCTCTGTTAGTGTGTCAAGTGGGTGTAAAGCGGCATAAACACAGCAGTGAAAAGCAGCTAAATCCCATTATGAAAATAAATTACTTTGAAAAACCCATGAAACAAAGACAGTGAACGAGAGAGGAATTCTTACACAATGCGTTCAGGGGCTGTGATGCAACCTGGATTGACCATATCTAGACCCACAGCTGGATGAGACATAAGGGTGGACACTCTTGGGGCTGAGAGGTTTGGTGAGGTTTGGGTGAGCAAACGCAGACCCTTTAAAGTAATACTGCGTGGTACCCATCGCATGGGTCCCAAATCTCCAGCTTCAAGGGAATCTTCCTACATCAAAAACATGCATGAGAAACCCAGAAGATGGTACACCGTGTGATGGGGAAAGGTTTCTAAAACGCACCTCATTTCTCATCGCCTTGTGCCCGGGTTCGCCATTCCAGCCGCTTTACTAGCAAGCTCCCTACTTGGAGCATCAGCACCTTTAACCTCCTGTTCCGTACAGGTTGCAATTTGTCCTGAGGATAAACGGGAAGACGTGGAACCAACGAGAGACTAGCTCTTGGTGTTGGGACAGGCACAGGTCACTCTATTTTCCCATAAGAAAGAAGAATTAACCACAGGCTCAGCCTACCCCCCGGAACCAGAACAGGGCCTGAAGCCATTCTGCGATTTTGCGGCCAGCTCCCATAAAAACGAGTTGTAAAATGGAGGTTCAGGGCACTGCAATTCACAAACCTGCAGTTATAAATGATAACTCTCGTCCACAAATATATTGAGGGAAGGCAAAGAAGAGGATTTGAAATCAAGGCAGAATTGCACGAAACAGATTTCAGGAGGTAGATACGAATCGCCTTTAAAGCACATGAAAAGCGGCAAAACGTTGACAATGATGCCCTTGGCCAAAAAGGGCGTATGCGTTTTTTCCTGAATATATTCAGGAAAAAACGCATACGCCCTTTTTGGCCAACCAAGCAACCTGGAAAGGCAAATCAGCGCTACAGAGAAGTCTCGCTTCCCATCGGTCAAAAGGGCCATGCTGAAAAAAGTGTCAAAACCAGAAATGCAGGACAGGCCATGGAGAAATGGGAGCCTTGTTACACTGATGGGCGGGATGTAAATTGCCAACAGCCACTCTGGAGAAGTGTACGGTGTGTCCTGAAACATCTGAAAAACACAGCTTAGAGAGCATAGGGCACTTCCACTCATGGGGGTATAAATTGGGAAAATGAAAAATCAGCAAGACACAAGCACCCCAAAGTTGAGGGCTGCTCTGTTGACAAGGACCTCCACTTCATTCCACCTTCAATATCCCAGGAAAGAGAAAAATGGATAAAGAAGTTGTGGTCCTTATGTACAATGGAATATCACTCAGCCATGAAATCAATGTCATAAGGTTAGTAGCAGCATGATGAGTGGATTTAGGTACGACGATTCTAAGTGAAATAAGTCACACAGAAAAGGACACTTCTCATAAGGTATCACTTATAGAGGGAATGTAAAAACCGTTACACTTGAACTGAATTACAAAACAGAACAGAGTCACACATGCAGAAAACACACTATGGCTGCTTAACGGGAAAGGTGAGGTGGGGTGATACATAAAACAAGGGTATCAAATTAGCTCAGATACCGTTCCATAAACCCAATATGTAGTAGACAAGACCTACTCCTTGCTCAGAGAACTGGACTCAACACGCCCTATTCACCGCACAAGAATATATCTGACTAATAATAATCGTAAAACCTATGTATTGATATCTCTCTGTTAGTGTGTCAAGTGGGTGTAAAGCGGCATAAACACAGCAGTGAAAAGCAGCTAAACCCCATTATAAAAATAAATTACTTTGAAACACCCATGAAACAAAGACAGTGAAAGAGAGAGAAAATCTTACACAATGCGTTCAGGGGCTGTGATGCAACCTGGATTGACCATATCTAGACGCACAGCTGGATGAGACATAAGGGTGGACACTCTTGGGCCTGAGAGGTTTGGTGAGGTTGGGTGAGCAAACGGAGACCCTTTAAAGTAATACTGCATGATACCCATCGCATGGGTCCCAAATCTCCAGGTTCAAGGGCATCTTCCTACATCAAAAACATGCATGAGAAACCCAGAAGATGGTACACCGTGTGATGGGGAAAGGTTTCTAAAACGCACCTCATTTCTCATCGCCTTGTGCCCGGGTTCGCCATTCCAGCCGCTTTACTAGCAAGCTCCCTACTTGGAGCATCAGCACCTTTAACCTCCTGTTCCGTACAGGTTGCAATTTGTCCTGAGGATAAACGGGAAGACGTGGAACCAACGAGAGACTAGCTCTTGGTGTTGGGACAGGCACAGGTCACTCTATTTTCCCATCAGAAAGAAGAATTAACCACAGGCTCAGCCTGCCCCCCGGAACCAGAACAGGGCCTGAAGCCATTCTGCGATTTTGCCGCCAGCTCCCATAAAAACGAGTTGTAAAATGGAGGTTCAGGGCACTGCAATTCACAAACCTGCAGAGTTATAAATGATAACTCTCGTCCACAAATATATTGAGGGAAGGCAAAGAAGAGGATTTGAAATCAAGGCAGAATTGCAGGAAAGAGATTTCAGGAGGTAGACTCGAATCGCCTTTAAAGCACATGAAAAGCGGCAAAACGTTGACAATGATGCCCTTGGCCAAAAAGGGCGTATGCGTTTTTTCCTGAATATATTCAGGAAAAAACGCATACGCCCTTTTTGGCCAACCAAGCAACCTGGAAAGGCAAATCAGCGCTACAAACAAGTCTCGCTTCCCATCGGTCAAAAGGGCCATGCTGAAAAAAGTGTCAAAACCAGAAATGCAGGACAGGCCATGGAGAAATGGGAGCCTTGCTACACTGATGGGCGGGATGTAAATTGCCAACAGCCACTCTGGAGAAGTGTACGGTGAGTCCTGAAACATCTGAAAAACACAGCTTAGAGAGCATAGGGCACTTCCACTCATGGGGGTATGAATTGGGAAAATGAAAAATCAGCAAGACACAAGCACCCCAAAGTTGAGGGCTGCTCTGTTGACAAGGACCTCCACTTCATTCCACCTTAAATATCCCAGGAAAGAGAAAAATGGATAAAGAAGTTGTGGTCCTTATGTACAATGGAATATCACTCAGCCATGAAATCAATGTCATAAGGCTAGTAGCAGCATGATGAGTGGATTAAGGTACGACGATTCTAAGTGAAATAAGTCACACAGAAAAGGACACTTCTCATAAGGTATCACTGATAGAGGGAATGTAAAAACCGTTACACTTGAACTGAATTACAAAACAGAACAGAGTCACACATGCAGAAAACACACTATGGCTGCTTAACGGGAAAGGTGAGGTGGGGTGATACATAAAACAAGGGTTTCAAATTAGCTCAGATACCGTTCCATAAACCCAATATGTAATAGACAAGACCTACTCCTTGCTCAGAGAACTGGACTCAACACGCCCTATTCACCGCACAAGAATATATCTGACTAGTAATAATCGTAAAGCCTATGTATTGATATCTCTCTGTTAGTGTGTCAAGTGGGTGTAAAGCGGCATAAACACAGCAGTGAAAAGCAGCTAAATCCCATTATGAAAATAAATTACTTTGAAAAACCCATGAAACAAAGACAGTGAACGAGAGAGGAATTCTTACACAATGCGTTCAGGGGCTGTGATGCAACCTGGATTGACCATATCTAGACGCACAGCTGGATGAGACATAAGGGTGGACACTCTTGGGGCTGAGAGGTTTGGTGAGGTTGGGTGAGCAAACGCAGACCCTTAAAAGTAATACTGCGTGGTACCCATCGCATGGGTCACAAATCTCCAGGTTCAAGGGCATCTTCCTACATCGAAAACATGCATGAGAAACCCAGAAGATGGTACACCGTGTGATGGGGAAAGGTTTCTAAAACGCACCTCATTTCTCATCGCCTTGTGCCCGGGTTCGCCATTCCAGCCGCTTTACTAGCAAGCTCCCTACTTGGAGCATCAGCACCTTTAACCTCCTGTTCCGTACAGGTTGCAATTTGTCCTGAGGATGAACGGGAAGACGGGGAACCAACGAGAGACTAGCTCTTGGTGTCGGGACAGGCACAGGTCACTCTATTTTCCCATCAGGAAGAAGAATTAACCACAGGCTCAGCCTACCCCCCGGAACCAGAACAGGGCCTGAAGCCATTCTGCGATTTTGCGGCCAGCTCCCATAAAAACGAGTTGTAAAATGGAGGTTCAGGGCACTGCAATTCACAAACCTGCAGTTATAAATGATAACTCTCGTCCACAAATATATTGAGGGAAGGCAAAGAAGAGGATTTGAAATCAAGGCAGAATTGCACGAAACAGATTTCAGGAGGTAGATACGAATCGCCTTTAAAGCACATGAAAAGCGGCAAAACGTTGACAATGATGCCCTTGGCCAAAAAGGGCGTATGCGTTTTTTCCTGAATATATTCAGGAAAAAACGCATACGCCCTTTTTGGCCAACCAAGCAACCTGGAAAGGCAAATCAGCGCTACAGAGAAGTCTCGCTTCCCATCGGTCAAAAGGGCCATGCTGAAAAAAGTGTCAAAACCAGAAATGCAGGACAGGCCATGGAGAAATGTGAGCCTTGTTACACTGATGGGCGGGATGTAAATTGCCAACAGCCACTCTGGAGAAGTGTACGGTGTGTCCTGAAACATCTGAAAAACACAGCTTAGAGAGCATAGGGCACTTCCACTCATGGGGGTATAAATTGGGAAAATGAAAAATCAGCAAGACACAAGCACCCCAAAGTTGAGGGCTGCTCTGTTGACAAGGACCTCCACTTCATTCCACCTTCAATATCCCAGGAAAGAGAAAAATGGATAAAGAAGTTGTGGTCCTTATGTACAATGGAATATCACTCAGCCATGAAATCAATGTCATAAGGTTAGTAGCAGCATGATGAGTGGATTTAGGTACGACGATTCTAAGTGAAATAAGTCACACAGAAAAGGACACTTCTCATAAGGTATCACTTATAGAGGGAATGTAAAAACCGTTACACTTGAACTGAATTACAAAACAGAACAGAGTCACACATGCAGAAAACACACTATGGCTGCTTAACGGGAAAGGTGAGGTGGGGTGATACATAAAACAAGGGTATCAAATTAGCTCAGATACCGTTCCATAAACCCAATATGTAGTAGACAAGACCTACTCCTTGCTCAGAGAACTGGACTCAACACGCCCTATTCACCGCACAAGAATATATCTGACTAATAATAATCGTAAAACCTATGTATTGATATCTCTCTGTTAGTGTGTCAAGTGGGTGTAAAGCGGCATAAACACAGCAGTGAAAAGCAGCTAAACCCCATTATAAAAATAAATTACTTTGAAACACCCATGAAACAAAGACAGTGAAAGAGAGAGAAATTCTTACACAATGCGTTCAGGGGCTGTGATGCAACCTGGATTGACCATATCTAGACGCACAGCTGGATGAGACATAAGGGTGGACACTCTTGGGCCTGAGAGGTTTGGTGAGGTTGGGTGAGCAAACGCAGACCCTTTAAAGTAATACTGCATGATACCCATCGCATGGGTCCCAAATCTCCAGGTTCAAGGGCATCTTCCTACATCAAAAACATGCATGAGAAACCCAGAAGATGGTACACCGTGTGATGGGGAAAGGTTTCTAAAACGCACCTCATTTCTCATCGCCTTGTGCCCGGGTTCGCCATTCCAGCCGCTTTACTAGCAAGCTCCCTACTTGGAGCATCAGCACCTTTAACCTCCTGTTCCGTACAGGTTGCAATTTGTCCTGAGGATAAACGGGAAGACGTGGAACCAACGAGAGACTAGCTCTTGGTGTTGGGACAGGCACAGGTCACTCTATTTTCCCATCAGAAAGAAGAATTAACCACAGGCTCAGCCTGCCCCCCGGAACCAGAACAGGGCCTGAAGCCATTCTGCGATTTTGCCGCCAGCTCCCATAAAAACGAGTTGTAAAATGGAGGTTCAGGGCACTGCAATTCACAAACCTGCAGAGTTATAAATGATAACTCTCGTCCACAAATATATTGAGGGAAGGCAAAGAAGAGGATTTGAAATCAAGGCAGAATTGCAGGAAAGAGATTTCAGGAGGTAGACTCGAATCGCCTTTAAAGCACATGAAAAGCGGCAAAACGTTGACAATGATGCCCTTGGCCAAAAAGGGCGTATGCGTTTTTTCCTGAATATATTCAGGAAAAAACGCATACGCCCTTTTTGGCCAACCAAGCAACCTGGAAAGGCAAATCAGCGCTACAAACAAGTCTCGCTTCCCATCGGTCAAAAGGGCCATGCTGAAAAAAGTGTCAAAACCAGAAATGCAGGACAGGCCATGGAGAAATGGG
Organism: Balaenoptera borealis; assembly: GCF_965194805.1. Taxonomy (NCBI): domain Eukaryota; kingdom Metazoa; phylum Chordata; class Mammalia; order Artiodactyla; family Balaenopteridae; genus Balaenoptera; species Balaenoptera borealis. The sequence goes on from NW_028123836.1 coordinate 503,362, forward strand.
AGCCTTGCTACACTGATGGGCGGGATGTAAATTGCCAACAGCCACTCTGGAGAAGTGTACGGTGAGTCCTGAAACATCTGAAAAACACAGCTTAGAGAGCATAGGGCACTTCCACTCATGGGGGTATGAATTGGGAAAATGAAAAATCAGCAAGACACAAGCACCCCAAAGTTGAGGGCTGCTCTGTTGACAAGGACCTCCACTTCATTCCACCTTAAATATCCCAGGAAAGAGAAAAATGGGTAAAGAAGTTGTGGTCCTTATGTACAATGGAATATCACTCAGCCATGAAATCAATGTCATAAGGCTAGTAGCAGCATGATGAGTGGATTTAGGTACGACGATTCTAAGTGAAATAAGTCACACAGAAAAGGACACTTCTCATAAGGTATCACTGATAGAGGGAATGTAAAAACCGTTACACTTGAACTGAATTACAAAACAGAACAGAGTCACACATGCAGAAAACACACTATGGCTGCTTAACGGGAAAGGTGAGGTGGGGTGATACATAAAACAAGGGTATCAAATTAGCTCAGATACCGTTCCATAAACCCAATATGTAATAGACAAGACCTACTCCTTGCTCAGAGAACTGGACTCAACACGCCCTATTCACCGCACAAGATTATATCTGACTAGTAATAATCGTAAAGCCTATGTATTGATATCTCTCTGTTAGTGTGTCAAGTGGGTGTAAAGTGGCATAAACACAGCAGTGAAAAGCAGCTAAATCCCATTATGAAAATAAATTACTTTGAAAAACCCATGAAACAAAGACAGTGAACGAGAGAGGAATTCTTACACAATGCGTTCAGGGGCTGTGATGCAACCTGGATTGACCATATCTAGACCCACAGCTGGATGAGACATAAGGGTGGACACTCTTGGGGCTGAGAGGTTTGGTGAGGTTGGGTGAGCAAACGCAGACCCTTTAAAGTAATACTGCATGGTACCCATCGCATGGGTCCCAAATCTCCAGCTTCAAGGGCATCTTCCTACATCAAAACATGCATGAGAAACCCAGAAGATGGTACACAGTGTGATGGGGAAAGGTTTCTAAAACGCACCTCATTTCTCATCGCCTTGTGCCCGGGTTCGCCATTCCAGCCGCTTTACTAGCAAGCTCCCTACTTGGAGCATCAGCACCTTTAACCTCCTGTTCCGTACAGGTTGCAATTTGTCCTGAGGATAAACGGGAAGACGTGGAACCAACGAGAGACTAGCTCTTGGTGTTGGGACAGGCACAGGTCACTCTATTTTCCCATCAGAAAGAAGAATTAACCACAGGCTCAGCCTGCCCCCCGGAACCAGAACAGGGCCTGAAGCCATTCTGCGATTTTGCGGCCAGCTCCCATAAAAACGAGTTGTAAAATGGAGGTTCAGGGCACTGCAATTCACAAACCTGCAGAGTTATAAATGATAACTCTCGTCCACAAATATATTGAGGGAAGGCAAAGAAGAGGATTTGAAATCAAGGCAGAATTGCAGGAAAGAGATTTCAGGAGGTAGATTCGAATCGCATTTAAAGCACATGAAAAGCGGCAAAACGTTGACAATGATGCCCTTGGCCAAAAAGGGCGTATGCGTTTTTTCCTGAATATATTCAGGAAAAAACGCATACGCCCTTTTTGGCCAACCAAGCAACCTGGAAAGGCAAATGAGCGCTACAAACAAGTCTCGCTTCCCATCGGTCAAAAGGGCCATGCTGAAAAAAGTGTCAAAACCAGAAGTGCAGGACAGGCCATGGAGAAATGGGAGCCTTGCTACACTGATGGGCGGGATGTAAATTGCCAACAGCCACTCTGGAGAAGTGTACGGTGAGTCCTGAAACATCTGAAAAACACAGCTTAGAGAGCATAGGGCACTTCCACTCATGGGGGTATGAATTGGGAAAATGAAAAATCAGCAAGACACAAGCACCCCAAAGTTGAGGGCTGCTCTGTTGACAAGGACCTCCACTTCATTCCACCTTAAATATCCCAGGAAAGATAAAAATGGGTAAAGAAGTTGTGGTCCTTATGTACAATGGAATATCACTCAGCCATGAAATCAATGTCATAAGGCTAGTAGCAGCATGATGAGTGGATTTAGGTACGACGATTCTAAGTGAAATAAGTCACACAGAAAAGGACACTTCTCATAAGGTATCACTGATAGAGGGAATGTAAAAACCGTTACACTTGAACTGAATTACAAAACAGAACAGAGTCACACATGCAGAAAACACACTATGGCTGCTTAACGGGAAAGGTGAGGTGGGGTGATACATAAAACAAGGGTATCAAATTAGCTCAGATACCGTTCCATAAACCCAATATGTAATAGACAAGACCTACTCCTTGCTCAGAGAACTGGACTCAACACGCCCTATTCACCGCACAAAAATATATCTGACTAGTAATAATCGTAAAGCCTATGTATTGATATCTCTCTGTTAGTGTGTCAAGTGGGTGTAAAGCGGCATAAACACAGCAGTGAAAAGCAGCTAAATCCCATTATGAAAATAAATTACTTTGAAAAACCCATGAAACAAAGACAGTGAACGAGAGAGGAATTCTTACACAATGCGTTCAGGGGCTGTGATGCAACCTGGATTGACCATATCTAGACCCACAGCTGGATGAGACATAAGGGTGGACACTCTTGGGGCTGAGAGGTTTGGTGAGGTTGGGTGAGCAAACGCAGACCCTTTAAAGTAATACTGCATGGTACCCATCGCATGGGTCCCAAATCTCCAGCTTCAAGGGCATCTTCCTACATCAAAAACATGCATGAGAAACCCAGAAGATGGTACACCGTGTGATGGGGAAAGGTTTCTAAAACGCACCTCATTTCTCATCTCCTTGTGCCCGGGTTCGCCATTCCAGCTGCTTTACTAGCAAGCTCCCTACTTGGAGCATCAGCACCTTTAACCTCCTGTTCCGTACAGGTTGCAATTTGTCCTGAGGATAAACGGGAAGACGTGGAACCAACGAGAGACTAGCTCTTGGTGTTGGGACAGGCACAGGTCACTCTATTTTCCCATCAGAAAGAAGAATTAACCACAGGCTCAGCCTGCCCCCCGGAACCAGAACAGGGCCTGAAGCCATTCTGTGATTTTGCGGCCAGCTCCCATAAAAACGAGTTGTAAAATGGAGGTTCAGGGCACTGCAATTCACAAACCTGCAGTTATAAATGATAACTCTCGTCCACAAATATATTGAGGGAAGGCAACGAAGAGGATTTGAAATCAAGGCAGAATTGCAGGAAACAGATTTCAGGAAGTAGATTCGAATCGCATTTAAAGCACATGAAAAGCGGCAAAACGTTGACAATGATGCCCTTGGCCAAAAAGGGCGTATGCGTTTTTTCCTGAATATATTCAGGAAAAAACGCATACGCCCTTTTTGGCCAACCAAGCAACCTGGAAAGGCAAATCAGCGCTACAAACAAGTCTCGCTTCCCATCGGTCAAAAGGGCCATGCTGAAAAAAGTGTCAAAACCAGAAATGCAGGACAGGCCATGGAGAAATGGGAGCCTTGCTACACTGATGGGCGGGATGTAAATTGCCAAGAGCCACTCTGGAGAAGTGTCCGGTGAGTCCTGAAACATCTGAAAAACACAGCTTAGAGAGCATAGGGCACTTCCACTCATGGGGGTATAAATTGGGAAAATGAAAAATCAGCAAGACACAAGCACCCCAAAGTTTAGGGCTGCTCTGTTGACAAGGACCTCCACTTCATTCCACCTTCAATATCCCAGGAAAGAGAAAAATGGATAAAGAAGTTGTGGTCCTTATGTACAATGGAATATCTCTCAGCCATGAAATCAATGTCATAAGGCTAGTAGCAGCATGATGAGTGGATTAAGGTACGACGATTCTAAGTGAAATAAGTCACACAGAAAAGGACACTTCTCATAAGGTATCACTGATAGAGGGAATGTAAAAACCGTTACACTTGAACTGAATTACAAAACAGAACAGAGTCACACATGCAGAAAACACACTATGGCTGCTTAACGGGAAAGGTGAGGTGGGGTGATACATAAAACAAGGGTTTCAAATTAGCTCAGATACCGTTCCATAAACCCAATATGTAATAGACAAGACCTACTCCTTGCTCAGAGAACTGGACTCAACACGCCCTATTCACCGCACAAGAATATATCTGACTAATAATAATCGTAAAGCCTATGTATTGATATCTCTCTGTTAGTGTATCAAGTGGGTGTAAAGCGGCATAAACACAGCAGTGAAAAGCAGCTAAATCCCATTATGAAAATAAATTACTTTGAAAAACCCATGAAACAAAGACAGTGAACGAGAGAGGAATTCTTACACAATGCGTTCAGGGGCTGTGATGCAACCTGGATTGACCATATCTAGACCCACAGCTGGATGAGACATAAGGGTGGACACTCTTGGGGCTGAGAGGTTTGGTGAGGTTGGGTGAGCAAACGCAGACCCTTTAAAGTAATACTGCATGGTACCCATCGCATGGGTCCCAAAACTCCAGCTTCAAGGGCATCTTCCTACATCAAAAACATGCATGAGAAACCCAGAAGATGGTACACCGTGTGATGGGGAAAGGTTTCTAAAACGCACCTCATTTCTCATCTCCTTGTGCCCGGGTTCGCCATTCCAGCTGCTTTACTAGCAAGCTCCCTACTTGGAGCATCAGCACCTTTAACCTCCTGTTCCGTACAGGTTGCAATTTGTCCTGAGGATAAATGGGAAGACGTGGAACCAACGAGAGACTAGCTCTTGGTGTTGGGACAGGCACAGGTCACTCTATTTTCCCATCAGAAAGAAGAATTAACCACAGGCTCAGCCTGCCCCCCGGAACCAGAACAGGGCCTGAAGCCATTCTGTGATTTTGCGGCCAGCTCCCATAAAAACGAGTTGTAAAATGGAGGTTCAGGGCACTGCAATTCACAAACCTGCAGTTATAAATGATAACTCTCGTCCACAAATATATTGAGGGAAGGCAACGAAGAGGATTTGAAATCAAGGCAGAATTGCAGGAAACAGATTTCAGGAAGTAGATTCGAATCGCATTTAAAGCACATGAAAAGCGGCAAAACGTTGACAATGATGCCCTTGGCCAAAAAGGGCGTATGCGTTTTTTCCTGAATATATTCAGGAAAAAACGCATACGCCCTTTTTGGCCAACCAAGCAACCTGGAAAGGCAAATCAGCGCTACAAACAAGTCTCGCTTCCCATCGGTCAAAAGGGCCATGCTGAAAAAAGTGTCAAAACCAGAAATGCAGGACAGGCCATGGAGAAATGGGAGCCTTGCTACACTGATGGGCGGGATGTAAATTGCCAACAGCCACTCTGGAGAAGTGTCCGGTGAGTCCTGAAACATCTGAAAAACACAGCTTAGAGAGCATAGGGCACTTCCACTCATGGGGGTATGAATTGGGAAAATGAAAAATCAGCAAGACACAAGCACCCCAAAGTTGAGGGCTGCTCTGTTGACAAGGACCTCCACTTCATTCCACCTTAAATATCCCAGGAAAGAGAAAAATGGGTAAAGAAGTTGTGGTCCTTATGTACAATGGAATATCACTCAGCCATGAAATCAATGTCATAAGGCTAGTAGCAGCATGATGAGTGGATTAAGGTACGACGATTCTAAGTGAAATAAGTCACACAGAAAAGGACACTTCTCATAAGGTATCACTGATAGAGGGAATGTAAAAACCGTTACACTTGAACTGAATTACAAAACAGAACAGAGTCACACATGCAGAAAACACACTATGGCTGCTTAACGGGAAAGGTGAGGTGGGGTGATACATAAAACAAGGGTTTCAAATTAGCTCAGATACCGTTCCATAAACCCAATATGTAATAGACAAGACCTACTCCTTGCTCAGAGAACTGGACTCAACACGCCCTATTCACCGCACAAGAATATATCTGACTAGTAATAATCGTAAAGCCTATGTATTGATATCTCTCTGTTAGTGTGTCAAGTGGGTGTAAAGCGGCATAAACACAGCAGTGAAAAGCAGCTAAATCCCATTATGAAAATAAATTACTTTGAAAAACCCATGAAACAAAGACAGTGAACGAGAGAGGAATTCTTACACAATGCGTTCAGGGGCTGTGATGCAACCTGGATTGACCATATCTAGACCCACAGCTGGATGAGACATAAGGGTGGACACTCTTGGGGCTGAGAGGTTTGGTGAGGTTGGGTGAGCAAACGCAGACCCTTTAAAGTAATACTGCATGGTACCCATCGCATGGGTCCCAAATCTCCAGCTTCAAGGGCATCTTCCTACATCAAAAACATGCATGAGAAACCCAGAAGATGGTACACCGTGTGATGGGGAAAGGTTTCTAAAACGCATCTCATTTCTCATCGCCTTGTGCCCGGGTTCGCCATTCCAGCCGCTTTACTAGCAAGCTCCCTACTTGGAGCATCAGCACCTTTAACCTCCTGTTCCGTACAGGTTGCAATTTGTCCTGAGGATAAACGGGAAGACGTGGAACCAACGAGAGACTAGCTCTTGGTGTTGGGACAGGCACAGGTCACTCTATTTTCCCATCAGAAAGAAGAATTAACCACAGGCTCAGCCTGCCCCCCGGAACCAGAACAGGGCCTGAAGCCATTCTGTGATTTTGCGGCCAGCTCCCATAAAAACGAGTTGTAAAATGGAGGTTCAGGGCACTGCAATTCACAAACCTGCAGTTATAAATGATAACTCTCGTCCACAAATATATTGAGGGAAGGCAACGAAGAGGATTTGAAATCAAGGCAGAATTGCAGGAAACAGATTTCAGGAAGTAGATTCGAATCGCATTTAAAGCACATGAAAAGTGGCAAAACGTTGACAATGATGCCCTTGGCCAAAAAGGGCGTATGCGTTTTTTCCTGAATATATTCAGGAAAAAAAGCATACGCCCTTTTTGGCCAACCAAGCAACCTGGAAAGGCAAATCAGCGCTACAGAGAAGTCTCGCTTCCCATCGGTCAAAAGGGCCATGCTGAAAAAAGTGTCAAAACCAGAAATGCAGGACAGGCCATGGAGAAATGGGAGCCTTGCTACACTGATGGGCGGGATGTAAATTGCCAAGAGCCACTCTGGAGAAGTGTCCGGTGAGTCCTGAAACATCTGAAAAACACAGCTTAGAGAGCATAGGGCACTTCCACTCATGGGGGTATAAATTGGGAAAATGAAAAATCAGCAAGACACAAGCACCCCAAAGTTTAGGGCTGCTCTGTTGACAAGGACCTCCACTTCATTCCACCTTCAATATCCCAGGAAAGAGAAAAATGGATAAAGAAGTTGTGGTCCTTATGTACAATGGAATATCTCTCAGCCATGAAATCAATGTCATAAGGCTAGTAGCAGCATGATGAGTGGATTAAGGTACGACGATTCTAAGTGAAATAAGTCACACAGAAAAGGACACTTCTCATAAGGTATCACTGATAGAGGGAATGTAAAAACCGTTACACTTGAACTGAATTACAAAACAGAACAGAGTCACACATGCAGAAAACACACTATGGCTGCTTAACGGGAAAGGTGAGGTGGGGTGATACATAAAACAAGGGTTTCAAATTAGCTCAGATACCGTTCCATAAACCCAATATGTAATAGACAAGACCTACTCCTTGCTCAGAGAACTGGACTCAACACGCCCTATTCACCGCACAAGAATATATCTGACTAATAATAATCGTAAAGCCTATGTATTGATATCTCTCTGTTAGTGTATCAAGTGGGTGTAAAGCGGCATAAACACAGCAGTGAAAAGCAGCTAAATCCCATTATGAAAATAAATTACTTTGAAAAACCCATGAAACAAAGACAGTGAATGAGAGAGGAATTCTTACACAATGCGTTCAGAGGCTGTGATGCAACCTGGATTGACCATATCTAGACCCACAGCTGGATGAGACATAAGGGTGGACACTCTTGGGGCTGAGAGGTTTGGTGAGGTTGGGTGAGCAAACGCAGACCCTTTAAAGTAATACTGCATGGTACCCATCGCATGGGTCCCAAAACTCCAGCTTCAAGGGCATCTTCCTACATCAAAAACATGCATGAGAAACCCAGAAGATGGTACACCGTGTGATGGGGAAAGGTTTCTAAAACGCACCTCATTTCTCATCTCCTTGTGCCCGGGTTCGCCATTCCAGCTGCTTTACTAGCAAGCTCCCTACTTGGAGCATCAGCACCTTTAACCTCCTGTTCCGTACAGGTTGCAATTTGTCCTGAGGATAAACGGGAAGACGTGGAACCAACGAGAGACTAGCTCTTGGTGTTGGGACAGGCACAGGTCACTCTATTTTCCCATCAGAAAGAAGAATTAACCACAGGCTCAGCCTGCCCCCCGGAACCAGAACAGGGCCTGAAGCCATTCTGTGATTTTGCGGCCAGCTCCCATAAAAACGAGTTGTAAAATGGAGGTTCAGGGCACTGCAATTCACAAACCTGCAGTTATAAATGATAACTCTCGTCCACAAATATATTGAGGGAAGGCAACGAAGAGGATTTGAAATCAAGGCAGAATTGCAGGAAACAGATTTCAGGAAGTAGATTCGAATCGCATTTAAAGCACATGAAAAGCGGCAAAACGTTGACAATGATGCCCTTGGCCAAAAAGGGCGTATGCGTTTTTTCCTGAATATATTCAGGAAAAAACGCATACGCCCTTTTTGGCCAACCAAGCAACCTGGAAAGGCAAATCAGCGCTACAAACAAGTCTCGCTTCCCATCGGTCAAAAGGGCCATGCTGAAAAAAGTGTCAAAACCAGAAATGCAGGACAGGCCATGGAGAAATGGGAGCCTTGCTACACTGATGGGCGGGATGTAAATTGCCAACAGCCACTCTGGAGAAGTGTCCGGTGAGTCCTGAAACATCTGAAAAACACAGCTTAGAGAGCATAGGGCACTTCCACTCATGGGGGTATGAATTGGGAAAATGAAAAATCAGCAAGACACAAGCACCCCAAAGTTGAGGGCTGCTCTGTTGACAAGGACCTCCACTTCATTCCACCTTAAATATCCCAGGAAAGAGAAAAATGGGTAAAGAAGTTGTGGTCCTTATGTACAATGGAATATCACTCAGCCATGAAATCAATGTCATAAGGCTAGTAGCAGCATGATGAGTGGATTAAGGTACGACGATTCTAAGTGAAATAAGTCACACAGAAAAGGACACTTCTCATAAGGTATCACTGATAGAGGGAATGTAAAAACCGTTACACTTGAACTGAATTACAAAACAGAACAGAGTCACACATGCAGAAAACACACTATGGCTGCTTAACGGGAAAGGTGAGGTGGGGTGATACATAAAACAAGGGTTTCAAATTAGCTCAGATACCGTTCCATAAACCCAATATGTAATAGACAAGACCTACTCCTTGCTCAGAGAACTGGACTCAACACGCCCTATTCACCGCACAAGAATATATCTGACTAGTAATAATCGTAAAGCCTATGTATTGATATCTCTCTGTTAGTGTGTCAAGTGGGTGTAAAGCGGCATAAACACAGCAGTGAAAAGCAGCTAAATCCCATTATGAAAATAAATTACTTTGAAAAACCCATGAAACAAAGACAGTGAACGAGAGAGGAATTCTTACACAATGCGTTCAGGGGCTGTGATGCAACCTGGATTGACCATATCTAGACCCACAGCTGGATGAGACATAAGGGTGGACACTCTTGGGGCTGAGAGGTTTGGTGAGGTTGGGTGAGCAAACGCAGACCCTTTAAAGTAATACTGCGTGGTACCCATCGCATGGGTCCCAAATCTCCAGCTTCAAGGGCATCTTCCTACATCAAAAACATGCATGAGAAACCCAGAAGATGGTACACCGTGTGATGGGGAAAGGTTTCTAAAACGCACCTCATTTCTCATCTCCTTGTGCCCGGGTTCGCCATTCCAGCCGCTTTACTAGCAAGCTCCCTACTTGGAGCATCAGCACCTTTAACCTCCTGTTCCGTACAGGTTGCAATTTGTCCTGAGGATAAACGGGAAGACGTGGAACCAACGAGAGACTAGCTCTTGGTGTTGGGACAGGCACAGGTCACTCTATTTTCCCATCAGAAAGAAGAATTAACCACAGGCTCAGCCTGCCCCCCGGAACCAGAACAGGGCCTGAAGCCATTCTGTGATTTTGCGGCCAGCTCCCATAAAAACGAGTTGTAAAATGGAGGTTCAGGGCACTGCAATTCACAAACCTGCAGTTATAAATGATAACTCTCGTCCACAAATATATTGAGGGAAGGCAACGAAGAGGATTTGAAATCAAGGCAGAATTGCAGGAAACAGATTTCAGGAAGTAGATTCGAATCGCATTTAAAGCACATGAAAAGCGGCAAAACGTTGACAATGATGCCCTTGGCCAAAAAGGGCGTATGCGTTTTTTCCTGAATATATTCAGGAAAAAACGCATACGCCCTTTTTGGCCAACCAAGCAACCTGGAAAGGCAAATCAGCGCTACAAACAAGTCTCGCTTCCCATCGGTCAAAAGGGCCATGCTGAAAAAAGTGTCAAAACCAGAAATGCAGGACAGGCCATGGAGAAATGGGAGCCTTGCTACACTGATGGGCGGGATGTAAATTGCCAACAGCCACTCTGGAGAAGTGTACGGTGAGTCCTGAAACATCTGAAAAACACAGCTTAGAGAGCATAGGGCACTTCCACTCATGGGGGTATGAATTGGGAAAATGAAAAATCAGCAAGACACAAGCACCCCAAAGTTTAGGGCTGCTCTGTTGACAAGGACCTCCACTTCATTCCACCTTCAATATCCCAGGAAAGAGAAAAATGGATAAAGAAGTTGTGGTCCTTATGTACAATGGAATATCTCTCAGCCATGAAATCAATGTCATAAGGCTAGTAGCAGCATGATGAGTGGATTAAGGTACGACGATTCTAAGTGAAATAAGTCACACAGAAAAGGACACTTCTCATAAGGTATCACTGATAGAGGGAATGTAAAAACCGTTACACTTGAACTGAATTACAAAACAGAACAGAGTCACACATGCAGAAAACACACTATGGCTGCTTAACGGGAAAGGTGAGGTGGGGTGATACATAAAACAAGGGTTTCAAATTAGCTCAGATACCGTTCCATAAACCCAATATGTAATAGACAAGACCTACTCCTTGCTCAGAGAACTGGACTCAACACGCCCTATTCACCGCACAAGAATATATCTGACTAATAATAATCGTAAAGCCTATGTATTGATATCTCTCTGTTAGTGTATCAAGTGGGTGTAAAGCGGCATAAACACAGCAGTGAAAAGCAGCTAAATCCCATTATGAAAATAAATTACTTTGAAAAACCCATGAAACAAAGACAGTGAACGAGAGAGGAATTCTTACACAATGCGTTCAGGGGCTGTGATGCAACCTGGATTGACCATATCTAGACCCACAGCTGGATGAGACATAAGGGTGGACACTCTTGGGGCTGAGAGGTTTGGTGAGGTTGGGTGAGCAAACGCAGACCCTTTAAAGTAATACTGCATGGTACCCATCGCATGGGTCCCAAAACTCCAGCTTCAAGGGCATCTTCCTACATCAAAAACATGCATGAGAAACCCAGAAGATGGTACACCGTGTGATGGGGAAAGGTTTCTAAAACGCACCTCATTTCTCATCTCCTTGTGCCCGGGTTCGCCATTCCAGCTGCTTTACTAGCAAGCTCCCTACTTGGAGCATCAGCACCTTTAACCTCCTGTTCCGTACAGGTTGCAATTTGTCCTGAGGATAAACGGGAAGACGTGGAACCAACGAGAGACTAGCTCTTGGTGTTGGGACAGGCACAGGTCACTCTATTTTCCCATCAGAAAGAAGAATTAACCACAGGCTCAGCCTGCCCCCCGGAACCAGAACAGGGCCTGAAGCCATTCTGTGATTTTGCGGCCAGCTCCCATAAAAACGAGTTGTAAAATGGAGGTTCAGGGCACTGCAATTCACAAACCTGCAGTTATAAATGATAACTCTCGTCCACAAATATATTGAGGGAAGGCAACGAAGAGGATTTGAAATCAAGGCAGAATTGCAGGAAACAGATTTCAGGAAGTAGATTCGAATCGCATTTAAAGCACATGAAAAGCGGCAAAACGTTGACAATGATGCCCTTGGCCAAAAAGGGCGTATGCGTTTTTTCCTGAATATATTCAGGAAAAAACGCATACGCCCTTTTTGGCCAACCAAGCAACCTGGAAAGGCAAATCAGCGCTACAAACAAGTCTCGCTTCCCATCGGTCAAAAGGGCCATGCTGAAAAAAGTGTCAAAACCAGAAATGCAGGACAGGCCATGGAGAAATGGGAGCCTTGCTACACTGATGGGCGGGATGTAAATTGCCAACAGCCACTCTGGAGAAGTGTCCGGTGAGTCCTGAAACATCTGAAAAACACAGCTTAGAGAGCATAGGGCACTTCCACTCATGGGGGTATGAATTGGGAAAATGAAAAATCAGCAAGACACAAGCACCCCAAAGTTGAGGGCTGCTCTGTTGACAAGGACCTCCACTTCATTCCACCTTAAATATCCCAGGAAAGAGAAAAATGGGTAAAGAAGTTGTGGTCCTTATGTACAATGGAATATCACTCAGCCAGGAAATCAATGTCATAAGGCTAGTAGCAGCATGATGAGTGGATTAAGGTACGACGATTCTAAGTGAAATAAGTCACACAGAAAAGGACACTTCTCATAAGGTATCACTGATAGAGGGAATGTAAAAACCGTTACACTTGAACTGAATTACAAAACAGAACAGAGTCACACATGCAGAAAACACACTATGGCTGCTTAACGGGAAAGGTGAGGTGGGGTGATACATAAAACAAGGGTTTCAAATTAGCTCAGATACCGTTCCATAAACCCAATATGTAATAGACAAGACCTACTCCTTGCTCAGAGAACTGGACTCAACACGCCCTATTCACCGCACAAGAATATATCTGACTAGTAATAATCGTAAAGCCTATGTATTGATATCTCTCTGTTAGTGTGTCAAGTGGGTGTAAAGCGGCATAAACACAGCAGTGAAAAGCAGCTAAATCCCATTATGAAAATAAATTACTTTGAAAAACCCATGAAACAAAGACAGTGAACGAGAGAGGAATTCTTACACAATGCGTTCAGGGGCTGTGATGCAACCTGGATTGACCATATCTAGACCCACAGCTGGATGAGACATAAGGGTGGACACTCTTGGGGCTGAGAGGTTTGGTGAGGTTGGGTGAGCAAACGCAGACCCTTTAAAGTAATACTGCGTGGTACCCATCGCATGGGTCCCAAATCTCCAGCTTCAAGGGCATCTTCCTACATCAAAAACATGCATGAGAAACCCAGAAGATGGTACACCGTGTGATGGGGAAAGGTTTCTAAAACGCACCTCATTTCTCATCTCCTTGTGCCCGGGTTCGCCATTCCAGCCGCTTTACTAGCAAGCTCCCTACTTGGAGCATCAGCACCTTTAACCTCCTGTTCCGTACAGGTTGCAATTTGTCCTGAGGATAAACGGGAAGACGTGGAACCAACGAGAGACTAGCTCTTGGTGTTGGGACAGGCACAGGTCACTCTATTTTCCCATCAGAAAGAAGAATTAACCACAGGCTCAGCCTGCCCCCCGGAACCAGAACAGGGCCTGAAGCCATTCTGTGATTTTGCGGCCAGCTCCCATAAAAACGAGTTGTAAAATGGAGGTTCAGGGCACTGCAATTCACAAACCTGCAGTTATAAATGATAACTCTCGTCCACAAATATATTGAGGGAAGGCAACGAAGAGGATTTGAAATCAAGGCAGAATTGCAGGAAACAGATTTCAGGAAGTAGATTCGAATCGCATTTAAAGCACATGAAAAGCGGCAAAACGTTGACAATGATGCCCTTGGCCAAAAAGGGCGTATGCGTTTTTTCCTGAATATATTCAGGAAAAAACGCATACGCCCTTTTTGGCCAACCAAGCAACCTGGAAAGGCAAATCAGCGCTACAAACAAGTCTCGCTTCCCATCGGTCAAAAGGGCCATGCTGAAAAAAGTGTCAAAACCAGAAATGCAGGACAGGCCATGGAGAAATGGGAGCCTTGCTACACTGATGGGCGGGATGTAAATTGCCAACAGCCACTCTGGAGAAGTGTACGGTGAGTCCTGAAACATCTGAAAAACACAGCTTAGAGAGCATAGGGCACTTCCACTCATGGGGGTATGAATTGGGAAAATGAAAAATCAGCAAGACACAAGCACCCCAAAGTTGAGGGCTGCTCTGTTGACAAGGACCTCCACTTCATTCCACCTTAAATATCCCAGGAAAGAGAAAAATGGGTAAAGAAGTTGTGGTCCTTATGTACAATGGAATATCACTCAGCCATGAAATCAATGTCATAAGGCTAGTAGCAGCATGATGAGTGGATTTAGGTACGACGATTCTAAGTGAAATAAGTCACACAGAAAAGGACACTTCTCATAAGGTATCACTGATAGAGGGAATGTAAAAACCGTTACACTTGAACTGAATTACAAAACAGAACAGAGTCACACATGCAGAAAACACACTATGGCTGCTTAACGGGAAAGGTGAGGTGGGGTGATACATAAAACAAGGGTTTCAAATTAGCTCAGATACCGTTCCATAAACCCAATATGTAATAGACAAGACCTACTCCTTGCTCAGAGAACTGGACTCAACACGCCCTATTCACCGCACAAGAATATATCTGACTAGTAATAATCGTAAAGCCTATGTATTGATATCTCTCTGTTAGTGTGTCAAGTGGGTGTAAAGCGGCATAAACACAGCAGTGAAAAGCAGCTAAATCCCATTATGAAAATAAATTACTTTGAAAAACCCATGAAACAAAGACAGTGAACGAGAGAGGAATTCTTACACAATGCGTTCAGGGGCTGTGATGCAACCTGGATTGACCATATCTAGACCCACAGCTGGATGAGACATAAGGGTGGACACTCTTGGGGCTGAGAGGTTTGGTGAGGTTGGGTGAGCAAACGCAGACCCTTTAAAGTAATACTGCATGGTACCCATCGCATGGGTCCCAAATCTCCAGCTTCAAGGGCATCTTCCTACATCAAAAACATGCATGAGAAACCCAGAAGATGGTACACCGTGTGATGGGGAAAGGTTTCTAAAACGCACCTCATTTCTCATCTCCTTGTGCCCGGGTTCGCCATTCCAGCCGCTTTACTAGCAAGCTCCCTACTTGGAGCATCAGCACCTTTAACCTCCTGTTCCGTACAGGTTGCAATTTGTCCTGAGGATAAACGGGAAGACGTGGAACCAACGAGAGACTAGCTCTTGGTGTTGGGACAGGCACAGGTCACTCTATTTTCCCATCAGAAAGAAGAATTAACCACAGGCTCAGCCTGCCCCCCGGAACCAGAACAGGGCCTGAAGCCATTCTGTGATTTTGCGGCCAGCTCCCATAAAAACGAGTTGTAAAATGGAGGTTCAGGGCACTGCAATTCACAAACCTGCAGTTATAAATGATAACTCTCGTCCACAAATATATTGAGGGAAGGCAACGAAGAGGATTTGAAATCAAGGCAGAATTGCAGGAAACAGATTTCAGGAAGTAGATTCGAATCGCATTTAAAGCACATGAAAAGCGGCAAAACGTTGACAATGATGCCCTTGGCCAAAAAGGGCGTATGCGTTTTTTCCTGAATATATTCAGGAAAAAACGCATACGCCCTTTTTGGCCAACCAAGCAACCTGGAAAGGCAAATCAGCGCTACAAACAAGTCTCGCTTCCCATCGGTCAAAAGGGCCATGCTGAAAAAAGTGTCAAAACCAGAAATGCAGGACAGGCCATGGAGAAATGGGAGCCTTGCTACACTGATGGGCGGGATGTAAATTGCCAAGAGCCACTCTGGAGAAGTGTCCGGTGAGTCCTGAAACATCTGAAAAACACAGCTTAGAGAGCATAGGGCACTTCCACTCATGGGGGTATGAATTGGGAAAATGAAAAATCAGCAAGACACAAGCACCCCAAAGTTTAGGGCTGCTCTGTTGACAAGGACCTCCACTTCATTCCACCTTCAATATCCCAGGAAAGAGAAAAATGGATAAAGAAGTTGTGGTCCTTATGTACAATGGAATATCTCTCAGCCATGAAATCAATGTCATAAGGCTAGTAGCAGCATGATGAGTGGATTAAGGTACGACGATTCTAAGTGAAATAAGTCACACAGAAAAGGACACTTCTCATAAGGTATCACTGATAGAGGGAATGTAAAAACCGTTACACTTGAACTGAATTACAAAACAGAACAGAGTCACACATGCAGAAAACACACTATGGCTGCTTAACGGGAAAGGTGAGGTGGGGTGATACATAAAACAAGGGTTTCAAATTAGCTCAGATACCGTTCCATAAACCCAATATGTAATAGACAAGACCTACTCCTTGCTCAGAGAACTGGACTCAACACGCCCTATTCACCGCACAAGAATATATCTGACTAATAATAATCGTAAAGCCTATGTATTGATATCTCTCTGTTAGTGTATCAAGTGGGTGTAAAGCGGCATAAACACAGCAGTGAAAAGCAGCTAAATCCCATTATGAAAATAAATTACTTTGAAAAACCCATGAAACAAAGACAGTGAACGAGAGAGGAATTCTTACACAATGCGTTCAGGGGCTGTGATGCAACCTGGATTGACCATATCTAGACCCACAGCTGGATGAGACATAAGGGTGGACACTCTTGGGGCTGAGAGGTTTGGTGAGGTTGGGTGAGCAAACGCAGACCCTTTAAAGTAATACTGCATGGTACCCATCGCATGGGTCCCAAAACTCCAGCTTCAAGGGCATCTTCCTACATCAAAAACATGCATGAGAAACCCAGAAGATGGTACACCGTGTGATGGGGAAAGGTTTCTAAAACGCACCTCATTTCTCATCTCCTTGTGCCCGGGTTCGCCATTCCAGCTGCTTTACTAGCAAGCTCCCTACTTGGAGCATCAGCACCTTTAACCTCCTGTTCCGTACAGGTTGCAATTTGTCCTGAGGATAAACGGGAAGACGTGGAACCAACGAGAGACTAGCTCTTGGTGTTGGGACAGGCACAGGTCACTCTATTTTCCCATCAGAAAGAAGAATTAACCACAGGCTCAGCCTGCCCCCCGGAACCAGAACAGGGCCTGAAGCCATTCTGTGATTTTGCGGCCAGCTCCCATAAAAACGAGTTGTAAAATGGAGGTTCAGGGCACTGCAATTCACAAACCTGCAGTTATAAATGATAACTCTCGTCCACAAATATATTGAGGGAAGGCAACGAAGAGGATTTGAAATCAAGGCAGAATTGCAGGAAACAGATTTCAGGAAGTAGATTCGAATCGCATTTAAAGCACATGAAAAGCGGCAAAACGTTGACAATGATGCCCTTGGCCAAAAAGGGCGTATGCGTTTTTTCCTGAATATATTCAGGAAAAAACGCATACGCCCTTTTTGGCCAACCAAGCAACCTGGAAAGGCAAATCAGCGCTACAAACAAGTCTCGCTTCCCATCGGTCAAAAGGGCCATGCTGAAAAAAGTGTCAAAACCAGAAATGCAGGACAGGCCATGGAGAAATGGGAGCCTTGCTACACTGATGGGCGGGATGTAAATTGCCAACAGCCACTCTGGAGAAGTGTCCGGTGAGTCCTGAAACATCTGAAAAACACAGCTTAGAGAGCATAGGGCACTTCCACTCATGGGGGTATGAATTGGGAAAATGAAAAATCAGCAAGACACAAGCACCCCAAAGTTGAGGGCTGCTCTGTTGACAAGGACCTCCACTTCATTCCACCTTAAATATCCCAGGAAAGAGAAAAATGGGTAAAGAAGTTGTGGTCCTTATGTACAATGGAATATCACTCAGCCAGGAAATCAATGTCATAAGGCTAGTAGCAGCATGATGAGTGGATTAAGGTACGACGATTCTAAGTGAAATAAGTCACACAGAAAAGGACACTTCTCATAAGGTATCACTGATAGAGGGAATGTAAAAACCGTTACACTTGAACTGAATTACAAAACAGAACAGAGTCACACATGCAGAAAACACACTATGGCTGCTTAACGGGAAAGGTGAGGTGGGGTGATACATAAAACAAGGGTTTCAAATTAGCTCAGATACCGTTCCATAAACCCAATATGTAATAGACAAGACCTACTCCTTGCTCAGAGAACTGGACTCAACACGCCCTATTCACCGCACAAGAATATATCTGACTAGTAATAATCGTAAAGCCTATGTATTGATATCTCTCTGTTAGTGTGTCAAGTGGGTGTAAAGCGGCATAAACACAGCAGTGAAAAGCAGCTAAATCCCATTATGAAAATAAATTACTTTGAAAAACCCATGAAACAAAGACAGTGAACGAGAGAGGAATTCTTACACAATGCGTTCAGGGGCTGTGATGCAACCTGGATTGACCATATCTAGACCCACAGCTGGATGAGACATAAGGGTGGACACTCTTGGGGCTGAGAGGTTTGGTGAGGTTGGGTGAGCAAACGCAGACCCTTTAAAGTAATACTGCGTGGTACCCATCGCATGGGTCCCAAATCTCCAGCTTCAAGGGCATCTTCCTACATCAAAAACATGCATGAGAAACCCAGAAGATGGTACACCGTGTGATGGGGAAAGGTTTCTAAAACGCACCTCATTTCTCATCTCCTTGTGCCCGGGTTCGCCATTCCAGCCGCTTTACTAGCAAGCTCCCTACTTGGAGCATCAGCACCTTTAACCTCCTGTTCCGTACAGGTTGCAATTTGTCCTGAGGATAAACGGGAAGACGTGGAACCAACGAGAGACTAGCTCTTGGTGTTGGGACAGGCACAGGTCACTCTATTTTCCCATCAGAAAGAAGAATTAACCACAGGCTCAGCCTGCCCCCCGGAACCAGAACAGGGCCTGAAGCCATTCTGTGATTTTGCGGCCAGCTCCCATAAAAACGAGTTGTAAAATGGAGGTTCAGGGCACTGCAATTCACAAACCTGCAGTTATAAATGATAACTCTCGTCCACAAATATATTGAGGGAAGGCAACGAAGAGGATTTGAAATCAAGGCAGAATTGCAGGAAACAGATTTCAGGAAGTAGATTCGAATCGCATTTAAAGCACATGAAAAGCGGCAAAACGTTGACAATGATGCCCTTGGCCAAAAAGGGCGTATGCGTTTTTTCCTGAATATATTCAGGAAAAAACGCATACGCCCTTTTTGGCCAACCAAGCAACCTGGAAAGGCAAATCAGCGCTACAAACAAGTCTCGCTTCCCATCGGTCAAAAGGGCCATGCTGAAAAAAGTGTCAAAACCAGAAATGCAGGACAGGCCATGGAGAAATGGGAGCCTTGCTACACTGATGGGCGGGATGTAAATTGCCAACAGCCACTCTGGAGAAGTGTACGGTGAGTCCTGAAACATCTGAAAAACACAGCTTAGAGAGCATAGGGCACTTCCACTCATGGGGGTATGAATTGGGAAAATGAAAAATCAGCAAGACACAAGCACCCCAAAGTTGAGGGCTGCTCTGTTGACAAGGACCTCCACTTCATTCCACCTTAAATATCCCAGGAAAGAGAAAAATGGGTAAAGAAGTTGTGGTCCTTATGTACAATGGAATATCACTCAGCCATGAAATCAATGTCATAAGGCTAGTAGCAGCATGATGAGTGGATTTAGGTACGACGATTCTAAGTGAAATAAGTCACACAGAAAAGGACACTTCTCATAAGGTATCACTGATAGAGGGAATGTAAAAACCGTTACACTTGAACTGAATTACAAAACAGAACAGAGTCACACATGCAGAAAACACACTATGGCTGCTTAACGGGAAAGGTGAGGTGGGGTGATACATAAAACAAGGGTTTCAAATTAGCTCAGATACCGTTCCATAAACCCAATATGTAATAGACAAGACCTACTCCTTGCTCAGAGAACTGGACTCAACACGCCCTATTCACCGCACAAGAATATATCTGACTAGTAATAATCGTAAAGCCTATGTATTGATATCTCTCTGTTAGTGTGTCAAGTGGGTGTAAAGCGGCATAAACACAGCAGTGAAAAGCAGCTAAATCCCATTATGAAAATAAATTACTTTGAAAAACCCATGAAACAAAGACAGTGAACGAGAGAGGAATTCTTACACAATGCGTTCAGGGGCTGTGATGCAACCTGGATTGACCATATCTAGACCCACAGCTGGATGAGACATAAGGGTGGACACTCTTGGGGCTGAGAGGTTTGGTGAGGTTGGGTGAGCAAACGCAGACCCTTTAAAGTAATACTGCATGGTACCCATCGCATGGGTCCCAAATCTCCAGCTTCAAGGGCATCTTCCTACATCAAAAACATGCATGAGAAACCCAGAAGATGGTACACCGTGTGATGGGGAAAGGTTTCTAAAACGCACCTCATTTCTCATCTCCTTGTGCCCGGGTTCGCCATTCCAGCCGCTTTACTAGCAAGCTCCCTACTTGGAGCATCAGCACCTTTAACCTCCTGTTCCGTACAGGTTGCAATTTGTCCTGAGGATAAACAGGAAGACGTGGAACCAACGAGAGACTAGCTCTTGGTGTTGGGACAGGCACAGGTCACTCTATTTTCCCATCAGAAAGAAGAATTAACCACAGGCTCAGCCTGCCCCCCGGAACCAGAACAGGGCCTGAAGCCATTCTGTGATTTTGCGGCCAGCTCCCATAAAAACGAGTTGTAAAATGGAGGTTCAGGGCACTGCAATTCACAAACCTGCAGTTATAAATGATAACTCTCGTCCACAAATATATTGAGGGAAGGCAACGAAGAGGATTTGAAATCAAGGCAGAATTGCAGGAAACAGATTTCAGGAAGTAGATTCGAATCGCATTTAAAGCACATGAAAAGCGGCAAAACGTTGACAATGATGCCCTTGGCCAAAAAGGGCGTATGCGTTTTTTCCTGAATATATTCAGGAAAAAACGCATACGCCCTTTTTGGCCAACCAAGCAACCTGGAAAGGCAAATCAGCGCTACAAACAAGTCTCGCTTCCCATCGGTCAAAAGGGCCATGCTGAAAAAAGTGTCAAAACCAGAAATGCAGGACAGGCCATGGAGAAATGGGAGCCTTGCTACACTGATGGGCGGGATGTAAATTGCCAACAGCCACTCTGGAGAAGTGTACGGTGAGTCCTGAAACATCTGAAAAACACAGCTTAGAGAGCATAGGGCACTTCCACTCATGGGGGTATGAATTGGGAAAATGAAAAATCAGCAAGACACAAGCACCCCAAAGTTTAGGGCTGCTCTGTTGACAAGGACCTCCACTTCATTCCACCTTAAATATCCCAGGAAAGAGAAAAATGGGTAAAGAAGTTGTGGTCCTTATGTACAATGGAATATCACTCAGCCATGAAATCAATGTCATAAGGCTAGTAGCAGCATGATGAGTGGATTAAGGTACGACGATTCTAAGTGAAATAAGTCACACAGAAAAGGACACTTCTCATAAGGTATCACTGATAGAGGGAATGTAAAAACCGTTACACTTGAACTGAATTACAAAACAGAACAGAGTCACACATGCAGAAAACACACTATGGCTGCTTAACGGGAAAGGTGAGGTGGGGTGATACATAAAACAAGGGTTTCAAATTAGCTCAGATACCGTTCCATAAACCCAATATGTAATAGACAAGACCTACTCCTTGCTCAGAGAACTGGACTCAACACGCCCTATTCACCGCACAAGAATATATCTGACTAGTAATAATCGTAAAGCCTATGTATTGATATCTCTCTGTTAGTGTGTCAAGTGGGTGTAAAGCGGCATAAACACAGCAGTGAAAAGCAGCTAAATCCCATTATGAAAATAAATTACTTTGAAAAACCCATGAAACAAAGACAGTGAACGAGAGAGGAATTCTTACACAATGCGTTCAGGGGCTGTGATGCAACCTGGATTGACCATATCTAGACCCACAGCTGGATGAGACATAAGGGTGGACACTCTTGGGGCTGAGAGGTTTGGTGAGGTTGGGTGAGCAAACGCAGACCCTTTAAAGTAATACTGTGTGGTACCCATCGCATGGGTCCCAAATCTCCAGCTTCAAGGGCATCTTCCTACATCAAAAACATGCATGAGAAACCCAGAAGATGGTACACCGTGTGATGGGGAAAGGTTTCTAAAACGCACCTCATTTCTCATCTCCTTGTGCCCGGGTTCGCCATTCCAGCCGCTTTACTAGCAAGCTCCCTACTTGGAGCATCAGCACCTTTAACCTCCTGTTCCGTACAGGTTGCAATTTGTCCTGAGGATAAACGGGAAGACGTGGAACCAACGAGAGACTAGCTCTTGGTGTTGGGACAGGCACAGGTCACTCTATTTTCCCATCAGAAAGAAGAATTAACCACAGGCTCAGCCTGCCCCCCGGAACCAGAACAGGGCCTGAAGCCATTCTGTGATTTTGCGGCCAGCTCCCATAAAAACGAGTTGTAAAATGGAGGTTCAGGGCACTGCAATTCACAAACCTGCAGTTATAAATGATAACTCTCGTCCACAAATATATTGAGGGAATGCAACGAAGAGGATTTGAAATCAAGGCAGAATTGCAGGAAACAGATTTCAGGAAGTAGATTCGAATCGCATTTAAAGCACATGAAAAGCGGCAAAACGTTGACAATGATGCCCTTGGCCAAAAAGGGCGTATGCGTTTTTTCCTGAATATATTCAGGAAAAAACGCATACGCCCTTTTTGGCCAACCAAGCAACCTGGAAAGGCAAATCAGCGCTACAAACAAGTCTCGCTTCCCATCGGTCAAAAGGGCCATGCTGAAAAAAGTGTCAAAACCAGAAATGCAGGACAGGCCATGGAGAAATGGGAGCCTTGCTACACTGATGGGCGGGATGTAAATTGCCAACAGCCACTCTGGAGAAGTGTCCGGTGAGTCCTGAAACATCTGAAAAACACAGCTTAGAGAGCATAGGGCACTTCCACTCATGGGGGTATGAATTGGGAAAATGAAAAATCAGCAAGACACAAGCACCCCAAAGTTGAGGGCTGCTCTGTTGACAAGGACCTCCACTTCATTCCACCTTAAATATCCCAGGAAAGAGAAAAATGGGTAAAGAAGTTGTGGTCCTTATGTACAATGGAATATCACTCAGCCATGAAATCAATGTCATAAGGCTAGTAGCAGCATGATGAGTGGATTTAGGTACGACGATTCTAAGTGAAATAAGTCACACAGAAAAGGACACTTCTCATAAGGTATCACTGATAGAGGGAATGTAAAAACCGTTACACTTGAACTGAATTACAAAACAGAACAGAGTCACACATGCAGAAAACACACTATGGCTGCTTAACGGGAAAGGTGAGGTGGGGTGATACATAAAACAAGGGTATCAAATTAGCTCAGATACCGTTCCATAAACCCAATATGTAATAGACAAGACCTACTCCTTGCTCAGAGAACTGGACTCAACACGCCCTATTCACCGCACAAAAATATATCTGACTAGTAATAATCGTAAAGCCTATGTATTGATATCTCTCTGTTAGTGTGTCAAGTGGGTGTAAAGCGGCATAAACACAGCAGTGAAAAGCAGCTAAATCCCATTATGAAAATAAATTACTTTGAAAAACCCATGAAACAAAGACAGTGAACGAGAGAGGAATTCTTACACAATGCGTTCAGGGGCTGTGATGCAACCTGGATTGACCATATCTAGACCCACAGCTGGATGAGACATAAGGGTGGACACTCTTGGGGCTGAGAGGTTTGGTGAGGTTTGGGTGAGCAAACGCAGACCCTTTAAAGTAATACTGCGTGGTACCCATCGCATGGGTCCCAAATCTCCAGCTTCAAGGGCATCTTCCTACATCAAAAACATGCATGAGAAACCCAGAAGATGGTACACCGTGTGATGGGGAAAGGTTTCTAAAACGCACCTCATTTCTCATCGCCTTGTGCCCGGGTTCGCCATTCCAGCCGCTTTACTAGCAAGCTCCCTACTTGGAGCATCAGCACCTTTAACCTCCTGTTCCGTACAGGTTGCAATTTGTCCTGAGGATAAACGGGAAGACGTGGAACCAACGAGAGACTAGCTCTTGGTGTTGGGACAGGCACAGGTCACTCTATTTTCCCATAAGAAAGAAGAATTAACCACAGGCTCAGCCTACCCCCCGGAACCAGAACAGGGCCTGAAGCCATTCTGCGATTTTGCGGCCAGCTCCCATAAAAACGAGTTGTAAAATGGAGGTTCAGGGCACTGCAATTCACAAACCTGCAGTTATAAATGATAACTCTCGTCCACAAATATATTGAGGGAAGGCAAAGAAGAGGATTTGAAATCAAGGCAGAATTGCACGAAACAGATTTCAGGAGGTAGATACGAATCGCCTTTAAAGCACATGAAAAGCGGCAAAACGTTGACAATGATGCCCTTGGCCAAAAAGGGCGTATGCGTTTTTTCCTGAATATATTCAGGAAAAAACGCATACGCCCTTTTTGGCCAACCAAGCAACCTGGAAAGGCAAATCAGCGCTACAGAGAAGTCTCGCTTCCCATCGGTCAAAAGGGCCATGCTGAAAAAAGTGTCAAAACCAGAAATGCAGGACAGGCCATG
The DNA here is from genome assembly GCF_965194805.1 of Balaenoptera borealis. Lineage (NCBI taxonomy): Eukaryota > Metazoa > Chordata > Mammalia > Artiodactyla > Balaenopteridae > Balaenoptera > Balaenoptera borealis. Next base: position 527,966 of record NW_028123836.1, read on the forward strand.
GAGAAATGGGAGCCTTGTTACACTGATGGGCGGGATGTAAATTGCCAACAGCCACTCTGGAGAAGTGTACGGTGTGTCCTGAAACATCTGAAAAACACAGCTTAGAGAGCATAGGGCACTTCCACTCATGGGGGTATAAATTGGGAAAATGAAAAATCAGCAAGACACAAGCACCCCAAAGTTGAGGGCTGCTCTGTTGACACGGACCTCCACTTCATTCCACCTTCAATATCCCAGGAAAGAGAAAAATGGATAAAGAAGTTGTGGTCCTTATGTACAATGGAATATCACTCAGCCATGAAATCAATGTCATAAGGTTAGTAGCAGCATGATGAGTGGATTTAGGTACGACGATTCTAAGTGAAATAAGTCACACAGAAAAGGACACTTCTCATAAGGTATCACTTATAGAGGGAATGTAAAAACCGTTACACTTGAACTGAATTACAAAACAGAACAGAGTCACACATGCAGAAAACACACTATGGCTGCTTAACGGGAAAGGTGAGGTGGGGTGATACATAAAACAAGGGTATCAAATTAGCTCAGATACCGTTCCATAAACCCAATATGTAGTAGACAAGACCTACTCCTTGCTCAGAGAACTGGACTCAACACGCCCTATTCACCGCACAAGAATATATCTGACTAATAATAATCGTAAAACCTATGTATTGATATCTCTCTGTTAGTGTGTCAAGTGGGTGTAAAGCGGCATAAACACAGCAGTGAAAAGCAGCTAAACCCCATTATAAAAATAAATTACTTTGAAACACCCATGAAACAAAGACAGTGAAAGAGAGAGAAATTCTTACACAATGCGTTCAGGGGCTGTGATGCAACCTGGATTGACCATATCTAGACGCACAGCTGGATGAGACATAAGGGTGGACACTCTTGGGGCTGAGAGGTTTGGTGAGGTTGGGTGAGCAAACGCAGACCCTTTAAAGTAATACTGCATGATACCCATCGCATGGGTCCCAAATCTCCAGGTTCAAGGGCATCTTCCTACATCAAAAACATGCATGAGAAACCCAGAAGATGGTACACCGTGTGATGGGGAAAGGTTTCTAAAACGCACCTCATTTCTCATCGCCTTGTGCCCGGGTTCGCCATTCCAGCCGCTTTACTAGCAAGCTCCCTACTTGGAGCATCAGCACCTTTAACCTCCTGTTCCGTACAGGTTGCAATTTGTCCTGAGGATAAACGGGAAGACGTGGAACCAACGAGAGACTAGCTCTTGGTGTTGGGACAGGCACAGGTCACTCTATTTTCCCATCAGAAAGAAGAATTAACCACAGGCTCAGCCTGCCCCCCGGAACCAGAACAGGGCCTGAAGCCATTCTGCGATTTTGCCGCCAGCTCCCATAAAAACGAGTTGTAAAATGGAGGTTCAGGGCACTGCAATTCACAAACCTGCAGAGTTATAAATGATAACTCTCGTCCACAAATATATTGAGGGAAGGCAAAGAAGAGGATTTGAAATCAAGGCAGAATTGCAGGAAAGAGATTTCAGGAGGTAGACTCGAATCGCCTTTAAAGCACATGAAAAGCGGCAAAACGTTGACAATGATGCCCTTGGCCAAAAAGGGCGTATGCGTTTTTTCCTGAATATATTCAGGAAAAAACGCATACGCCCTTTTTGGCCAACCAAGCAACCTGGAAAGGCAAATCAGCGCTACAAACAAGTCTCGCTTCCCATCGGTCAAAAGGGCCATGCTGAAAAAAGTGTCAAAACCAGAAATGCAGGACAGGCCATGGAGAAATGGGAGCCTTGCTACACTGATGGGCGGGATGTAAATTGCCAACAGCCACTCTGGAGAAGTGTACGGTGAGTCCTGAAACATCTGAAAAACACAGCTTAGAGAGCATAGGGCACTTCCACTCATGGGGGTATGAATTGGGAAAATGAAAAATCAGCAAGACACAAGCACCCCAAAGTTGAGGGCTGCTCTGTTGACAAGGACCTCCACTTCATTCCACCTTAAATATCCCAGGAAAGAGAAAAATGGGTAAAGAAGTTGTGGTCCTTATGTACAATGGAATATCACTCAGCCATGAAATCAATGTCATAAGGCTAGTAGCAGCATGATGAGTGGATTTAGGTACGACGATTCTAAGTGAAATAAGTCACACAGAAAAGGACACTTCTCATAAGGTATCACTGATAGAGGGAATGTAAAAACCGTTACACTTGAACTGAATTACAAAACAGAACAGAGTCACACATGCAGAAAACACACTATGGCTGCTTAACGGGAAAGGTGAGGTGGGGTGATACATAAAACAAGGGTTTCAAATTAGCTCAGATACCGTTCCATAAACCCAATATGTAATAGACAAGACCTACTCCTTGCTCAGAGAACTGGACTCAACACGCCCTATTCACCGCACAAGAATATATCTGACTAGTAATAATCGTAAAGCGTATGTATTGATATCTCTCTGTTAGTGTGTCAAGTGGGTGTAAAGCGGCATAAACACAGCAGTGAAAAGCAGCTAAATCCCATTATGAAAATAAATTACTTTGAAAAACCCATGAAACAAAGACAGTGAACGAGAGAGGAATTCTTACACAATGCGTTCAGGGGCTGTGATGCAACCTGGATTGACCATATCTAGACCCACAGCTGGATGAGACATAAGGGTGGACACTCTTGGGGCTGAGAGGTTTGGTGAGGTTGGGTGAGCAAACGCAGACCCTTTAAAGTAATACTGCATGGTACCCATCGCATGGGTCCCAAATCTCCAGCTTCAAGGGCATCTTCCTACATCAAAAACATGCATGAGAAACCCAGAAGATGGTACACCGTGTGATGGGGAAAGGTTTCTAAAACGCACCTCATTTCTCATCTCCTTGTGCCCGGGTTCGCCATTCCAGCCGCTTTACTAGCAAGCTCCCTACTTGGAGCATCAGCACCTTTAACCTCCTGTTCCGTACAGGTTGCAATTTGTCCTGAGGATAAACGGGAAGACGTGGAACCAACGAGAGACTAGCTCTTGGTGTTGGGACAGGCACAGGTCACTCTATTTTCCCATCAGAAAGAAGAATTAACCACAGGCTCAGCCTGCCCCCCGGAACCAGAACAGGGCCTGAATCCATTCTGTGATTTTGCGGCCAGCTCCCATAAAAACGAGTTGTAAAATGGAGGTTCAGGGCACTGCAATTCACAAACCTGCAGTTATAAATGATAACTCTCGTCCACAAATATATTGAGGGAAGGCAACGAAGAGGATTTGAAATCAAGGCAGAATTGCAGGAAACAGATTTCAGGAAGTAGATTCGAATCGCATTTAAAGCACATGAAAAGCGGCAAAACGTTGACAATGATGCCCTTGGCCAAAAAGGGCGTATGCGTTTTTTCCTGAATATATTCAGGAAAAAACGCATACGCCCTTTTTGGCCAACCAAGCAACCTGGAAAGGCAAATCAGCGCTACAAACAAGTCTCGCTTCCCATCGGTCAAAAGGGCCATGCTGAAAAAAGTGTCAAAACCAGAAATGCAGGACAGGCCATGGAGAAATGGGAGCCTTGCTACACTGATGGGCGGGATGTAAATTGCCAACAGCCACTCTGGAGAAGTGTACGGTGAGTCCTGAAACATCTGAAAAACACAGCTTAGAGAGCATAGGGCACTTCCACTCATGGGGGTATGAATTGGGAAAATGAAAAATCAGCAAGACACAAGCACCCCAAAGTTGAGGGCTGCTCTGTTGACAAGGACCTCCACTTCATTCCACCTTAAATATCCCAGGAAAGAGAAAAATGGGTAAAGAAGTTGTGGTCCTTATGTACAATGGAATATCACTCAGCCATGAAATCAATGTCATAAGGCTAGTAGCAGCATGATGAGTGGATTTAGGTACGACGATTCTAAGTGAAATAAGTCACACAGAAAAGGACACTTCTCATAAGGTATCACTGATAGAGGGAATGTAAAAACCGTTACACTTGAACTGAATTACAAAACAGAACAGAGTCACACATGCAGAAAACACACTATGGCTGCTTAACGGGAAAGGTGAGGTGGGGTGATACATAAAACAAGGGTATCAAATTAGCTCAGATACCGTTCCATAAACCCAATATGTAATAGACAAGACCTACTCCTTGCTCAGAGAACTGGACTCAACACGCCCTATTCACCGCACAAAAATATATCTGACTAGTAATAATCGTAAAGCCTATGTATTGATATCTCTCTGTTAGTGTGTCAAGTGGGTGTAAAGCGGCATAAACACAGCAGTGAAAAGCAGCTAAATCCCATTATGAAAATAAATTACTTTGAAAAACCCATGAAACAAAGACAGTGAACGAGAGAGGAATTCTTACACAATGCGTTCAGGGGCTGTGATGCAACCTGGATTGACCATATCTAGACCCACAGCTGGATGAGACATAAGGGTGGACACTCTTGGGGCTGAGAGGTTTGGTGAGGTTTGGGTGAGCAAACGCAGACCCTTTAAAGTAATACTGCGTGGTACCCATCGCATGGGTCCCAAATCTCCAGCTTCAAGGGCATCTTCCTACATCAAAAACATGCATGAGAAACCCAGAAGATGGTACACCGTGTGATGGGGAAAGGTTTCTAAAACGCACCTCATTTCTCATCTCCTTGTGCCCGGGTTCGCCATTCCAGCCGCTTTACTAGCAAGCTCCCTACTTGGAGCATCAGCACCTTTAACCTCCTGTTCCGTACAGGTTGCAATTTGTCCTGAGGATAAACGGGAAGACGTGGAACCAACGAGAGACTAGCTCTTGGTGTTGGGACAGGCACAGGTCACTCTATTTTCCCATAAGAAAGAAGAATTAACCACAGGCTCAGCCTACCCCCCGGAACCAGAACAGGGCCTGAAGCCATTCTGCGATTTTGCGGCCAGCTCCCATAAAAACGAGTTGTAAAATGGAGGTTCAGGGCACTGCAATTCACAAACCTGCAGTTATAAATGATAACTCTCGTCCACAAATATATTGAGGGAAGGCAAAGAAGAGGATTTGAAATCAAGGCAGAATTGCACGAAACAGATTTCAGGAGGTAGATACGAATCGCCTTTAAAGCACATGAAAAGCGGCAAAACGTTGACAATGATGCCCTTGGCCAAAAAGGGCGTATGCGTTTTTTCCTGAATATATTCAGGAAAAAACGCATACGCCCTTTTTGGCCAACCAAGCAACCTGGAAAGGCAAATCAGCGCTACAGAGAAGTCTCGCTTCCCATCGGTCAAAAGGGCCATGCTGAAAAAAGTGTCAAAACCAGAAATGCAGGACAGGCCATGGAGAAATGGGAGCCTTGTTACACTGATGGGCGGGATGTAAATTGCCAACAGCCACTCTGGAGAAGTGTACGGTGTGTCCTGAAACATCTGAAAAACACAGCTTAGAGAGCATAGGGCACTTCCACTCATGGGGGTATAAATTGGGAAAATGAAAAATCAGCAAGACACAAGCACCCCAAAGTTGAGGGCTGCTCTGTTGACAAGGACCTCCACTTCATTCCACCTTCAATATCCCAGGAAAGAGAAAAATGGATAAAGAAGTTGTGGTCCTTATGTACAATGGAATATCACTCAGCCATGAAATCAATGTCATAAGGTTAGTAGCAGCATGATGAGTGGATTTAGGTACGACGATTCTAAGTGAAATAAGTCACACAGAAAAGGACACTTCTCATAAGGTATCACTTATAGAGGGAATGTAAAAACCGTTACACTTGAACTGAATTACAAAACAGAACAGAGTCACACATGCAGAAAACACACTATGGCTGCTTAACGGGAAAGGTGAGGTGGGGTGATACATAAAACAAGGGTATCAAATTAGCTCAGATACCGTTCCATAAACCCAATATGTAGTAGACAAGACCTACTCCTTGCTCAGAGAACTGGACTCAACACGCCCTATTCACCGCACAAGAATATATCTGACTAATAATAATCGTAAAACCTATGTATTGATATCTCTCTGTTAGTGTGTCAAGTGGGTGTAAAGCGGCATAAACACAGCAGTGAAAAGCAGCTAAACCCCATTATAAAAATAAATTACTTTGAAACACCCATGAAACAAAGACAGTGAAAGAGAGAGAAATTCTTACACAATGCGTTCAGGGGCTGTGATGCAACCTGGATTGACCATATCTAGACGCACAGCTGGATGAGACATAAGGGTGGACACTCTTGGGCCTGAGAGGTTTGGTGAGGTTGGGTGAGCAAACGCAGACCCTTTAAAGTAATACTGCATGATACCCATCGCATGGGTCCCAAATCTCCAGGTTCAAGGGCATCTTCCTACATCAAAAACATGCATGAGAAACCCAGAAGATGGTACACCGTGTGATGGGGAAAGGTTTCTAAAACGCACCTCATTTCTCATCGCCTTGTGCCCGGGTTCGCCATTCCAGCCGCTTTACTAGCAAGCTCCCTACTTGGAGCATCAGCACCTTTAACCTCCTGTTCCGTACAGGTTGCAATTTGTCCTGAGGATAAACGGGAAGACGTGGAACCAACGAGAGACTAGCTCTTGGTGTTGGGACAGGCACAGGTCACTCTATTTTCCCATCAGAAAGAAGAATTAACCACAGGCTCAGCCTGCCCCCCGGAACCAGAACAGGGCCTGAAGCCATTCTGCGATTTTGCCGCCAGCTCCCATAAAAACGAGTTGTAAAATGGAGGTTCAGGGCACTGCAATTCACAAACCTGCAGAGTTATAAATGATAACTCTCGTCCACAAATATATTGAGGGAAGGCAAAGAAGAGGATTTGAAATCAAGGCAGAATTGCAGGAAAGAGATTTCAGGAGGTAGACTCGAATCGCCTTTAAAGCACATGAAAAGCGGCAAAACGTTGACAATGATGCCCTTGGCCAAAAAGGGCGTATGCGTTTTTTCCTGAATATATTCAGGAAAAAACGCATACGCCCTTTTTGGCCAACCAAGCAACCTGGAAAGGCAAATCAGCGCTACAAACAAGTCTCGCTTCCCATCGGTCAAAAGGGCCATGCTGAAAAAAGTGTCAAAACCAGAAATGCAGGACAGGCCATGGAGAAATGGGAGCCTTGCTACACTGATGGGCGGGATGTAAATTGCCAACAGCCACTCTGGAGAAGTGTACGGTGAGTCCTGAAACATCTGAAAAACACAGCTTAGAGAGCATAGGGCACTTCCACTCATGGGGGTATGAATTGGGAAAATGAAAAATCAGCAAGACACAAGCACCCCAAAGTTTAGGGCTGCTCTGTTGACAAGGACCTCCACTTCATTCCACCTTAAATATCCCAGGAAAGAGAAAAATGGGTAAAGAAGTTGTGGTCCTTATGTACAATGGAATATCACTCAGCCATGAAATCAATGTCATAAGGCTAGTAGCAGCATGATGAGTGGATTTAGGTACGACGATTCTAAGTGAAATAAGTCACACAGAAAAGGACACTTCTCATAAGGTATCACTGATAGAGGGAATGTAAAAACCGTTACACTTGAACTGAATTACAAAACAGAACAGAGTCACACATGCAGAAAACACACTATGGCTGCTTAACGGGAAAGGTGAGGTGGGGTGATACATAAAACAAGGGTATCAAATTAGCTCAGATACCGTTCCATAAACCCAATATGTAATAGACAAGACCTACTCCTTGCTCAGAGAACTGGACTCAACACGCCCTATTCACCGCACAAGATTATATCTGACTAGTAATAATCGTAAAGCCTATGTATTGATATCTCTCTGTTAGTGTGTCAAGTGGGTGTAAAGTGGCATAAACACAGCAGTGAAAAGCAGCTAAATCCCATTATGAAAATAAATTACTTTGAAAAACCCATGAAACAAAGACAGTGAACGAGAGAGGAATTCTTACACAATGCGTTCAGGGGCTGTGATGCAACCTGGATTGACCATATCTAGACCCACAGCTGGATGAGACATAAGGGTGGACACTCTTGGGGCTGAGAGGTTTGGTGAGGTTGGGTGAGCAAACGCAGACCCTTTAAAGTAATACTGCATGGTACCCATCGCATGGGTCCCAAATCTCCAGCTTCAAGGGCATCTTCCTACATCAAAACATGCATGAGAAACCCAGAAGATGGTACACAGTGTGATGGGGAAAGGTTTCTAAAACGCACCTCATTTCTCATCGCCTTGTGCCCGTGTTCGCCATTCCAGCCGCTTTACTAGCAAGCTCCCTACTTGGAGCATCAGCACCTTTAACCTCCTGTTCCGTACAGGTTGCAATTTGTCCTGAGGATAAACGGGAAGACGTGGAACCAACGAGAGACTAGCTCTTGGTGTTGGGACAGGCACAGGTCACTCTATTTTCCCATCAGAAAGAAGAATTAACCACAGGCTCAGCCTGCCCCCCGGAACCAGAACAGGGCCTGAAGCCATTCTGCGATTTTGCGGCCAGCTCCCATAAAAACGAGTTGTAAAATGGAGGTTCAGGGCACTGCAATTCACAAACCTGCAGAGTTATAAATGATAACTCTCGTCCACAAATATATTGAGGGAAGGCAAAGAAGAGGATTTGAAATCAAGGCAGAATTGCAGGAAAGAGATTTCAGGAGGTAGATTCGAATCGCATTTAAAGCACATGAAAAGCGGCAAAACGTTGACAATGATGCCCTTGGCCAAAAAGGGCGTATGCGTTTTTTCCTGAATATATTCAGGAAAAAACGCATACGCCCTTTTTGGCCAACCAAGCAACCTGGAAAGGCAAATGAGCGCTACAAACAAGTCTCGCTTCCCATCGGTCAAAAGGGCCATGCTGAAAAAAGTGTCAAAACCAGAAGTGCAGGACAGGCCATGGAGAAATGGGAGCCTTGCTACACTGATGGGCGGGATGTAAATTGCCAACAGCCACTCTGGAGAAGTGTACGGTGAGTCCTGAAACATCTGAAAAACACAGCTTAGAGAGCATAGGGCACTTCCACTCATGGGGGTATGAATTGGGAAAATGAAAAATCAGCAAGACACAAGCACCCCAAAGTTTAGGGCTGCTCTGTTGACAAGGACCTCCACTTCATTCCACCTTAAATATCCCAGGAAAGAGAAAAATGGGTAAAGAAGTTGTGGTCCTTATGTACAATGGAATATCACTCAGCCATGAAATCAATGTCATAAGGCTAGTAGCAGCATGATGAGTGGATTTAGGTACGACGATTCTAAGTGAAATAAGTCACACAGAAAAGGACACTTCTCATAAGGTATCACTGATAGAGGGAATGTAAAAACCGTTACACTTGAACTGAATTACAAAACAGAACAGAGTCACACATGCAGAAAACACACTATGGCTGCTTAACGGGAAAGGTGAGGTGGGGTGATACATAAAACAAGGGTTTCAAATTAGCTCAGATACCGTTCCATAAACCCAATATGTAATAGACAAGACCTACTCCTTGCTCAGAGAACTGGACTCAACACGCCCTATTCACCGCACAAGAATATATCTGACTAGTAATAATCGTAAAGCCTATGTATTGATATCTCTCTGTTAGTGTGTCAAGTGGGTGTAAAGCGGCATAAACACAGCAGTGAAAAGCAGCTAAATCCCATTATGAAAATAAATTACTTTGAAAAACCCATGAAACAAAGACAGTGAACGAGAGAGGAATTCTTACACAATGCGTTCAGGGGCTGTGATGCAACCTGGATTGACCATATCTAGACCCACAGCTGGATGAGACATAAGGGTGGACACTCTTGGGGCTGAGAGGTTTGGTGAGGTTGGGTGAGCAAACGCAGACCCTTTAAAGTAATACTGCATGGTACCCATCGCATGGGTCCCAAATCTCCAGCTTCAAGGGCATCTTCCTACATCAAAACATGCATGAGAAACCCAAAAGATGGTACACAGTGTGATGGGGAAAGGTTTCTAAAACGCACCTCATTTCTCATCGCCTTGTGCCCGGGTTCGCCATTCCAGCCGCTTTACTAGCAAGCTCCCTACTTGGAGCATCAGCACCTTTAACCTCCTGTTCCGTACAGGTTGCAATTTGTCCTGAGGATAAACGGGAAGACGTGGAACCAACGAGAGACTAGCTCTTGGTGTTGGGACAGGCACAGGTCACTCTATTTTCCCATCAGAAAGAAGAATTAACCACAGGCTCAGCCTGCCCCCCGGAACCAGAACAGGGCCTGAAGCCATTCTGCGATTTTGCGGCCAGCTCCCATAAAAACGAGTTGTAAAATGGAGGTTCAGGGCACTGCAATTCACAAACCTGCAGTTATAAATGATAACTCTCGTCCACAAATATATTGAGGGAAGGCAACGAAGAGGATTTGAAATCAAGGCAGAATTGCAGGAAACAGATTTCAGGAAGTAGATTCGAATCGCATTTAAAGCACATGAAAAGTGGCAAAACGTTGACAATGATGCCCTTGGCCAAAAAGGGCGTATGCGTTTTTTCCTGAATATATTCAGGAAAAAAAGCATACGCCCTTTTTGGCCAACCAAGCAACCTGGAAAGGCAAATCAGCGCTACAAACAAGTCTCGCTTCCCATCGGTCAAAAGGGCCATGCTGAAAAAAGTGTCAAAACCAGAAATGCAGGACAGGCCATGGAGAAATGGGAGCCTTGCTACACTGATGGGCGGGATGTAAATTGCCAAGAGCCACTCTGGAGAAGTGTCCGGTGAGTCCTGAAACATCTGAAAAACACAGCTTAGAGAGCATAGGGCACTTCCACTCATGGGGGTATAAATTGGGAAAATTAAAAATCAGCAAGACACAAGCACCCCAAAGTTTAGGGCTGCTCTGTTGACAAGGACCTCCACTTCATTCCACCTTCAATATCCCAGGAAAGAGAAAAATGGATAAAGAAGTTGTGGTCCTTATGTACAATGGAATATCTCTCAGCCATGAAATCAATGTCATAAGGCTAGTAGCAGCATGATGAGTGGATTAAGGTATGACGATTCTAAGTGAAATAAGTCACACAGAAAAGGACACTTCTCATAAGGTATCACTGATAGAGGGAATGTAAAAACCGTTACACTTGAACTGAATTACAAAACAGAACAGAGTCACACATGCAGAAAACACACTATGGCTGCTTAACGGGAAAGGTGAGGTGGGGTGATACATAAAACAAGGGTTTCAAATTAGCTCAGATACCGTTCCATAAACCCAATATGTAATAGACAAGACCTACTCCTTGCTCAGAGAACTGGACTCAACACGCCCTATTCACCGCACAAGAATATATCTGACTAGTAATAATCGTAAAGCCTATGTATTGATATCTCTCTGTTAGTGTGTCAAGTGGGTATAAAGCGGCATAAACACAGCAGTGAAAAGCAGCTAAATCCCATTATGAAAATAAATTACTTTGAAAAACCCATGAAACAAAGACAGTGAACGAGAGAGGAATTCTTACACAATGCGTTCAGGGGCTGTGATGCAACCTGGATTGACCATATCTAGACCCACAGCTGGATGAGACATAAGGGTGGACACTCTTGGGGCTGAGAGGTTTGGTGAGGTTGGGTGAGCAAACGCAGACCCTTTAAAGTAATACTGCATGGTACCCATCGCATGGGTCCCAAATCTCCAGCTTCAAGGGCATCTTCCTACATCAAAAACATGCATGAGAAACCCAGAAGATGGTACACCGTGTGATGGGGAAAGGTTTCTAAAACGCACCTCATTTCTCATCTCCTTGTGCCCGGGTTCGCCATTCCAGCCGCTTTACTAGCAAGCTCCCTACTTGGAGCATCAGCACCTTTAACCTCCTGTTCCGTACAGGTTGCAATTTGTCCTGAGGATAAACGGGAAGACGTGGAACCAACGAGAGACTAGCTCTTGGTGTTGGGACAGGCACAGGTCACTCTATTTTCCCATCAGAAAGAAGAATTAACCACAGGCCCAGCCTGCCCCCCGGAACCAGAACAGGGCCTGAAGCCATTCTGTGATTTTGCGGCCAGCTCCCATAAAAACGAGTTGTAAAATGGAGGTTCAGGGCACTGCAATTCACAAACCTGCAGTTATAAATGATAACTCTCGTCCACAAATATATTGAGGGAAGGCAACGAAGAGGATTTGAAATCAAGGCAGAATTGCAGGAAACAGATTTCAGGAAGTAGATTCGAATCGCATTTAAAGCACATGAAAAGCGGCAAAACGTTGACAATGATGCCCTTGGCCAAAAAGGGCGTATGCGTTTTTTCCTGAATATATTCAGGAAAAAACGCATACGCCCTTTTTGGCCAACCAAGCAACCTGGAAAGGCAAATCAGCGCTACAAAGAAGTCTCGCTTCCCATCGGTCAAAAGGGCCATGCTGAAAAAAGTGTCAAAACCAGAAATGCAGGACAGGCCATGGAGAAATGGGAGCCTTGCTACACTGATGGGCGGGATGTAAATTGCCAACAGCCACTCTGGAGAAGTGTACGGTGAGTCCTGAAACATCTGAAAAACACAGCTTAGAGAGCATAGGGCACTTCCACTCATGGGGGTATGAATTGGGAAAATGAAAAATCAGCAAGACACAAGCACCCCAAAGTTGAGGGCTGCTCTGTTGACAAGGACCTCCACTTCATTCCACCTTAAATATCCCAGGAAAGAGAAAAATGGGTAAAGAAGTTGTGGTCCTTATGTACAATGAAATATCACTCAGCCATGAAATCAATGTCATAAGGCTAGTAGCAGCATGATGAGTGGATTTAGGTACGACGATTCTAAGTGAAATAAGTCACACAGAAAAGGACACTTCTCATAAGGTATCACTGATAGAGGGAATGTAAAAACCGTTACACTTGAACTGAATTACAAAACAGAACAGAGTCACACATGCAGAAAACACACTATGGCTGCTTAACGGGAAAGGTGAGGTGGGGTGATACATAAAACAAGGGTATCAAATTAGCTCAGATACCGTTCCATAAACCCAATATGTAATAGACAAGACCTACTCCTTGCTCAGAGAACTGGACTCAACACGCCCTATTCACCGCACAAGATTATATCTGACTAGTAATAATCGTAAAGCCTATGTATTGATATCTCTCTGTTAGTGTGTCAAGTGGGTGTAAAGCGGCATAAACACAGCAGTGAAAAGCAGCTAAATCCCATTATGAAAATAAATTACTTTGAAAAACCCATGAAACAAAGACAGTGAACGAGAGAGGAATTCTTACACAATGCGTTCAGGGGCTGTGATGCAACCTGGATTGACCATATCTAGACTCACAGCTGGATCAGACATAAGGGTGGACACTCTTGGGGCTGAGAGGTTTGGTGAGGTTGGGTGAGCAAACGCAGACACTTTAAAGTAATACTGCATGGTACCCATCGCATGGGTCCCAAATCTCCAGCTTCAAGGGCATCTTCCTACATCAAAAACATGCATGAGAAACCCAGAAGATGGTACACAGTGTGATGGGGAAAGGTTTCTAAAACGCACCTCATTTCTCATCGCCTTGTGCCCGGGTTCGCCATTCCAGCCGCTTTACTAGCAAGCTCCCTACTTGGAGCATCAGCACCTTTAACCTCCTGTTCCGTACAGGTTGCAATTTGTCCTGAGGATAAACGGGAAGACGTGGAACCAACGAGAGACTAGCTCTTGGTGTTGGGACAGGCACAGGTCACTCTATTTTCCCATCAGAAAGAAGAATTAACCACAGGCTCAGCCTGCCCCCCGGAACCAGAAGAGGGCCTGAAGCCATTCTGCGATTTTGCGGCCAGCTCCCATAAAAACGAGTTGTAAAATGGAGGTTCAGGGCACTGCAATTCACAAACCTGCAGAGTTATAAATGATAACTCTCGTCCACAAATATATTGAGGGAAGGCAAAGAAGAGGATTTGAAATCAAGGCAGAATTGCAGGAAAGAGATTTCAGGAGGTAGATTCGAATCGCATTTAAAGCACATGAAAAGCGGCAAAACGTTGACAATGATGCCCTTGGCCAAAAAGGGCGTATGCGTTTTTTCCTGAATATATTCAGGAAAAAACGCATACGCCCTTTTTGGCCAACCAAGCAACCTGGAAAGGCAAATCAGCGCTACAAAGAAGTCTCGCTTCCCATCGGTCAAAAGGGCCATGCTGAAAAAAGTGTCAAAACCAGAAATGCAGGACAGGCCATGGAGAAATGGGAGCCTTGCTACACTGATGGGCGGGATGTAAATTGCCAACAGCCACTCTGGAGAAGTGTACGGTGAGTCCTGAAACATCTAAAAAACACAGCTTAGAGAGCATAGGGCACTTCCACTCATGGGGGTATGAATTGGGAAAATGAAAAATCAGCAAGACACAAGCACCCCAAAGTTGAGGGCTGCTCTGTTGACAAGGACCTCCACTTCATTCCACCTTAAATATCCCAGGAAAGAGAAAAATGGGTAAAGAAGTTATGGTCCTTATGTACAATGGAATATCACTCAGCCATGAAATCAATGTCATAAGGTTAGTAGCAGCATGATGAGTGGATTTAGGTACGACGATTCTAAGTGAAATAAGTCACACAGAAAAGGACACTTCTCATAAGGTATCACTTATAGAGGGAATGTAAAAACCGTTACACTTGAACTGAATTACAAAACAGAACAGAGTCACACATGCAGAAAACACACTATGGCTGCTTAACGGGAAAGGTGAGGTGGGGTGATACATAAAACAAGGGTATCAAATTAGCTCAGATACCATTCCATAAACCCAATATGTAATAGACAAGACCTACTCCTTGCTCAGAGAACTGGACTCAACACGCCCTATTCACCGCACAAGAATATATCTGACTAATAATAATCGTAAAACCTATGTATTGATATCTCTCTGTTAGTGTGTCAAGTGGGTGTAAAGCGGCATAAACACAGCAGTGAAAAGCAGCTAAACCCCATTATAAAAATAAATTACTTTGAAACACCCATGAAACAAAGACAGTGAAAGAGAGAGAAATTCTTACACAATGCGTTCAGGGGCTGTGATGCAACCTGGATTGACCATATCTAGACTCACAGCTGGATCAGACATAAGGGTGGACACTCTTGGGGCTGAGAGGTTTGGTGAGGTTGGGTGAGCAAACGCAGACCCTTTAAAGTAATACTGCATGATACCCATCGCATGGGTCCCAAATCTCCAGGTTCAAGGGCATCTTCCTACATCAAAAACATGCATGAGAAACCCAGAAGATGGTACACCGTGTGATGGGGAAAGGTTTCTAAAACGCACCTCATTTCTCATCGCCTTGTGCCCGGGTTCGCCATTCCAGCCGCTTTACTAGCAAGCTCCCTAGTTGGAGCATCAGCACCTTTAACCTCCTGTTCCGTACAGGTTGCAATTTGTCCTGAGGATAAACGGGAAGACGTGGAACCAACGAGAGACTAGCTCTTGGTGTTGGGACAGGCACAGGTCACTCTATTTTCCCATCAGGAAGAAGAATTAACCACAGGCTCAGCCTGCCCCCCGGAACCAGAACAGGGCCTGAAGCCATTCTGCGATTTTGCCGCCAGCTCCCATAAAAACGAGTTGTAAAATGGAGGTTCAGGGCACTGCAATTCACAAACCTGCAGAGTTATAAATGATAACTCTCGTCCACAAATATATTGAGGGAAGGCAAAGAAGAGGATTTGAAATCAAGGCAGAATTGCAGGAAAGAGATTTCAGGAGGTAGATTCGAATCGCCTTTAAAGCACATGAAAAGCGGCAAAACGTTGACAATGATGCCCTTGGCCAAAAAGGGCGTATGCGTTTTTTCCTGAATATATTCAGGAAAAAACGCATACGCCCTTTTTGGCCAACCAAGCAACCTGGAAAGGCAAATCAGCGCTACAAACAAGTCTCGCTTCCCATCGGTCAAAAGGGCCATGCTGAAAAAAGTGTCAAAACCAGAAATGCAGGACAGGCCATGGAGAAATGGGAGCCTTGCTACACTGATGGGCGGGATGTAAATTGCCAACAGCCACTCTGGAGAAGTGTACGGTGAGTCCTGAAACATCTAAAAAACACAGCTTAGAGAGCATAGGGCACTTCCACTCATGGGGGTATGAATTGGGAAAATGAAAAATCAGCAAGACACAAGCACCCCAAAGTTGAGGGCTGCTCTGTTGACAAGGACCTCCACTTCATTCCACCTTAAATATCCCAGGAAAGAGAAAAATGGGTAAAGAAGTTGTGGTCCTTATGTACAATGGAATATCACTCAGCCATGAAATCAATGTCATAAGGCTAGTAGCAGCATGATGAGTGGATTTAGGTACGACGATTCTAAGTGAAATAAGTCACACAGAAAAGGACACTTCTCATAAGGTATCACTGATAGAGGGAATGTAAAAACCGTTACACTTGAACTGAATTACAAAACAGAACAGAGTCACACATGCAGAAAACACACTATGGCTGCTTAACGGGAAAGGTGAGGTGGGGTGATACATAAAACAAGGGTATCAAATTAGCTCAGATACCATTCCATAAACCCAATATGTAATAGACAAGACCTACTCCTTGCTCAGAGAACTGGACTCAACACGCCCTATTCACCGCACAAGAATATATCTGACTAATAATAATCGTAAAACCTATGTATTGATATCTCTCTGTTAGTGTGTCAAGTGGGTGTAAAGCGGCATAAACACAGCAGTGAAAAGCAGCTAAACCCCATTATAAAAATAAATTACTTTGAAACACCCATGAAACAAAGACAGTGAAAGAGAGAGAAATTCTTACACAATGCGTTCAGGGGCTGTGATGCAACCTGGATTGACCATATCTAGACCCACAGCTGGATGAGACATAAGGGTGGACACTCTTGGGGCTGAGAGGTTTGGTGAGGTTGGGTGAGCAAACGCAGACCCTTTAAAGTAATACTGCATGGTACCCATCGCATGGGTCCCAAATCTCCAGCTTCAAGGGCATCTTCCTACATCAAAACATGCATGAGAAACCCAGAAGATGGTACACAGTGTGATGGGGAAAGGTTTCTAAAACGCACCTCATTTCTCATCGCCTTGTGCCCGGGTTCGCCATTCCAGCCGCTTTACTAGCAAGCTCCCTACTTGGAGCATCAGCACCTTTAACCTCCTGTTCCGTACAGGTTGCAATTTGTCCTGAGGATAAACGGGAAGACGTGGAACCAACGAGAGACTAGCTCTTGGTGTTGGGACAGGCACAGGTCACTCTATTTTCCCATCAGGAAGAAGAATTAACCACAGGCTCAGCCTGCCCCCCGGAACCAGAACAGGGCCTGAAGCCATTCTGCGATTTTGCCGCCAGCTCCCATAAAAACGAGTTGTAAAATGGAGGTTCAGGGCACTGCAATTCACAAACCTGCAGAGTTATAAATGATAACTCTCGTCCACAAATATATTGAGGGAAGGCAAAGAAGAGGATTTGAAATCAAGGCAGAATTGCAGGAAAGAGATTTCAGGAGGTAGATTCGAATCGCCTTTAAAGCACATGAAAAGCGGCAAAACGTTGACAATGATGCCCTTGGCCAAAAAGGGCGTATGCGTTTTTTCCTGAATATATTCAGGAAAAAACGCATACGCCCTTTTTGGCCAACCAAGCAACCTGGAAAGGCAAATCAGCGCTACAAACAAGTCTCGCTTCCCATCGGTCAAAAGGGCCATGCTGAAAAAAGTGTCAAAACCAGAAATGCAGGACAGGCCATGGAGAAATGGGAGCCTTGCTACACTGATGGGCGGGATGTAAATTGCCAACAGCCACTCTGGAGAAGTGTACGGTGAGTCCTGAAACATCTGAAAAACACAGCTTAGAGAGCATAGGACACTTCCACTCATGGGGGTATGAATTGGGAAAATGAAAAATCAGCAAGACACAAGCACCCCAAAGTTTAGGGCTGCTCTGTTGACAAGGACCTCCACTTCATTCCACCTTAAATATCCCAGGAAAGAGAAAAATGGGTAAAGAAGTTGTGTTCCTTATGTACAATGGAATATCACTCAGCCATGAAATCAATGTCATAAGGCTAGTAGCAGCATGATGAGTTGATTAAGGTACGACGATACTAAGTGAAATAAGTCACACAGAAAAGGACACTTCTCATAAGGTATCACTGATAGAGGGAATGTAAAAACCGTTACACTTGAACTGAATTACAAAACAGAACAGAGTCACACATGCAGAAAACACACTATGGCTGCTTAACGGGAAAGGTGAGGTGGGGTGATACATAAAACAAGGGTTTCAAATTAGCTCAGATACCGTTCCATAAACCCAATATGTAATAGACAAGACCTACTCCTTGCTCAGAGAACTGGACTCAACACGCCCTATTCACCGCACAAGAATATATCTGACTAGTAATAATCGTAAAGCCTATGTATTGATATCTCTCTGTTAGTGTGTCAAGTGGGTGTAAAGCGGCATAAACACAGCAGTGAAAAGCAGCTAAATCCCATTATGAAAATAAATTACTTTGAAAAACCCATGAAACAAAGACAGTGAACGAGAGAGGAATTCTTACACAATGCGTTCAGGGGCTGTGATGCAACCTGGATTGACCATATCTAGACCCACAGCTGGATGAGACATAAGGGTGGACACTCTTGGGGCTGAGAGGTTTGGTGAGGTTGGGTGAGCAAACGCAGACCCTTTAAAGTAATACGGCGTGGTACCCATCGCATGGGTCCCAAATCTCCAGCTTCAAGGGCATCTTCCTACATCAAAAACATGCATGAGAAACCCAGAAGATGGTACACCGTGTGATGGGGAAAGGTTTCTAAAACGCACCTCATTTCTCATCTCCTTCTGCCCGGGTTCGCCATTCCAGCCGCTTTACTAGCAAGCTCCCTACTTGGAGCATCAGCACCTTTAACCTCCTGTTCCGTACAGGTTGCAATTTGTCCTGAGGATAAACGGGAAGACGTGGAACCAACGAGAGACTAGCTCTTGGTGTTGGGACAGGCACAGGTCACTCTATTTTCCCATCAGAAAGAAGAATTAACCACAGGCTCAGCCTGCCCCCCGGAACCAGAACAGGGCCTGAAGCCATTCTGTGATTTTGCGGCCAGCTCCCATAAAAACGAGTTGTAAAATGGAGGTTCAGGGCACTGCAATTCACAAATCTGCAGTTATAAATGATAACTCTCGTCCACAAATATATTGAGGGAAGGCAACGAAGAGGATTTGAAATCAAGGCAGAATTGCAGGAAACAGATTTCAGGAAGTAGATTCGAATCGCATTTAAAGCACATGAAAAGCGGCAAAACGTTGACAATGATGCCCTTGGCCAAAAAGGGCGTATGCGTTTTTTCCTGAATATATTCAGGAAAAAACGCATACGCCCTTTTTGGCCAACCAAGCAACCTGGAAAGGCAAATCAGCGCTACAAACAAGTCTCGCTTCCCATCGGTCAAAAGGGCCATGCTGAAAAAAGTGTCAAAACCAGAAATGCAGGACAGGCCATGGAGAAATGGGAGCCTTGCTACACTGATGGGCGGGATGTAAATTGCCAACAGCCACTCTGGAGAAGTGTACGGTGTGTCCTGAAACATCTGAAAAACACAGCTTAGAGAGCATAGGGCACTTCCACTCATGGGGGTATAAATTGGGAAAATGAAAAATCAGCAAGACACAAGCACCCCAAAGTTGAGGGCTGCTCTGTTGACAAGGACCTCCACTTCATTCCACCTTCAATATCCCAGGAAAGAGAAAAATGGATAAAGAAGTTGTGGTCCTTATGTACAATGGAATATCACTCAGCCATGAAATCAATGTCATAAGGTTAGTAGCAGCATGATGAGTGGATTTAGGTACGACGATTCTAAGTGAAATAAGTCACACAGAAAAGGACACTTCTCATAAGGTATCACTTATAGAGGGAATGTAAAAACCGTTACACTTGAACTGAATTACAAAACAGAACAGAGTCACACATGCAGAAAACACACTATGGCTGCTTAACGGGAAAGGTGAGGTGGGGTGATACATAAAACAAGGGTATCAAATTAGCTCAGATACCGTTCCATAAACCCAATATGTAGTAGACAAGACCTACTCCTTGCTCAGAGAACTGGACTCAACACGCCCTATTCACCGCACAAGAATATATCTGACTAGTAATAATCTTGAAACCTATGTATTGATATCTCTTTGTTAGTGTGTCAAGTGGGTGTAAAGCGGCATAAACACAGCAGTGAAAAGGAGCTAAACCCCATTATAAAAATAAATTACTTTGAAACACCCATGAAACAAAGACAGTGAAAGAGAGAGAAATTCTTACACAATGCGTTCAGGGGCTGTGATGCAACCTGGATTGACCATATCTAGACTCACAGCTGGATCAGACATAAGGGTGGACACTCTTGGGGCTGAGAGGTTTGGTGAGGTTGGGTGAGCAAACGCAGACCCTTTAAAGTAATACTGCATGGTACCCATCGCATGGGTCCCAAATCTCCAGCTTCAAGGGCATCTTCCTACATCAAAAACATGCATGAGAAACCCAGAAGATGGTACACAGTGTGATGGGGAAAGGTTTCTAAAACGCACCTCATTTCTCATCGCCTTGTGCCCGGGTTCGCCATTCCAGCCGCTTTACTAGCAAGCTCCCTACTTGGAGCATCAGCACCTTTAACCTCCTGTTCCGTACAGGTTGCAATTTGTCCTGAGGATAAACGGGAAGACGTGGAACCAACGAGAGACTAGCTCTTGGTGTTGGGACAGGCACAGGTCACTCTATTTTCCCATCAGAAAGAAGAATTAACCACAGGCTCAGCCTGCCCCCCGGAACCAGAAGAGGGCCTGAAGCCATTCTGCGATTTTGCGGCCAGCTCCCATAAAAACGAGTTGTAAAATGGAGGTTCAGGGCACTGCAATTCACAAACCTGCAGAGTTATAAATGATAACTCTCGTCCACAAATATATTGAGGGAAGGCAAAGAAGAGGATTTGAAATCAAGGCAGAATTGCAGGAAAGAGATTTCAGGAGGTAGATTCGAATCGCATTTAAAGCACATGAAAAGCGGCAAAACGTTGACAATGATGCCCTTGGCCAAAAAGGGCGTATGCGTTTTTTCCTGAATATATTCAGGAAAAAACGCATACGCCCTTTTTGGCCAACCAAGCAACCTGGAAAGGCAAATCAGCGCTACAAAGAAGTCTCGCTTCCCATCGGTCAAAAGGGCCATGCTGAAAAAAGTGTCAAAACCAGAAATGCAGGACAGGCCATGGAGAAATGGGAGCCTTGCTACACTGATGGGCGGGATGTAAATTGCCAACAGCCACTCTGGAGAAGTGTACGGTGAGTCCTGAAACATCTAAAAAACACAGCTTAGAGAGCATAGGGCACTTCCACTCATGGGGGTATGAATTGGGAAAATGAAAAATCAGCAAGACACAAGCACCCCAAAGTTGAGGGCTGCTCTGTTGACAAGGACCTCCACTTCATTCCACCTTAAATATCCCAGGAAAGAGAAAAATGGGTAAAGAAGTTGTGGTCCTTATGTACAATGGAATATCACTCAGCCATGAAATCAATGTCATAAGGCTAGTAGCAGCATGATGAGTGGATTTAGGTACGACGATTCTAAGTGAAATAAGTCACACAGAAAAGGACACTTCTCATAAGGTATCACTGATAGAGGGAATGTAAAAACCGTTACACTTGAACTGAATTACAAAACAGAACAGAGTCACACATGCAGAAAACACACTATGGCTGCTTAACGGGAAAGGTGAGGTGGGGTGATACATAAAACAAGGGTATCAAATTAGCTCAGATACCATTCCATAAACCCAATATGTAATAGACAAGACCTACTCCTTGCTCAGAGAACTGGACTCAACACGCCCTATTCACCGCACAAGAATATATCTGACTAATAATAATCGTAAAACCTATGTATTGATATCTCTCTGTTAGTGTGTCAAGTGGGTGTAAAGCGGCATAAACACAGCAGTGAAAAGCAGCTAAACCCCATTATAAAAATAAATTACTTTGAAACACCCATGAAACAAAGACAGTGAAAGAGAGAGAAATTCTTACACAATGCGTTCAGGGGCTGTGATGCAACCTGGATTGACCATATCTAGACCCACAGCTGGATGAGACATAAGGGTGGACACTCTTGGGGCTGAGAGGTTTGGTGAGGTTGGGTGAGCAAACGCAGACCCTTTAAAGTAATACTGCATGGTACCCATCGCATGGGTCCCAAATCTCCAGCTTCAAGGGCATCTTCCTACATCAAAACATGCATGAGAAACCCAGAAGATGGTACACAGTGTGATGGGGAAAGGTTTCTAAAACGCACCTCATTTCTCATCGCCTTGTGCCCGGGTTCGCCATTCCAGCCGCTTTACTAGCAAGCTCCCTACTTGGAGCATCAGCACCTTTAACCTCCTGTTCCGTACAGGTTGCAATTTGTCCTGAGGATAAACGGGAAGACGTGGAACCAACGAGAGACTAGCTCTTGGTGTTGGGACAGGCACAGGTCACTCTATTTTCCCATCAGAAAGAAGAATTAACCACAGGCTCAGCCTGCCCCCCGGAACCAGAACAGGGCCTGAAGCCATTCTGCGATTTTGCGGCCAGCTCCCATAAAAACGAATTGTAAAATGGAGGTTCAGGGCACTGCAATTCACAAACCTGCAGAGTTATAAATGATAACTCTCGTCCACAAATATATTGAGGGAAGGCAAAGAAGAGGATTTGAAATCAAGGCAGAATTGCAGGAAAGAGATTTCAGGAGGTAGATTCGAATCGCATTTAAAGCACATGAAAAGCGGCAAAACGTTGACAATGATGCCCTTGGCCAAAAAGGGCGTATGCGTTTTTTCCTGAATATATTCAGGAAAAAACGCATACGCCCTTTTTGGCCAACCAAGCAACCTGGAAAGGCAAATCAGCGCTACAAAGAAGTCTCGCTTCCCATCGGTCAAAAGGGCCATGCTGAAAAAAGTGTCAAAACCAGAAATGCAGGACAGGCCATGGAGAAATGGGAGCCTTGCTACACTGATGGGCGGGATGTAAATTGCCAACAGCCACTCTGGAGAAGTGTACGGTGAGTCCTGAAACATCTGAAAAACACAGCTTAGAGAGCATAGGGCACTTCCACTCATGGGGGTATGAATTGGGAAAATGAAAAATCAGCAAGACACAAGCACCCCAAAGTTTAGGGCTGCTCTGTTGACAAGGACCTCCACTTCATTCCACCTTAAATATCCCAGGAAAGAGAAAAATGGGTAAAGAAGTTGTGTTCCTTATGTACAATGGAATATCACTCAGCCATGAAATCAATGTCATAAGGCTAGTAGCAGCATGATGAGTTGATTAAGGTACGACGATACTAAGTGAAATAAGTCACACAGAAAAGGACACTTCTCATAAGGTATCACTGATAGAGGGAATGTAAAAACCGTTACACTTGAACTGAATTACAAAACAGAACAGAGTCACACATGCAGAAAACACACTATGGCTGCTTAACGGGAAAGGTGAGGTGGGGTGATACATAAAACAAGGGTTTCAAATTAGCTCAGATACCGTTCCATAAACCCAATATGTAATAGACAAGACCTACTCCTTGCTCAGAGAACTGGACTCAACACGCCCTATTCACCGCACAAGAATATATCTGACTAGTAATAATCGTAAAGCCTATGTATTGATATCTCTCTGTTAGTGTGTCAAGTGGGTGTAAAGCGGCATAAACACAGCAGTGAAAAGCAGCTAAATCCCATTATGAAAATAAATTACTTTGAAAAACCCATGAAACAAAGACAGTGAACGAGAGAGGAATTCTTACACAATGCGTTCAGGGGCTGTGATGCAACCTGGATTGACCATATCTAGACCCACAGCTGGATGAGACATAAGGGTGGACACTCTTGGGGCTGAGAGGTTTGGTGAGGTTGGGTGAGCAAACGCAGACCCTTTAAAGTAATACGGCGTGGTACCCATCGCATGGGTCCCAAATCTCCAGCTTCAAGGGCATCTTCCTACATCAAAAACATGCATGAGAAACCCAGAAGATGGTACACCGTGTGATGGGGAAAGGTTTCTAAAACGCACCTCATTTCTCATCTCCTTCTGCCCGGGTTCGCCATTCCAGCCGCTTTACTAGCAAGCTCCCTACTTGGAGCATCAGCACCTTTAACCTCCTGTTCCGTACAGGTTGCAATTTGTCCTGAGGATAAACGGGAAGACGTGGAACCAACGAGAGACTAGCTCTTGGTGTTGGGACAGGCACAGGTCACTCTATTTTCCCATCAGAAAGAAGAATTAACCACAGGCTCAGCCTGCCCCCCGGAACCAGAACAGGGCCTGAAGCCATTCTGTGATTTTGCGGCCAGCTCCCATAAAAACGAGTTGTAAAATGGAGGTTCAGGGCACTGCAATTCACAAATCTGCAGTTATAAATGATAACTCTCGTCCACAAATATATTGAGGGAAGGCAACGAAGAGGATTTGAAATCAAGGCAGAATTGCAGGAAACAGATTTCAGGAAGTAGATTCGAATCGCATTTAAAGCACATGAAAAGCGGCAAAACGTTGACAATGATGCCCTTGGCCAAAAAGGGCGTATGCGTTTTTTCCTGAATATATTCAGGAAAAAACGCATACGCCCTTTTTGGCCAACCAAGCAACCTGGAAAGGCAAATCAGCGCTACAAACAAGTCTCGCTTCCCATCGGTCAAAAGGGCCATGCTGAAAAAAGTGTCAAAACCAGAAATGCAGGACAGGCCATGGAGAAATGGGAGCCTTGCTACACTGATGGGCGGGATGTAAATTGCCAACAGCCACTCTGGAGAAGTGTACGGTGTGTCCTGAAACATCTGAAAAACACAGCTTAGAGAGCATAGGGCACTTCCACTCATGGGGGTATAAATTGGGAAAATGAAAAATCAGCAAGACACAAGCACCCCAAAGTTGAGGGCTGCTCTGTTGACAAGGACCTCCACTTCATTCCACCTTCAATATCCCAGGAAAGAGAAAAATGGGTAAAGAAGTTGTGGTCCTTATGTACAATGGAATATCACTCAGCCATGAAATCAATGTCATAAGGTTAGTAGCAGCATGATGAGTGGATTTAGGTACGACGATTCTAAGTGAAATAAGTCACACAGAAAAGGACACTTCTCATAAGGTATCACTTATAGAGGGAATGTAAAAACCGTTACACTTGAACTGAATTACAAAACAGAACAGAGTCACACATGCAGAAAACACACTATGGCTGCTTAACGGGAAAGGTGAGGTGGGGTGATACATAAAACAAGGGTATCAAATTAGCTCAGATACCGTTCCATAAACCCAATATGTAGTAGACAAGACCTACTCCTTGCTCAGAGAACTGGACTCAACACGCCCTATTCACCGCACAAGAATATATCTGACTAGTAATAATCTTGAAACCTATGTATTGATATCTCTCTGTTAGTGTGTCAAGTGGGTGTAAAGCGGCATAAACACAGCAGTGAAAAGGAGCTAAACCCCATTATAAAAATAAATTACTTTGAAACACCCATGAAACAAAGACAGTGAAAGAGAGAGAAATTCTTACACAATGCGTTCAGGGGCTGTGATGCAACCTGGATTGACCATATCTAGACTCACAGCTGGATCAGACATAAGGGTGGACACTCTTGGGGCTGAGAGGTTTGGTGAGGTTGGGTGAGCAAACGCAGACCCTTTAAAGTAATACTGCATGGTACCCATCGCATGGGTCCCAAATCTCCAGCTTCAAGGGCATCTTCCTACATCAAAAACATGCATGAGAAACCCAGAAGATGGTACACAGTGTGATGGGGAAAGGTTTCTAAAACGCACCTCATTTCTCATCGCCTTGTGCCCGGGTTCGCCATTCCAGCCGCTTTACTAGCAAGCTCCCTACTTGGAGCATCAGCACCTTTAACCTCCTGTTCCGTACAGGTTGCAATTTGTCCTGAGGATAAACGGGAAGACGTGGAACCAACGAGAGACTAGCTCTTGGTGTTGGGACAGGCACAGGTCACTCTATTTTCCCATCAGAAAGAAGAATTAACCACAGGCTCAGCCTGCCCCCCGGAACCAGAAGAGGGCCTGAAGCCATTCTGCGATTTTGCGGCCAGCTCCCATAAAAACGAGTTGTAAAATGGAGGTTCAGGGCACTGCAATTCACAAACCTGCAGAGTTATAAATGATAACTCTCGTCCACAAATATATTGAGGGAAGGCAAAGAAGAGGATTTGAAATCAAGGCAGAATTGCAGGAAAGAGATTTCAGGAGGTAGATTCGAATCGCATTTAAAGCACATGAAAAGCGGCAAAACGTTGACAATGATGCCCTTGGCCAAAAAGGGCGTATGCGTTTTTTCCTGAATATATTCAGGAAAAAACGCATACGCCCTTTTTGGCCAACCAAGCAACCTGGAAAGGCAAATCAGCGCTACAAAGAAGTCTCGCTTCCCATCGGTCAAAAGGGCCATGCTGAAAAAAGTGTCAAAACCAGAAATGCAGGACAGGCCATGGAGAAATGGGAGCCTTGCTACACTGATGGGTGGGATGTAAATTGCCAACAGCCACTCTGGAGAAGTGTACGGTGAGTCCTGAAACATCTAAAAAACACAGCTTAGAGAGCATAGGGCACTTCCACTCATGGGGGTATGAATTGGGAAAATGAAAAATCAGCAAGACACAAGCACCCCAAAGTTGAGGGCTGCTCTGTTGACAAGGACCTCCACTTCATTCCACCTTAAATATCCCAGGAAAGAGAAAAATGGGTAAAGAAGTTGTGTTCCTTATGTACAATGGAATATCACTCAGCCATGAAATCAATGTCATAAGGCTAGTAGCAGCATGATGAGTTGATTAAGGTACGACGATACTAAGTGAAATAAGTCACACAGAAAAGGACACTTCTCATAAGGTATCACTGATAGAGGGAATGTAAAAACCGTTACACTTGAACTGAATTACAAAACAGAACAGAGTCACACATGCAGAAAACACACTATGGCTGCTTAACGGGAAAGGTGAGGTGGGGTGATACATAAAACAAGGGTTTCAAATTAGCTCAGATACCGTTCCATAAACCCAATATGTAATAGACAAGACCTACTCCTTGCTCAGAGAACTGGACTCAACACGCCCTATTCACCGCACAAGAATATATCTGACTAGTAATAATCGTAAAGCCTATGTATTGATATCTCTCTGTTAGTGTGTCAAGTGGGTGTAAAGCGGCATAAACACAGCAGTGAAAAGCAGCTAAATCCCATTATGAAAATAAATTACTTTGAAAAACCCATGAAACAAAGACAGTGAACGAGAGAGGAATTCTTACACAATGCGTTCAGGGGCTGTGATGCAACCTGGATTGACCATATCTAGACCCACAGCTGGATGAGACATAAGGGTGGACACTCTTGGGGCTGAGAGGTTTGGTGAGGTTGGGTGAGCAAACGCAGACCCTTTAAAGTAATACGGCGTGGTACCCATCGCATGGGTCCCAAATCTCCAGCTTCAAGGGCATCTTCCTACATCAAAAACATGCATGAGAAACCCAGAAGATGGTACACCGTGTGATGGGGAAAGGTTTCTAAAACGCACCTCATTTCTCATCTCCTTCTGCCCGGGTTCGCCATTCCAGCCGCTTTACTAGCAAGCTCCCTACTTGGAGCATCAGCACCTTTAACCTCCTGTTCCGTACAGGTTGCAATTTGTCCTGAGGATAAACGGGAAGACGTGGAACCAACGAGAGACTAGCTCTTGGTGTTGGGACAGGCACAGGTCACTCTATTTTCCCATCAGAAAGAAGAATTAACCACAGGCTCAGCCTGCCCCCCGGAACCAGAACAGGGCCTGAAGCCATTCTGTGATTTTGCGGCCAGCTCCCATAAAAACGAGTTGTAAAATGGAGGTTCAGGGCACTGCAATTCACAAATCTGCAGTTATAAATGATAACTCTCGTCCACAAATATATTGAGGGAAGGCAACGAAGAGGATTTGAAATCAAGGCAGAATTGCAGGAAACAGATTTCAGGAAGTAGATTCGAATCGCATTTAAAGCACATGAAAAGCGGCAAAACGTTGACAATGATGCCCTTGGCCAAAAAGGGCGTATGCGTTTTTTCCTGAATATATTCAGGAAAAAACGCATACGCCCTTTTTGGCCAACCAAGCAACCTGGAAAGGCAAATCAGCGCTACAAACAAGTCTCGCTTCCCATCGGTCAAAAGGGCCATGCTGAAAAAAGTGTCAAAACCAGAAATGCAGGACAGGCCATGGAGAAATGGGAGCCTTGCTACACTGATGGGCGGGATGTAAATTGCCAACAGCCACTCTGGAGAAGTGTACGGTGTGTCCTGAAACATCTGAAAAACACAGCTTAGAGAGCATAGGGCACTTCCACTCATGGGGGTATAAATTGGGAAAATGAAAAATCAGCAAGACACAAGCACCCCAAAGTTGAGGGCTGCTCTGTTGACAAGGACCTCCACTTCATTCCACCTTCAATATCCCAGGAAAGAGAAAAATGGATAAAGAAGTTGTGGTCCTTATGTACAATGGAATATCACTCAGCCATGAAATCAATGTCATAAGGTTAGTAGCAGCATGATGAGTGGATTTAGGTACGACGATTCTAAGTGAAATAAGTCACACAGAAAAGGACACTTCTCATAAGGTATCACTTATAGAGGGAATGTAAAAACCGTTACACTTGAACTGAATTACAAAACAGAACAGAGTCACACATGCAGAAAACACACTATGGCTGCTTAACGGGAAAGGTGAGGTGGGGTGATACATAAAACAAGGGTATCAAATTAGCTCAGATACCGTTCCATAAACCCAATATGTAGTAGACAAGACCTACTCCTTGCTCAGAGAACTGGACTCAACACGCCCTATTCACCGCACAAGAATATATCTGACTAGTAATAATCTTGAAACCTATGTATTGATATCTCTTTGTTAGTGTGTCAAGTGGGTGTAAAGCGGCATAAACACAGCAGTGAAAAGGAGCTAAACCCCATTATAAAAATAAATTACTTTGAAACACCCATGAAACAAAGACAGTGAAAGAGAGAGAAATTCTTACACAATGCGTTCAGGGGCTGTGATGCAACCTGGATTGACCATATCTAGACTCACAGCTGGATCAGACATAAGGGTGGACACTCTTGGGGCTGAGAGGTTTGGTGAGGTTGGGTGAGCAAACGCAGACCCTTTAAAGTAATACTGCATGGTACCCATCGCATGGGTCCCAAATCTCCAGCTTCAAGGGCATCTTCCTACATCAAAAACATGCATGAGAAACCCAGAAGATGGTACACAGTGTGATGGGGAAAGGTTTCTAAAACGCACCTCATTTCTCATCGCCTTGTGCCCGGGTTCGCCATTCCAGCCGCTTTACTAGCAAGCTCCCTACTTGGAGCATCAGCACCTTTAACCTCCTGTTCCGTACAGGTTGCAATTTGTCCTGAGGATAAACGGGAAGACGTGGAACCAACGAGAGACTAGCTCTTGGTGTTGGGACAGGCACAGGTCACTCTATTTTCCCATCAGAAAGAAGAATTAACCACAGGCTCAGCCTGCCCCCCGGAACCAGAAGAGGGCCTGAAGCCATTCTGCGATTTTGCGGCCAGCTCCCATAAAAACGAGTTGTAAAATGGAGGTTCAGGGCACTGCAATTCACAAACCTGCAGAGTTATAAATGATAACTCTCGTCCACAAATATATTGAGGGAAGGCAAAGAAGAGGATTTGAAATCAAGGCAGAATTGCAGGAAAGAGATTTCAGGAGGTAGATTCGAATCGCATTTAAAGCACATGAAAAGCGGCAAAACGTTGACAATGATGCCCTTGGCCAAAAAGGGCGTATGCGTTTTTTCCTGAATATATTCAGGAAAAAACGCATACGCCCTTTTTGGCCAACCAAGCAACCTGGAAAGGCAAATCAGCGCTACAAAGAAGTCTCGCTTCCCATCGGTCAAAAGGGCCATGCTGAAAAAAGTGTCAAAACCAGAAATGCAGGACAGGCCATGGAGAAATGGGAGCCTTGCTACACTGATGGGCGGGATGTAAATTGCCAACAGCCACTCTGGAGAAGTGTACGGTGAGTCCTGAAACATCTAAAAAACACAGCTTAGAGAGCATAGGGCACTTCCACTCATGGGGGTATGAATTGGGAAAATGAAAAATCAGCAAGACACAAGCACCCCAAAGTTGAGGGCTGCTCTGTTGACAAGGACCTCCACTTCATTCCACCTTAAATATCCCAGGAAAGAGAAAAATGGGTAAAGAAGTTGTGGTCCTTATGTACAATGGAATATCACTCAGCCATGAAATCAATGTCATAAGGCTAGTAGCAGCATGATGAGTGGATTTAGGTACGACGATTCTAAGTGAAATAAGTCACACAGAAAAGGACACTTCTCATAAGGTATCACTGATAGAGGGAATGTAAAAACCGTTACACTTGAACTGAATTACAAAACAGAACAGAGTCACACATGCAGAAAACACACTATGGCTGCTTAACGGGAAAGGTGAGGTGGGGTGATACATAAAACAAGGGTATCAAATTAGCTCAGATACCATTCCATAAACCCAATATGTAATAGACAAGACCTACTCCTTGCTCAGAGAACTGGACTCAACACGCCCTATTCACCGCACAAGAATATATCTGACTAATAATAATCGTAAAACCTATGTATTGATATCTCTCTGTTAGTGTGTCAAGTGGGTGTAAAGCGGCATAAACACAGCAGTGAAAAGCAGCTAAACCCCATTATAAAAATAAATTACTTTGAAACACCCATGAAACAAAGACAGTGAAAGAGAGAGAAATTCTTACACAATGCGTTCAGGGGCTGTGATGCAACCTGGATTGACCATATCTAGACCCACAGCTGGATGAGACATAAGGGTGGACACTCTTGGGGCTGAGAGGTTTGGTGAGGTTGGGTGAGCAAACGCAGACCCTTTAAAGTAATACTGCATGGTACCCATCGCATGGGTCCCAAATCTCCAGCTTCAAGGGCATCTTCCTACATCAAAACATGCATGAGAAACCCAGAAGATGGTACACAGTGTGATGGGGAAAGGTTTCTAAAACGCACCTCATTTCTCATCGCCTTGTGCCCGGGTTCGCCATTCCAGCCGCTTTACTAGCAAGCTCCCTACTTGGAGCATCAGCACCTTTAACCTCCTGTTCCGTACAGGTTGCAATTTGTCCTGAGGATAAACGGGAAGACGTGGAACCAACGAGAGACTAGCTCTTGGTGTTGGGACAGGCACAGGTCACTCTATTTTCCCATCAGGAAGAAGAATTAACCACAGGCTCAGCCTGCCCCCCGGAACCAGAACAGGGCCTGAAGCCATTCTGCGATTTTGCCGCCAGCTCCCATAAAAACGAGTTGTAAAATGGAGGTTCAGGGCACTGCAATTCACAAACCTGCAGAGTTATAAATGATAACTCTCGTCCACAAATATATTGAGGGAAGGCAAAGAAGAGGATTTGAAATCAAGGCAGAATTGCAGGAAAGAGATTTCAGGAGGTAGATTCGAATCGCCTTTAAAGCACATGAAAAGCGGCAAAACGTTGACAATGATGCCCTTGGCCAAAAAGGGCGTATGCGTTTTTTCCTGAATATATTCAGGAAAAAACGCATACGCCCTTTTTGGCCAACCAAGCAACCTGGAAAGGCAAATCAGCGCTACAAACAAGTCTCGCTTCCC
This sequence comes from Balaenoptera borealis, assembly GCF_965194805.1. Lineage (NCBI taxonomy): Eukaryota > Metazoa > Chordata > Mammalia > Artiodactyla > Balaenopteridae > Balaenoptera > Balaenoptera borealis. The sequence continues at coordinate 559,568 of NW_028123836.1, forward strand.
ATCGGTCAAAAGGGCCATGCTGAAAAAAGTGTCAAAACCAGAAATGCAGGACAGGCCATGGAGAAATGGGAGCCTTGCTACACTGATGGGCGGGATGTAAATTGCCAACAGCCACTCTGGAGAAGTGTACGGTGAGTCCTGAAACATCTGAAAAACACAGCTTAGAGAGCATAGGACACTTCCACTCATGGGGGTATGAATTGGGAAAATGAAAAATCAGCAAGACACAAGCACCCCAAAGTTTAGGGCTGCTCTGTTGACAAGGACCTCCACTTCATTCCACCTTAAATATCCCAGGAAAGAGAAAAATGGGTAAAGAAGTTGTGTTCCTTATGTACAATGGAATATCACTCAGCCATGAAATCAATGTCATAAGGCTAGTAGCAGCATGATGAGTTGATTAAGGTACGACGATACTAAGTGAAATAAGTCACACAGAAAAGGACACTTCTCATAAGGTATCACTGATAGAGGGAATGTAAAAACCGTTACACTTGAACTGAATTACAAAACAGAACAGAGTCACACATGCAGAAAACACACTATGGCTGCTTAACGGGAAAGGTGAGGTGGGGTGATACATAAAACAAGGGTTTCAAATTAGCTCAGATACCGTTCCATAAACCCAATATGTAATAGACAAGACCTACTCCTTGCTCAGAGAACTGGACTCAACACGCCCTATTCACCGCACAAGAATATATCTGACTAGTAATAATCGTAAAGCCTATGTATTGATATCTCTCTGTTAGTGTGTCAAGTGGGTGTAAAGCGGCATAAACACAGCAGTGAAAAGCAGCTAAATCCCATTATGAAAATAAATTACTTTGAAAAACCCATGAAACAAAGACAGTGAACGAGAGAGGAATTCTTACACAATGCGTTCAGGGGCTGTGATGCAACCTGGATTGACCATATCTAGACCCACAGCTGGATGAGACATAAGGGTGGACACTCTTGGGGCTGAGAGGTTTGGTGAGGTTGGGTGAGCAAACGCAGACCCTTTAAAGTAATACGGCGTGGTACCCATCGCATGGGTCCCAAATCTCCAGCTTCAAGGGCATCTTCCTACATCAAAAACATGCATGAGAAACCCAGAAGATGGTACACCGTGTGATGGGGAAAGGTTTCTAAAACGCACCTCATTTCTCATCTCCTTCTGCCCGGGTTCGCCATTCCAGCCGCTTTACTAGCAAGCTCCCTACTTGGAGCATCAGCACCTTTAACCTCCTGTTCCGTACAGGTTGCAATTTGTCCTGAGGATAAACGGGAAGACGTGGAACCAACGAGAGACTAGCTCTTGGTGTTGGGACAGGCACAGGTCACTCTATTTTCCCATCAGAAAGAAGAATTAACCACAGGCTCAGCCTGCCCCCCGGAACCAGAACAGGGCCTGAAGCCATTCTGTGATTTTGCGGCCAGCTCCCATAAAAACGAGTTGTAAAATGGAGGTTCAGGGCACTGCAATTCACAAATCTGCAGTTATAAATGATAACTCTCGTCCACAAATATATTGAGGGAAGGCAACGAAGAGGATTTGAAATCAAGGCAGAATTGCAGGAAACAGATTTCAGGAAGTAGATTCGAATCGCATTTAAAGCACATGAAAAGCGGCAAAACGTTGACAATGATGCCCTTGGCCAAAAAGGGCGTATGCGTTTTTTCCTGAATATATTCAGGAAAAAACGCATACGCCCTTTTTGGCCAACCAAGCAACCTGGAAAGGCAAATCAGCGCTACAAACAAGTCTCGCTTCCCATCGGTCAAAAGGGCCATGCTGAAAAAAGTGTCAAAACCAGAAATGCAGGACAGGCCATGGAGAAATGGGAGCCTTGCTACACTGATGGGCGGGATGTAAATTGCCAACAGCCACTCTGGAGAAGTGTACGGTGTGTCCTGAAACATCTGAAAAACACAGCTTAGAGAGCATAGGGCACTTCCACTCATGGGGGTATAAATTGGGAAAATGAAAAATCAGCAAGACACAAGCACCCCAAAGTTGAGGGCTGCTCTGTTGACAAGGACCTCCACTTCATTCCACCTTCAATATCCCAGGAAAGAGAAAAATGGATAAAGAAGTTGTGGTCCTTATGTACAATGGAATATCACTCAGCCATGAAATCAATGTCATAAGGTTAGTAGCAGCATGATGAGTGGATTTAGGTACGACGATTCTAAGTGAAATAAGTCACACAGAAAAGGACACTTCTCATAAGGTATCACTTATAGAGGGAATGTAAAAACCGTTACACTTGAACTGAATTACAAAACAGAACAGAGTCACACATGCAGAAAACACACTATGGCTGCTTAACGGGAAAGGTGAGGTGGGGTGATACATAAAACAAGGGTATCAAATTAGCTCAGATACCGTTCCATAAACCCAATATGTAGTAGACAAGACCTACTCCTTGCTCAGAGAACTGGACTCAACACGCCCTATTCACCGCACAAGAATATATCTGACTAGTAATAATCTTGAAACCTATGTATTGATATCTCTTTGTTAGTGTGTCAAGTGGGTGTAAAGCGGCATAAACACAGCAGTGAAAAGGAGCTAAACCCCATTATAAAAATAAATTACTTTGAAACACCCATGAAACAAAGACAGTGAAAGAGAGAGAAATTCTTACACAATGCGTTCAGGGGCTGTGATGCAACCTGGATTGACCATATCTAGACTCACAGCTGGATCAGACATAAGGGTGGACACTCTTGGGGCTGAGAGGTTTGGTGAGGTTGGGTGAGCAAACGCAGACCCTTTAAAGTAATACTGCATGGTACCCATCGCATGGGTCCCAAATCTCCAGCTTCAAGGGCATCTTCCTACATCAAAAACATGCATGAGAAACCCAGAAGATGGTACACAGTGTGATGGGGAAAGGTTTCTAAAACGCACCTCATTTCTCATCGCCTTGTGCCCGGGTTCGCCATTCCAGCCGCTTTACTAGCAAGCTCCCTACTTGGAGCATCAGCACCTTTAACCTCCTGTTCCGTACAGGTTGCAATTTGTCCTGAGGATAAACGGGAAGACGTGGAACCAACGAGAGACTAGCTCTTGGTGTTGGGACAGGCACAGGTCACTCTATTTTCCCATCAGAAAGAAGAATTAACCACAGGCTCAGCCTGCCCCCCGGAACCAGAAGAGGGCCTGAAGCCATTCTGCGATTTTGCGGCCAGCTCCCATAAAAACGAGTTGTAAAATGGAGGTTCAGGGCACTGCAATTCACAAACCTGCAGAGTTATAAATGATAACTCTCGTCCACAAATATATTGAGGGAAGGCAAAGAAGAGGATTTGAAATCAAGGCAGAATTGCAGGAAAGAGATTTCAGGAGGTAGATTCGAATCGCATTTAAAGCACATGAAAAGCGGCAAAACGTTGACAATGATGCCCTTGGCCAAAAAGGGCGTATGCGTTTTTTCCTGAATATATTCAGGAAAAAACGCATACGCCCTTTTTGGCCAACCAAGCAACCTGGAAAGGCAAATCAGCGCTACAAAGAAGTCTCGCTTCCCATCGGTCAAAAGGGCCATGCTGAAAAAAGTGTCAAAACCAGAAATGCAGGACAGGCCATGGAGAAATGGGAGCCTTGCTACACTGATGGGCGGGATGTAAATTGCCAACAGCCACTCTGGAGAAGTGTACGGTGAGTCCTGAAACATCTAAAAAACACAGCTTAGAGAGCATAGGGCACTTCCACTCATGGGGGTATGAATTGGGAAAATGAAAAATCAGCAAGACACAAGCACCCCAAAGTTGAGGGCTGCTCTGTTGACAAGGACCTCCACTTCATTCCACCTTAAATATCCCAGGAAAGAGAAAAATGGGTAAAGAAGTTGTGGTCCTTATGTACAATGGAATATCACTCAGCCATGAAATCAATGTCATAAGGCTAGTAGCAGCATGATGAGTGGATTTAGGTACGACGATTCTAAGTGAAATAAGTCACACAGAAAAGGACACTTCTCATAAGGTATCACTGATAGAGGGAATGTAAAAACCGTTACACTTGAACTGAATTACAAAACAGAACAGAGTCACACATGCAGAAAACACACTATGGCTGCTTAACGGGAAAGGTGAGGTGGGGTGATACATAAAACAAGGGTATCAAATTAGCTCAGATACCATTCCATAAACCCAATATGTAATAGACAAGACCTACTCCTTGCTCAGAGAACTGGACTCAACACGCCCTATTCACCGCACAAGAATATATCTGACTAATAATAATCGTAAAACCTATGTATTGATATCTCTCTGTTAGTGTGTCAAGTGGGTGTAAAGCGGCATAAACACAGCAGTGAAAAGCAGCTAAACCCCATTATAAAAATAAATTACTTTGAAACACCCATGAAACAAAGACAGTGAAAGAGAGAGAAATTCTTACACAATGCGTTCAGGGGCTGTGATGCAACCTGGATTGACCATATCTAGACCCACAGCTGGATGAGACATAAGGGTGGACACTCTTGGGGCTGAGAGGTTTGGTGAGGTTGGGTGAGCAAACGCAGACCCTTTAAAGTAATACTGCATGGTACCCATCGCATGGGTCCCAAATCTCCAGCTTCAAGGGCATCTTCCTACATCAAAACATGCATGAGAAACCCAGAAGATGGTACACAGTGTGATGGGGAAAGGTTTCTAAAACGCACCTCATTTCTCATCGCCTTGTGCCCGGGTTCGCCATTCCAGCCGCTTTACTAGCAAGCTCCCTACTTGGAGCATCAGCACCTTTAACCTCCTGTTCCGTACAGGTTGCAATTTGTCCTGAGGATAAACGGGAAGACGTGGAACCAACGAGAGACTAGCTCTTGGTGTTGGGACAGGCACAGGTCACTCTATTTTCCCATCAGAAAGAAGAATTAACCACAGGCTCAGCCTGCCCCCCGGAACCAGAACAGGGCCTGAAGCCATTCTGCGATTTTGCGGCCAGCTCCCATAAAAACGAATTGTAAAATGGAGGTTCAGGGCACTGCAATTCACAAACCTGCAGAGTTATAAATGATAACTCTCGTCCACAAATATATTGAGGGAAGGCAAAGAAGAGGATTTGAAATCAAGGCAGAATTGCAGGAAAGAGATTTCAGGAGGTAGATTCGAATCGCATTTAAAGCACATGAAAAGCGGCAAAACGTTGACAATGATGCCCTTGGCCAAAAAGGGCGTATGCGTTTTTTCCTGAATATATTCAGGAAAAAACGCATACGCCCTTTTTGGCCAACCAAGCAACCTGGAAAGGCAAATCAGCGCTACAAAGAAGTCTCGCTTCCCATCGGTCAAAAGGGCCATGCTGAAAAAAGTGTCAAAACCAGAAATGCAGGACAGGCCATGGAGAAATGGGAGCCTTGCTACACTGATGGGCGGGATGTAAATTGCCAACAGCCACTCTGGAGAAGTGTACGGTGAGTCCTGAAACATCTGAAAAACACAGCTTAGAGAGCATAGGGCACTTCCACTCATGGGGGTATGAATTGGGAAAATGAAAAATCAGCAAGACACAAGCACCCCAAAGTTTAGGGCTGCTCTGTTGACAAGGACCTCCACTTCATTCCACCTTAAATATCCCAGGAAAGAGAAAAATGGGTAAAGAAGTTGTGTTCCTTATGTACAATGGAATATCACTCAGCCATGAAATCAATGTCATAAGGCTAGTAGCAGCATGATGAGTTGATTAAGGTACGACGATACTAAGTGAAATAAGTCACACAGAAAAGGACACTTCTCATAAGGTATCACTGATAGAGGGAATGTAAAAACCGTTACACTTGAACTGAATTACAAAACAGAACAGAGTCACACATGCAGAAAACACACTATGGCTGCTTAACGGGAAAGGTGAGGTGGGGTGATACATAAAACAAGGGTTTCAAATTAGCTCAGATACCGTTCCATAAACCCAATATGTAATAGACAAGACCTACTCCTTGCTCAGAGAACTGGACTCAACACGCCCTATTCACCGCACAAGAATATATCTGACTAGTAATAATCGTAAAGCCTATGTATTGATATCTCTCTGTTAGTGTGTCAAGTGGGTGTAAAGCGGCATAAACACAGCAGTGAAAAGCAGCTAAATCCCATTATGAAAATAAATTACTTTGAAAAACCCATGAAACAAAGACAGTGAACGAGAGAGGAATTCTTACACAATGCGTTCAGGGGCTGTGATGCAACCTGGATTGACCATATCTAGACCCACAGCTGGATGAGACATAAGGGTGGACACTCTTGGGGCTGAGAGGTTTGGTGAGGTTGGGTGAGCAAACGCAGACCCTTTAAAGTAATACGGCGTGGTACCCATCGCATGGGTCCCAAATCTCCAGCTTCAAGGGCATCTTCCTACATCAAAAACATGCATGAGAAACCCAGAAGATGGTACACCGTGTGATGGGGAAAGGTTTCTAAAACGCACCTCATTTCTCATCTCCTTCTGCCCGGGTTCGCCATTCCAGCCGCTTTACTAGCAAGCTCCCTACTTGGAGCATCAGCACCTTTAACCTCCTGTTCCGTACAGGTTGCAATTTGTCCTGAGGATAAACGGGAAGACGTGGAACCAACGAGAGACTAGCTCTTGGTGTTGGGACAGGCACAGGTCACTCTATTTTCCCATCAGAAAGAAGAATTAACCACAGGCTCAGCCTGCCCCCCGGAACCAGAACAGGGCCTGAAGCCATTCTGTGATTTTGCGGCCAGCTCCCATAAAAACGAGTTGTAAAATGGAGGTTCAGGGCACTGCAATTCACAAATCTGCAGTTATAAATGATAACTCTCGTCCACAAATATATTGAGGGAAGGCAACGAAGAGGATTTGAAATCAAGGCAGAATTGCAGGAAACAGATTTCAGGAAGTAGATTCGAATCGCATTTAAAGCACATGAAAAGCGGCAAAACGTTGACAATGATGCCCTTGGCCAAAAAGGGCGTATGCGTTTTTTCCTGAATATATTCAGGAAAAAACGCATACGCCCTTTTTGGCCAACCAAGCAACCTGGAAAGGCAAATCAGCGCTACAAACAAGTCTCGCTTCCCATCGGTCAAAAGGGCCATGCTGAAAAAAGTGTCAAAACCAGAAATGCAGGACAGGCCATGGAGAAATGGGAGCCTTGCTACACTGATGGGCGGGATGTAAATTGCCAACAGCCACTCTGGAGAAGTGTACGGTGTGTCCTGAAACATCTGAAAAACACAGCTTAGAGAGCATAGGGCACTTCCACTCATGGGGGTATAAATTGGGAAAATGAAAAATCAGCAAGACACAAGCACCCCAAAGTTGAGGGCTGCTCTGTTGACAAGGACCTCCACTTCATTCCACCTTCAATATCCCAGGAAAGAGAAAAATGGGTAAAGAAGTTGTGGTCCTTATGTACAATGGAATATCACTCAGCCATGAAATCAATGTCATAAGGTTAGTAGCAGCATGATGAGTGGATTTAGGTACGACGATTCTAAGTGAAATAAGTCACACAGAAAAGGACACTTCTCATAAGGTATCACTTATAGAGGGAATGTAAAAACCGTTACACTTGAACTGAATTACAAAACAGAACAGAGTCACACATGCAGAAAACACACTATGGCTGCTTAACGGGAAAGGTGAGGTGGGGTGATACATAAAACAAGGGTATCAAATTAGCTCAGATACCGTTCCATAAACCCAATATGTAGTAGACAAGACCTACTCCTTGCTCAGAGAACTGGACTCAACACGCCCTATTCACCGCACAAGAATATATCTGACTAGTAATAATCTTGAAACCTATGTATTGATATCTCTCTGTTAGTGTGTCAAGTGGGTGTAAAGCGGCATAAACACAGCAGTGAAAAGGAGCTAAACCCCATTATAAAAATAAATTACTTTGAAACACCCATGAAACAAAGACAGTGAAAGAGAGAGAAATTCTTACACAATGCGTTCAGGGGCTGTGATGCAACCTGGATTGACCATATCTAGACTCACAGCTGGATCAGACATAAGGGTGGACACTCTTGGGGCTGAGAGGTTTGGTGAGGTTGGGTGAGCAAACGCAGACCCTTTAAAGTAATACTGCATGGTACCCATCGCATGGGTCCCAAATCTCCAGCTTCAAGGGCATCTTCCTACATCAAAAACATGCATGAGAAACCCAGAAGATGGTACACAGTGTGATGGGGAAAGGTTTCTAAAACGCACCTCATTTCTCATCGCCTTGTGCCCGGGTTCGCCATTCCAGCCGCTTTACTAGCAAGCTCCCTACTTGGAGCATCAGCACCTTTAACCTCCTGTTCCGTACAGGTTGCAATTTGTCCTGAGGATAAACGGGAAGACGTGGAACCAACGAGAGACTAGCTCTTGGTGTTGGGACAGGCACAGGTCACTCTATTTTCCCATCAGAAAGAAGAATTAACCACAGGCTCAGCCTGCCCCCCGGAACCAGAAGAGGGCCTGAAGCCATTCTGCGATTTTGCGGCCAGCTCCCATAAAAACGAGTTGTAAAATGGAGGTTCAGGGCACTGCAATTCACAAACCTGCAGAGTTATAAATGATAACTCTCGTCCACAAATATATTGAGGGAAGGCAAAGAAGAGGATTTGAAATCAAGGCAGAATTGCAGGAAAGAGATTTCAGGAGGTAGATTCGAATCGCATTTAAAGCACATGAAAAGCGGCAAAACGTTGACAATGATGCCCTTGGCCAAAAAGGGCGTATGCGTTTTTTCCTGAATATATTCAGGAAAAAACGCATACGCCCTTTTTGGCCAACCAAGCAACCTGGAAAGGCAAATCAGCGCTACAAAGAAGTCTCGCTTCCCATCGGTCAAAAGGGCCATGCTGAAAAAAGTGTCAAAACCAGAAATGCAGGACAGGCCATGGAGAAATGGGAGCCTTGCTACACTGATGGGTGGGATGTAAATTGCCAACAGCCACTCTGGAGAAGTGTACGGTGAGTCCTGAAACATCTAAAAAACACAGCTTAGAGAGCATAGGGCACTTCCACTCATGGGGGTATGAATTGGGAAAATGAAAAATCAGCAAGACACAAGCACCCCAAAGTTGAGGGCTGCTCTGTTGACAAGGACCTCCACTTCATTCCACCTTAAATATCCCAGGAAAGAGAAAAATGGGTAAAGAAGTTGTGTTCCTTATGTACAATGGAATATCACTCAGCCATGAAATCAATGTCATAAGGCTAGTAGCAGCATGATGAGTTGATTAAGGTACGACGATACTAAGTGAAATAAGTCACACAGAAAAGGACACTTCTCATAAGGTATCACTGATAGAGGGAATGTAAAAACCGTTACACTTGAACTGAATTACAAAACAGAACAGAGTCACACATGCAGAAAACACACTATGGCTGCTTAACGGGAAAGGTGAGGTGGGGTGATACATAAAACAAGGGTTTCAAATTAGCTCAGATACCGTTCCATAAACCCAATATGTAATAGACAAGACCTACTCCTTGCTCAGAGAACTGGACTCAACACGCCCTATTCACCGCACAAGAATATATCTGACTAGTAATAATCGTAAAGCCTATGTATTGATATCTCTCTGTTAGTGTGTCAAGTGGGTGTAAAGCGGCATAAACACAGCAGTGAAAAGCAGCTAAATCCCATTATGAAAATAAATTACTTTGAAAAACCCATGAAACAAAGACAGTGAACGAGAGAGGAATTCTTACACAATGCGTTCAGGGGCTGTGATGCAACCTGGATTGACCATATCTAGACCCACAGCTGGATGAGACATAAGGGTGGACACTCTTGGGGCTGAGAGGTTTGGTGAGGTTGGGTGAGCAAACGCAGACCCTTTAAAGTAATACGGCGTGGTACCCATCGCATGGGTCCCAAATCTCCAGCTTCAAGGGCATCTTCCTACATCAAAAACATGCATGAGAAACCCAGAAGATGGTACACCGTGTGATGGGGAAAGGTTTCTAAAACGCACCTCATTTCTCATCTCCTTCTGCCCGGGTTCGCCATTCCAGCCGCTTTACTAGCAAGCTCCCTACTTGGAGCATCAGCACCTTTAACCTCCTGTTCCGTACAGGTTGCAATTTGTCCTGAGGATAAACGGGAAGACGTGGAACCAACGAGAGACTAGCTCTTGGTGTTGGGACAGGCACAGGTCACTCTATTTTCCCATCAGAAAGAAGAATTAACCACAGGCTCAGCCTGCCCCCCGGAACCAGAACAGGGCCTGAAGCCATTCTGTGATTTTGCGGCCAGCTCCCATAAAAACGAGTTGTAAAATGGAGGTTCAGGGCACTGCAATTCACAAATCTGCAGTTATAAATGATAACTCTCGTCCACAAATATATTGAGGGAAGGCAACGAAGAGGATTTGAAATCAAGGCAGAATTGCAGGAAACAGATTTCAGGAAGTAGATTCGAATCGCATTTAAAGCACATGAAAAGCGGCAAAACGTTGACAATGATGCCCTTGGCCAAAAAGGGCGTATGCGTTTTTTCCTGAATATATTCAGGAAAAAACGCATACGCCCTTTTTGGCCAACCAAGCAACCTGGAAAGGCAAATCAGCGCTACAAACAAGTCTCGCTTCCCATCGGTCAAAAGGGCCATGCTGAAAAAAGTGTCAAAACCAGAAATGCAGGACAGGCCATGGAGAAATGGGAGCCTTGCTACACTGATGGGCGGGATGTAAATTGCCAACAGCCACTCTGGAGAAGTGTACGGTGTGTCCTGAAACATCTGAAAAACACAGCTTAGAGAGCATAGGGCACTTCCACTCATGGGGGTATAAATTGGGAAAATGAAAAATCAGCAAGACACAAGCACCCCAAAGTTGAGGGCTGCTCTGTTGACAAGGACCTCCACTTCATTCCACCTTCAATATCCCAGGAAAGAGAAAAATGGATAAAGAAGTTGTGGTCCTTATGTACAATGGAATATCACTCAGCCATGAAATCAATGTCATAAGGTTAGTAGCAGCATGATGAGTGGATTTAGGTACGACGATTCTAAGTGAAATAAGTCACACAGAAAAGGACACTTCTCATAAGGTATCACTTATAGAGGGAATGTAAAAACCGTTACACTTGAACTGAATTACAAAACAGAACAGAGTCACACATGCAGAAAACACACTATGGCTGCTTAACGGGAAAGGTGAGGTGGGGTGATACATAAAACAAGGGTATCAAATTAGCTCAGATACCGTTCCATAAACCCAATATGTAGTAGACAAGACCTACTCCTTGCTCAGAGAACTGGACTCAACACGCCCTATTCACCGCACAAGAATATATCTGACTAGTAATAATCTTGAAACCTATGTATTGATATCTCTTTGTTAGTGTGTCAAGTGGGTGTAAAGCGGCATAAACACAGCAGTGAAAAGGAGCTAAACCCCATTATAAAAATAAATTACTTTGAAACACCCATGAAACAAAGACAGTGAAAGAGAGAGAAATTCTTACACAATGCGTTCAGGGGCTGTGATGCAACCTGGATTGACCATATCTAGACTCACAGCTGGATCAGACATAAGGGTGGACACTCTTGGGGCTGAGAGGTTTGGTGAGGTTGGGTGAGCAAACGCAGACCCTTTAAAGTAATACTGCATGGTACCCATCGCATGGGTCCCAAATCTCCAGCTTCAAGGGCATCTTCCTACATCAAAAACATGCATGAGAAACCCAGAAGATGGTACACAGTGTGATGGGGAAAGGTTTCTAAAACGCACCTCATTTCTCATCGCCTTGTGCCCGGGTTCGCCATTCCAGCCGCTTTACTAGCAAGCTCCCTACTTGGAGCATCAGCACCTTTAACCTCCTGTTCCGTACAGGTTGCAATTTGTCCTGAGGATAAACGGGAAGACGTGGAACCAACGAGAGACTAGCTCTTGGTGTTGGGACAGGCACAGGTCACTCTATTTTCCCATCAGAAAGAAGAATTAACCACAGGCTCAGCCTGCCCCCCGGAACCAGAAGAGGGCCTGAAGCCATTCTGCGATTTTGCGGCCAGCTCCCATAAAAACGAGTTGTAAAATGGAGGTTCAGGGCACTGCAATTCACAAACCTGCAGAGTTATAAATGATAACTCTCGTCCACAAATATATTGAGGGAAGGCAAAGAAGAGGATTTGAAATCAAGGCAGAATTGCAGGAAAGAGATTTCAGGAGGTAGATTCGAATCGCATTTAAAGCACATGAAAAGCGGCAAAACGTTGACAATGATGCCCTTGGCCAAAAAGGGCGTATGCGTTTTTTCCTGAATATATTCAGGAAAAAACGCATACGCCCTTTTTGGCCAACCAAGCAACCTGGAAAGGCAAATCAGCGCTACAAAGAAGTCTCGCTTCCCATCGGTCAAAAGGGCCATGCTGAAAAAAGTGTCAAAACCAGAAATGCAGGACAGGCCATGGAGAAATGGGAGCCTTGCTACACTGATGGGCGGGATGTAAATTGCCAACAGCCACTCTGGAGAAGTGTACGGTGAGTCCTGAAACATCTAAAAAACACAGCTTAGAGAGCATAGGGCACTTCCACTCATGGGGGTATGAATTGGGAAAATGAAAAATCAGCAAGACACAAGCACCCCAAAGTTGAGGGCTGCTCTGTTGACAAGGACCTCCACTTCATTCCACCTTAAATATCCCAGGAAAGAGAAAAATGGGTAAAGAAGTTGTGGTCCTTATGTACAATGGAATATCACTCAGCCATGAAATCAATGTCATAAGGCTAGTAGCAGCATGATGAGTGGATTTAGGTACGACGATTCTAAGTGAAATAAGTCACACAGAAAAGGACACTTCTCATAAGGTATCACTGATAGAGGGAATGTAAAAACCGTTACACTTGAACTGAATTACAAAACAGAACAGAGTCACACATGCAGAAAACACACTATGGCTGCTTAACGGGAAAGGTGAGGTGGGGTGATACATAAAACAAGGGTATCAAATTAGCTCAGATACCATTCCATAAACCCAATATGTAATAGACAAGACCTACTCCTTGCTCAGAGAACTGGACTCAACACGCCCTATTCACCGCACAAGAATATATCTGACTAATAATAATCGTAAAACCTATGTATTGATATCTCTCTGTTAGTGTGTCAAGTGGGTGTAAAGCGGCATAAACACAGCAGTGAAAAGCAGCTAAACCCCATTATAAAAATAAATTACTTTGAAACACCCATGAAACAAAGACAGTGAAAGAGAGAGAAATTCTTACACAATGCGTTCAGGGGCTGTGATGCAACCTGGATTGACCATATCTAGACCCACAGCTGGATGAGACATAAGGGTGGACACTCTTGGGGCTGAGAGGTTTGGTGAGGTTGGGTGAGCAAACGCAGACCCTTTAAAGTAATACTGCATGGTACCCATCGCATGGGTCCCAAATCTCCAGCTTCAAGGGCATCTTCCTACATCAAAACATGCATGAGAAACCCAGAAGATGGTACACAGTGTGATGGGGAAAGGTTTCTAAAACGCACCTCATTTCTCATCGCCTTGTGCCCGGGTTCGCCATTCCAGCCGCTTTACTAGCAAGCTCCCTACTTGGAGCATCAGCACCTTTAACCTCCTGTTCCGTACAGGTTGCAATTTGTCCTGAGGATAAACGGGAAGACGTGGAACCAACGAGAGACTAGCTCTTGGTGTTGGGACAGGCACAGGTCACTCTATTTTCCCATCAGAAAGAAGAATTAACCACAGGCTCAGCCTGCCCCCCGGAACCAGAACAGGGCCTGAAGCCATTCTGCGATTTTGCGGCCAGCTCCCATAAAAACGAATTGTAAAATGGAGGTTCAGGGCACTGCAATTCACAAACCTGCAGAGTTATAAATGATAACTCTCGTCCACAAATATATTGAGGGAAGGCAAAGAAGAGGATTTGAAATCAAGGCAGAATTGCAGGAAAGAGATTTCAGGAGGTAGATTCGAATCGCATTTAAAGCACATGAAAAGCGGCAAAACGTTGACAATGATGCCCTTGGCCAAAAAGGGCGTATGCGTTTTTTCCTGAATATATTCAGGAAAAAACGCATACGCCCTTTTTGGCCAACCAAGCAACCTGGAAAGGCAAATCAGCGCTACAAAGAAGTCTCGCTTCCCATCGGTCAAAAGGGCCATGCTGAAAAAAGTGTCAAAACCAGAAATGCAGGACAGGCCATGGAGAAATGGGAGCCTTGCTACACTGATGGGCGGGATGTAAATTGCCAACAGCCACTCTGGAGAAGTGTACGGTGAGTCCTGAAACATCTGAAAAACACAGCTTAGAGAGCATAGGGCACTTCCACTCATGGGGGTATGAATTGGGAAAATGAAAAATCAGCAAGACACAAGCACCCCAAAGTTTAGGGCTGCTCTGTTGACAAGGACCTCCACTTCATTCCACCTTAAATATCCCAGGAAAGAGAAAAATGGGTAAAGAAGTTGTGTTCCTTATGTACAATGGAATATCACTCAGCCATGAAATCAATGTCATAAGGCTAGTAGCAGCATGATGAGTTGATTAAGGTACGACGATACTAAGTGAAATAAGTCACACAGAAAAGGACACTTCTCATAAGGTATCACTGATAGAGGGAATGTAAAAACCGTTACACTTGAACTGAATTACAAAACAGAACAGAGTCACACATGCAGAAAACACACTATGGCTGCTTAACGGGAAAGGTGAGGTGGGGTGATACATAAAACAAGGGTTTCAAATTAGCTCAGATACCGTTCCATAAACCCAATATGTAATAGACAAGACCTACTCCTTGCTCAGAGAACTGGACTCAACACGCCCTATTCACCGCACAAGAATATATCTGACTAGTAATAATCGTAAAGCCTATGTATTGATATCTCTCTGTTAGTGTGTCAAGTGGGTGTAAAGCGGCATAAACACAGCAGTGAAAAGCAGCTAAATCCCATTATGAAAATAAATTACTTTGAAAAACCCATGAAACAAAGACAGTGAACGAGAGAGGAATTCTTACACAATGCGTTCAGGGGCTGTGATGCAACCTGGATTGACCATATCTAGACCCACAGCTGGATGAGACATAAGGGTGGACACTCTTGGGGCTGAGAGGTTTGGTGAGGTTGGGTGAGCAAACGCAGACCCTTTAAAGTAATACGGCGTGGTACCCATCGCATGGGTCCCAAATCTCCAGCTTCAAGGGCATCTTCCTACATCAAAAACATGCATGAGAAACCCAGAAGATGGTACACCGTGTGATGGGGAAAGGTTTCTAAAACGCACCTCATTTCTCATCTCCTTCTGCCCGGGTTCGCCATTCCAGCCGCTTTACTAGCAAGCTCCCTACTTGGAGCATCAGCACCTTTAACCTCCTGTTCCGTACAGGTTGCAATTTGTCCTGAGGATAAACGGGAAGACGTGGAACCAACGAGAGACTAGCTCTTGGTGTTGGGACAGGCACAGGTCACTCTATTTTCCCATCAGAAAGAAGAATTAACCACAGGCTCAGCCTGCCCCCCGGAACCAGAACAGGGCCTGAAGCCATTCTGTGATTTTGCGGCCAGCTCCCATAAAAACGAGTTGTAAAATGGAGGTTCAGGGCACTGCAATTCACAAATCTGCAGTTATAAATGATAACTCTCGTCCACAAATATATTGAGGGAAGGCAACGAAGAGGATTTGAAATCAAGGCAGAATTGCAGGAAACAGATTTCAGGAAGTAGATTCGAATCGCATTTAAAGCACATGAAAAGCGGCAAAACGTTGACAATGATGCCCTTGGCCAAAAAGGGCGTATGCGTTTTTTCCTGAATATATTCAGGAAAAAACGCATACGCCCTTTTTGGCCAACCAAGCAACCTGGAAAGGCAAATCAGCGCTACAAACAAGTCTCGCTTCCCATCGGTCAAAAGGGCCATGCTGAAAAAAGTGTCAAAACCAGAAATGCAGGACAGGCCATGGAGAAATGGGAGCCTTGCTACACTGATGGGCGGGATGTAAATTGCCAACAGCCACTCTGGAGAAGTGTACGGTGTGTCCTGAAACATCTGAAAAACACAGCTTAGAGAGCATAGGGCACTTCCACTCATGGGGGTATAAATTGGGAAAATGAAAAATCAGCAAGACACAAGCACCCCAAAGTTGAGGGCTGCTCTGTTGACAAGGACCTCCACTTCATTCCACCTTCAATATCCCAGGAAAGAGAAAAATGGGTAAAGAAGTTGTGGTCCTTATGTACAATGGAATATCACTCAGCCATGAAATCAATGTCATAAGGTTAGTAGCAGCATGATGAGTGGATTTAGGTACGACGATTCTAAGTGAAATAAGTCACACAGAAAAGGACACTTCTCATAAGGTATCACTTATAGAGGGAATGTAAAAACCGTTACACTTGAACTGAATTACAAAACAGAACAGAGTCACACATGCAGAAAACACACTATGGCTGCTTAACGGGAAAGGTGAGGTGGGGTGATACATAAAACAAGGGTATCAAATTAGCTCAGATACCGTTCCATAAACCCAATATGTAGTAGACAAGACCTACTCCTTGCTCAGAGAACTGGACTCAACACGCCCTATTCACCGCACAAGAATATATCTGACTAGTAATAATCTTGAAACCTATGTATTGATATCTCTCTGTTAGTGTGTCAAGTGGGTGTAAAGCGGCATAAACACAGCAGTGAAAAGGAGCTAAACCCCATTATAAAAATAAATTACTTTGAAACACCCATGAAACAAAGACAGTGAAAGAGAGAGAAATTCTTACACAATGCGTTCAGGGGCTGTGATGCAACCTGGATTGACCATATCTAGACTCACAGCTGGATCAGACATAAGGGTGGACACTCTTGGGGCTGAGAGGTTTGGTGAGGTTGGGTGAGCAAACGCAGACCCTTTAAAGTAATACTGCATGGTACCCATCGCATGGGTCCCAAATCTCCAGCTTCAAGGGCATCTTCCTACATCAAAAACATGCATGAGAAACCCAGAAGATGGTACACAGTGTGATGGGGAAAGGTTTCTAAAACGCACCTCATTTCTCATCGCCTTGTGCCCGGGTTCGCCATTCCAGCCGCTTTACTAGCAAGCTCCCTACTTGGAGCATCAGCACCTTTAACCTCCTGTTCCGTACAGGTTGCAATTTGTCCTGAGGATAAACGGGAAGACGTGGAACCAACGAGAGACTAGCTCTTGGTGTTGGGACAGGCACAGGTCACTCTATTTTCCCATCAGAAAGAAGAATTAACCACAGGCTCAGCCTGCCCCCCGGAACCAGAAGAGGGCCTGAAGCCATTCTGCGATTTTGCGGCCAGCTCCCATAAAAACGAGTTGTAAAATGGAGGTTCAGGGCACTGCAATTCACAAACCTGCAGAGTTATAAATGATAACTCTCGTCCACAAATATATTGAGGGAAGGCAAAGAAGAGGATTTGAAATCAAGGCAGAATTGCAGGAAAGAGATTTCAGGAGGTAGATTCGAATCGCATTTAAAGCACATGAAAAGCGGCAAAACGTTGACAATGATGCCCTTGGCCAAAAAGGGCGTATGCGTTTTTTCCTGAATATATTCAGGAAAAAACGCATACGCCCTTTTTGGCCAACCAAGCAACCTGGAAAGGCAAATCAGCGCTACAAAGAAGTCTCGCTTCCCATCGGTCAAAAGGGCCATGCTGAAAAAAGTGTCAAAACCAGAAATGCAGGACAGGCCATGGAGAAATGGGAGCCTTGCTACACTGATGGGTGGGATGTAAATTGCCAACAGCCACTCTGGAGAAGTGTACGGTGAGTCCTGAAACATCTAAAAAACACAGCTTAGAGAGCATAGGGCACTTCCACTCATGGGGGTATGAATTGGGAAAATGAAAAATCAGCAAGACACAAGCACCCCAAAGTTGAGGGCTGCTCTGTTGACAAGGACCTCCACTTCATTCCACCTTAAATATCCCAGGAAAGAGAAAAATGGGTAAAGAAGTTGTGGTCCTTATGTACAATGGAATATCACTCAGCCATGAAATCAATGTCATAAGGCTAGTAGCAGCATGATGAGTGGATTTAGGTACGACGATTCTAAGTGAAATAAGTCACACAGAAAAGGACACTTCTCATAAGGTATCACTGATAGAGGGAATGTAAAAACCGTTACACTTGAACTGAATTACAAAACAGAACAGAGTCACACATGCAGAAAACACACTATGGCTGCTTAACGGGAAAGGTGAGGTGGGGTGATACATAAAACAAGGGTATCAAATTAGCTCAGATACCATTCCATAAACCCAATATGTAATAGACAAGACCTACTCCTTGCTCAGAGAACTGGACTCAACACGCCCTATTCACCGCACAAGAATATATCTGACTAATAATAATCGTAAAACCTATGTATTGATATCTCTCTGTTAGTGTGTCAAGTGGGTGTAAAGCGGCATAAACACAGCAGTGAAAAGCAGCTAAACCCCATTATAAAAATAAATTACTTTGAAACACCCATGAAACAAAGACAGTGAAAGAGAGAGAAATTCTTACACAATGCGTTCAGGGGCTGTGATGCAACCTGGATTGACCATATCTAGACTCACAGCTGGATCAGACATAAGGGTGGACACTCTTGGGGCTGAGAGGTTTGGTGAGGTTGGGTGAGCAAACGCAGACCCTTTAAAGTAATACTGCATGGTACCCATCGCATGGGTCCCAAATCTCCAGCTTCAAGGGCATCTTCCTACATCAAAAACATGCATGAGAAACCCAGAAGATGGTACACAGTGTGATGGGGAAAGGTTTCTAAAACGCACCTCATTTCTCATCGCCTTGTGCCCGGGTTCGCCATTCCAGCCGCTTTACTAGCAAGCTCCCTACTTGGAGCATCAGCACCTTTAACCTCCTGTTCCATACAGGTTGCAATTTGTCCTGAGGATAAACGGGAAGACGTGGAACCAACGAGAGACTAGCTCTTGGTGTTGGGACAGGCACAGGTCACTCTATTTTCCCATCAGAAAGAAGAATTAACCACAGGCTCAGCCTGCCCCCCGGAACCAGAAGAGGGCCTGAAGCCATTCTGCGATTTTGCGGCCAGCTCCCATAAAAACGAGTTGTAAAATGGAGGTTCAGGGCACTGCAATTCACAAACCTGCAGAGTTATAAATGATAACTCTCGTCCACAAATATATTGAGGGAAGGCAAAGAAGAGGATTTGAAATCAAGGCAGAATTGCAGGAAAGAGATTTCAGGAGGTAGATTCGAATCGCATTTAAAGCACATGAAAAGCGGCAAAACGTTGACAATGATGCCCTTGGCCAAAAAGGGCGTATGCGTTTTTTCCTGAATATATTCAGGAAAAAACGCATACGCCCTTTTTGGCCAACCAAGCAACCTGGAAAGGCAAATCAGCGCTACAAACAAGTCTCGCTTCCCATCGGTCAAAAGGGCCATGCTGAAAAAAGTGTCAAAACCAGAAATGCAGGACAGGCCATGGAGAAATGGGAGCCTTGCTACACTGATGGGCGGGATGTAAATTGCCAACAGCCACTCTGGAGAAGTGTACGGTGAGTCCTGAAACATCTAAAAAACACAGCTTAGAGAGCATAGGGCACTTCCACTCATGGGGGTATGAATTGGGAAAATGAAAAATCAGCAAGACACAAGCACCCCAAAGTTGAGGGCTGCTCTGTTGACAAGGACCTCCACTTCATTCCACCTTAAATATCCCAGGAAAGAGAAAAATGGGTAAAGAAGTTGTGGTCCTTATGTACAATGGAATATCACTCAGCCATGAAATCAATGTCATAAGGCTAGTAGCAGCATGATGAGTGGATTTAGGTACGACGATTCTAAGTGAAATAAGTCACACAGAAAAGGACACTTCTCATAAGGTATCACTGATAGAGGGAATGTAAAAACCGTTACACTTGAACTGAATTACAAAACAGAACAGAGTCACACATGCAGAAAACACACTATGGCTGCTTAACGGGAAAGGTGAGGTGGGGTGATACATAAAACAAGGGTATCAAATTAGCTCAGATACCATTCCATAAACCCAATATGTAATAGACAAGACCTACTCCTTGCTCAGAGAACTGGACTCAACACGCCCTATTCACCGCACAAGAATATATCTGACTAATAATAATCGTAAAACCTATGTATTGATATCTCTCTGTTAGTGTGTCAAGTGGGTGTAAAGCGGCATAAACACAGCAGTGAAAAGCAGCTAAACCCCATTATAAAAATAAATTACTTTGAAACACCCATGAAACAAAGACAGTGAAAGAGAGAGAAATTCTTACACAATGCGTTCAGGGGCTGTGATGCAACCTGGATTGACCATATCTAGACTCACAGCTGGATCAGACATAAGGGTGGACACTCTTGGGGCTGAGAGGTTTGGTGAGGTTGGGTGAGCAAACGCAGACCCTTTAAAGTAATACTGCATGGTACCCATCGCATGGGTCCCAAATCTCCAGCTTCAAGGGCATCTTCCTACATCAAAAACATGCATGAGAAACCCAGAAGATGGTACACAGTGTGATGGGGAAAGGTTTCTAAAACGCACCTCATTTCTCATCGCCTTGTGCCCGGGTTCGCCATTCCAGCCGCTTTACTAGCAAGCTCCCTACTTGGAGCATCAGCACCTTTAACCTCCTGTTCCATACAGGTTGCAATTTGTCCTGAGGATAAACGGGAAGACGTGGAACCAACGAGAGACTAGCTCTTGGTGTTGGGACAGGCACAGGTCACTCTATTTTCCCATCAGAAAGAAGAATTAACCACAGGCTCAGCCTGCCCCCCGGAACCAGAAGAGGGCCTGAAGCCATTCTGCGATTTTGCGGCCAGCTCCCATAAAAACGAGTTGTAAAATGGAGGTTCAGGGCACTGCAATTCACAAACCTGCAGAGTTATAAATGATAACTCTCGTCCACAAATATATTGAGGGAAGGCAAAGAAGAGGATTTGAAATCAAGGCAGAATTGCAGGAAAGAGATTTCAGGAGGTAGATTCGAATCGCATTTAAAGCACATGAAAAGCGGCAAAACGTTGACAATGATGCCCTTGGCCAAAAAGGGCGTATGCGTTTTTTCCTGAATATATTCAGGAAAAAACGCATACGCCCTTTTTGGCCAACCAAGCAACCTGGAAAGGCAAATCAGCGCTACAAACAAGTCTCGCTTCCCATCGGTCAAAAGGGCCATGCTGAAAAAAGTGTCAAAACCAGAAATGCAGGACAGGCCATGGAGAAATGGGAGCCTTGCTACACTGATGGGCGGGATGTAAATTGCCAACAGCCACTCTGGAGAAGTGTACGGTGAGTCCTGAAACATCTAAAAAACACAGCTTAGAGAGCATAGGGCACTTCCACTCATGGGGGTATGAATTGGGAAAATGAAAAATCAGCAAGACACAAGCACCCCAAAGTTGAGGGCTGCTCTGTTGACAAGGACCTCCACTTCATTCCACCTTAAATATCCCAGGAAAGAGAAAAATGGGTAAAGAAGTTGTGGTCCTTATGTACAATGGAATATCACTCAGCCATGAAATCAATGTCATAAGGCTAGTAGCAGCATGATGAGTGGATTTAGGTACGACGATTCTAAGTGAAATAAGTCACACAGAAAAGGACACTTCTCATAAGGTATCACTGATAGAGGGAATGTAAAAACCGTTACACTTGAACTGAATTACAAAACAGAACAGAGTCACACATGCAGAAAACACACTATGGCTGCTTAACGGGAAAGGTGAGGTGGGGTGATACATAAAACAAGGGTATCAAATTAGCTCAGATACCATTCCATAAACCCAATATGTAATAGACAAGACCTACTCCTTGCTCAGAGAACTGGACTCAACACGCCCTATTCACCGCACAAGAATATATCTGACTAATAATAATCGTAAAACCTATGTATTGATATCTCTCTGTTAGTGTGTCAAGTGGGTGTAAAGCGGCATAAACACAGCAGTGAAAAGCAGCTAAACCCCATTATAAAAATAAATTACTTTGAAACACCCATGAAACAAAGACAGTGAAAGAGAGAGAAATTCTTACACAATGCGTTCAGGGGCTGTGATGCAACCTGGATTGACCATATCTAGACTCACAGCTGGATCAGACATAAGGGTGGACACTCTTGGGGCTGAGAGGTTTGGTGAGGTTGGGTGAGCAAACGCAGACCCTTTAAAGTAATACTGCATGATACCCATCGCATGGGTCCCAAATCTCCAGCTTCAAGGGCAGCTTCCTACATCAAAAACATGCATGAGAAACCCAGAAGATGGTACACCGTGTGATGGGGAAAGGTTTCTAAAACGCACCTCATTTCTCATCGCCTTGTGCCCGGGTTCGCCATTCCAGCCGCTTTACTAGCAAGCTCCCTACTTGGAGCATCAGCACCTTTAACCTCCTGTTCCGTACAGGTTGCAATTTGTCCTGAGGATAAACGGGAAGACGTGGAACCAACGAGAGACTAGCTCTTGGTGTTGGGACAGGCACAGGTCACTCTATTTTCCCATCAGGAAGAAGAATTAACCACAGGCTCAGCCTGCCCCCCGGAACCAGAACAGGGCCTGAAGCCATTCTGCGATTTTGCCGCCAGCTCCCATAAAAACGAGTTGTAAAATGGAGGTTCAGGGCACTGCAATTCACAAACCTGCAGAGTTATAAATGATAACTCTCGTCCACAAATATATTGAGGGAAGGCAAAGAAGAGGATTTGAAATCAAGGCAGAATTGCAGGAAAGAGATTTCAGGAGGTAGATTCGAATCGCCTTTAAAGCACATGAAAAGCGGCAAAACGTTGACAATGATGCCCTTGGCCAAAAAGGGCGTATGCGTTTTTTCCTGAATATATTCAGGAAAAAACGCATACGCCCTTTTTGGCCAACCAAGCAACCTGGAAAGGCAAATCAGCGCTACAAACAAGTCTCGCTTCCCATCGGTCAAAAGGGCCATGCTGAAAAAAGTGTCAAAACCAGAAATGCAGGACAGGCCATGGAGAAATGGGAGCCTTGCTACACTGATGGGCGGGATGTAAATTGCCAACAGCCACTCTGGAGAAGTGTACGGTGAGTCCTGAAACATCTGAAAAACACAGCTTAGAGAGCATAGGGCACTTCCACTCATGGGGGTATGAATTGGGAAAATGAAAAATCAGCAAGACACAAGCACCCCAAAGTTTAGGGCTGCTCTGTTGACAAGGACCTCCACTTCATTCCACCTTAAATATCCCAGGAAAGAGAAAAATGGGTAAAGAAGTTGTGGTCCTTATGTACAATGGAATATCACTCAGCCATGAAATCAATGTCATAAGGCTAATAGCAGCATGATGAGTGGATTTAGGTACGACGATTCTAAGTGAAATAAGTCACACAGAAAAGGACACTTCTCATAAGGTATCACTGATAGAGGGAATGTAAAAACCGTTACACTTGAACTGAATTACAAAACAGAACAGAGTCACACATGCAGAAAACACACTATGGCTGCTTAACGGGAAAGGTGAGGTGGGGTGATACATAAAACAAGGGTATCAAATTAGCTCAGATACCGTTCCATAAACCCAATATGTAATAGACAAGACCTACTCCTTGCTCAGAGAAGTGGACTCAACACGCCCTATTCACCGCACAAGAATATATCTGACTAATAATAATCGTAAAACCTATGTATTGATATCTCTCTGTTAGTGTGTCAAGTGGGTGTAAAGCGGCATAAACACAGCAGTGAAAAGCAGCTAAACCCCATTATAAAAATAAATTACTTTGAAACACCCATGAAACAAAGACAGTGAAAGAGAGAGAAATTCTTACACAATGCGTTCAGGGGCTGTGATGCAACCTGGATTGACCATATCTAGACGCACAGCTGGATGAGACATAAGGGTGGACACTCTTGGGGCTGAGAGGTTTGGTGAGGTTGGGTGAGCAAACGCAGACCCTTTAAAGTAATACTGCATGATACCCATCGCATGGGTCCCAAATCTTCAGCTTCAAGGGCATCTTCCTACATCAAAAACATGCATGAGAAACCCAGAAGATGGTACACCGTGTGATGGGGAAAGGTTTCTAAAACGCACCTCATTTCTCATCGCCTTGTGCCCGGGTTCGCCATTCCAGCCGCTTTACTAGCAAGCTCCCTACTTGGAGCATCAGCACCTTTAACCTCCTGTTCCGTACAGGTTGCAATTTGTCCTGAGGATAAACGGGAAGACGTGGAACCAACGAGAGACTAGCTCTTGGTGTTGGGACAGGCACAGGTCACTCTATTTTCCCATCAGAAAGAAAAATTAACCACAGGCTCAGCCTGCCCCCCGGAACCAGAACAGGGCCTGAAGCCATTCTGCGATTTTGCCGCCAGCTCCCATAAAAACGAGTTGTAAAATGGAGGTTCAGGGCACTGCAATTCACAAACCTGCAGAGTTATAAATGATAACTCTCGTCCACAAATATATTGAGGGAAGGCAAAGAAGAGGATTTGAAATCAAGGCAGAATTGCAGGAAAGAGATTTCAGGAGGTAGATTCGAATCGCCTTTAAAGCACATGAAAAGCGGCAAAACGTTGACAATGATGCCCTTGGCCAAAAAGGGCGTATGCGTTTTTTCCTGAATATATTCAGGAAAAAACGCATACGCCCTTTTTGGCCAACCAAGCAACCTGGAAAGGCAAATCAGCGCTACAAACAAGTCTCGCTTCCCATCGGTCAAAAGGGCCATGCTGAAAAAAGTGTCAAAACCAGAAATGCAGGACAGGCCATGGAGAAATGGGAGCCTTGCTACACTGATGGGCGGGATGTAAATTGCCAACAGCCACTCTGGAGAAGTGTACGGTGAGTCCTGAAACATCTGAAAAACACAGCTTAGAGAGCATAGGGCACTTCCACTCATGGGGGTATGAATTGGGAAAATGAAAAATCAGCAAGACACAAACACCCCAAAGTTGAGGGCTGCTCTGTTGACAAGGACCTCCACTTCATTCCACCTTAAATATCCCAGGAAAGAGAAAAATGGGTAAAGAAGTTGTGGTCCTTATGTACAATGGAATATCACTCAGCCATGAAATCAATGTCATAAGGCTAGTAGCAGCATGATGAGTGGATTTAGGTACGACGATTCTAAGTGAAATAAGTCACACAGAAAAGGACACTTCTCATAAGGTATCACTTTTAGAGGGAATGTAAAAACCGTTACACTTGAACTGAATTACAAAACAGAACAGAGTCACACATGCAGAAAACACACTATGGCTGCTTAACGGGAAAGGTGAGGTGGGGTGATACATAAAACAAGGGTATCAAATTAGCTCAGATACCGTTCCATAAACCCAATATGTAATAGACAAGACCTACTCCTTGCTCAGAGAACTGGACTCAACACGCCCTATTCACCGCACAAGAATATATCTGACTAGTAATATTCGTAAAGCCTATGTATTGATATCTCTCTGTTAGTGTGTCAAGTGGGTGTAAAGCGGCATAAACACAGCAGTGAAAAGCAGCTAAATCCCATTATGAAAATAAATTACTTTGAAAAACCCATGAAACAAAGACAGTGAACGAGAGAGGAATTCTTACACAATGCGTTCAGGGGCTGTGATGCAACCTGGATTGACCATATCTAGACCCACAGCTGGATGAGACATAAGGGTGGACACTCTTGGGGCTGAGAGGTTTGGTGAGGTTGGGTGAGCAAACGCAGACCCTTTAAAGTAATACGGCGTGGTACCCATCGCATGGGTCCCAAATCTCCAGCTTCAAGGGCATCTTCCTACATCAAAAACATGCATGAGAAACCCAGAAGATGGTACACCGTGTGATGGGGAAAGGTTTCTAAAACGCACCTCATTTCTCATCTCCTTCTGCCCGGGTTCGCCATTCCAGCCGCTTTACTAGCAAGCTCCCTACTTGGAGCATCAGCACCTTTAACCTCCTGTTCCGTACAGGTTGCAATTTGTCCTGAGGATAAACGGGAAGACGTGGAACCAACGAGAGACTAGCTCTTGGTGTTGGGACAGGCACAGGTCACTCTATTTTCCCATCAGAAAGAAGAATTAACCACAGGCTCAGCCTGCCCCCCGGAACCAGAACAGGGCCTGAAGCCATTCTGTGATTTTGCGGCCAGCTCCCATAAAAACGAGTTGTAAAATGGAGGTTCAGGGCACTGCAATTCACAAATCTGCAGTTATAAATGATAACTCTCGTCCACAAATATATTGAGGGAAGGCAACGAAGAGGATTTGAAATCAAGGCAGAATTGCAGGAAACAGATTTCAGGAAGTAGATTCGAATCGCATTTAAAGCACATGAAAAGCGGCAAAACGTTGACAATGATGCCCTTGGCCAAAAAGGGCGTATGCGTTTTTTCCTGAATATATTCAGGAAAAAACGCATACGCCCTTTTTGGCCAACCAAGCAACCTGGAAAGGCAAATCAGCGCTACAAACAAGTCTCGCTTCCCATCGGTCAAAAGGGCCATGCTGAAAAAAGTGTCAAAACCAGAAATGCAGGACAGGCCATGGAGAAATGGGAGCCTTGCTACACTGATGGGCGGGATGTAAATTGCCAACAGCCACTCTGGAGAAGTGTACGGTGTGTCCTGAAACATCTGAAAAACACAGCTTAGAGAGCATAGGGCACTTCCACTCATGGGGGTATAAATTGGGAAAATGAAAAATCAGCAAGACACAAGCACCCCAAAGTTGAGGGCTGCTCTGTTGACAAGGACCTCCACTTCATTCCACCTTCAATATCCCAGGAAAGAGAAAAATGGATAAAGAAGTTGTGGTCCTTATGTACAATGGAATATCACTCAGCCATGAAATCAATGTCATAAGGTTAGTAGCAGCATGATGAGTGGATTTAGGTACGACGATTCTAAGTGAAATAAGTCACACAGAAAAGGACACTTCTCATAAGGTATCACTTATAGAGGGAATGTAAAAACCGTTACACTTGAACTGAATTACAAAACAGAACAGAGTCACACATGCAGAAAACACACTATGGCTGCTTAACGGGAAAGGTGAGGTGGGGTGATACATAAAACAAGGGTATCAAATTAGCTCAGATACCGTTCCATAAACCCAATATGTAGTAGACAAGACCTACTCCTTGCTCAGAGAACTGGACTCAACACGCCCTATTCACCGCACAAGAATATATCTGACTAGTAATAATCTTGAAACCTATGTATTGATATCTCTCTGTTAGTGTGTCAAGTGGGTGTAAAGCGGCATAAACACAGCAGTGAAAAGCAGCTAAATCCCATTATGAAAATAAATTACTTTGAAAAACCCATGAAACAAAGACAGTGAACGAGAGAGGAATTCTTACACAATGCGTTCAGGGGCTGTGATGCAACCTGGATTGACCATATCTAGACCCACAGCTGGATGAGACATAAGGGTGGACACTCTTGGGGCTGAGAGGTTTGGTGAGGTTGGGTGAGCAAACGCAGACCCTTTAAAGTAATACGGCGTGGTACCAATCGCATGGGTCCCAAATCTCCAGCTTCAAGGGCATCTTCCTACATCAAAAACATGCATGAGAAACCCAGAAGATGGTACACCGTGTGATGGGGAAAGGTTTCTAAAACGCACCTCATTTCTCATCTCCTTCTGCCCGGGTTCGCCATTCCAGCCGCTTTACTAGCAAGCTCCCTACTTGGAGCATCAGCACCTTTAACCTCCTGTTCCGTACAGGTTGCAATTTGTCCTGAGGATAAACGGGAAGACGTGGAACCAACGAGAGACTAGCTCTTGGTGTTGGGACAGGCACAGGTCACTCTATTTTCCCATCAGAAAGAAGAATTAACCACAGGCTCAGCCTGCCCCCCGGAACCAGAACAGGGCCTGAATCCATTCTGTGATTTTGCGGCCAGCTCCCATAAAAACGAGTTGTAAAATGGAGGTTCAGGGCACTGCAATTCACAAATCTGCAGTTATAAATGATAACTCTCGTCCACAAATATATTGAGGGAAGGCAAAGAAGAGGATTTGAAATCAAGGCAGAATTGCACGAAACAGATTTCAGGAGGTAGATACGAATCGCCTTTAAAGCACATGAAAAGCGGCAAAACGTTGACAATGATGCCCTTGGCCAAAAAGGGCGTATGCGTTTTTTCCTGAATATATTCAGGAAAAAACGCATACGCCCTTTTTGGCCAACCAAGCAACCTGGAAAGGCAAATCAGCGCTACAAACAAGTCTCGCTTCCCATCGGTCAAAAGGGCCATGCTGAAAAAAGTGTCAAAACCAGAAATGGAGGACAGGCCATGGAGAAATGGGAGCCTTGCTACACTGATGGGCGGGATGTAAATTGCCAACAGCCACTCTGGAGAAGTGTCCGGTGAGTCCTGAAACATCTGAAAAACACAGCTTAGAGAGCATAGGGCACTTCCACTCATGGGGGTATGAATTGGGAAAATGAAAAATCAGCAAGACACAAGCACCCCAAAGTTTAGGGCTGCTCTGTTGACAAGGACCTCCACTTCATTCCACCTTAAATATCCCAGGAAAGAGAAAAATGGGTAAAGAAGTTGTGTTCCTTATGTACAATGGAATATCACTCAGCCATGAAATCAATGTCATAAGGCTAGTAGCAGCATGATGAGTTGATTAAGGTACGACGATACTAAGTGAAATAAGTCACACAGAAAAGGACACTTCTCATAAGGTATCACTGATAGAGGGAATGTAAAAACCGTTACACTTGAACTGAATTACAAAACAGAACAGAGTCACACATGCAGAAAACACACTATGGCTGCTTAACGGGAAAGGTGAGGTGGGGTGATACATAAAACAAGGGTTTCAAATTAGCTCAGATACCGTTCCATAAACCCAATATGTAATAGACAAGACCTACTCCTTGCTCAGAGAACTGGACTCAACACGCCCTATTCACCGCACAAGAATATATCTGACTAGTAATAATCGTAAAGCCTATGTATTGATATCTCTCTGTTAGTGTGTCAAGTGGGTGTAAAGCGGCATAAACACAGCAGTGAAAAGCAGCTAAATCCCATTATGAAAATAAATTACTTTGAAAAACCCATGAAACAAAGACAGTGAACGAGAGAGGAATTCTTACACAATGCGTTCAGGGGCTGTGATGCAACCTGGATTGACCATATCTAGACCCACAGCTGGATGAGACATAAGGGTGGACACTCTTGGGGCTGAGAGGTTTGGTGAGGTTGGGTGAGCAAACGCAGACCCTTTAAAGTAATACGGCGTGGTACCAATCGCATGGGTCCCAAATCTCCAGCTTCAAGGGCATCTTCCTACATCAAAAACATGCATGAGAAACCCAGAAGATGGTACACCGTGTGATGGGGAAAGGTTTCTAAAACGCACCTCATTTCTCATCTCCTTGTGCCCGGGTTCGCCATTCCAGCCGCTTTACTAGCAAGCTCCCTACTTGGAGCATCAGCACCTTTAACCTCCTGTTCCGTACAGGTTGCAATTTGTCCTGAGGATAAACGGGAAGACGTGGAACCAACGAGAGACTAGCTCTTGGTGTTGGGACAGGCACAGGTCACTCTATTTTCCCATCAGAAAGAAGAATTAACCACAGGCTCAGCCTGCCCCCCGGAACCAGAACAGGGCCTGAAGCCATTCTGTGATTTTGCGGCCAGCTCCCATAAAAACGAGTTGTAAAATGGAGGTTCAGGGCACTGCAATTCACAAACCTGCAGTTATAAATGATAACTCTCGTCCACAAATATATTGAGGGAAGGCAAAAAAGAGGATTTGAAATCAAGGCAGAATTGCAGGAAACAGATTTCAGGAAGTAGATTCGAATCGCATTTAAAGCACATGAAAAGCGGCAAAACGTTGACAATGATGCCCTTGGCCAAAAAGGGCGTATGCGTTTTTTCCTGAATATATTCAGGAAAAAACGCATACGCCCTTTTTGGCCAACCAAGCAACCTGGAAAGGCAAATCAGCGCTACAAACAAGTCTCGCTTCCCATCGGTCAAAAGGGCCATGCTGAAAAAAGTGTCAAAACCAGAAATGCAGGACAGGCCATGGAGAAATGGGAGCCTTGCTACACTGATGGGCGGGATGTAAATTGCCAACAGCCACTCTGGAGAAGTGTACGGTGTGTCCTGAAACATCTGAAAAACACAGCTTAGAGAGCATAGGGCACTTCCACTCATGGGGGTATAAATTGGGAAAATGAAAAATCAGCAAGACACAAGCACCCCAAAGTTGAGGGCTGCTCTGTTGACAAGGACCTCCACTTCATTCCACCTTCAATATCCCAGGAAAGAGAAAAATGGATAAAGAAGTTGTGGTCCTTATGTACAATGGAATATCACTCAGCCATGAAATCAATGTCATAAGGTTAGTAGCAGCATGATGAGTGGATTTAGGTACGACGATTCTAAGTGAAATAAGTCACACAGAAAAGGACACTTCTCATAAGGTATCACTGATAGAGGGAATGTAAAAACCGTTACACTTGAACTGAATTACAAAACAGAACAGAGTCACACATGCAGAAAACACACTATGGCTGCTTAACGGGAAAGGTGAGGTGGGGTGATACATAAAACAAGGGTATCAAATTAGCTCAGATACCGTTCCATAAACCCAATATGTAGTAGACAAGACCTACTCCTTGCTCAGAGAACTGGACTCAACACGCCCTATTCACCGCACAAGAATATATCTGACTAGTAATAATCTTGAAACCTATGTATTGATATCTCTCTGTTAGTGTGTCAAGTGGGTGTAAAGCGGCATAAACACAGCAGTGAAAAGGAGCTAAACCCCATTATAAAAATAAATTACTTTGAAACACCCATGAAACAAAGACAGTGAAAGAGAGAGAAATTCTTACACAATGCGTTCAGGGGCTGTGATGCAACCTGGATTGACCATATCTAGACTCACAGCTGGATCAGACATAAGGGTGGACACTCTTGGGGCTGAGAGGTTTGGTGAGGTTGGGTGAGCAAACGCAGACCCTTTAAAGTAATACTGCATGGTACCCATCGCATGGGTCCCAAATCTCCAGCTTCAAGGGCATCTTCCTACATCAAAAACATGCATGAGAAACCCAGAAGATGGTACACAGTGTGATGGGGAAAGGTTTCTAAAACGCACCTCATTTCTCATCGCCTTGTGCCCGGGTTCGCCATTCCAGCCGCTTTACTAGCAAGCTCCCTACTTGGAGCATCAGCACCTTTAACCTCCTGTTCCGTACAGGTTGCAATTTGTCCTGAGGATAAACGGGAAGACGTGGAACCAACGAGAGACTAGCTCTTGGTGTTGGGACAGGCACAGGTCACTCTATTTTCCCATCAGAAAGAAGAATTAACCACAGGCTCAGCCTGCCCCCCGGAACCAGAAGAGGGCCTGAAGCCATTCTGCGATTTTGCGGCCAGCTCCCATAAAAACGAGTTGTAAAATGGAGGTTCAGGGCACTGCAATTCACAAACCTGCAGAGTTATAAATGATAACTCTCGTCCACAAATATATTGAGGGAAGGCAAAGAAGAGGATTTGAAATCAAGGCAGAATTGCAGGAAAGAGATTTCAGGAGGTAGATTCGAATCGCATTTAAAGCACATGAAAAGCGGCAAAACGTTGACAATGATGCCCTTGGCCAAAAAGGGCGTATGCGTTTTTTCCTGAATATATTCAGGAAAAAACGCATACGCCCTTTTTGGCCAACCAAGCAACCTGGAAAGGCAAATCAGCGCTACAAAGAAGTCTCGCTTCCCATCGGTCAAAAGGGCCATGCTGAAAAAAGTGTCAAAACCAGAAATGCAGGACAGGCCATGGAGAAATGGGAGCCTTGCTACACTGATGGGCGGGATGTAAATTGCCAACAGCCACTCTGGAGAAGTGTACGGTGAGTCCTGAAACATCTAAAAAACACAGCTTAGAGAGCATAGGGCACTTCCACTCATGGGGGTATGAATTGGGAAAATGAAAAATCAGCAAGACACAAGCACCCCAAAGTTTAGGGCTGCTCTGTTGACAAGGACCTCCACTTCATTCCACCTTAAATATCCCAGGAAAGAGAAAAATGGGTAAAGAAGTTGTGGTCCTTATGTACAATGGAATATCACTCAGCCATGAAATCAATGTCATAAGGCTAGTAGCAGCATGATGAGTGGATTTAGGTACGACGATTCTAAGTGAAATAAGTCACACAGAAAAGGACACTTCTCATAAGGTATCACTGATAGAGGGAATGTAAAAACCGTTACACTTGAACTGAATTACAAAACAGAACAGAGTCACACATGCAGAAAACACACTATGGCTGCTTAACGGGAAAGGTGAGGTGGGGTGATACATAAAACAAGGGTATCAAATTAGCTCAGATACCATTCCATAAACCCAATATGTAATAGACAAGACCTACTCCTTGCTCAGAGAACTGGACTCAACACGCCCTATTCACCGCACAAGAATATATCTGACTAATAATAATCGTAAAACCTATGTATTGATATCTCTCTGTTAGTGTGTCAAGTGGGTGTAAAGCGGCATAAACACAGCAGTGAAAAGCAGCTAAACCCCATTATAAAAATAAATTACTTTGAAACACCCATGAAACAAAGACAGTGAAAGAGAGAGAAATTCTTACACAATGCGTTCAGGGGCTGTGATGCAACCTGGATTGACCATATCTAGACCCACAGCTGGATGAGACATAAGGGTGGACACTCTTGGGGCTGAGAGGTTTGGTGAGGTTGGGTGAGCAAACGCAGACCCTTTAAAGTAATACTGCATGGTACCCATCGCATGGGTCCCAAATCTCCAGCTTCAAGGGCATCTTCCTACATCAAAACATGCATGAGAAACCCAGAAGATGGTACACAGTGTGATGGGGAAAGGTTTCTAAAACGCACCTCATTTCTCATCGCCTTGTGCCCGGGTTCGCCATTCCAGCCGCTTTACTAGCAAGCTCCCTACTTGGAGCATCAGCACCTTTAACCTCCTGTTCCGTACAGGTTGCAATTTGTCCTGAGGATAAACGGGAAGACGTGGAACCAACGAGAGACTAGCTCTTGGTGTTGGGACAGGCACAGGTCACTCTATTTTCCCATCAGAAAGAAGAATTAACCACAGGCTCAGCCTGCCCCCCGGAACCAGAACAGGGCCTGAAGCCATTCTGCGATTTTGCCGCCAGCTCCCATAAAAACGAGTTGTAAAATGGAGGTTCAGGGCACTGCAATTCACAAACCTGCAGAGTTATAAATGATAACTCTCGTCCACAAATATATTGAGGGAAGGCAAAGAAGAGGATTTGAAATCAAGGCAGAATTGCAGGAAAGAGATTTCAGGAGGTAGATTCGAATCGCATTTAAAGCACATGAAAAGCGGCAAAACGTTGACAATGATGCCCTTGGCCAAAAAGGGCGTATGCGTTTTTTCCTGAATATATTCAGGAAAAAACGCATACGCCCTTTTTGGCCAACCAAGCAACCTGGAAAGGCAAATCAGCGCTACAAAGAAGTCTCGCTTCCCATCGGTCAAAAGGGCCATGCTGAAAAAAGTGTCAAAACCAGAAATGCAGGACAGGCCATGGAGAAATGGGAGCCTTGCTACACTGATGGGCGGGATGTAAATTGCCAACAGCCACTCTGGAGAAGTGTACGGTGAGTCCTGAAACATCTAAAAAACACAGCTTAGAGAGCATAGGGCACTTCCACTCATGGGGGTATGAATTGGGAAAATGAAAAATCAGCAAGACACAAGCACCCCAAAGTTTAGGGCTGCTCTGTTGACAAGGACCTCCACTTCATTCCACCTTAAATATCCCAGGAAAGAGAAAAATGGGTAAAGAAGTTGTGGTCCTTATGTACAATGGAATATCACTCAGCCATGAAATCAATGTCATAAGGCTAGTAGCAGCATGATGAGTGGATTTAGGTACGACGATTCTAAGTGAAATAAGTCACACAGAAAAGGACACTTCTCATAAGGTATCACTGATAGAGGGAATGTAAAAACCGTTACACTTGAACTGAATTACAAAACAGAACAGAGTCACACATGCAGAAAACACACTATGGCTGCTTAACGGGAAAGGTGAGGTGGGGTGATACATAAAACAAGGGTATCAAATTAGCTCAGATACCATTCCATAAACCCAATATGTAATAGACAAGACCTACTCCTTGCTCAGAGAACTGGACTCAACACGCCCTATTCACCGCACAAGAATATATCTGACTAATAATAATCGTAAAACCTATGTATTGATATCTCTCTGTTAGTGTGTCAAGTGGGTGTAAAGCGGCATAAACACAGCAGTGAAAAGCAGCTAAACCCCATTATAAAAATAAATTACTTTGAAACACCCATGAAACAAAGACAGTGAAAGAGAGAGAAATTCTTACACAATGCGTTCAGGGGCTGTGATGCAACCTGGATTGACCATATCTAGACCCACAGCTGGATGAGACATAAGGGTGGACACTCTTGGGGCTGAGAGGTTTGGTGAGGTTGGGTGAGCAAACGCAGACCCTTTAAAGTAATACTGCATGGTACCCATCGCATGGGTCCCAAATCTCCAGCTTCAAGGGCATCTTCCTACATCAAAACATGCATGAGAAACCCAGAAGATGGTACACAGTGTGATGGGGAAAGGTTTCTAAAACGCACCTCATTTCTCATCGCCTTGTGCCCGGGTTCGCCATTCCAGCCGCTTTACTAGCAAGCTCCCTACTTGGAGCATCAGCACCTTTAACCTCCTGTTCCGTACAGGTTGCAATTTGTCCTGAGGATAAACGGGAAGACGTGGAACCAACGAGAGACTAGCTCTTGATGTTGGGACAGGCACAGGTCACTCTATTTTCCCATCAGAAAGAAGAATTAACCACAGGCTCAGCCTGCCCCCCGGAACCAGAACAGGGCCTGAAGCCATTCTGCGATTTTGCGGCCAGCTCCCATAAAAACGAATTGTAAAATGGAGGTTCAGGGCACTGCAATTCACAAACCTGCAGAGTTATAAATGATAACTCTCGTCCACAAATATATTGAGGGAAGGCAAAGAAGAGGATTTGAAATCAAGGCAGAATTGCAGGAAAGAGATTTCAGGAGGTAGATTCGAATCGCATTTAAAGCACATGAAAAGCGGCAAAACGTTGACAATGATGCCCTTGGCCAAAAAGGGCGTATGCGTTTTTTCCTGAATATATTCAGGAAAAAACGCATACGCCCTTTTTGGCCAACCAAGCAACCTGGAAAGGCAAATCAGCGCTACAAAGAAGTCTCGCTTCCCATCGGTCAAAAGGGCCATGCTGAAAAAAGTGTCAAAACCAGAAATGCAGGACAGGCCATGGAGAAATGGGAGCCTTGCTACACTGATGGGCGGGATGTAAATTGCCAACAGCCACTCTGGAGAAGTGTACGGTGAGTCCTGAAACATCTGAAAAACACAGCTTAGAGAGCATAGGGCACTTCCACTCATGGGGGTATGAATTGGGAAAATGAAAAATCAGCAAGACACAAGCACCCCAAAGTTGAGGGCTGCTCTGTTGACAAGGACCTCCACTTCATTCCACCTTAAATATCCCAGGAAAGAGAAAAATGGGTAAAGAAGTTGTGGTCCTTATGTACAATGGAATATCACTCAGCCATGAAATCAATGTCATAAGGCTAGTAGCAGCATGATGAGTGGATTTAGGTACGAC
The DNA here is from genome assembly GCF_965194805.1 of Balaenoptera borealis. Lineage (NCBI taxonomy): Eukaryota > Metazoa > Chordata > Mammalia > Artiodactyla > Balaenopteridae > Balaenoptera > Balaenoptera borealis. The sequence continues at coordinate 595,162 of NW_028123836.1, forward strand.
GATTCTAAGTGAAATAAGTCACACAGAAAAGGACACTTCTCATAAGGTATCACTGATAGAGGGAATGTAAAAACCGTTACACTTGAACTGAATTACAAAACAGAACAGAGTCACACATGCAGAAAACACACTATGGCTGCTTAACGGGAAAGGTGAGGTGGGGTGATACATAAAACAAGGGTTTCAAATTAGCTCAGATACCGTTCCATAAACCCAATATGTAATAGACAAGACCTACTCCTTGCTCAGAGAACTGGACTCAACACGCCCTATTCACCGCACAAGAATATATCTGACTAGTAATAATCGTAAAGCCTATGTATTGATATCTCTCTGTTAGTGTGTCAAGTGGGTGTAAAGCGGCATAAACACAGCAGTGAAAAGCAGCTAAATCCCATTATGAAAATAAATTACTTTGAAAAACCCATGAAACAAAGACAGTGAACGAGAGAGGAATTCTTACACAACGCGTTCAGGGGCTGTGATGCAACCTGGATTGACCATATCTAGACGCACAGCTGGATGAGACATAAGGGTGGACACTCTTGGGGCTGAGAGGTTTGGTGAGGTTGGGTGAGCAAACGCAGACCCTTTAAAGTAATACTGCATGGTACCCATCGCATGGGTCCCAAATCTCCAGCTTCAAGGGCATCTTCCTACATCGAAAACATGCATGAGAAACCCAGAAGATGGTACACCGTGTGATGGGGAAAGGTTTCTAAAACGCACCTCATTTCTCATCTCCTTGTGCCCGGATTCGCCATTCCAGCCGCTTTACTAGCAAGCTCCCTACTTGGAGCATCAGCACCTTTAACCTCCTGTTCCGTACAGGTTGCAATTTGTCCTGAGGATAAACGGGAAGACGTGGAACCAACGAGAGACTAGCTCTTGGTGTTGGGACAGGCACAGGTCACTCTATTTTCCCATCAGAAAGAAGAATTAACCACAGGCTCAGCCTGCCCCCCGGAACCAGAACAGGGCCTGAAGCCATTCTGTGATTTTGCGGCCAGCTCCCATAAAAACGAGTTGTAAAATGGAGGTTCAGGGCACTGCAATTCACAAACCTGCAGTTATAAATGATAACTCTCGTCCACAAATATATTGAGGGAAGGCAACGAAGAGGATTTGAAATCAAGGCAGAATTGCAGGAAACAGATTTCAGGAAGTAGATTCGAATCGCATTTAAAGCACATGAAAAGTGGCAAAACGTTGACAATGATGCCCTTGGCCAAAAAGGGCGTATGCGTTTTTTCCTGAATATATTCAGGAAAAAAAGCATACGCCCTTTTTGGCCAACCAAGCAACCTGGAAAGGCAAATCAGCGCTACAGAGAAGTCTCGCTTCCCATCGGTCAAAAGGGCCATGCTGAAAAAAGTGTCAAAACCAGAAATGCAGGACAGGCCATGGAGAAATGGGAGCCTTGCTACACTGATGGGCGGGATGTAAATTGCCAACAGCCACTCTGGAGAAGTGTACGGTGAGTCCTGAAACATCTGAAAAACACAGCTTAGAGAGCATAGGGCACTTCCACTCATGGGGGTATAAATTGGGAAAATTAAAAATCAGCAAGACACAAGCACCCCAAAGTTTAGGGCTGCTCTGTTGACAAGGACCTCCACTTCATTCCACCTTCAATATCCCAGGAAAGAGAAAAATGGATAAAGAAGTTGTGGTCCTTATGTACAATGGAATATCACTCAGCCATGAAATCAATGTCATAAGGCTAGTAGCAGCATGATGAGTGGATTAAGGTACGACGATTCTAAGTGAAATAAGTCACACAGAAAAGGACACTTCTCATAAGGTATCACTGATAGAGGGAATGTAAAAACCGTTACACTTGAACTGAATTACAAAACAGAACAGAGTCACACATGCAGAAAACACACTATGGCTGCTTAACGGGAAAGGTGAGGTGGGGTGATACATAAAACAAGGGTTTCAAATTAGCTCAGATACCGTTCCATAAACCCAATATGTAATAGACAAGACCTACTCCTTGCTCAGAGAACTGGACTCAACACGCCCTATTCACCGCACAAGAATATATCTGACTAGTAATAATCGTAAAGCCTATGTATTGATATCTCTCTGTTAGTGTGTCAAGTGGGTGTAAAGCGGCATAAACACAGCAGTGAAAAGCAGCTAAATCCCATTATGAAAATAAATTACTTTGAAAAACCCATGAAACAAAGACAGTGAACGAGAGAGGAATTCTTACACAATGCGTTCAGGGGCTGTGATGCAACCTGGATTGACCATATCTAGACCCACAGCTGGATGAGACATAAGGGTGGACACTCTTGGGGCTGAGAGGTTTGGTGAGGTTGGGTGAGCAAACGCAGACCCTTTAAAGTAATACTGCATGGTACCCATCGCATGGGTCCCAAATCTCCAGCTTCAAGGGCATCTTCCTACATCAAAAACATGCATGAGAAACCCAGAAGATGGTACACCGTGTGATGGGGAAAGGTTTCTAAAACGCACCTCATTTCTCATCTCCTTGTGCCCGGGTTCGCCATTCCAGCCGCTTTACTAGCAAGCTCCCTACTTGGAGCATCAGCACCTTTAACCTCCTGTTCCGTACAGGTTGCAATTTGTCCTGAGGATAAACGGGAAGACGTGGAACCAACGAGATACTAGCTCTTGGTGTTGGGACAGGCACAGGTCACTCTATTTTCCCATCAGGAAGAAGAATTAACCACAGGCTCAGCCTGCCCCCCGGAACCAGAACAGGGCCTGAATCCATTCTGTGATTTTGCGGCCAGCTCCCATAAAAACGAGTTGTAAAATGGAGGTTCAGGGCACTGCAATTCACAAACCTGCAGTTATAAATGATAACTATCGTCCACAAATATATTGAGGGAAGGCAACGAAGAGGATTTGAAATCAAGGCAGAATTGCAGGAAACAGATTTCAGGAAGTAGATTCGAATCGCATTTAAAGCACATGAAAAGCGGCAAAACGTTGACAATGATGCCCTTGGCCAAAAAGGGCGTATGCGTTTTTTCCTGAATATATTCAGGAAAAAACGCATACGCCCTTTTTGGCCAACCAAGCAACCTGGAAAGGCAAATCAGCGCTACAAACAAGTCTCGCTTCCCATCGGTCAAAAGGGCCATGCTGAAAAAAGTGTCAAAACCAGAAATGCAGGACAGGCCATGGAGAAATGGGAGCCTTGCTACACTGATGGGCGGGATGTAAATTGCCAACAGCCACTCTGGAGAAGTGTACGGTGAGTCCTGAAACATCTGAAAAACACAGCTTAGAGAGCATAGGGCACTTCCACTCATGGGGGTATGAATTGGGAAAATGAAAAATCAGCAAGACACAAGCACCCCAAAGTTGAGGGCTGCTCTGTTGACAAGGACCTGAACTTCATTCCACCTTAAATATCCCAGGAAAGAGAAAAATGGATAAAGAAGTTGTGGTCCTTATGTACAATGGAATATCACTCAGCCAGGAAATCAATGTCGTAAGGTGAGTAGCAGCATGATGAGTGGATTTAGGTACGACGATTCTAAGTGAAATAAGTCACACAGAAAAGGACACTTCTCATAAGGTATCACTGATAGAGGGAATGTAAAAACCGTTACACTTGAACTGAATTACAAAACAGAACAGAGTCACACATGCAGAAAACACACTATGGCTGCTTAACGGGAAAGGTGAGGTGGGGTGATACGTAAAACAAGGGTATCAAATTAGCTCAGATACCGTTCCATAAACCCAATATGTAATAGACAAGACCTACTCCTTGCTCAGAGAACTGGACTCAACACGCCCTATTCACCGCACAAGATTATATCTGACTAGTAATAATCGTAAAGCCTATGTATTGATATCTCTCTGTTAGTGTGTCAAGTGGGTGTAAAGTGGCATAAACACAGCAGTGAAAAGCAGCTAAATCCCATTATGAAAATAAATTACTTTGAAAAACCCATGAAACAAAGACAGTGAACGAGAGAGGAATTCTTACACAATGCGTTCAGGGGCTGTGATGCAACCTGGATTGACCATATCTAGACCCACAGCTGGATGAGACATAAGGGTGGACACTCTTGGGGCTGAGAGGTTTGGTGAGGTTGGGTGAGCAAACGCAGAACCTTTAAAGTAATACTGCATGGTACCCATCGCATGGGTCCCAAATCTCCAGCTTCAAGGGCATCTTCCTACATCAAAACATGCATGAGAAACCCAGAAGATGGTACACAGTGTGATGGGGAAAGGTTTCTAAAATGCACCTCATTTCTCATCGCCTTGTGCCCGGGTTCGCCATTCCAGCCGCTTTACTAGCAAGCTCCCTACTTGGAGCATCAGCACCTTTAACCTCCTGTTCCGTACAGGTTGCAATTTGTCCTGAGGATAAACGGGAAGACGTGGAACCAACGAGAGACTAGCTCTTGGTGTTGGGACAGGCACAGGTCACTCTATTTTCCCATCAGAAAGAAGAATTAACCACAGGCTCAGCCTGCCCCCCGGAACCAGAACAGGGCCTGAAGCCATTCTGCGATTTTGCGGCCAGCTCCCATAAAAACGAGTTGTAAAATGGAGGTTCAGGGCACTGCAATTCACAAACCTGCAGAGTTATAAATGATAACTCTCGTCCACAAATATATTGAGGGAAGGCAAAGAAGAGGATTTGAAATCAAGGCAGAATTGCAGGAAAGAGATTTCAGGAGGTAGATTCGAATCGCATTTAAAGCACATGAAAAGCGGCAAAACGTTGACAATGATGCCCTTGGCCAAAAAGGGCGTATGCGTTTTTTCCTGAATATATTCAGGAAAAAACGCATACGCCCTTTTTGGCCAACCAAGCAACCTGGAAAGGCAAATCAGCGCTACAAACAAGTCTCGCTTCCCATCGGTCAAAAGGGCCATGCTGAAAAAAGTGTCAAAACCAGAAATGCAGGACAGGCCATGGAGAAATGGGAGCCTTGCTACACTGATGGGCGGGATGTAAATTGCCAACAGCCACTCTGGAGAAGTGTACGGTGAGTCCTGAAACATCTAAAAAACACAGCTTAGAGAGCATAGGGCACTTCCACTCATGGGGGTATGAATTGGGAAAATGAAAAATCAGCAAGACACAAGCACCCCAAAGTTGAGGGCTGCTCTGTTGACAAGGACCTCCACTTCATTCCACCTTAAATATCCCAGGAAAGAGAAAAATGGGTAAAGAAGTTGTGGTCCTTATGTACAATGGAATATCACTCAGCCATGAAATCAATGTCATAAGGCTAGTAGCAGCATGATGAGTGGATTAAGGTACGACGATTCTAAGTGAAATAAGTCACACAGAAAAGGACACTTCTCATAAGGTATCACTGATAGAGGGAATGTAAAAACCGTTACACTTGAACTGAATTACAAAACAGAACAGAGTCACACATGCAGAAAACACACTATGGCTGCTTAACGGGAAAGGTGAGGTGGGGTGATACATAAAACAAGGGTTTCAAATTAGCTCAGATACCGTTCCATAAACCCAATATGTAATAGACAAGACCTACTCCTTGCTCAGAGAACTGGACTCAACACGCGCTATTCACCGCACAAGAATATATCTGACTAGTAATAATCGTAAAGCCTATGTATTGATATCTCTCTGTTAGTGTGTCAAGTGGGTGTAAAGCGGCATAAACACAGCAGTGAAAAGCAGCTAAATCCCATTATGAAAATAAATTACTTTGAAAAACCCATGAAACAAAGACAGTGAACGAGAGAGGAATTCTTACACAATGCGTTCAGGGGCTGTGATGCAACCTGGATTGACCATATCTAGACCCACAGCTGGATGAGACATAAGGGTGGACACTCTTGGGGCTGAGAGGTTTGGTGAGGTTGGGTGAGCAAACGCAGACCCTTTAAAGTAATACTGCATGGTACCCATCGCATGGGTCCCAAATCTCCAGCTTCAAGGGCATCTTCCTACATCAAAAACATGCATGAGAAACCCAGAAGATGGTACACCGTGTGATGGGGAAAGGTTTCTAAAACGCACCTCATTTCTCATCTCCTTGTGCCCGGGTTCGCCATTCCAGCCGCTTTACTAGCAAGCTCCCTACTTGGAGCATCAGCACCTTTAACCTCCTGTTCCGTACAGGTTGCAATTTGTCCTGAGGATAAACGGGAAGACGTGGAACCAACGAGAGACTAGCTCTTGGTGTTGGGACAGGCACAGGTCACTCTATTTTCCCATCAGGAAGAAGAATTAACCACAGGCTCAGCCTGCCCCCCGGAACCAGAACAGGGCCTGAATCCATTCTGTGATTTTGCGGCCAGCTCCCATAAAAACGAGTTGTAAAATGGAGGTTCAGGGCACTGCAATTCACAAACCTGCAGTTATAAATGATAACTATCGTCCACAAATATATTGAGGGAAGGCAACGAAGAGGATTTGAAATCAAGGCAGAATTGCAGGAAACAGATTTCAGGAAGTAGATTCGAATCGCATTTAAAGCACATGAAAAGCGGCAAAACGTTGACAATGATGCCCTTGGCCAAAAAGGGCGTATGCGTTTTTTCCTGAATATATTCAGGAAAAAACGCATACGCCCTTTTTGGCCAACCAAGCAACCTGGAAAGGCAAATCAGCGCTACAAACAAGTCTCGCTTCCCATCGGTCAAAAGGGCCATGCTGAAAAAAGTCTCAAAACCAGAAATGCAGGACAGGCCATGGAGAAATGGGAGCCTTGCTACACTGATGGGCGGGATGTAAATTGCCAACAGCCACTCTGGAGAAGTGTACGGTGAGTCCTGAAACATCTGAAAAACACAGCTTAGAGAGCATAGGGCACTTCCACTCATGGGGGTATGAATTGGGAAAATGAAAAATCAGCAAGACACAAGCACCCCAAAGTTGAGGGCTGCTCTGTTGACAAGGACCTGAACTTCATTCCACCTTAAATATCCCAGGAAAGAGAAAAATGGGTAAAGAAGTTGTGGTCCTTATGTACAATGGAATATCACTCAGCCATGAAATCAATGTCATAAGGCTAGTAGCAGCATGATGAGTGGATTTAGGTACGACGATTCTAAGTGAAATAAGTCACACAGAAAAGGACACTTCTCATAAGGTATCACTGATAGAGGGAATGTAAAAACCGTTACACTTGAACTGAATTACAAAACAGAACAGAGTCACACATACAGAAAACACACTATGGCTGCTTAACGGGAAAGGTGAGGTGGGGTGATACGTAAAACAAGGGTATCAAATTAGCTCAGATACCGTTCCATAAACCCAATATGTAATAGACAAGACCTACTCCTTGCTCAGAGAACTGGACTCAACACGCCCTATTCACCGCACAAGATTATATCTGACTAGTAATAATCGTAAAGCCTATGTATTGATATCTCTCTGTTAGTGTGTCAAGTGGGTGTAAAGTGGCATAAACACAGCAGTGAAAAGCAGCTAAATCCCATTATGAAAATAAATTACTTTGAAAAACCCATGAAACAAAGACAGTGAACGAGAGAGGAATTCTTACACAATGCGTTCAGGGGCTGTGATGCAACCTGGATTGACCATATCTAGACCCACAGCTGGATGAGACATAAGGGTGGACACTCTTGGGGCTGAGAGGTTTGGTGAGGTTGGGTGAGCAAACGCAGACCCTTTAAAGTAATACTGCATGGTACCCATCGCATGGGTCCCAAATCTCCAGCTTCAAGGGCATCTTCCTACATCAAAACATGCATGAGAAACCCAGAAGATGGTACACAGTGTGATGGGGAAAGGTTTCTAAAATGCACCTCATTTCTCATCGCCTTGTGCCCGGGTTCGCCATTCCAGCCGCTTTACTAGCAAGCTCCCTACTTGGAGCATCAGCACCTTTAACCTCCTGTTCCGTACAGGTTGCAATTTGTCCTGAGGATAAACGGGAAGACGTGGAACCAACGAGAGACTAGCTCTTGGTGTTGGGACAGGCACAGGTCACTCTATTTTCCCATCAGAAAGAAGAATTAACCACAGGCTCAGCCTGCCCCCCGGAACCAGAACAGGGCCTGAAGCCATTCTGCGATTTTGCGGCCAGCTCCCATAAAAACGAGTTGTAAAATGGAGGTTCAGGGCACTGCAATTCACAAACCTGCAGAGTTATAAATGATAACTCTCGTCCACAAATATATTGAGGGAAGGCAAAGAAGAGGATTTGAAATCAAGGCAGAATTGCAGGAAAGAGATTTCAGGAGGTAGATTCGAATCGCATTTAAAGCACATGAAAAGCGGCAAAACGTTGACAATGATGCCCTTGGCCAAAAAGGGCGTATGCGTTTTTTCCTGAATATATTCAGGAAAAAACGCATACGCCCTTTTTGGCCAACCAAGCAACCTGGAAAGGCAAATCAGCGCTACAAACAAGTCTCGCTTCCCATCGGTCAAAAGGGCCATGCTGAAAAAAGTGTCAAAACCAGAAATGCAGGACAGGCCATGGAGAAATGGGAGCCTTGCTACACTGATGGGCGGGATGTAAATTGCCAACAGCCACTCTGGAGAAGTGTACGGTGAGTCCTGAAACATCTAAAAAACACAGCTTAGAGAGCATAGGGCACTTCCACTCATGGGGGTATGAATTGGGAAAATGAAAAATCAGCAAGACACAAGCACCCCAAAGTTGAGGGCTGCTCTGTTGACAAGGACCTCCACTTCATTCCACCTTAAATATCCCAGGAAAGAGAAAAATGGGTAAAGAAGTTGTGGTCCTTATGTACAATGGAATATCACTCAGCCATGAAATCAATGTCATAAGGCTAGTAGCAGCATGATGAGTGGATTAAGGTACGACGATTCTAAGTGAAATAAGTCACACAGAAAAGGACACTTCTCATAAGGTATCACTGATAGAGGGAATGTAAAAACCGTTACACTTGAACTGAATTACAAAACAGAACAGAGTCACACATGCAGAAAACACACTATGGCTGCTTAACGGGAAAGGTGAGGTGGGGTGATACATAAAACAAGGGTATCAAATTAGCTCAGATACCGTTCCATAAACCCAATATGTAGTAGACAAGACCTACTCCTTGCTCAGAGAACTGGACTCAACACGCCCTATTCACCGCACAAGAATATATCTGACTAGTAATAATCTTGAAACCTATGTATTGATATCTCTCTGTTAGTGTGTCAAGTGGGTGTAAAGCGGCATAAACACAGCAGTGAAAAGGAGCTAAACCCCATTATAAAAATAAATTACTTTGAAACACCCATGAAACAAAGACAGTGAAAGAGAGAGAAATTCTTACACAATGCGTTCAGGGGCTGTGATGCAACCTGGATTGACCATATCTAGACTCACAGCTGGATCAGACATAAGGGTGGACACTCTTGGGGCTGAGAGGTTTGGTGAGGTTGGGTGAGCAAACGCAGACCCTTTAAAGTAATACTGCATGGTACCCATCGCATGGGTCCCAAATCTCCAGCTTCAAGGGCATCTTCCTACATCAAAAACATGCATGAGAAACCCAGAAGATGGTACACAGTGTGATGGGGAAAGGTTTCTAAAACGCACCTCATTTCTCATCGCCTTGTGCCCGGGTTCGCCATTCCAGCCGCTTTACTAGCAAGCTCCCTACTTGGAGCATCAGCACCTTTAACCTCCTGTTCCGTACAGGTTGCAATTTGTCCTGAGGATAAACGGGAAGACGTGGAACCAACGAGAGACTAGCTCTTGGTGTTGGGACAGGCACAGGTCACTCTATTTTCCCATCAGAAAGAAGAATTAACCACAGGCTCAGCCTGCCCCCCGGAACCAGAAGAGGGCCTGAAGCCATTCTGCGATTTTGCGGCCAGCTCCCATAAAAACGAGTTGTAAAATGGAGGTTCAGGGCACTGCAATTCACAAACCTGCAGAGTTATAAATGATAACTCTCGTCCACAAATATATTGAGGGAAGGCAAAGAAGAGGATTTGAAATCAAGGCAGAATTGCAGGAAAGAGATTTCAGGAGGTAGATTCGAATCGCATTTAAAGCACATGAAAAGCGGCAAAACGTTGACAATGATGCCCTTGGCCAAAAAGGGCGTATGCGTTTTTTCCTGAATATATTCAGGAAAAAACGCATACGCCCTTTTTGGCCAACCAAGCAACCTGGAAAGGCAAATCAGCGCTACAAAGAAGTCTCGCTTCCCATCGGTCAAAAGGGCCATGCTGAAAAAAGTGTCAAAACCAGAAATGCAGGACAGGCCATGGAGAAATGGGAGCCTTGCTACACTGATGGGCGGGATGTAAATTGCCAACAGCCACTCTGGAGAAGTGTACGGTGAGTCCTGAAACATCTAAAAAACACAGCTTAGAGAGCATAGGGCACTTCCACTCATGGGGGTATGAATTGGGAAAATGAAAAATCAGCAAGACACAAGCACCCCAAAGTTTAGGGCTGCTCTGTTTACAAGGACCTCCACTTCATTCCACCTTAAATATCCCAGGAAAGAGAAAAATGGGTAAAGAAGTTGTGGTCCTTATGTACAATGGAATATCACTCAGCCATGAAATCAATGTCATAAGGCTAGTAGCAGCATGATGAGTGGATTTAGGTACGACGATTCTAAGTGAAATAAGTCACACAGAAAAGGACACTTCTCATAAGGTATCACTGATAGAGGGAATGTAAAAACCGTTACACTTGAACTGAATTACAAAACAGAACAGAGTCACACATGCAGAAAACACACTATGGCTGCTTAACGGGAAAGGTGAGGTGGGGTGATACATAAAACAAGGGTATCAAATTAGCTCAGATACCATTCCATAAACCCAATATGTAATAGACAAGACCTACTCCTTGCTCAGAGAACTGGACTCAACACGCCCTATTCACCGCACAAGAATATATCTGACTAATAATAATCGTAAAACCTATGTATTGATATCTCTCTGTTAGTGTGTCAAGTGGGTGTAAAGCGGCATAAACACAGCAGTGAAAAGCAGCTAAACCCCATTATAAAAATAAATTACTTTGAAACACCCATGAAACAAAGACAGTGAAAGAGAGAGAAATTCTTACACAATGCGTTCAGGGGCTGTGATGCAACCTGGATTGACCATATCTAGACCCACAGCTGGATGAGACATAAGGGTGGACACTCTTGGGGCTGAGAGGTTTGGTGAGGTTGGGTGAGCAAACGCAGACCCTTTAAAGTAATACTGCATGGTACCCATCGCATGGGTCCCAAATCTCCAGCTTCAAGGGCATCTTCCTACATCAAAACATGCATGAGAAACCCAGAAGATGGTACACAGTGTGATGGGGAAAGGTTTCTAAAACGCACCTCATTTCTCATCGCCTTGTGCCCGGGTTCGCCATTCCAGCCGCTTTACTAGCAAGCTCCCTACTTGGAGCATCAGCACCTTTAACCTCCTGTTCCGTACAGGTTGCAATTTGTCCTGAGGATAAACGGGAAGACGTGGAACCAACGAGAGACTAGCTCTTGGTGTTGGGACAGGCACAGGTCACTCTATTTTCCCATCAGAAAGAAGAATTAACCACAGGCTCAGCCTGCCCCCCGGAACCAGAACAGGGCCTGAAGCCATTCTGCGATTTTGCCGCCAGCTCCCATAAAAACGAGTTGTAAAATGGAGGTTCAGGGCACTGCAATTCACAAACCTGCAGAGTTATAAATGATAACTCTCGTCCACAAATATATTGAGGGAAGGCAAAGAAGAGGATTTGAAATCAAGGCAGAATTGCAGGAAAGAGATTTCAGGAGGTAGATTCGAATCGCATTTAAAGCACATGAAAAGCGGCAAAACGTTGACAATGATGCCCTTGGCCAAAAAGGGCGTATGCGTTTTTTCCTGAATATATTCAGGAAAAAACGCATACGCCCTTTTTGGCCAACCAAGCAACCTGGAAAGGCAAATCAGCGCTACAAACAAGTCTCGCTTCCCATCGGTCAAAAGGGCCATGCTGAAAAAAGTGTCAAAACCAGAAATGCAGGACAGGCCATGGAGAAATGGGAGCCTTGCTACACTGATGGGCGGGATGTAAATTGCCAACAGCCACTCTGGAGAAGTGTACGGTGAGTCCTGAAACATCTGAAAAACACAGCTTAGAGAGCATAGGGCACTTCCACTCATGGGGGTATGAATTGGGAAAATGAAAAATCAGCAAGACACAAGCACCCCAAAGTTGAGGGCTGCTCTGTTGACAAGGACCTCCACTTCATTCCACCTTAAATATCCCAGGAAAGAGAAAAATGGGTAAAGAAGTTGTGGTCCTTATGTACAATGGAATATCACTCAGCCATGAAATCAATGTCATAAGGCTAGTAGCAGCATGATGAGTGGATTTAGGTACGACGATTCTAAGTGAAATAAGTCACACAGAAAAGGACACTTCTCATAAGGTATCACTGATAGAGGGAATGTAAAAACCGTTACACTTGAACTGAATTACAAAACAGAACAGAGTCACACATGCAGAAAACACACTATGGCTGCTTAACGGGAAAGGTGAGGTGGGGTGATACATAAAACAAGGGTTTCAAATTAGCTCAGATACCGTTCCATAAACCCAATATGTAATAGACAAGACCTACTCCTTGCTCAGAGAACTGGACTCAACACGCCCTATTCACCGCACAAGAATATATCTGACTAGTAATAATCGTAAAGCCTATGTATTGATATCTCTCTGTTAGTGTGTCAAGTGGGTGTAAAGCGGCATAAACACAGCAGTGAAAAGCAGCTAAATCCCATTATGAAAATAAATTACTTTGAAAAACCCATGAAACAAAGACAGTGAACGAGAGAGGAATTCTTACACAACGCGTTCAGGGGCTGTGATGCAACCTGGATTGACCATATCTAGACGCACAGCTGGATGAGACATAAGGGTGGACACTCTTGGGGCTGAGAGGTTTGGTGAGGTTGGGTGAGCAAACGCAGACCCTTTAAAGTAATACTGCATGGTACCCATCGCATGGGTCCCAAATCTCCAGCTTCAAGGGCATCTTCCTACATCGAAAACATGCATGAGAAACCCAGAAGATGGTACACCGTGTGATGGGGAAAGGTTTCTAAAACGCACCTCATTTCTCATCTCCTTGTGCCCGGATTCGCCATTCCAGCCGCTTTACTAGCAAGCTCCCTACTTGGAGCATCAGCACCTTTAACCTCCTGTTCCGTACAGGTTGCAATTTGTCCTGAGGATAAACGGGAAGACGTGGAACCAACGAGAGACTAGCTCTTGGTGTTGGGACAGGCACAGGTCACTCTATTTTCCCATCAGAAAGAAGAATTAACCACAGGCTCAGCCTGCCCCCCGGAACCAGAACAGGGCCTGAAGCCATTCTGTGATTTTGCGGCCAGCTCCCATAAAAACGAGTTGTAAAATGGAGGTTCAGGGCACTGCAATTCACAAACCTGCAGTTATAAATGATAACTCTCGTCCACAAATATATTGAGGGAAGGCAACGAAGAGGATTTGAAATCAAGGCAGAATTGCAGGAAACAGATTTCAGGAAGTAGATTCGAATCGCATTTAAAGCACATGAAAAGTGGCAAAACGTTGACAATGATGCCCTTGGCCAAAAAGGGCGTATGCGTTTTTTCCTGAATATATTCAGGAAAAAAAGCATACGCCCTTTTTGGCCAACCAAGCAACCTGGAAAGGCAAATCAGCGCTACAGAGAAGTCTCGCTTCCCATCGGTCAAAAGGGCCATGCTGAAAAAAGTGTCAAAACCAGAAATGCAGGACAGGCCATGGAGAAATGGGAGCCTTGCTACACTGATGGGCGGGATGTAAATTGCCAACAGCCACTCTGGAGAAGTGTACGGTGAGTCCTGAAACATCTGAAAAACACAGCTTAGAGAGCATAGGGCACTTCCACTCATGGGGGTATAAATTGGGAAAATTAAAAATCAGCAAGACACAAGCACCCCAAAGTTTAGGGCTGCTCTGTTGACAAGGACCTCCACTTCATTCCACCTTCAATATCCCAGGAAAGAGAAAAATGGATAAAGAAGTTGTGGTCCTTATGTACAATGGAATATCACTCAGCCATGAAATCAATGTCATAAGGCTAGTAGCAGCATGATGAGTGGATTAAGGTACGACGATTCTAAGTGAAATAAGTCACACAGAAAAGGACACTTCTCATAAGGTATCACTGATAGAGGGAATGTAAAAACCGTTACACTTGAACTGAATTACAAAACAGAACAGAGTCACACATGCAGAAAACACACTATGGCTGCTTAACGGGAAAGGTGAGGTGGGGTGATACATAAAACAAGGGTTTCAAATTAGCTCAGATACCGTTCCATAAACCCAATATGTAATAGACAAGACCTACTCCTTGCTCAGAGAACTGGACTCAACACGCCCTATTCACCGCACAAGAATATATCTGACTAGTAATAATCGTAAAGCCTATGTATTGATATCTCTCTGTTAGTGTGTCAAGTGGGTGTAAAGCGGCATAAACACAGCAGTGAAAAGCAGCTAAATCCCATTATGAAAATAAATTACTTTGAAAAACCCATGAAACAAAGACAGTGAACGAGAGAGGAATTCTTACACAATGCGTTCAGGGGCTGTGATGCAACCTGGATTGACCATATCTAGACCCACAGCTGGATGAGACATAAGGGTGGACACTCTTGGGGCTGAGAGGTTTGGTGAGGTTGGGTGAGCAAACGCAGACCCTTTAAAGTAATACTGCATGGTACCCATCGCATGGGTCCCAAATCTCCAGCTTCAAGGGCATCTTCCTACATCAAAAACATGCATGAGAAACCCAGAAGATGGTACACCGTGTGATGGGGAAAGGTTTCTAAAACGCACCTCATTTCTCATCTCCTTGTGCCCGGGTTCGCCATTCCAGCCGCTTTACTAGCAAGCTCCCTACTTGGAGCATCAGCACCTTTAACCTCCTGTTCCGTACAGGTTGCAATTTGTCCTGAGGATAAACGGGAAGACGTGGAACCAACGAGATACTAGCTCTTGGTGTTGGGACAGGCACAGGTCACTCTATTTTCCCATCAGGAAGAAGAATTAACCACAGGCTCAGCCTGCCCCCCGGAACCAGAACAGGGCCTGAATCCATTCTGTGATTTTGCGGCCAGCTCCCATAAAAACGAGTTGTAAAATGGAGGTTCAGGGCACTGCAATTCACAAACCTGCAGTTATAAATGATAACTATCGTCCACAAATATATTGAGGGAAGGCAACGAAGAGGATTTGAAATCAAGGCAGAATTGCAGGAAACAGATTTCAGGAAGTAGATTCGAATCGCATTTAAAGCACATGAAAAGCGGCAAAACGTTGACAATGATGCCCTTGGCCAAAAAGGGCGTATGCGTTTTTTCCTGAATATATTCAGGAAAAAACGCATACGCCCTTTTTGGCCAACCAAGCAACCTGGAAAGGCAAATCAGCGCTACAAACAAGTCTCGCTTCCCATCGGTCAAAAGGGCCATGCTGAAAAAAGTGTCAAAACCAGAAATGCAGGACAGGCCATGGAGAAATGGGAGCCTTGCTACACTGATGGGCGGGATGTAAATTGCCAACAGCCACTCTGGAGAAGTGTACGGTGAGTCCTGAAACATCTGAAAAACACAGCTTAGAGAGCATAGGGCACTTCCACTCATGGGGGTATGAATTGGGAAAATGAAAAATCAGCAAGACACAAGCACCCCAAAGTTGAGGGCTGCTCTGTTGACAAGGACCTGAACTTCATTCCACCTTAAATATCCCAGGAAAGAGAAAAATGGATAAAGAAGTTGTGGTCCTTATGTACAATGGAATATCACTCAGCCAGGAAATCAATGTCGTAAGGTGAGTAGCAGCATGATGAGTGGATTTAGGTACGACGATTCTAAGTGAAATAAGTCACACAGAAAAGGACACTTCTCATAAGGTATCACTGATAGAGGGAATGTAAAAACCGTTACACTTGAACTGAATTACAAAACAGAACAGAGTCACACATGCAGAAAACACACTATGGCTGCTTAACGGGAAAGGTGAGGTGGGGTGATACGTAAAACAAGGGTATCAAATTAGCTCAGATACCGTTCCATAAACCCAATATGTAATAGACAAGACCTACTCCTTGCTCAGAGAACTGGACTCAACACGCCCTATTCACCGCACAAGATTATATCTGACTAGTAATAATCGTAAAGCCTATGTATTGATATCTCTCTGTTAGTGTGTCAAGTGGGTGTAAAGTGGCATAAACACAGCAGTGAAAAGCAGCTAAATCCCATTATGAAAATAAATTACTTTGAAAAACCCATGAAACAAAGACAGTGAACGAGAGAGGAATTCTTACACAATGCGTTCAGGGGCTGTGATGCAACCTGGATTGACCATATCTAGACCCACAGCTGGATGAGACATAAGGGTGGACACTCTTGGGGCTGAGAGGTTTGGTGAGGTTGGGTGAGCAAACGCAGAACCTTTAAAGTAATACTGCATGGTACCCATCGCATGGGTCCCAAATCTCCAGCTTCAAGGGCATCTTCCTACATCAAAACATGCATGAGAAACCCAGAAGATGGTACACAGTGTGATGGGGAAAGGTTTCTAAAATGCACCTCATTTCTCATCGCCTTGTGCCCGGGTTCGCCATTCCAGCCGCTTTACTAGCAAGCTCCCTACTTGGAGCATCAGCACCTTTAACCTCCTGTTCCGTACAGGTTGCAATTTGTCCTGAGGATAAACGGGAAGACGTGGAACCAACGAGAGACTAGCTCTTGGTGTTGGGACAGGCACAGGTCACTCTATTTTCCCATCAGAAAGAAGAATTAACCACAGGCTCAGCCTGCCCCCCGGAACCAGAACAGGGCCTGAAGCCATTCTGCGATTTTGCGGCCAGCTCCCATAAAAACGAGTTGTAAAATGGAGGTTCAGGGCACTGCAATTCACAAACCTGCAGAGTTATAAATGATAACTCTCGTCCACAAATATATTGAGGGAAGGCAAAGAAGAGGATTTGAAATCAAGGCAGAATTGCAGGAAAGAGATTTCAGGAGGTAGATTCGAATCGCATTTAAAGCACATGAAAAGCGGCAAAACGTTGACAATGATGCCCTTGGCCAAAAAGGGCGTATGCGTTTTTTCCTGAATATATTCAGGAAAAAACGCATACGCCCTTTTTGGCCAACCAAGCAACCTGGAAAGGCAAATCAGCGCTACAAACAAGTCTCGCTTCCCATCGGTCAAAAGGGCCATGCTGAAAAAAGTGTCAAAACCAGAAATGCAGGACAGGCCATGGAGAAATGGGAGCCTTGCTACACTGATGGGCGGGATGTAAATTGCCAACAGCCACTCTGGAGAAGTGTACGGTGAGTCCTGAAACATCTAAAAAACACAGCTTAGAGAGCATAGGGCACTTCCACTCATGGGGGTATGAATTGGGAAAATGAAAAATCAGCAAGACACAAGCACCCCAAAGTTGAGGGCTGCTCTGTTGACAAGGACCTCCACTTCATTCCACCTTAAATATCCCAGGAAAGAGAAAAATGGGTAAAGAAGTTGTGGTCCTTATGTACAATGGAATATCACTCAGCCATGAAATCAATGTCATAAGGCTAGTAGCAGCATGATGAGTGGATTAAGGTACGACGATTCTAAGTGAAATAAGTCACACAGAAAAGGACACTTCTCATAAGGTATCACTGATAGAGGGAATGTAAAAACCGTTACACTTGAACTGAATTACAAAACAGAACAGAGTCACACATGCAGAAAACACACTATGGCTGCTTAACGGGAAAGGTGAGGTGGGGTGATACATAAAACAAGGGTTTCAAATTAGCTCAGATACCGTTCCATAAACCCAATATGTAATAGACAAGACCTACTCCTTGCTCAGAGAACTGGACTCAACACGCGCTATTCACCGCACAAGAATATATCTGACTAGTAATAATCGTAAAGCCTATGTATTGATATCTCTCTGTTAGTGTGTCAAGTGGGTGTAAAGCGGCATAAACACAGCAGTGAAAAGCAGCTAAATCCCATTATGAAAATAAATTACTTTGAAAAACCCATGAAACAAAGACAGTGAACGAGAGAGGAATTCTTACACAATGCGTTCAGGGGCTGTGATGCAACCTGGATTGACCATATCTAGACCCACAGCTGGATGAGACATAAGGGTGGACACTCTTGGGGCTGAGAGGTTTGGTGAGGTTGGGTGAGCAAACGCAGACCCTTTAAAGTAATACTGCATGGTACCCATCGCATGGGTCCCAAATCTCCAGCTTCAAGGGCATCTTCCTACATCAAAAACATGCATGAGAAACCCAGAAGATGGTACACCGTGTGATGGGGAAAGGTTTCTAAAACGCACCTCATTTCTCATCTCCTTGTGCCCGGGTTCGCCATTCCAGCCGCTTTACTAGCAAGCTCCCTACTTGGAGCATCAGCACCTTTAACCTCCTGTTCCGTACAGGTTGCAATTTGTCCTGAGGATAAACGGGAAGACGTGGAACCAACGAGAGACTAGCTCTTGGTGTTGGGACAGGCACAGGTCACTCTATTTTCCCATCAGGAAGAAGAATTAACCACAGGCTCAGCCTGCCCCCCGGAACCAGAACAGGGCCTGAATCCATTCTGTGATTTTGCGGCCAGCTCCCATAAAAACGAGTTGTAAAATGGAGGTTCAGGGCACTGCAATTCACAAACCTGCAGAGTTATAAATGATAACTCTCGTCCACAAATATATTGAGGGAAGGCAAAGAAGAGGATTTGAAATCAAGGCAGAATTGCAGGAAAGAGATTTCAGGAGGTAGATTCGAATCGCATTTAAAGCACATGAAAAGCGGCAAAACGTTGACAATGATGCCCTTGGCCAAAAAGGGCGTATGCGTTTTTTCCTGAATATATTCAGGAAAAAACGCATACGCCCTTTTTGGCCAACCAAGCAACCTGGAAAGGCAAATCAGCGCTACAAACAAGTCTCGCTTCCCATCGGTCAAAAGGGCCATGCTGAAAAAAGTCTCAAAACCAGAAATGCAGGACAGGCCATGGAGAAATGGGAGCCTTGCTACACTGATGGGCGGGATGTAAATTGCCAACAGCCACTCTGGAGAAGTGTACGGTGAGTCCTGAAACATCTAAAAAACACAGCTTAGAGAGCATAGGGCACTTCCACTCATGGGGGTATGAATTGGGAAAATGAAAAATCAGCAAGACACAAGCACCCCAAAGTTGAGGGCTGCTCTGTTGACAAGGACCTCCACTTCATTCCACCTTAAATATCCCAGGAAAGAGAAAAATGGGTAAAGAAGTTGTGGTCCTTATGTACAATGGAATATCACTCAGCCATGAAATCAATGTCATAAGGCTAGTAGCAGCATGATGAGTGGATTAAGGTACGACGATTCTAAGTGAAATAAGTCACACAGAAAAGGACACTTCTCATAAGGTATCACTGATAGAGGGAATGTAAAAACCGTTACACTTGAACTGAATTACAAAACAGAACAGAGTCACACATGCAGAAAACACACTATGGCTGCTTAACGGGAAAGGTGAGGTGGGGTGATACATAAAACAAGGGTTTCAAATTAGCTCAGATACCGTTCCATAAACCCAATATGTAATAGACAAGACCTACTCCTTGCTCAGAGAACTGGACTCAACACGCGCTATTCACCGCACAAGAATATATCTGACTAGTAATAATCGTAAAGCCTATGTATTGATATCTCTCTGTTAGTGTGTCAAGTGGGTGTAAAGCGGCATAAACACAGCAGTGAAAAGCAGCTAAATCCCATTATGAAAATAAATTACTTTGAAAAACCCATGAAACAAAGACAGTGAACGAGAGAGGAATTCTTACACAATGCGTTCAGGGGCTGTGATGCAACCTGGATTGACCATATCTAGACCCACAGCTGGATGAGACATAAGGGTGGACACTCTTGGGGCTGAGAGGTTTGGTGAGGTTGGGTGAGCAAACGCAGACCCTTTAAAGTAATACTGCATGGTACCCATCGCATGGGTCCCAAATCTCCAGCTTCAAGGGCATCTTCCTACATCAAAAACATGCATGAGAAACCCAGAAGATGGTACACCGTGTGATGGGGAAAGGTTTCTAAAACGCACCTCATTTCTCATCTCCTTGTGCCCGGGTTCGCCATTCCAGCCGCTTTACTAGCAAGCTCCCTACTTGGAGCATCAGCACCTTTAACCTCCTGTTCCGTACAGGTTGCAATTTGTCCTGAGGATAAACGGGAAGACGTGGAACCAACGAGAGACTAGCTCTTGGTGTTGGGACAGGCACAGGTCACTCTATTTTCCCATCAGGAAGAAGAATTAACCACAGGCTCAGCCTGCCCCCCGGAACCAGAACAGGGCCTGAATCCATTCTGTGATTTTGCGGCCAGCTCCCATAAAAACGAGTTGTAAAATGGAGGTTCAGGGCACTGCAATTCACAAACCTGCAGTTATAAATGATAACTATCGTCCACAAATATATTGAGGGAAGGCAACGAAGAGGATTTGAAATCAAGGCAGAATTGCAGGAAACAGATTTCAGGAAGTAGATTCGAATCGCATTTAAAGCACATGAAAAGCGGCAAAACGTTGACAATGATGCCCTTGGCCAAAAAGGGCGTATGCGTTTTTTCCTGAATATATTCAGGAAAAAACGCATACGCCCTTTTTGGCCAACCAAGCAACCTGGAAAGGCAAATCAGCGCTACAAACAAGTCTCGCTTCCCATCGGTCAAAAGGGCCATGCTGAAAAAAGTCTCAAAACCAGAAATGCAGGACAGGCCATGGAGAAATGGGAGCCTTGCTACACTGATGGGCGGGATGTAAATTGCCAACAGCCACTCTGGAGAAGTGTACGGTGAGTCCTGAAACATCTGAAAAACACAGCTTAGAGAGCATAGGGCACTTCCACTCATGGGGGTATGAATTGGGAAAATGAAAAATCAGCAAGACACAAGCACCCCAAAGTTGAGGGCTGCTCTGTTGACAAGGACCTGAACTTCATTCCACCTTAAATATCCCAGGAAAGAGAAAAATGGGTAAAGAAGTTGTGGTCCTTATGTACAATGGAATATCACTCAGCCATGAAATCAATGTCATAAGGCTAGTAGCAGCATGATGAGTGGATTTAGGTACGACGATTCTAAGTGAAATAAGTCACACAGAAAAGGACACTTCTCATAAGGTATCACTGATAGAGGGAATGTAAAAACCGTTACACTTGAACTGAATTACAAAACAGAACAGAGTCACACATGCAGAAAACACACTATGGCTGCTTAACGGGAAAGGTGAGGTGGGGTGATACATAAAACAAGGGTTTCAAATTAGCTCAGATACCGTTCCATAAACCCAATATGTAATAGACAAGACCTACTCCTTGCTCAGAGAACTGGACTCAACACGCCCTATTCACCGCACAAGAATATATCTGACTAGTAATAATCGTAAAGCCTATGTATTGATATCTCTCTGTTAGTGTGTCAAGTGGGTGTAAAGCGGCATAAACACAGCAGTGAAAAGCAGCTAAATCCCATTATGAAAATAAATTACTTTGAAAAACCCATGAAACAAAGACAGTGAACGAGAGAGGAATTCTTACACAACGCGTTCAGGGGCTGTGATGCAACCTGGATTGACCATATCTAGACGCACAGCTGGATGAGACATAAGGGTGGACACTCTTGGGGCTGAGAGGTTTGGTGAGGTTGGGTGAGCAAACGCAGACCCTTTAAAGTAATACTGCATGGTACCCATCGCATGGGTCCCAAATCTCCAGCTTCAAGGGCATCTTCCTACATCGAAAACATGCATGAGAAACCCAGAAGATGGTACACCGTGTGATGGGGAAAGGTTTCTAAAACGCACCTCATTTCTCATCTCCTTGTGCCCGGATTCGCCATTCCAGCCGCTTTACTAGCAAGCTCCCTACTTGGAGCATCAGCACCTTTAACCTCCTGTTCCGTACAGGTTGCAATTTGTCCTGAGGATAAACGGGAAGACGTGGAACCAACGAGAGACTAGCTCTTGGTGTTGGGACAGGCACAGGTCACTCTATTTTCCCATCAGAAAGAAGAATTAACCACAGGCTCAGCCTGCCCCCCGGAACCAGAACAGGGCCTGAAGCCATTCTGTGATTTTGCGGCCAGCTCCCATAAAAACGAGTTGTAAAATGGAGGTTCAGGGCACTGCAATTCACAAACCTGCAGTTATAAATGATAACTCTCGTCCACAAATATATTGAGGGAAGGCAACGAAGAGGATTTGAAATCAAGGCAGAATTGCAGGAAACAGATTTCAGGAAGTAGATTCGAATCGCATTTAAAGCACATGAAAAGTGGCAAAACGTTGACAATGATGCCCTTGGCCAAAAAGGGCGTATGCGTTTTTTCCTGAATATATTCAGGAAAAAAAGCATACGCCCTTTTTGGCCAACCAAGCAACCTGGAAAGGCAAATCAGCGCTACAGAGAAGTCTCGCTTCCCATCGGTCAAAAGGGCCATGCTGAAAAAAGTGTCAAAACCAGAAATGCAGGACAGGCCATGGAGAAATGGGAGCCTTGCTACACTGATGGGCGGGATGTAAATTGCCAACAGCCACTCTGGAGAAGTGTACGGTGAGTCCTGAAACATCTGAAAAACACAGCTTAGAGAGCATAGGGCACTTCCACTCATGGGGGTATAAATTGGGAAAATTAAAAATCAGCAAGACACAAGCACCCCAAAGTTTAGGGCTGCTCTGTTGACAAGGACCTCCACTTCATTCCACCTTCAATATCCCAGGAAAGAGAAAAATGGATAAAGAAGTTGTGGTCCTTATGTACAATGGAATATCACTCAGCCATGAAATCAATGTCATAAGGCTAGTAGCAGCATGATGAGTGGATTAAGGTACGACGATTCTAAGTGAAATAAGTCACACAGAAAAGGACACTTCTCATAAGGTATCACTGATAGAGGGAATGTAAAAACCGTTACACTTGAACTGAATTACAAAACAGAACAGAGTCACACATGCAGAAAACACACTATGGCTGCTTAACGGGAAAGGTGAGGTGGGGTGATACATAAAACAAGGGTTTCAAATTAGCTCAGATACCGTTCCATAAACCCAATATGTAATAGACAAGACCTACTCCTTGCTCAGAGAACTGGACTCAACACGCCCTATTCACCGCACAAGAATATATCTGACTAGTAATAATCGTAAAGCCTATGTATTGATATCTCTCTGTTAGTGTGTCAAGTGGGTGTAAAGCGGCATAAACACAGCAGTGAAAAGCAGCTAAATCCCATTATGAAAATAAATTACTTTGAAAAACCCATGAAACAAAGACAGTGAACGAGAGAGGAATTCTTACACAATGCGTTCAGGGGCTGTGATGCAACCTGGATTGACCATATCTAGACCCACAGCTGGATGAGACATAAGGGTGGACACTCTTGGGGCTGAGAGGTTTGGTGAGGTTGGGTGAGCAAACGCAGACCCTTTAAAGTAATACTGCATGGTACCCATCGCATGGGTCCCAAATCTCCAGCTTCAAGGGCATCTTCCTACATCAAAAACATGCATGAGAAACCCAGAAGATGGTACACCGTGTGATGGGGAAAGGTTTCTAAAACGCACCTCATTTCTCATCTCCTTGTGCCCGGGTTCGCCATTCCAGCCGCTTTACTAGCAAGCTCCCTACTTGGAGCATCAGCACCTTTAACCTCCTGTTCCGTACAGGTTGCAATTTGTCCTGAGGATAAACGGGAAGACGTGGAACCAACGAGATACTAGCTCTTGGTGTTGGGACAGGCACAGGTCACTCTATTTTCCCATCAGGAAGAAGAATTAACCACAGGCTCAGCCTGCCCCCCGGAACCAGAACAGGGCCTGAATCCATTCTGTGATTTTGCGGCCAGCTCCCATAAAAACGAGTTGTAAAATGGAGGTTCAGGGCACTGCAATTCACAAACCTGCAGTTATAAATGATAACTATCGTCCACAAATATATTGAGGGAAGGCAACGAAGAGGATTTGAAATCAAGGCAGAATTGCAGGAAACAGATTTCAGGAAGTAGATTCGAATCGCATTTAAAGCACATGAAAAGCGGCAAAACGTTGACAATGATGCCCTTGGCCAAAAAGGGCGTATGCGTTTTTTCCTGAATATATTCAGGAAAAAACGCATACGCCCTTTTTGGCCAACCAAGCAACCTGGAAAGGCAAATCAGCGCTACAAACAAGTCTCGCTTCCCATCGGTCAAAAGGGCCATGCTGAAAAAAGTGTCAAAACCAGAAATGCAGGACAGGCCATGGAGAAATGGGAGCCTTGCTACACTGATGGGCGGGATGTAAATTGCCAACAGCCACTCTGGAGAAGTGTACGGTGAGTCCTGAAACATCTGAAAAACACAGCTTAGAGAGCATAGGGCACTTCCACTCATGGGGGTATGAATTGGGAAAATGAAAAATCAGCAAGACACAAGCACCCCAAAGTTGAGGGCTGCTCTGTTGACAAGGACCTGAACTTCATTCCACCTTAAATATCCCAGGAAAGAGAAAAATGGATAAAGAAGTTGTGGTCCTTATGTACAATGGAATATCACTCAGCCAGGAAATCAATGTCGTAAGGTGAGTAGCAGCATGATGAGTGGATTTAGGTACGACGATTCTAAGTGAAATAAGTCACACAGAAAAGGACACTTCTCATAAGGTATCACTGATAGAGGGAATGTAAAAACCGTTACACTTGAACTGAATTACAAAACAGAACAGAGTCACACATGCAGAAAACACACTATGGCTGCTTAACGGGAAAGGTGAGGTGGGGTGATACGTAAAACAAGGGTATCAAATTAGCTCAGATACCGTTCCATAAACCCAATATGTAATAGACAAGACCTACTCCTTGCTCAGAGAACTGGACTCAACACGCCCTATTCACCGCACAAGATTATATCTGACTAGTAATAATCGTAAAGCCTATGTATTGATATCTCTCTGTTAGTGTGTCAAGTGGGTGTAAAGTGGCATAAACACAGCAGTGAAAAGCAGCTAAATCCCATTATGAAAATAAATTACTTTGAAAAACCCATGAAACAAAGACAGTGAACGAGAGAGGAATTCTTACACAATGCGTTCAGGGGCTGTGATGCAACCTGGATTGACCATATCTAGACCCACAGCTGGATGAGACATAAGGGTGGACACTCTTGGGGCTGAGAGGTTTGGTGAGGTTGGGTGAGCAAACGCAGAACCTTTAAAGTAATACTGCATGGTACCCATCGCATGGGTCCCAAATCTCCAGCTTCAAGGGCATCTTCCTACATCAAAACATGCATGAGAAACCCAGAAGATGGTACACAGTGTGATGGGGAAAGGTTTCTAAAATGCACCTCATTTCTCATCGCCTTGTGCCCGGGTTCGCCATTCCAGCCGCTTTACTAGCAAGCTCCCTACTTGGAGCATCAGCACCTTTAACCTCCTGTTCCGTACAGGTTGCAATTTGTCCTGAGGATAAACGGGAAGACGTGGAACCAACGAGAGACTAGCTCTTGGTGTTGGGACAGGCACAGGTCACTCTATTTTCCCATCAGAAAGAAGAATTAACCACAGGCTCAGCCTGCCCCCCGGAACCAGAACAGGGCCTGAAGCCATTCTGCGATTTTGCGGCCAGCTCCCATAAAAACGAGTTGTAAAATGGAGGTTCAGGGCACTGCAATTCACAAACCTGCAGAGTTATAAATGATAACTCTCGTCCACAAATATATTGAGGGAAGGCAAAGAAGAGGATTTGAAATCAAGGCAGAATTGCAGGAAAGAGATTTCAGGAGGTAGATTCGAATCGCATTTAAAGCACATGAAAAGCGGCAAAACGTTGACAATGATGCCCTTGGCCAAAAAGGGCGTATGCGTTTTTTCCTGAATATATTCAGGAAAAAACGCATACGCCCTTTTTGGCCAACCAAGCAACCTGGAAAGGCAAATCAGCGCTACAAACAAGTCTCGCTTCCCATCGGTCAAAAGGGCCATGCTGAAAAAAGTGTCAAAACCAGAAATGCAGGACAGGCCATGGAGAAATGGGAGCCTTGCTACACTGATGGGCGGGATGTAAATTGCCAACAGCCACTCTGGAGAAGTGTACGGTGAGTCCTGAAACATCTAAAAAACACAGCTTAGAGAGCATAGGGCACTTCCACTCATGGGGGTATGAATTGGGAAAATGAAAAATCAGCAAGACACAAGCACCCCAAAGTTGAGGGCTGCTCTGTTGACAAGGACCTCCACTTCATGCCACCTTAAATATCCCAGGAAAGAGAAAAATGGGTAAAGAAGTTGTGGTCCTTATGTACAATGGAATATCACTCAGCCATGAAATCAATGTCATAAGGCTAGTAGCAGCATGATGAGTGGATTAAGGTACGACGATTCTAAGTGAAATAAGTCACACAGAAAAGGACACTTCTCATAAGGTATCACTGATAGAGGGAATGTAAAAACCGTTACACTTGAACTGAATTACAAAACAGAACAGAGTCACACATGCAGAAAACACACTATGGCTGCTTAACGGGAAAGGTGAGGTGGGGTGATACATAAAAAAAGGGTTTCAAATTAGCTCAGATACCGTTCCATAAACCCAATATGTAATAGACAAGACCTACTCCTTGCTCAGAGAACTGGACTCAACACGCGCTATTCACCGCACAAGAATATATCTGACTAGTAATAATCGTAAAGCCTATGTATTGATATCTCTCTGTTAGTGTGTCAAGTGGGTGTAAAGCGGCATAAACACAGCAGTGAAAAGCAGCTAAATCCCATTATGAAAATAAATTACTTTGAAAAACCCATGAAACAAAGACAGTGAACGAGAGAGGAATTCTTACACAATGCGTTCAGGGGCTGTGATGCAACCTGGATTGACCATATCTAGACCCACAGCTGGATGAGACATAAGGGTGGACACTCTTGGGGCTGAGAGGTTTGGTGAGGTTGGGTGAGCAAACGCAGACCCTTTAAAGTAATACTGCATGGTACCCATCGCATGGGTCCCAAATCTCCAGCTTCAAGGGCATCTTCCTACATCAAAAACATGCATGAGAAACCCAGAAGATGGTACACCGTGTGATGGGGAAAGGTTTCTAAAACGCACCTCATTTCTCATCTCCTTGTGCCCGGGTTCGCCATTCCAGCCGCTTTACTAGCAAGCTCCCTACTTGGAGCATCAGCACCTTTAACCTCCTGTTCCGTACAGGTTGCAATTTGTCCTGAGGATAAACGGGAAGACGTGGAACCAACGAGAGACTAGCTCTTGGTGTTGGGACAGGCACAGGTCACTCTATTTTCCCATCAGGAAGAAGAATTAACCACAGGCTCAGCCTGCCCCCCGGAACCAGAACAGGGCCTGAATCCATTCTGTGATTTTGCGGCCAGCTCCCATAAAAACGAGTTGTAAAATGGAGGTTCAGGGCACTGCAATTCACAAACCTGCAGAGTTATAAATGATAACTCTCGTCCACAAATATATTGAGGGAAGGCAAAGAAGAGGATTTGAAATCAAGGCAGAATTGCAGGAAAGAGATTTCAGGAGGTAGATTCGAATCGCATTTAAAGCACATGAAAAGCGGCAAAACGTTGACAATGATGCCCTTGGCCAAAAAGGGCGTATGCGTTTTTTCCTGAATATATTCAGGAAAAAACGCATACGCCCTTTTTGGCCAACCAAGCAACCTGGAAAGGCAAATCAGCGCTACAAACAAGTCTCGCTTCCCATCGGTCAAAAGGGCCATGCTGAAAAAAGTCTCAAAACCAGAAATGCAGGACAGGCCATGGAGAAATGGGAGCCTTGCTACACTGATGGGCGGGATGTAAATTGCCAACAGCCACTCTGGAGAAGTGTACGGTGAGTCCTGAAACATCTAAAAAACACAGCTTAGAGAGCATAGGGCACTTCCACTCATGGGGGTATGAATTGGGAAAATGAAAAATCAGCAAGACACAAGCACCCCAAAGTTGAGGGCTGCTCTGTTGACAAGGACCTCCACTTCATTCCACCTTAAATATCCCAGGAAAGAGAAAAATGGGTAAAGAAGTTGTGGTCCTTATGTACAATGGAATATCACTCAGCCATGAAATCAATGTCATAAGGCTAGTAGCAGCATGATGAGTGGATTAAGGTACGACGATTCTAAGTGAAATAAGTCACACAGAAAAGGACACTTCTCATAAGGTATCACTGATAGAGGGAATGTAAAAACCGTTACACTTGAACTGAATTACAAAACAGAACAGAGTCACACATGCAGAAAACACACTATGGCTGCTTAACGGGAAAGGTGAGGTGGGGTGATACATAAAACAAGGGTTTCAAATTAGCTCAGATACCGTTCCATAAACCCAATATGTAATAGACAAGACCTACTCCTTGCTCAGAGAACTGGACTCAACACGCGCTATTCACCGCACAAGAATATATCTGACTAGTAATAATCGTAAAGCCTATGTATTGATATCTCTCTGTTAGTGTGTCAAGTGGGTGTAAAGCGGCATAAACACAGCAGTGAAAAGCAGCTAAATCCCATTATGAAAATAAATTACTTTGAAAAACCCATGAAACAAAGACAGTGAACGAGAGAGGAATTCTTACACAATGCGTTCAGGGGCTGTGATGCAACCTGGATTGACCATATCTAGACCCACAGCTGGATGAGACATAAGGGTGGACACTCTTGGGGCTGAGAGGTTTGGTGAGGTTGGGTGAGCAAACGCAGACCCTTTAAAGTAATACTGCATGGTACCCATCGCATGGGTCCCAAATCTCCAGCTTCAAGGGCATCTTCCTACATCAAAAACATGCATGAGAAACCCAGAAGATGGTACACCGTGTGATGGGGAAAGGTTTCTAAAACGCACCTCATTTCTCATCTCCTTGTGCCCGGGTTCGCCATTCCAGCCGCTTTACTAGCAAGCTCCCTACTTGGAGCATCAGCACCTTTAACCTCCTGTTCCGTACAGGTTGCAATTTGTCCTGAGGATAAACGGGAAGACGTGGAACCAACGAGAGACTAGCTCTTGGTGTTGGGACAGGCACAGGTCACTCTATTTTCCCATCAGGAAGAAGAATTAACCACAGGCTCAGCCTGCCCCCCGGAACCAGAACAGGGCCTGAATCCATTCTGTGATTTTGCGGCCAGCTCCCATAAAAACGAGTTGTAAAATGGAGGTTCAGGGCACTGCAATTCACAAACCTGCAGTTATAAATGATAACTATCGTCCACAAATATATTGAGGGAAGGCAACGAAGAGGATTTGAAATCAAGGCAGAATTGCAGGAAACAGATTTCAGGAAGTAGATTCGAATCGCATTTAAAGCACATGAAAAGCGGCAAAACGTTGACAATGATGCCCTTGGCCAAAAAGGGCGTATGCGTTTTTTCCTGAATATATTCAGGAAAAAACGCATACGCCCTTTTTGGCCAACCAAGCAACCTGGAAAGGCAAATCAGCGCTACAAACAAGTCTCGCTTCCCATCGGTCAAAAGGGCCATGCTGAAAAAAGTCTCAAAACCAGAAATGCAGGACAGGCCATGGAGAAATGGGAGCCTTGCTACACTGATGGGCGGGATGTAAATTGCCAACAGCCACTCTGGAGAAGTGTACGGTGAGTCCTGAAACATCTGAAAAACACAGCTTAGAGAGCATAGGGCACTTCCACTCATGGGGGTATGAATTGGGAAAATGAAAAATCAGCAAGACACAAGCACCCCAAAGTTGAGGGCTGCTCTGTTGACAAGGACCTGAACTTCATTCCACCTTAAATATCCCAGGAAAGAGAAAAATGGGTAAAGAAGTTGTGGTCCTTATGTACAATGGAATATCACTCAGCCATGAAATCAATGTCATAAGGCTAGTAGCAGCATGATGAGTGGATTTAGGTACGACGATTCTAAGTGAAATAAGTCACACAGAAAAGGACACTTCTCATAAGGTATCACTGATAGAGGGAATGTAAAAACCGTTACACTTGAACTGAATTACAAAACAGAACAGAGTCACACATACAGAAAACACACTATGGCTGCTTAACGGGAAAGGTGAGGTGGGGTGATACGTAAAACAAGGGTATCAAATTAGCTCAGATACCGTTCCATAAACCCAATATGTAATAGACAAGACCTACTCCTTGCTCAGAGAACTGGACTCAACACGCCCTATTCACCGCACAAGATTATATCTGACTAGTAATAATCGTAAAGCCTATGTATTGATATCTCTCTGTTAGTGTGTCAAGTGGGTGTAAAGTGGCATAAACACAGCAGTGAAAAGCAGCTAAATCCCATTATGAAAATAAATTACTTTGAAAAACCCATGAAACAAAGACAGTGAACGAGAGAGGAATTCTTACACAATGCGTTCAGGGGCTGTGATGCAACCTGGATTGACCATATCTAGACCCACAGCTGGATGAGACATAAGGGTGGACACTCTTGGGGCTGAGAGGTTTGGTGAGGTTGGGTGAGCAAACGCAGACCCTTTAAAGTAATACTGCATGGTACCCATCGCATGGGTCCCAAATCTCCAGCTTCAAGGGCATCTTCCTACATCAAAACATGCATGAGAAACCCAGAAGATGGTACACAGTGTGATGGGGAAAGGTTTCTAAAATGCACCTCATTTCTCATCGCCTTGTGCCCGGGTTCGCCATTCCAGCCGCTTTACTAGCAAGCTCCCTACTTGGAGCATCAGCACCTTTAACCTCCTGTTCCGTACAGGTTGCAATTTGTCCTGAGGATAAACGGGAAGACGTGGAACCAACGAGAGACTAGCTCTTGGTGTTGGGACAGGCACAGGTCACTCTATTTTCCCATCAGAAAGAAGAATTAACCACAGGCTCAGCCTGCCCCCCGGAACCAGAACAGGGCCTGAAGCCATTCTGCGATTTTGCGGCCAGCTCCCATAAAAACGAGTTGTAAAATGGAGGTTCAGGGCACTGCAATTCACAAACCTGCAGAGTTATAAATGATAACTCTCGTCCACAAATATATTGAGGGAAGGCAAAGAAGAGGATTTGAAATCAAGGCAGAATTGCAGGAAAGAGATTTCAGGAGGTAGATTCGAATCGCATTTAAAGCACATGAAAAGCGGCAAAACGTTGACAATGATGCCCTTGGCCAAAAAGGGCGTATGCGTTTTTTCCTGAATATATTCAGGAAAAAACGCATACGCCCTTTTTGGCCAACCAAGCAACCTGGAAAGGCAAATCAGCGCTACAAACAAGTCTCGCTTCCCATCGGTCAAAAGGGCCATGCTGAAAAAAGTGTCAAAACCAGAAATGCAGGACAGGCCATGGAGAAATGGGAGCCTTGCTACACTGATGGGCGGGATGTAAATTGCCAACAGCCACTCTGGAGAAGTGTACGGTGAGTCCTGAAACATCTAAAAAACACAGCTTAGAGAGCATAGGGCACTTCCACTCATGGGGGTATGAATTGGGAAAATGAAAAATCAGCAAGACACAAGCACCCCAAAGTTGAGGGCTGCTCTGTTGACAAGGACCTCCACTTCATTCCACCTTAAATATCCCAGGAAAGAGAAAAATGGGTAAAGAAGTTGTGGTCCTTATGTACAATGGAATATCACTCAGCCATGAAATCAATGTCATAAGGCTAGTAGCAGCATGATGAGTGGATTAAGGTACGACGATTCTAAGTGAAATAAGTCACACAGAAAAGGACACTTCTCATAAGGTATCACTGATAGAGGGAATGTAAAAACCGTTACACTTGAACTGAATTACAAAACAGAACAGAGTCACACATGCAGAAAACACACTATGGCTGCTTAACGGGAAAGGTGAGGTGGGGTGATACATAAAACAAGGGTTTCAAATTAGCTCAGATACCGTTCCATAAACCCAATATGTAATAGACAAGACCTACTCCTTGCTCAGAGAACTGGACTCAACACGCGCTATTCACCGCACAAGAATATATCTGACTAGTAATAATCGTAAAGCCTATGTATTGATATCTCTCTGTTAGTGTGTCAAGTGGGTGTAAAGCGGCATAAACACAGCAGTGAAAAGCAGCTAAATCCCATTATGAAAATAAATTACTTTGAAAAACCCATGAAACAAAGACAGTGAACGAGAGAGGAATTCTTACACAATGCGTTCAGGGGCTGTGATGCAACCTGAATTGACCATATCTAGACCCACAGCTGGATGAGACATAAGGGTGGACACTCTTGGGGCTGAGAGGTTTGGTGAGGTTGGGTGAGCAAACGCAGACCCTTTAAAGTAATACTGCATGGTACCCATCGCATGGGTCCCAAATCTCCAGCTTCAAGGGCATCTTCCTACATCAAAAACATGCATGAGAAACCCAGAAGATGGTACACCGTGTGATGGGGAAAGGTTTCTAAAACGCACCTCATTTCTCATCTCCTTGTGCCCGGGTTCGCCATTCCAGCCGCTTTAGTAGCAAGCTCCCTACTTGGAGCATCAGCACCTTTAACCTCCTGTTCCGTACAGGTTGCAATTTGTCCTGAGGATAAACGGGAAGACGTGGAACCAACGAGAGACTAGCTCTTGGTGTTGGGACAGGCACAGGTCACTCTATTTTCCCATCAGAAAGAAGAATTAACCACAGGCTCAGCCTGCCCCCCGGAACCAGAACAGGGACTGAAGCCATTCTGCGATTTTGCGGCCAGCTCCCATAAAAACGAGTTGTAAAATGGAGGTTCAGGGCACTGCAATTCACAAACCTGCAGTTATAAATGATAACTCTCGTCAACAAATATATTGAGGGAAGGCAACGAAGAGGATTTGAAATCAAGGCAGAATTGCAGGAAACAGTTTTCAGGAAGTAGATTCGAATCGCATTTAAAGCACATGAAAAGCGGCAAAACGTTGACAATGATGCCCTTGGCCAAAAAGGGCGTATGCGTTTTTTCCTGAATATATTCAGGAAAAAACGCATACGCCCTTTTTGTCCAACCAAGCAACCTGGAAAGGCAAATCAGCGCTACAAACAAGTCTCGCTTCCCATCGGTCAAAAGGGCCATGCTGAAAAAAGTGTCAAAACCAGAAATGCAGGACAGGCCATGGAGAAATGGGAGCCTTGCTACACTGATGGGCGGGATGTAAATTGCCAACAGCCACTCTGGAGAAGTGTACGGTGAGTCCTGAAACATCTGAAAAACACAGCTTAGAGAGCATAGGGCACTTCCACTCATGGGGGTATAAATTGGGAAAATGAAAAATCAGCAAGACACAAGCACCCCAAAGTTTAGGGCTGCTCTGTTGACAAGGACCTCCACTTCATTCCACCTTAAATATCCAAGGAAAGAGAAAAATGGGTAAAGAAGTTGTGGTCCTTATGTACAATGGAATATCACTCAGCCATGAAATCAATGTCATAAGGCTAGTAGCAGCATGATGAGTGGATTAAGGTACGACGATTCTAAGTGAAATAAGTCACACAGAAAAGGACACTTCTCATAAGGTATCACTGATAGAGGGAATGTAAAAACCGTTACACTTGAACTGAATTACAAAACAGAACAGAGTCACACATGCAGAAAACACACTATGGCTGCTTAACGGGAAAGGTGAGGTGGGGTGATACATAAAACAAGGGTTTCAAATTAGCTCAGATACCGTTCCATAAACCCAATATGTAATAGACAAGACCTACTCCTTGCTCAGAGAACTGGACTCAACACGCGCTATTCACCGCACAAGAATATATCTGACTAGTAATAATCGTAAAGCCTATGTATTGATATCTCTCTGTTAGTGTGTCAAGTGGGTGTAAAGCGGCATAAACACAGCAGTGAAAAGCAGCTAAATCCCATTATGAAAATAAATTACTTTGAAAAACCCATGAAACAAAGACAGTGAACGAGAGAGGAATTCTTACACAATGCGTTCAGGGGCTGTGATGCAACCTGGATTGACCATATCTAGACCCACAGCTGGATGAGACATAAGGGTGGACACTCTTGGGGCTGAGAGGTTTGGTGAGGTTGGGTGAGCAAACGCAGACCCTTTAAAGTAATACTGCATGGTACCCATCGCATGGGTCCCAAATCTCCAGCTTCAAGGGCATCTTCCTACATCAAAAACATGCATGAGAAACCCAGAAGATGGTACACCGTGTGATGGGGAAAGGTTTCTAAAACGCACCTCATTTCTCATCTCCTTGTGCCCGGGTTCGCCATTCCAGCCGCTTTACTAGCAAGCTCCCTACTTGGAGCATCAGCACCTTTAACCTCCTGTTCCGTACAGGTTGCAATTTGTCCTGAGGATAAACGGGAAGACGTGGAACCAACGAGAGACTAGCTCTTGGTGTTGGGACAGGCACAGGTCACTCTATTTTCCCATCAGAAAGAAGAATTAACCACAGGCTCAGCCTGCCCCCCGGAACCAGAACAGGGCCTGAAGCCATTCTGTGATTTTGCGGCCAGCTCCCATAAAAACGAGTTGTAAAATGGAGGTTCAGGGCACTGCAATTCACAAACCTGCAGTTATAAATGATAACTCTCGTCAACAAATATATTGAGGGAAGGCAACGAAGAGGATTTGAAATCAAGGCAGAATTGCAGGAAACAGTTTTCAGGAAGTAGATTCGAATCGCATTTAAAGCACATGAAAAGCGGCAAAACGTTGACAATGATGCCCTTGGCCAAAAAGGGCGTATGCGTTTTTTCCTGAATATATTCAGGAAAAAACGCATACGCCCTTTTTGGCCAACCAAGCAACCTGGAAAGGCAAATCAGCGCTACAAACAAGTCTCGCTTCCCATCGGTCAAAAGGGCCATGCTGAAAAAAGTGTCAAAACCAGAAATGCAGGACAGGCCATGGAGAAATGGGAGCCTTGCTACACTGATGGGCGGGATGTAAATTGCCAACAGCCACTCTGGAGAAGTGTACGGTGAGTCCTGAAACATCTGAAAAACACAGCTTAGAGAGCATAGGGCACTTCCACTCATGGGGGTATGAATTGGGAAAATGAAAAATCAGCAAGACACAAGCACCCCAAAGTTGAGGGCTGCTCTGTTGACAAGGACCTCCACTTCATTCCACCTTAAATATCCCAGGAAAGAGAAAAATGGGTAAAGAAGTTGTGGTCCTTATGTACAATGGAATATCACTCAGCCATGAAATCAATGTCATAAGGCTAGTAGCAGCATGATGAGTGGATTTAGGTACGACGATTCTAAGTGAAATAAGTCACACAGAAAAGGACACTTCTCATAAGGTATCACTGATAGAGGGAATGTAAAAACCGTTACACTTGAACTGAATTACAAAACAGAACAGAGTCACACATGCAGAAAACACACTATGGCTGCTTAACGGGAAAGGTGAGGTGGGGTGATACATAAAACAAGGGTATCAAATTAGCTCAGATACCGTTCCATAAACCCAATATGTAATAGACAAGACCTACTCCTTGCTCAGAGAACTGGACTCAACACGCCCTATTCACCGCACAAGATTATATCTGACTAGTAATAATCGTAAAGCCTATGTATTGATATCTCTCTGTTAGTGTGTCAAGTGGGTGTAAAGCGGCATAAACACAGCAGTGAAAAGCAGCTAAATCCCATTATGAAAATAAATTACTTTGAAAAACCCATGAAACAAAGACAGTGAAAGAGAGAGGAATTCTTACACAATGCGTTCAGGGGCTGTGATGCAACCTGGATTGACCATATCTAGACCCACAGCTGGATGAGACATAAGGGTGGACACTCTTGGGGCTGAGAGGTTTGGTGAGGTTGGGTGAGGAAACGCAGACCCTTTAAAGTAATACTGCGTGGTACCCATCACATGGGTCCCAAATCTCCAGCTTCAAGGGCATCTTCCTACATCACAAACATGCATGAGAAACCCAGAAGATGGTACACCGTGTGATG
Organism: Balaenoptera borealis; assembly: GCF_965194805.1. Classification (NCBI taxonomy): domain Eukaryota; kingdom Metazoa; phylum Chordata; class Mammalia; order Artiodactyla; family Balaenopteridae; genus Balaenoptera; species Balaenoptera borealis. Next base: position 631,041 of record NW_028123836.1, read on the forward strand.
GGGAAAGGTTTCTAAAACGCACCTCATTTCTCATCGCCTTGTGCCCGGATTCGCCATTCCAGCCGCTTTACTAGCAAGCTCCCTACTTGGAGCATCAGCACCTTTAACCTCCTGTTCCGTACAGGTTGCAATTTGTCCTGAGGATAAACGGGAAGACGTGGAACCAACGAGAGACTAGCTCTTGGTGTTGGGACAGGCACAGGTCACTCTATTTTCCCATAAGAAAGAAGAATTAACCACAGGCTCAGCCTACCCCCCGGAACCAGAACAGGGCCTGAAGCCATTCTGCGATTTTGCGGCCAGCTCCCATAAAAACGAGTTGTAAAATGGAGGTTCAGGGCACTGCAATTCACAAACCTGCAGTTATAAATGATAACTCTCGTCCACAAATATATTGAGGGAAGGCAAAGAAGAGGATTTGAAATCAAGGCAGAATTGCAGGAAAGAGATTTCAGGAGGTAGATTCGAATCGCCTTTAAAGCACATGAAAAGCGGCAAATTGTTGACAATGATGCCCTTGGCCAAAAAGGGCGTATGCGTTTTTTCCTGAATATATTCAGGAAAAAACGCATACGCCCTTTTTGGCCAACCAAGCAACCTGGAAAGGCAAATCAGCGCTACAAAGAAGTCTCGCTTCCCATCGGTCAAAAGGGCCATGCTGAAAAAAGTGTCAAAACCAGAAATGCAGGACAGGCCATGGAGAAATGGGAGCCTTGCTACACTGATGGGCGGGATGTAAATTGCCAACAGCCACTCTGGAGAAGTGTACGGTGAGTCCTGAAACATCTAAAAAACACAGCTTAGAGAGCATAGGGCACTTCCACTCATGGGGGTATGAATTGGGAAAATGAAAAATCAGCAAGACACAAGCACCCCAAAGTTGAGGGCTGCTCTGTTGACAAGGACCTCCACTTCATTCCACCTTAAATATCCCAAGAAAGAGAAAAATGGGTAAAGAAGTTGTGGTCCTTATGTACAATGGAATATCACTCAGCCATGAAATCAATGTCATAAGGCTAGTAGCAGCATGATGAGTGGATTAAGGTACGACGATTCTAAGTGAAATAAGTCACACAGAAAAGGACACTTCTCATAAGGTATCACTGATAGAGGGAATGTAAAAACCGTTACACTTGAACTGAATTACAAAACAGAACAGAGTCACACATGCAGAAAACACACTATGGCTGCTTAACGGGAAAGGTGAGGTGGGGTGATACATAAAACAAGGGTTTCAAATTAGCTCAGATACCGTTCCATAAACCCAATATGTAATAGACAAGACCTACTCCTTGCTCAGAGAACTGGACTCAACACGCCCTATTCACCGCACAAGAATATATCTGACTAGTAATAATCGTAAAGCCTATGTATTGATATCTCTCTGTTAGTGTGTCAAGTGGGTGTAAAGCGGCATAAACACAGCAGTGAAAAGCAGCTAAATCCCATTATGAAAATAAATTACTTTGAAAAACCCATGAAACAAAGACAGTGAACGAGAGAGGAATTCTTACACAATGCGTTCAGGGGCTGTGATGCAACCTGGATTGACCATATCTAGACCCACAGCTGGATGAGACATAAGAGTGGACACTCTTGGGGCTGAGAGGTTTGGTGAGGTTGGGTGAGCAAACGCAGACCCTTTAAAGTAATACTGCATGGTACCCATCGCATGGGTCCCAAATCTCCAGGTTCAAGGGCATCTTCCTACATCAAAAACATGCATGAGAAACCCAGAAGATGGTACACCATGTGATGGGGAAAGGTTTCTAAAACGCACCTCATTTCTCATCTCCTTGTGCCCGGGTTCGCCATTCCAGCCGCTTTACTAGCAAGCTCCCTACTTGGAGCATCAGCACCTTTAACCTCCTGTTCCGTACAGGTTGCAATTTGTCCTGAGGATAAACGGGAAGACGTGGAACCAACGAGAGACTAGCTCTTGGTGTTGGGACAGGCACAGGTCACTCTATTTTCCCATCAGAAAGAAGAATTAACCACAGGCTCAGCCTGCCCCCCGGAACCAGAACAGGGCCTGAAGCCATTCTGTGATTTTGCGGCCAGCTCCCATAAAAACGAGTTGTAAAATGGAGGTTCAGGGCACTGCAATTCACAAACCTGCAGAGTCATAAATGATAACTTTCGTCCACAAATATATTGAGGGAAGGCAACGAAGAGGATTTGAAATCAAGGCAGAATTGCAGGAAACAGATTTCAGGAAGTAGATTCGAATCGCATTTAAAGCACATGAAAAGCGGCAAAACGTTGACAATGATGCCTTTGGCCAAAAAGGGCGTATGCGTTTTTTCCTGAATATATTCAGGAAAAAACGCATACGCCCTTTTTGGCCAACCAAGCAACCTGGAAAGGCAAATCAGCGCTACAAACAAGTCTCGCTTCCCATCGGTCAAAAGGGCCATGCTGAAAAAAGTGTCAAAACCAGAAATGCAGGACAGGCCATGGAGAAATGGGAGCCTTGCTACACTGATGGGCGGGATGTAAATTGCCAACAGCCACTCTGGAGAAGTGTACGGTGAGTCCTGAAACATCTGAAAAACACAGCTTAGAGAGCATAGGGCACTTCCACTCATGGGGGTATGAATTGGGAAAATGAAAAATCAGCAAGACACAAGCACCCCAAAGTTTAGGGCTGCTCTGTTGACCAGGACCTCCACTTCATTCCACCTTAAATATCCCAGGAAAGAGAAAAATGGGTAAAGAAGTTGTGGTCCTTATGTACAATGGAATATCACTCAGCCATGAAATCAATGTCATAAGGCTAGTAGCAGCATGATGAGTGGATTTAGGTACGACGATTCTAAGTGAAATAAGTCACACAGAAAAGGACACTTCTCATAAGGTATCACTGATAGAGGGAATGTAAAAACCGTTACACTTGAACTGAATTACAAAACAGAACAGAGTCACACATGCAGAAAACACACTATGGCTGCTTAACGGGAAAGGTGAGGTGGGGTGATACATAAAACAAGGGTATCAAATTAGCTCAGATACCATTCCATAAACCCAATATGTAATAGACAAGACCTACTCCTTGCTCAGAGAACTGGACTCAACACGCCCTATTCACCGCACAAGAATATATCTAACTAATAATAATCGTAAAGCCTATGTATTGATATCTCTCTGTTAGTGTGTCAAGTGGGTGTAAAGCGGCATAAACACAACAGTGAAAAGCAGCTAAACCCCATTATAAAAATAAATTACTTTGAAACACCCATGAAACAAAGACAGTGAAAGAGAGAGAAATTCTTACACAATGCGTTCAGGGGCTGTGATGCAACCTGGATTGACCATATCTAGACTGACAGCTGGATCAGACATAAGGCTGGACACTCTTCGGGCTGAGAGGTTTGGTGAGGTTGGGTGAGCAAACGCAGACCCTTTAAAGTAATACTGCATGGTACCCATCGCATGGGTCCCAAATCTCCAGGTTCAAGGGCATCTTCCTACATCGAAAACATGCATGAGAAACCCAGAAGATGGTACACCGTGTGATGGGGAAAGGTTTCTAAAACGCACCTCATTTCTCATCGCCTTGTGCCCGGGTTCGCCATTCCAGCCACTTTACTAGCAAGCTCCCTACTTGGAGCATCAGCACCTTTAACCTCCTGTTCCGTACAGGTTGCAATTTGTCCTGAGGATAAACGGGAAGACGTGGAACCAACGAGAGACTAGCTCTTGGTGTTGGGACAGGCACAGGTCACTCTATTTTCCCATCAGAAAGAAGAATTAACCACAGGCTCAGCCTGCCCCCCGGAACCAGAACAGGGCCTGAAGCCATTCTGCGATTTTGCCGCCAGCTCCCATAAAAACGAGTTGTAAAATGGAGGTTCAGGGCACTGCAATTCACAAACCTGCAGTTATAAATGATAACTCTCGTCCACAAATATATTGAGGGAAGGCAAAGAAGCGGATTTGAAATCAAGGCAGAATTGCAGGAAAGAGATTTCAAGAGGTAGATTCGAATCGCATTTAAAACACATGAAAAGCGGCAAATCGTTGACAATGATGCCCTTGGCCAAAAAGGGCGTATGCGTTTTTTCCTGAATATATTCAGGAAAAAACGCATACGCCCTTTTTGGCCAACCAAGCAACCTGGAAAGGCAAATCAGCGCTACAAACAAGTCTCGCTTCCCATCGGTCAAAAGGGCCATGCTGAAAAAAGTGTCAAAACCAGAAATGCAGGACAGGCCATGGAGAAATGGGAGCCTTGCTACACTGATGGGCGGGATGTAAATTGCCAACAGCCACTCTGGAGAAGTGTACGGTGAGTCCTGAAACATCTGAAAAACACAGCTTAGAGAGCATAGGGCACTTCCACTCATGGGGGTATGAATTGGGAAAATGAAAAATCAGCAAGACACAAGCACCCCAAAGTTTAGGGCTGCTCTGTTGACAAGGACCTCCACTTCATTCCACCTTAAATATCCCAGGAAAGAGAAAAATGGGTAAAGAAGTTGTGGTCCTTATGTACAATGGAATATCACTCAGCCATGAAATCAATGTCATAAGGCTAGTAGCAGCATGATGAGTGGATTAAGGTACGACGATTCTAAGTGAAATAAGTCACACAGAAAAGGACACTTCTCATAAGGTATCACTGATAGAGGGAATGTAAAAACCGTTACACTTGAACTGAATTACAAAACAGAACAGAGTCACACATGCAGAAAACACACTATGGCTGCTTAACGGGAAAGGTGAGGTGGGGTGATACATAAAACAAGGGTATCAAATTAGCTCAGATACCATTCCATAAACCCAATATGTAATAGACAAGACCTACTCCTTGCTCAGAGAACTGGACTCAACACGCCCTATTCACCGCACAAGAATATATCTGACTAGTAATAATCGTAAAGCCTATGTATTGATATCTCTCTGTTAGTGTGTCAAGTGGGTGTAAAGCGGCATAAACACAGCAGTGAAAAGCAGCTAAATCCCATTATGAAAATAAATTACTTTGAAAAACCCATGAAACAAAGACAGTGAACGAGAGAGGAATTCTTACACAATGCGTTCAGGGGCTGTGATGCAACCTGGATTGACCATATCTAGACCCACAGCTGGATGAGACATAAGGGTGGACACTCTTGGGGCTGAGAGGTTTGGTGAGGTTGGGTGAGCAAACGCAGACCCTTTAAAGTAATACTGCATGGTACCCATCGCATGGGTCCCAAGTCTCCAGGTTCAAGGGCATCTTCCTACATCAAAAACATGCATGAGAAACCCAGAAGATGGTACACCGTGTGATGGGGAAAGGTTTCTAAAACGCACCTCATTTCTCATCTCCTTGTGCCCGGGTTCGCCATTCCAGCCGCTTTACTAGTAATCTCCCTACTTGGAGCATCAGCACCTTTAACCTCCTGTTCCGTAGAGGTTGCAATTTGTCCTGAGGATAAACGGGAAGACGTGGAACCAACGAGAGACTAGCTCTTGGTGTTGGGACAGGCACAGGTCACTCTATTTTCCCATCAGAAAGAAGAATTAACCACAGGCTCAGCCTGCCCCCCGGAACCAGAACAGGGCCTGAATCCATTCTGTGATTTTGCGGCCAGCTCCCATAAAAACGAGTTGTAAAATGGAGGTTCAGGGCACTGCAATTCACAAACTTGCAGTTATAAATGATAACTCTCGTCCACAAATATATTGAGGGAAGGCAACGAAGAGGATTTGAAATCAAGGCAGAATTGCAGGAAACAGATTTCAGGAGGTAGATTCGAATCGCATTTAAAGCACATGAAAAGCGGCAAAACGTTGATAATGATGCCCTTGGCCAAAAAGGGCGTATGCGTTTTTTCCTGAATATATTCAGGAAAAAACGCATACGCCCTTTTTGGCCAACCAAGCAACCTGGAAAGGCAAATCAGCGCTACAAACAAGTCTCGCTTCCCATCGGTCAAAAGGGCCATGCTGAAAAAAGTGTCAAAACCAGAAATGCAGGACAGGCCATGGAGAAATGGGAGCCTTGCTACACTGATGGGCGGGATGTAAATTGCCAACAGCCACTCTGGAGAAGTGTACGGTGAGTCCTGAAACATCTAAAAAACACAGCTTAGAGAGCATAGGGCACTTCCACTCATGGGGGTATGAATTGGGAAAATGAAAAATCAGCAAGACACAAGCACCCCAAAGTTTAGGGCTGCTCTGTTGACAAGGACCTCCACTTCATTCCACCTTAAATATCCCAGGAAAGAGAAAAATGGGTAAAGAAGTTGTGGTCCTTATGTACAATGGAATATCACTCAGCCATGAAATCAATGTCATAAGGCTAGTAGCAGCATGATGAGTGGATTTAGGTACGACGATTCTAAGTGAAATAAGTCACACAGAAAAGGACACTTCTCATAAGGTATCACTGATAGAGGGAATGTAAAAACCGTTACACTTGAACTGAATTACAAAACAGAACAGAGTCACACATGCAGAAAACACACTATGGCTGCTTAACGGGAAAGGTGAGGTGGGGTGATACATAAAACAAGGGTATCAAATTAGCTCAGATACCATTCCATAAACCCAATATGTAATAGACAAGACCTACTCCTTGCTCAGAGAACTGGACTCAACACGCCCTATTCACCGCACAAGAATATATCTAACTAATAATAATCGTAAAGCCTATGTATTGATATCTCTCTGTTAGTGTGTCAAGTGGGTGTAAAGGGGCATAAACACAGCAGTGAAAAGCAGCTAAATCCCATTATGAAAATAAATTACTTTGAAAAACCCATGAAACAAAGAGTGAAAGAGAAAGGAATTCTTACACAATGCGTTCAGGGGCTGTGATGCAACCTGGATTGACCATATCTAGACCCACAGCTGGATCAGACATAAGGGTGGACACTCTTGGGGCTGAGAGGTTTGGTGAGGTTGGGTGAGCAAACGCAGACCCTTTAAAGTAATACTGCATGGTACCCATCGCATGGGTCCCAAATCTCCAGGTTCAAGGGGATCTTCCTACATCAAAAACATGCATGAGAAACCCAGAAGATGGTACACCGTGTGATGGGGAAAGGTTTCTAAAACGCACCTCATTTCTCATCTCCTTGTGCCCGGGTTCGCCATTCCAGCCGCTTTACTAGCAAGCTCCCTACTTGGAGCATCAGCACCTTTAACCTCCTGTTCCGTACAGGTTGCAATTTGTCCTGAGGATAAACGGGAAGACGTGGAACCAACGAGAGACTACCTCTTGGTGTTGGGACAGGCACAGGTCACTCTATTTTCCCATAAGAAAGAAGAATTAACCACAGGCTCAGCCTACCCCCCGGAACCAGAACAGGGCCTGAAGCCATTCTGCGATTTTGCGGCCAGCTCCCATAAAAACGAGTTGTAAAATGGAGGTTCAGGGCACTGCAATTCACAAACCTGCAGTTATAAATGATAACTCTCGTCCAGAAATATTTTGAGGGAAGGCAAAGAAGAGGATTTGAAATCAAGGCAGAATTGCAGGAAACAGATTTCAGGAGGTAGATTCGAATCGCCTTTAAAGCACATGAAAAGCGGCAAAACGTTGACAATGATGCCCTTGGCCAAAAAGGGCGTATGCGTTTTTTCCTGAATATATTCAGGAAAAAACGCATACGCCCTTTTTGGCCAACCAAGCAACCTGGAAAGGCAAATCAGTGCTACAAAGAAGTCTCGCTGCCCATCGGTCAAAAGGGCCATGCTGAAAAAAGTGTCAAAACCAGAAATGCAGGACAGGCCATGGAGAAATGGGAGCCTTGCTACACCGATGGGCGGGATGTAAATTGCCAAGAGCCACTCTGGAGTAGTGTACGGTGAGTCCTGAAACATCTGAAAAACACAGCTTAGAGAGCATAGGGCACTTTCACTCATGGGGGTATAAATTGGGAAAATTAAAAATCAGCAAGACACAAGCAACCCAAAGTTTAGGGCTGCTCTGTTGACCAGGACCTCCATTTCATTCCACCTTAAATATCCCAGGAAAAAGAAATATGGATAAAGAAGTTGTGGTCCTTATGTACAATGGAATATCACTCAGCCATGAAATCAATGTCGTAAGGTTAGTAGCAGCATGATGAGTGGATTTAGGTACGACGATTCTAAGTGAAATAAGTCACACAGAAAAGGACACTTCTCATAAGGTATCACTGATAGAGGGAATGTAAAAACCGTTACACTTGAACTGAATTACAAAACAGAACAGAGTCACACATGCAGAAAACACACTATGGCTGCTTAACGGGAAAGGTGAGGTGGGGTGATACATAAAACAAGGGTATCAAATTAGCTCAGATACCGTTCCATAAACCCAATATGTAATAGACAAGACCTACTCCTTGCTCAGAGAACTGGACTCAACACGCCCTATTCACCGCACAAGAATATATCTGACTAGTAATAATCATAAAACCTATGTATTGATATCTCTCTGTTAGTGTGTCAAGTGGGTGTAAAGCGGCATAAACAAAGCAGTGAAAAGCAGCTAAATCCCATTATGAAAATAAATTACTTTGAAAAACCCATGAAACAAAGACAGTGAAAGAGAGAGTAATTCTTACACAATGCGTTCAGGGGCTGTGATGCAACCTGGATTGACCATATCTAGACCCACAGCTGGAAGAGACATAAGGGTGGACACTCTTGGGGCTGAGAGGTTTGGTGAGGTTGGGTGAGCAAATGCAGACCCTTTAAAGTAATACTGCGTGGTACCCATCGCATGGGTCCCAAATCTCCAGGTTCAAGGGCATCTTCCTACATCAAAAACATGCATGAGAAACCCAGAAGATGGTACACCGTGTGATGGGGAAAGGTTTCTAAAACGCACCTCATTTCTCATCTCCTTGTGCCCGGGTTCGCCATTCCAGCCGCTTTACTAGTAATCTCCCTACTTGGAGCATCAGCACCTTTAACCTCCTGTTCCGTAGAGGTGGCAATTTGTCCTGAGGATGAACGGGAAGACGTGGAACCAATGAGAGACTAGCTCTTGGTGTTGGGACAGGCACAGGTCACTCTATTTTCCCATCAGGAAGAAGAATTAACCACAGGCTCAGCCTGCCCCCCGGAACCAGAACAGGGCCTGAAGCCATCCTGTGCTTTTGCGGCCATCTCCCAAAAAAGCGAGTTGTAAAATGGAGGTTCAGGGCACTGCAATTCAGAAACCTACAGAGTTATAAATGATAACTCTCGTCCACAAATATATTGAGGGAAGGCAAAGAAGAGGATTTGAAATCAAGGCAGAATTGCAGGAAACAGATTTCAGGAGGTAGATTCGAATCGCCTTTAAAGCACATGAAAAGCGGCAAAACGTTGACAATGATGTCCTTGGCCAAAAAGGGCGTATGCGTTTTTTCCTGAATATATTCAGGAAAAAACGCATACGCCCTTTTTGGCCAACCAAGCAACCTGGAAAGGCAAATCAGCGCTACAAAGAAGTCTCGCTTCCCATCGGTCAAAAGGGCCATGCTGAATATGGGAAAGGAAATAGTTAATCAAGTCCAGGAAGCACAGAGAGTCCCATACAGGATAAACCCAAGGAGAAACACGCCAAGACACATAATAATCAAACTGTCAAAAATTAAATATAAAGAAAACATATTAAAAGCAGCAAGGGAAAAACAACAAATAACACACAAGGGAATCCCCATAAGGTTAACATCTGATCTTTCAGCAGAAACTCTGCAAGCCAGAAGGGAGTGGCAGGATATACTTAAAGTGATGAAGGAGAAAAACCTACAACCAAGGTTACTCTACCCAGCCAGGATCTCATTCAGATTTGATGGAGAAATTAAAACCTTTACAGACAAGCAAAAGCTGAGAGAGTTCAGCACCACAAAACCAGCTTTACAACAAATGCTAAAGGAACTTCTCTAGGCAGGAAACACAAGAGAAGGAAAACACCTACAATAACAAACCCAAAACATTTAAGAAAATGGGAATGGGAACATACATATCGATAATTACCTTGAATGTAAATGGATTAAATGCTCCCACCAAAAGACACAGACTGGCTGAATGGATACAAAAACAAGACCCATATATATGCTGTCTACAAGAGACCCACTTCAGACCTAGAGACACATACAGACTGAAAGTGAGGGGATGGAAAAAGATATTCCATGCAAATGGAAATCAAAAGAAAGCTGGAGTAGCAATTCTTATATCAGACAAAATAGACTTTAAAATAAAGAATATTATAAGAGACAAAGAAGGACACTATATAATGATCAAGGGATCGATCCAAGAGGAAGGTATAACAATTGTAAATATTTATGCACCCAACATAGGAGCACCTCAATACATAAGGCAAATACTAACAGCCATAAAAGGGGAAATTGACAGCAACACAATCATAGTAGGGGACTTTAACACCCCACTTTCACCAATGGACAGATCATCCAAAATGAAAATAAATAAGGAAACACAAGCTTTAAATGATACATTAAACAAGATGGACTTAATTGATATTTATAGGACATTCCACCCAAAAACAACAGAATACACATTTTTCTCAAGTGCGCATGGAACATTCTCCAGGATAGATCATATCTTGGGTCACAAATCAAGCCTTGGTAAATTTAAGAAAATTGAAATCGTATCAAGTATCTTTTCCGACCACAACGCTATGAGACTAGATATCAATTACAGGAAAAGATCTGTAAAAAATACAAACACATGGAGGCTACACAATACACTACTTAATAATGAAGTGATCACTGAAGAAATCAAAGGGGAAATCAAAAAATACCTAGAAACAAATGACAATGGAGATACGACGACCCAAAACCTATGGGATGCAGCAAAAGCAGTGCTAAGAGGGAAGTTTATAGCAATACAAGCCTACCTCAAGAAACAGGAAACATCTCGAATAAACAACCTAACCTTGCACCTAAAGCAATTAGAGAAAGAAGAACAAAAAAACCCCAAAGCTAGCAGAAGGAAAGAAATCATAAAGATCAGGTCAGAAATAAATGAAAAAGAAATGAAGGAAACAATAGCAAAAATCAATAAAACTAAAAGCTGGTTCTTTGAGAAGATAAACAAAATTGATAAACCATTAGCCAGACTCATCAAGAGAAAAAGGGAGAAGACTCAAATCAATAGAATTAGAAATGAAAAAGGAGAAGTAACCACTGACACTGCAGAAATACAAAAGATCATGAGAGATTACTACAAGCAACTCTACGCCAATAAAATGGACAACCTGGAAGAAATGGACAGATTCTTAGAAATGCACAAACTGCCGAGACTGAACCAGGAAGAAATAGAAAATATGAACAGACCAATCACAAGCACTGAAATTGAAACTGTGATTAAAAACCTTCCAACAAACAAAAGCCCAGGACCAGATGGCTTCACAGGTGAATTCTATCAAACATTTAGAGAAGAGCTAACACCTATCCTTCTCAAACTCTTCCAAAATATTGCAGAGGGAGGAACACTCCCAAACTCATTCTACGAGGCCACCATCACCCTGATACCAAAACCAGACAAAGATGTCACAAAGAAGGAAAACTACAGGCCAATATCACTGATGAACATAGATGCAAAAATCCTCAACAAAATACTCGCAAACAGAATCCAACAGCACATTAAAAGGATCATACACCATGATCAAGTGGGGTTTATCCCAGGAATGCAAGGATTCTTCAATATACGTAAATCAATCAATGTGATACACCATATTAACAAATTGAAGGAGAAAAACCATATGATCATCTCAATAGATGCAGAGAAAGCTTTCGACAAAATTCAACACCCATTTATGATAAAAGCCCTGCAGAAAGTAGGCATAGAGGGAACTTTCCTCAACATAATAAAGGCCATATATGACAAACCCACAGCCAACATTGTCCTCAATGGTGAAAAACTGAAACCATTTCCACTAAGATCAGGAACAAGACAAGGTTGCCCACTCTCACCACTATTATTCAACATAGTTTTGGAAGTGTTAGCCACAGCAATCAGAGAAGACAAAGAAATAAAAGGAATCCAAATCGGAAAAGAAGAAGTAAAGCTGTCACTGTTTGCAGATGACATGATACTATACATAGAGAATCCTAAAGATGCTACCAGAAAACTCCTAGAGCTAATCAATGAATTTGGTAAAGTAGCAGGATACAAAATTAATGCACAGAAATCTCTTGCATTTCTATACACTAATGACGAAAAATCTGAAAGTGAAATTAAGAAAACACTCCCATTTACCATTGCAACAAAAAGAATAAAATATCTAGGAATAAACCTACCTAAGGAGACAAAAGACCTGTATGCAGAAAATTATAAGACACTGATGAAAGAAATTAAAGATGATACAAACAGATGGAGAGATATACCATGTTCCTGGATTGGAAAAATCAACATTGTGAAAATGAGTCTACTACCCAAAGCAATCTACAGATTCAATGCAATCCCTATCAAACTACCACTGGCATTTTTCACAGAACTAGAACAAAAAATTTCACAATTTGTATGGAAACACAAAAGACCCCGAATAGCCAAAGCAATCTTGAGAACGAAAAATGGAGCTGGGGGAATCAGGCTCCCTGACTTCAGACTATATTACAAAGCTACAGTAATCAAGACAGTTTGGTACTGGCACAAAAACAGAAATATAGATCAATGGAACAGGATAGAAAGCCCAGAGATAAACCCACGCACATATGGTCACCTTATCTTTGATAAAGGAGGCAAGCATATACAGTGGAGAAAAGACAGCCTCTTCAATAAGTGGTGCTGGGAAAATTGGACAGGTACATGTAAAAGTATGAAATTAGAACACTCCCTGACACCATGCACAAAAATAAACTCAAAATGGATTAAAGACCTAAGTGTAAGACCAGACACTATCGAACTCTTAGAGGAAAACATAGGCAGAACACTCTATGACATACATCACAGCAAGATTCTTTTTGACCCAGCTCCCAGAGAAATGGAAATAAGAACACAAATAAACAAATGGGACCTAATGAAACTTAAAAGCTTTTGCACAGCAAAGGAAACCATAAACAAGACCAAAAGACAACCATCAGAATGGGAGAAAATATTTGCAAATGAAGCAACTGACAAAGGATTAATCTCCAAGATTTACAAGCAGCTCATGCAGCTCAATAACAAAAAAACGAACAACCCAATCCAAAAATGGGCAGAAGACCTAAATAGACATTTCTCCAAAGAAGATATACAGATGGCCAACAGACACATGAAAGAATGCTCAACATCATTAATCATTAGAGAAATGCAAATCAAAACTACAATGAGATATCATCTCACACCGGTCAGAATGGCCATCATCAAAAAATCTAGAAACAATAAATGCTGGAGAGGGTGTGGAGGAAAGGGAACTCTCTTGCACTGTTGGTGGGAATGTAAATTGATACAGCCACTATGGAGAACAGTATGGAGGTTCCTTAAAAAACTACAAATAGAACTACCATACGACCCAGCAATCCCACTACTGGGCATATACCCTGAGAAAACCATAGGTCAAAAAGAGTCATGTACCAAAATGTTCATTGCAGCTCTATTTACAATAGCCAGGACATGGAAGCAACCTAAATGTCCATCGACAGATGAATGGATAAAGAAGATGTGGCACATATATACAATGGAATATTACTCAGCCATAAAAAGAAATGAAACGGAGGTATTTGTAATGAGGTGGATGGAGTTAGAGTCTGTCATACAGAGTGAAGTAAGTCAGAAAGAGAAAAACAAATACAGTATGCTAACACATATATACGGAATCTAAGGAAAAAAAAAAGCCATGAAGAACCTAGTGGCAAGACGGGAATAAAGACACAGACCTACTAGAGAATGGACTTGAGGATATGGGGAGGGGGTGGGGTGAGATGTGACAGGGTGAGAGAGTGTCATGGACATATATACACTACCAAATGTAAAATAGATAGCTAGTGGGAAGCAGCCGCATAGCACAGGGAGATCAGCTCGGTGCTTTGTGACCACCTAGAGGGGTGGGATGGGGAGGGTGGGAGGGAGGGAGATGCAAGAGGGAAGAGATATGGGAACATATTGTATATGTATAACTGATTAACTTTGTTATAAAGCAGAAGCTAACACACCATTGTAAGGCAATTATACTTCAATAAAGATGTTTAAAAAAATAAAAAAAAAAAGGGCCATGCTGAAAAAAGTGACAAAACCAGAAATGCAGGACAGGCCATGGAGAAATGGGAGCCTTGCTACACTGATGGGCGGGATGTAAATTGCCAACAGCCACTCTGGAGAAGTGTACAGTGTGTCCTGAAACATCTAAAAAACACAGCTTAGAGAGCATAGGGCACTTCCACTCATGGGGGTATGAATTGGGAAAATGAAAAATCAGCAAGACACAAGCACCCCAAAGTTGAGGGCTGCTCTGTTGACAAGGACCTCCACTTCATTCCACCTTAAATATCCCAGGAAAGAGAAAAATGGGTAAAGAAGTTGTGGTCCTTATGTACAATGGAATATCACTCAGCCATGAAATCAATGTCATAAGGCTAGTAGCAGCATGATGAGTGGATTTAGGTACGACGATTCTAAGTGAAATAAGTCACACAGAAAAGGACACTTCTCATAAGGTATCACTGATAGAGGGAATGTAAAAACTGTTACACTTGAACTGAATTACAAAACAGAACAGAGTCACACATGCAGAAAACACACTATGGCTGCTTAACGGGAAAGGTGAGGTGGGGTGATACATAAAACAAGGGTTTCAAATTAGCTCAGATACCGTTCCATAAACCCAATATGTAATAGACAAGACCTACTCCTTGCTCAGAGAACTGGACTCAACACGCCCTATTCACCGCACAAGAATATATCTGACTAGTAATAATCGTAAAACCTATGTATTGATATCTCTCTGTTAGTGTGTCAAGTGGGTGTAAAGCGGCATAAACACAGCAGTGAAAAGCAGCTAAACCTCATTATAATAATAAATTACTTTTAAAAACCCATGAAACAAAGACAGTGAAAGAGAGAGGAATTCTTACACAATGCGTTCAGGGGCTGTGATGCAACCTGGATTGACCATACCTAGACACACAGCTGGATGAGACATAAGGGTGGACACTCTTGGGGCTGAGAGGTTTGGTGAGGTTGGGTGAGCAAACGCAGACCCTTTAAATTAATACTGCGTGGAACCCATCGCATGGGTCCCAAATCTCCAGGTTCAAGGGCATCTTCCTACATCGAAAACATGCATGAGAAACCCAGAAGATGGTACACCATGTGATGGGGAAAGGTTTCTAAAACGCACCTCATTTCTCATCTCCTTGTGCCCGGGTTCCCATTCCAGCCGCTTTACTAGCAATCTCCCTACTTGGAGCATAAGCACCTTTAACCTCCTGTTTCGTACAGGTTGCAATTTGTCCTGAGGATGAACGGGAAGACGGGGAACCAATGAGAGACTAGCTCTTGGTTTTGGGACAGGCACAGGTCACTCTATTTTCCCATCAGGAAGAAGAATTAACCACAGGCTCAGCCTGCGCCCCGGAACAAGAACAGGGCCTGAAACCATCCTGCGCGCTTGCGGCCAGCTCCCAAAAAAGCGAGTTGAAAAATGGAGCTCAGGGGCACTGCAACTCAAAACCTGCAGAGTTATAAATGATAACTCTCGTTCACAAATATATTGAGGGAAGGCAACGAAGAGGATTTGAAATCAAGGCAGAATTGCAGGAAACAGATTTCAGGAGGTAGATACGAATCGCTTTTAAAGCACATGAAAAGCGGCAAAACGTCGACAATGATGCCTTTGGCCAAAAAGGGCGTATGCGTTTTTTCCTGAATATATTCAGGAAAAAACGCATACGCCCTTTTTGGCCAACCAAGCAACCTGGAAAGGCAAATCAGTGCTACAAAGCATTCTCGCTTCCCATCGGTCAAACGGACCATGCTGAAAAAAGTGTCAAAACCAGAAATGCAAGACAGGCCATGGAGAAATGGGAGCCTTGCTATGCTGATGGGCCGGATGTAAATTGCCAACAGCCACTCTGGAGAAGTGTACGGTGTGTCCTGAAACATCGAAAAAATATAGCTTAGAGAACATAGGGCACTTCCACTCATGGGCGTATAAATTGGGGAAATTAAAAATCAGGAAGACACAGGCACCCCAAAGTTTAGGGCTGCTCTGTTGACAAGAACCTCCACTTCATGACACCTGAAATATCCCAGGAAAGAGAAAAATGGATAAAGAAGTGGTGGTCCTTATGTACAATGGAATAACACTCAGCCATGAAATCAATGTCATAAGGCTAGTAGCAGCATGATGAGTGGATTTAGGTACGACGATTCTAAGTGAAATAAGTCACACAGAAAAAGACACGTATCATAAGCTATCACTTATAGAGGGAATGTAAAAACCGCTACACTTGAACTGAATTACAAAGCAGAACAGAGTCACACGTTTAGAAAACACACTATGGCTGGTTAACGGGAAAGCTGAGGTGGGGTGATGCATAAAACAAGGGTTTCAAATTATCTGAGATACCGTTCCATAAACCCAATATGTAACAGACAAGAACTACTCCTTGCTCAGAGAACAGGACTCAACACACCCTATTCACCGCAAAAGAATATATTTGATTAGTAGTAATCTTAAAACCTATGTATTGATATCTCTCTGTTAGTGGGTCAAGTGGGTTTAAAGCGGCATAAACACAGTAGTGAAAAGCAGCTAAACCCCATTATAAAAATAAATTACTTTTAAAAACCCATGATACAAAGACAGTGAGAGAGAGAGAAATTCTTACACAATTCGTTCAGGGGCTGTGATGCAACCTGGATCGACCATATCTAGACCCACAGCTGGGTG
Organism: Balaenoptera borealis; assembly: GCF_965194805.1. Lineage (NCBI taxonomy): Eukaryota > Metazoa > Chordata > Mammalia > Artiodactyla > Balaenopteridae > Balaenoptera > Balaenoptera borealis. Next base: position 647,845 of record NW_028123836.1, read on the forward strand.
AGACATAAGGGTGGACACTCTTGAGGCTGAGAGGTTTGGTGAGGTTGGATGAGCCAACGCAGACCCTTTAAAGTAATACTGCGTGACACCCATCCCATGGGTCCCAAATCTCCAGGTTCAAGGGCATCTTCCTACATCAAAAACATGCATGAGAAACCCAGAAGATGGTACACCATGTGATCGGGAAAGGTTTCTAAAATGCACCTCATTTATCATCTCCTTGTGCTCGGGTTCGCCATTCCAGCCACTTTCCTAGCAATCTCCCTACTTGGAGCATCAGCACCTTTAACCTCCTGTTCCGTACAGGTTGCAATTTGTACTGAGGATGAACGGGAAGAGGGGGAACCAATGAGAGACTAGATCTAGGTGTTGGGACAGGCACAGGTCACTCTATTTTCCCATAAGAAAGAAGAATTAACCACAGGCTCAGCCTGCGCCCCAGAACCAGAACAGGGCCTGAAGCCATTCTGCGATTTTGCGGCCAGCTCCCATAAAAACGAGTTGTAAAATGGAGGTTCAGGGCACTGCAATTCACAAACCTGCAGAGTTATAAATGATAACTGTCGTCCACAAATATATTGAGGGAAGGCAAAGAAGAGGATTTGAAATCAAGGCAGAATTGCAGGAAACAGATTTCAGGAGGTAGATACGAATCGCCTTTAAAGCACATGAAAAGCGGCAAAACGTTGACAATGATGCCCTTGGCCAAAAAGGGCGTATGCGTTTTTTCCTGAATATATTCAGGAAAAAACGCATACGCCCTTTTTGGCCAACCAAGCAACCTGGAAAGGCAAATGAGCGCTACAAAGAAGTCTCGCTTCCCATCGGTCAAAAGGGCCATGCTGAAAAAAGTGTCAAAACCAGAAATGCAGGACAGGCCATGGAGAAATGGGAGCCTTGCTACACTGATGGGCGGGATGTAAATTGCCAACAGTCACTCTGGAGAAGTGTACGGTGTGTCCTGAAACATCTAAAAAACACAGCTTAGAGAGCATAGGGCACTTCCACTCATGGGGGTATGAATTGGGAAAACTAAAAATCAGCAAGACACAGGCACACCAAAGTTTAGGGCTGCTCTGTTGACAAGGACCTCCACTTCATTCCACCTTAAATATCCCAGGAAAGAGAAAAATGGGTAAAGAAGTTGTGGTCCTTATGTACAATGGAATATCACTCAGCCAGGAAATCAATGTCGTAAGGTTAGTAGCAGCATGAAGAGTGGATTTAGGTATGACGATTCTAAGTGAAATAAGTCACACAGAAAAGGACACTACTCATAAGGTATCACTGATAGAGGGAATGTAAAAACCGTTACACTTGAACTGAATTACAAAACAGAACAGAGTCACACATGCAGAAAACACACTATGGCTGCTTAACGGGAAAGGTGAGGTGGGGTGATACATAAAACAAGGGTATCAAATTAGCTCAGATACCATTCCATAAACCCAATATGTAATAGACAAGACCTACTCCTTGCTCAGAGAACTGGACTCAACACGCCCTATTCACCGCACAAGAATATATGTAACTAATAATAATCGTAAAGCCTATGTATTGATATCTCTCTGTTAGTGTGTCAAGTGGGTGTAAAGCGGCATAAACACAACAGTGAAAAGCAGCTAAACCCCATTATAAAAATAAATTACTTTGAAACACCCATGAAACAAAGACAGTGAAAGAGAGAGAAATTCTTACACAATGCGTTCAGGGGCTGTGATGCAACCTGGATTGACCATATCTAGACTGACAGCTGGATCAGACATAAGGGTGGACACTCTTCGGGCTGAGAGGTTTGGTGAGGTTGGGTGAGCAAACGCAGACCCTTTAAAGTAATACTGCATGGTACCCATCGCATGGGTCCCAAATCTCCAGGTTCAAGGGCATCTTCCTACATCGAAAACATGCATGAGAAACCCAGAAGATGGTACACCGTGTGATGGGGAAAGGTTTCTAAAACGCACCTCATTTCTCATCGCCTTGTGCCCGGGTTCGCCATTCCAGCCGCTTTAATAGCAAGCTCCCTACTTGGAGCATCAGCACCTTTAACCTCCTGTTCCGTACAGGTTGCAATTTGTCCTGAGGATAAACGGGAAGACGTGGAACCAACGAGAGACTAGCTCTTGGTGTTGGGACAGGCACAGGTCACTCTATTTTCCCATCAGAAAGAAGAATTAACCACAGGCTCAGCCTGCCCCCCGGAACCAGAACAGGGCCTGAAGCCATTCTGCGATTTTGCCTCCAGCTCCCATAAAAACGAGTTGTAAAATGGAGGTTCAGGGCACTGCAATTCACAAACCTGCAGTTATAAATGATAACTCTCGTCCACAAATATATTGAGGGAAGGCAAAGAAGAGGATTTGAAATCAAGGCAGAATTGCAGGAAAGAGATTTCAAGAGGTAGATTCGAATCGCATTTAAAGCACATGAAAAGCGGCAAATCGTTGACAATGATGCCCTTGGCCAAAAAGGGCGTATGCGTTTTTTCCTGAATATATTCAGGAAAACACGCATACGCCCTTTTTGGCCAACCAAGCAACCTGGAAAGGCAAATCAGCGCTACAAACAAGTCTCGCTTCCCATCGGTCAAAAGGGCCATGCTGAAAAAAGTGTCAAAACCAGAAATGCAGGACAGGCCATGGAGAAATGGGAGCCTTGCTACACTGATGGGCGGGATGTAAATTGCCAACAGCCACTCTGGAGAAGTGTACGGTGAGTCCTGAAACATCTAAAAAACACAGCTTAGAGAGCATAGGGCACTTCCACTCATGGGGGTATGAATTGGGAAAATGAAAAATCAGCAAGACACAAGCACCCCAAAGTTTAGGGCTGCTCTGTTGACAAGGACCTCCACTTCATTCCACCTTAAATATCCCAGGAAAGAGAAAAATGGGTAAAGAAGTTGTGGTCCTTATGTACAATGGAATATCACTCAGCCATGAAATCAATGTCATAAGGCTAGTAGCAGCATGATGAGTGGATTAAGGTACGACGATTCTAAGTGAAATAAGTCACACAGAAAAGGACACTTCTCATAAGGTATCACTGATAGAGGGAATGTAAAAACCGTTACACTTGAACTGAATTACAAAACAGAACAGAGTCACACATGCAGAAAACACACTATGGCTGCTTAACGGGAAAGGTGAGGTGGGGTGATACATAAAACAAGGGTATCAAATTAGCTCAGATACCATTCCATAAACCCAATATGTAATAGACAAGACCTACTCCTTGCTCAGAGAACTGGACTCAACACGCCCTATTCACCGCACAAGAATATATCTGACTAATAATAATCGTAAAGCCTATGTATTGATATCTCTCTGTTAGTGTGTCAAGTGGGTGTAAAGCGGCATAAACACAGCAGTGAAAAGCAGCTAAATCCCATTATGAAAATAAATTACTTTGAAAAACCCATGAAACAAAGACAGTGAACGAGAGAGGAATTCTTACACAATGCGTTCAGGGGCTGTGATGCAACCTGGATTGACCATATCTAGACCCACAGCTGGATGAGACATAAGGGTGGACACTCTTGGGGCTGAGAGGTTTGGTGAGGTTGGGTGAGCAAACGCAGACCCTTTAAAGGAATACTGCGTGGTACCCATCACATGGGTCCCAAATCTCCAGGTTCAAGGGCATCTTCCTACATCAAAAACATGCATGAGAAACCCAGAAGATGGTACACCGTGTGATGGGGAAAGGTTTCTAAAACGCACCTCATTTCTCATCTCCTTGTGCCCGGGTTCGCCATTCCAGCCGCTTTACTAGCAAGCTCCCTACTTGGAGCATCAGCACCTTTAACCTCCTGTTCCGTAGAGGTTGCAATTTGTCCTGAGGATAAACGGGAAGACGTGGAACCAACGAGAGACTAGCTCTTGGTGTTGGGACAGGCACAGGTCACTCTATTTTCCCATCAGAAAGAAGAATTAACCACAGGCTCAGCCTGCCCCCCGGAACCAGAACAGGGCCTGAAGCCATTCTGTGATTTTGCGGCCAGCTCCCATAAAAACGAGTTGTAAAATGGAGGTTCAGGGCACTGCAATTCACAAACTTGCAGTTATAAATGATAACTCTCGTCCACAAATATATTGAGGGAAGGCAACGAAGAGGATTTGAAATCAAGGCAGAATTGCAGGAAACAGATTTCAGGAGGTAGATTCGAATCGCATTTAAAGCACATGAAAAGCGGCAAAACGTTGACAATGATGCCCTTGGCCAAAAAGGGCGTATGCGTTTTTTCCTGAATATATTCAGGAAAAAACGCATACGCCCTTTTTGGCCAACCAAGCAACCTGGAAAGGCAAATCAGCGCTACAAACAAGTCTCGCTTCCCATCGGTCAAAAGGGCCATGCTGAAAAAAGTGTCAAAACCAGAAATGCAGGACAGGCCATGGAGAAATGGGAGCCTTGCTACACTGATGGGCGGGATGTAAATTGCCAACAGCCACTCTGGAGAAGTGTACGGTGAGTCCTGAAACATCTAAAAAACACAGCTTAGAGAGCATAGGGCACTTCCACTCATGGGGGTATGAATTGGGAAAATGAAAAATCAGCAAGACACAAGCACCCCAAAGTTTAGGGCTGCTCTGTTGACAAGGACCTCCACTTCATTCCACCTTAAATATCCCAGGAAAGAGAAAAATGGGTAAAGAAGTTGTGGTCCTTATGTACAATGGAATATCACTCAGCCATGAAATCAATGTCATAAGGCTAGTAGCAGCATGATGAGTGGATTTAGGTACGACGATTCTAAGTGAAATAAGTCACACAGAAAAGGACACTTCTCATAAGGTATCACTGATAGAGGGAATGTAAAAACCGTTACACTTGAACTGAATTACAAAACAGAACAGAGTCACACATGCAGAAAACACACTATGGCTGCTTAACGGGAAAGGTGAGGTGGGGTGATACATAAAACAAGGGTATCAAATTAGCTCAGATACCATTCCATAAACCCAATATGTAATAGACAAGACCTACTCCTTGCTCAGAGAACTGGACTCAACACGCCCTATTCACCGCACAAGAATATATCTGACTAATAATAATCGTAAAGCCTATGTATTGATATCTCTCTGTTAGTGTGTCAAGTGGGTGTAAAGGGGCATAAACACAGCAGTGAAAAGCAGATAAATCCCATTATGAAAATAAATTACTTTGAAAAACCCATGAAACAAAGAGTGAAAGAGAAAGGAATTCTTACACAATGCGTTCAGGGGCTGTGATGCAACCTGGATTGACCATATCTAGACCCACAGCTGGATCAGACATAAGGGTGGACACTCTTGGGGCTGAGAGGTTTGGTGAGGTTGGGTGAGCAAACGCAGACCCTTTAAAGTAATACTGCATGGTACCCATCGCATGGGTCCCAAATCTCCAGGTTCAAGGGGATCTTCCTACATCAAAAACATGCATGAGAAACCCAGAAGATGGTACACCGTGTGATGGGGAAAGGTTTCTAAAACGCACCTCATTTCTCATCTCCTTGTGCCCGGGTTCGCCATTCCAGCCGCTTTACTAGCAAGCTCCCTACTTGGAGCATCAGCACCTTTAACCTCCTGTTCCGTACAGGTTGCAATTTGTCCTGAGGATAAACGGGAAGACGTGGAACCAACGAGAGACTACCTCTTGGTGTTGGGACAGGCACAGGTCACTCTATTTTCCCATAAGAAAGAAGAATTAACCACAGGCTCAGCCTACCCCCCGGAACCAGAACAGGGCCTGAAGCCATTCTGCGATTTTGCGGCCAGCTCCCATAAAAACGAGTTGTAAAATGGAGGTTCAGGGCACTGCAATTCACAATCCTGCAGTTATAAATGATAACTCTCGTCCAGAAATATTTTGAGGGAAGGCAAAGAAGAGGATTTGAAATCAAGGCAGAATTGCAGGAAACAGATTTCAGGAGGTAGATTCGAATCGCCTTTAAAGCACATGAAAAGCGGCAAAACGTTGACAATGATGCCCTTGGCCAAAAAGGGCGTATGCGTTTTTTCCTGAATATATTCAGGAAAAAACGCATACGCCCTTTTTGGCCAACCAAGCAACCTGGAAAGGCAAATCAGTGCTACAAAGAAGTCTCGCTGCCCATCGGTCAAAAGGGCCATGCTGAAAAAAGTGTCAAAACCAGAAATGCAGGACAGGCCATGGAGAAATGGGAGCCTTGCTACACTGATGGGCGGGATGTAAATTGCCAAGAGCCACTCTGGAGTAGTGTACGGTGAGTCCTGAAACATCTGAAAAACACAGCTTAGAGAGCATAGGGCACTTTCACTCATGGGGGTATAAATTGGGAAAATTAAAAATCAGCAAGACACAAGCAACCCAAAGTTTAGGGCTGCTCTGTTGACCAGGACCTCCATTTCATTCCACCTTAAATATCCCAGGAAAAAGAAATATGGATAAAGAAGTTGTGGTCCTTATGTACAATGGAATATCACTCAGCCATGAAATCAATGTCGTAAGGTTAGTAGCAGCATGATGAGTGGATTTAGGTACGACGATTCTAAGTGAAATAAGTCACACAGAAAAGGACACTTCTCATAAGGTATCACTTATAGAGGGAATGTAAAAACCGTTACACTTGAACTGAATTACAAAACAGAACAGAGTCACACATGCAGAAAACACACTATGGCTGCTTAACGGGAAAGGTGAGGTGGGGTGATACATAAAACAAGGGTATCAAATTAGCTCAGATACCGTTCCATAAACCCAATATGTAATAGACAAGACCTACTCCTTGCTCAGAGAACTGGACTCAACACGCCCTATTCACCGCACAAGAATATATCTGACTAGTAATAATCATAAAACCTATGTATTGATATCTCTCTGTTAGTGTGTCAAGTGGGTGTAAAGCGGCATAAACAAAGCAGTGAAAAGCAGCTAAATCCCATTATGAAAATAAATTACTTTGAAAAACCCATGAAACAAAGACAGTGAAAGAGAGAGTAATTCTTACACAATGCGTTCAGGGGCTGTGATGCAACCTGGATTGACCATATCTAGACCCACAGCTGGAAGAGACATAAGGGTGGACACTCTTGGGGCTGAGACGTTTGGTGAGGTTGGGTGAGCAAATGCAGACCCTTTAAAGTAATACTGCGTGGTACCCATCGCATGGGTCCCAAATCTCCAGGTTCAAGGGCATCTTCCTACATCAAAAACATGCATGAGAAACCCAGAAGATGGTACACCGTGTGATGGGGAAAGGTTTCTAAAACGCACCTCATTTCTCATCTCCTTGTGCCCGGGTTCGCCATTCCAGCCGCTTTACTAGCAATCTCCCTACTTGGAGCATCAGCACCTTTAACCTCCTGTTCCGTACAGGTTGCAATTTGTCCTGAGGATGAACGGGAAGACGTGGAACCAACGAGAGACTAGCTCTTGGTGTTGGGACAGGCACAGGTCACTCTATTTTCCCATCAGGAAGAAGAATTAACCACAGGCTCAGCCTGCCCCCCGGAACCAGAACAGGGCCTGAAGCCATCCTGTGCTTTTGCGGCCAGCTCCCAAAAAAGCGAGTTGTAAAATGGAGGTTCAGGGCACTGCAATTCAGAAACCTACAGAGTTATAAATGATAACTCTCGTCCACAAATATATTGAGGGAAGGCAAAGAAGAGGATTTGAAATCAAGGCAGAATTGCAGGAAACAGATTTCAGGAGGTAGATTCGAATCGCCTTTAAAGCACATGAAAAGCGGCAAAACGTTGACAATGATGTCCTTGGCCAAAAAGGGCGTATGCGTTTTTTCCTGAATATATTCAGGAAAAAACGCATACGCCCTTTTTGGCCAACCAAGCAACCTGGAAAGGCAAATCAGCGCTACAAAGAAGTCTCGCTTCCCATCGGTCAAAAGGGCCATGCTGAATATGGGAAAGGAAATAGTTAATCAAGTCCAGGAAGCACAGAGAGTCCCATACAGGATAAACCCAAGGAGAAACACGCCAAGACACATAATAATCAAACTGTCAAAAATTAAATATAAAGAAAACATATTAAAAGCAGCAAGGGAAAAACAACAAATAACACACAAGGGAATCCCCATAAGGTTAACATCTGATCTTTCAGCAGAAACTCTGCAAGCCAGAAGGGAGTGGCAGGATATACTTAAAGTGATGAAGGAGAAAAACCTACAACCAAGGTTACTCTACCCAGCCAGGATCTCATTCAGATTTGATGGAGAAATTAAAACCTTTACAGACAAGCAAAAGCTGAGAGAGTTCAGCACCACAAAACCAGCTTTACAACAAATGCTAAAGGAACTTCTCTAGGCAGGAAACACAAGAGAAGGAAAACACCTACAATAACAAACCCAAAACATTTAAGAAAATGGGAATGGGAACATACATATCGATAATTACCTTGAATGTAAATGGATTAAATGCTCCCACCAAAAGACACAGACTGGCTGAATGGATACAAAAACAAGACCCATATATATGCTGTCTACAAGAGACCCACTTCAGACCTAGAGACACATACAGACTGAAAGTGAGGGGATGGAAAAAGATATTCCATGCAAATGGAAATCAAAAGAAAGCTGGAGTAGCAATTCTTATATCAGACAAAATAGACTTTAAAATAAAGAATATTATAAGAGACAAAGAAGGACACTATATAATGATCAAGGGATCGATCCAAGAGGAAGGTATAACAATTGTAAATATTTATGCACCCAACATAGGAGCACCTCAATACATAAGGCAAATACTAACAGCCATAAAAGGGGAAATTGACAGCAACACAATCATAGTAGGGGACTTTAACACCCCACTTTCACCAATGGACAGATCATCCAAAATGAAAATAAATAAGGAAACACAAGCTTTAAATGATACATTAAACAAGATGGACTTAATTGATATTTATAGGACATTCCACCCAAAAACAACAGAATACACATTTTTCTCAAGTGCGCATGGAACATTCTCCAGGATAGATCATATCTTGGGTCACAAATCAAGCCTTGGTAAATTTAAGAAAATTGAAATCGTATCAAGTATCTTTTCCGACCACAACGCTATGAGACTAGATATCAATTACAGGAAAAGATCTGTAAAAAATACAAACACATGGAGGCTACACAATACACTACTTAATAATGAAGTGATCACTGAAGAAATCAAAGGGGAAATCAAAAAATACCTAGAAACAAATGACAATGGAGATACGACGACCCAAAACCTATGGGATGCAGCAAAAGCAGTGCTAAGAGGGAAGTTTATAGCAATACAAGCCTACCTCAAGAAACAGGAAACATCTCGAATAAACAACCTAACCTTGCACCTAAAGCAATTAGAGAAAGAAGAACAAAAAAACCCCAAAGCTAGCAGAAGGAAAGAAATCATAAAGATCAGGTCAGAAATAAATGAAAAAGAAATGAAGGAAACAATAGCAAAAATCAATAAAACTAAAAGCTGGTTCTTTGAGAAGATAAACAAAATTGATAAACCATTAGCCAGACTCATCAAGAGAAAAAGGGAGAAGACTCAAATCAATAGAATTAGAAATGAAAAAGGAGAAGTAACCACTGACACTGCAGAAATACAAAAGATCATGAGAGATTACTACAAGCAACTCTACGCCAATAAAATGGACAACCTGGAAGAAATGGACAGATTCTTAGAAATGCACAAACTGCCGAGACTGAACCAGGAAGAAATAGAAAATATGAACAGACCAATCACAAGCACTGAAATTGAAACTGTGATTAAAAACCTTCCAACAAACAAAAGCCCAGGACCAGATGGCTTCACAGGTGAATTCTATCAAACATTTAGAGAAGAGCTAACACCTATCCTTCTCAAACTCTTCCAAAATATTGCAGAGGGAGGAACACTCCCAAACTCATTCTACGAGGCCACCATCACCCTGATACCAAAACCAGACAAAGATGTCACAAAGAAGGAAAACTACAGGCCAATATCACTGATGAACATAGATGCAAAAATCCTCAACAAAATACTCGCAAACAGAATCCAACAGCACATTAAAAGGATCATACACCATGATCAAGTGGGGTTTATCCCAGGAATGCAAGGATTCTTCAATATACGTAAATCAATCAATGTGATACACCATATTAACAAATTGAAGGAGAAAAACCATATGATCATCTCAATAGATGCAGAGAAAGCTTTCGACAAAATTCAACACCCATTTATGATAAAAGCCCTGCAGAAAGTAGGCATAGAGGGAACTTTCCTCAACATAATAAAGGCCATATATGACAAACCCACAGCCAACATTGTCCTCAATGGTGAAAAACTGAAACCATTTCCACTAAGATCAGGAACAAGACAAGGTTGCCCACTCTCACCACTATTATTCAACATAGTTTTGGAAGTGTTAGCCACAGCAATCAGAGAAGACAAAGAAATAAAAGGAATCCAAATCGGAAAAGAAGAAGTAAAGCTGTCACTGTTTGCAGATGACATGATACTATACATAGAGAATCCTAAAGATGCTACCAGAAAACTCCTAGAGCTAATCAATGAATTTGGTAAAGTAGCAGGATACAAAATTAATGCACAGAAATCTCTTGCATTTCTATACACTAATGACGAAAAATCTGAAAGTGAAATTAAGAAAACACTCCCATTTACCATTGCAACAAAAAGAATAAAATATCTAGGAATAAACCTACCTAAGGAGACAAAAGACCTGTATGCAGAAAATTATAAGACACTGATGAAAGAAATTAAAGATGATACAAACAGATGGAGAGATATACCATGTTCCTGGATTGGAAAAATCAACATTGTGAAAATGAGTCTACTACCCAAAGCAATCTACAGATTCAATGCAATCCCTATCAAACTACCACTGGCATTTTTCACAGAACTAGAACAAAAAATTTCACAATTTGTATGGAAACACAAAAGACCCCGAATAGCCAAAGCAATCTTGAGAACGAAAAATGGAGCTGGGGGAATCAGGCTCCCTGACTTCAGACTATATTACAAAGCTACAGTAATCAAGACAGTTTGGTACTGGCACAAAAACAGAAATATAGATCAATGGAACAGGATAGAAAGCCCAGAGATAAACCCACGCACATATGGTCACCTTATCTTTGATAAAGGAGGCAAGCATATACAGTGGAGAAAAGACAGCCTCTTCAATAAGTGGTGCTGGGAAAATTGGACAGGTACATGTAAAAGTATGAAATTAGAACACTCCCTGACACCATGCACAAAAATAAACTCAAAATGGATTAAAGACCTAAGTGTAAGACCAGACACTATCGAACTCTTAGAGGAAAACATAGGCAGAACACTCTATGACATACATCACAGCAAGATTCTTTTTGACCCAGCTCCCAGAGAAATGGAAATAAGAACACAAATAAACAAATGGGACCTAATGAAACTTAAAAGCTTTTGCACAGCAAAGGAAACCATAAACAAGACCAAAAGACAACCATCAGAATGGGAGAAAATATTTGCAAATGAAGCAACTGACAAAGGATTAATCTCCAAGATTTACAAGCAGCTCATGCAGCTCAATAACAAAAAAACGAACAACCCAATCCAAAAATGGGCAGAAGACCTAAATAGACATTTCTCCAAAGAAGATATACAGATGGCCAACAGACACATGAAAGAATGCTCAACATCATTAATCATTAGAGAAATGCAAATCAAAACTACAATGAGATATCATCTCACACCGGTCAGAATGGCCATCATCAAAAAATCTAGAAACAATAAATGCTGGAGAGGGTGTGGAGGAAAGGGAACTCTCTTGCACTGTTGGTGGGAATGTAAATTGATACAGCCACTATGGAGAACAGTATGGAGGTTCCTTAAAAAACTACAAATAGAACTACCATACGACCCAGCAATCCCACTACTGGGCATATACCCTGAGAAAACCATAGGTCAAAAAGAGTCATGTACCAAAATGTTCATTGCAGCTCTATTTACAATAGCCAGGACATGGAAGCAACCTAAATGTCCATCGACAGATGAATGGATAAAGAAGATGTGGCACATATATACAATGGAATATTACTCAGCCATAAAAAGAAATGAAACGGAGGTATTTGTAATGAGGTGGATGGAGTTAGAGTCTGTCATACAGAGTGAAGTAAGTCAGAAAGAGAAAAACAAATACAGTATGCTAACACATATATACGGAATCTAAGGAAAAAAAAAAGCCATGAAGAACCTAGTGGCAAGACGGGAATAAAGACACAGACCTACTAGAGAATGGACTTGAGGATATGGGGAGGGGGTGGGGTGAGATGTGACAGGGTGAGAGAGTGTCATGGACATATATACACTACCAAATGTAAAATAGATAGCTAGTGGGAAGCAGCCGCATAGCACAGGGAGATCAGCTCGGTGCTTTGTGACCACCTAGAGGGGTGGGATGGGGAGGGTGGGAGGGAGGGAGATGCAAGAGGGAAGAGATATGGGAACATATTGTATATGTATAACTGATTAACTTTGTTATAAAGCAGAAGCTAACACACCATTGTAAGGCAATTATACTTCAATAAAGATGTTTAAAAAAATAAAAAAAAAAAGGGCCATGCTGAAAAAAGTGACAAAACCAGAAATGCAGGACAGGCCATGGAGAAATGGGAGCCTTGCTACACTGATGGGCGGGATGTAAATTGCCAACAGCCACTCTGGAGAAGTGTACAGTGTGTCCTGAAACATCTAAAAAACACAGCTTAGAGAGCATAGGGCACTTCCACTCATGGGGGTATGAATTGGGAAAATGAAAAATCAGCAAGACACAAGCACCCCAAAGTTGAGGGCTGCTCTGTTGACAAGGACCTCCACTTCATTCCACCTTAAATATCCCAGGAAAGAGAAAAATGGGTAAAGAAGTTGTGGTCCTTATGTACAATGGAATATCACTCAGCCATGAAATCAATGTCATAAGGCTAGTAGCAGCATGATGAGTGGATTTAGGTACGACGATTCTAAGTGAAATAAGTCACACAGAAAAGGACACTTCTCATAAGGTATCACTGATAGAGGGAATGTAAAAACTGTTACACTTGAACTGAATTACAAAACAGAACAGAGTCACACATGCAGAAAACACACTATGGCTGCTTAACGGGAAAGGTGAGGTGGGGTGATACATAAAACAAGGGTTTCAAATTAGCTCAGATACCGTTCCATAAACCCAATATGTAATAGACAAGACCTACTCCTTGCTCAGAGAACTGGACTCAACACGCCCTATTCACCGCACAAGAATATATCTGACTAGTAATAATCGTAAAACCTATGTATTGATATCTCTCTGTTAGTGTGTCAAGTGGGTGTAAAGCGGCATAAACACAGCAGTGAAAAGCAGCTAAACCTCATTATAATAATAAATTACTTTTAAAAACCCATGAAACAAAGACAGTGAAAGAGAGAGGAATTCTTACACAATGCGTTCAGGGGCTGTGATGCAACCTGGATTGACCATACCTAGACACACAGCTGGATGAGACATAAGGGTGGACACTCTTGGGGCTGAGAGGTTTGGTGAGGTTGGGTGAGCAAACGCAGACCCTTTAAATTAATACTGCGTGGAACCCATCGCATGGGTCCCAAATCTCCAGGTTCAAGGGCATCTTCCTACATCGAAAACATGCATGAGAAACCCAGAAGATGGTACACCATGTGATGGGGAAAGGTTTCTAAAACGCACCTCATTTCTCATCTCCTTGTGCCCGGGTTCCCATTCCAGCCGCTTTACTAGCAATCTCCCTACTTGGAGCATAAGCACCTTTAACCTCCTGTTTCGTACAGGTTGCAATTTGTCCTGAGGATGAACGGGAAGACGGGGAACCAATGAGAGACTAGCTCTTGGTTTTGGGACAGGCACAGGTCACTCTATTTTCCCATCAGGAAGAAGAATTAACCACAGGCTCAGCCTGCGCCCCGGAACAAGAACAGGGCCTGAAACCATCCTGCGCGCTTGCGGCCAGCTCCCAAAAAAGCGAGTTGAAAAATGGAGCTCAGGGGCACTGCAACTCAAAACCTGCAGAGTTATAAATGATAACTCTCGTTCACAAATATATTGAGGGAAGGCAACGAAGAGGATTTGAAATCAAGGCAGAATTGCAGGAAACAGATTTCAGGAGGTAGATACGAATCGCTTTTAAAGCACATGAAAAGCGGCAAAACGTCGACAATGATGCCTTTGGCCAAAAAGGGCGTATGCGTTTTTTCCTGAATATATTCAGGAAAAAACGCATACGCCCTTTTTGGCCAACCAAGCAACCTGGAAAGGCAAATCAGTGCTACAAAGCATTCTCGCTTCCCATCGGTCAAACGGACCATGCTGAAAAAAGTGTCAAAACCAGAAATGCAAGACAGGCCATGGAGAAATGGGAGCCTTGCTATGCTGATGGGCCGGATGTAAATTGCCAACAGCCACTCTGGAGAAGTGTACGGTGTGTCCTGAAACATCGAAAAAATATAGCTTAGAGAACATAGGGCACTTCCACTCATGGGCGTATAAATTGGGGAAATTAAAAATCAGGAAGACACAGGCACCCCAAAGTTTAGGGCTGCTCTGTTGACAAGAACCTCCACTTCATGACACCTGAAATATCCCAGGAAAGAGAAAAATGGATAAAGAAGTGGTGGTCCTTATGTACAATGGAATAACACTCAGCCATGAAATCAATGTCATAAGGCTAGTAGCAGCATGATGAGTGGATTTAGGTACGACGATTCTAAGTGAAATAAGTCACACAGAAAAAGACACGTATCATAAGCTATCACTTATAGAGGGAATGTAAAAACCGCTACACTTGAACTGAATTACAAAGCAGAACAGAGTCACACGTTTAGAAAACACACTATGGCTGGTTAACGGGAAAGCTGAGGTGGGGTGATGCATAAAACAAGGGTTTCAAATTATCTGAGATACCGTTCCATAAACCCAATATGTAACAGACAAGAACTACTCCTTGCTCAGAGAACAGGACTCAACACACCCTATTCACCGCAAAAGAATATATTTGATTAGTAGTAATCTTAAAACCTATGTATTGATATCTCTCTGTTAGTGGGTCAAGTGGGTTTAAAGCGGCATAAACACAGTAGTGAAAAGCAGCTAAACCCCATTATAAAAATAAATTACTTTTAAAAACCCATGATACAAAGACAGTGAGAGAGAGAGAAATTCTTACACAATTCGTTCAGGGGCTGTGATGCAACCTGGATCGACCATATCTAGACCCACAGCTGGGTGAGACATAAGGGTGGACACTCTTGAGGCTGAGAGGTTTGGTGAGGTTGGATGAGCCAACGCAGACCCTTTAAAGTAATACTGCGTGACACCCATCCCATGGGTCCCAAATCTCCAGGTTCAAGGGCATCTTCCTACATCAAAAACATGCATGAGAAACCCAGAAGATGGTACACCATGTGATCGGGAAAGGTTTCTAAAATGCACCTCATTTATCATCTCCTTGTGCTCGGGTTCGCCATTCCAGCCACTTTCCTAGCAATCTCCCTACTTGGAGCATCAGCACCTTTAACCTCCTGTTCCGTACAGGTTGCAATTTGTACTGAGGATGAACGGGAAGAGGGGGAACCAATGAGAGACTAGATCTAGGTGTTGGGACAGGCACAGGTCACTCTATTTTCCCATAAGAAAGAAGAATTAACCACAGGCTCAGCCTGCGCCCCAGAACCAGAACAGGGCCTGAAGCCATTCTGCGATTTTGCGGCCAGCTCCCATAAAAACGAGTTGTAAAATGGAGGTTCAGGGCACTGCAATTCACAAACCTGCAGAGTTATAAATGATAACTGTCGTCCACAAATATATTGAGGGAAGGCAAAGAAGAGGATTTGAAATCAAGGCAGAATTGCAGGAAACAGATTTCAGGAGGTAGATACGAATCGCCTTTAAAGCACATGAAAAGCGGCAAAACGTTGACAATGATGCCCTTGGCCAAAAAGGGCGTATGCGTTTTTTCCTGAATATATTCAGGAAAAAACGCATACGCCCTTTTTGGCCAACCAAGCAACCTGGAAAGGCAAATGAGCGCTACAAAGAAGTCTCGCTTCCCATCGGTCAAAAGGGCCATGCTGAAAAAAGTGTCAAAACCAGAAATGCAGGACAGGCCATGGAGAAATGGGAGCCTTGCTACACTGATGGGCGGGATGTAAATTGCCAACAGTCACTCTGGAGAAGTGTACGGTGTGTCCTGAAACATCTAAAAAACACAGCTTAGAGAGCATAGGGCATTTCCACTCATGGGCGTATAAATTGGGAAAACTAAAAATCAGCAAGACACAGGCACACCAAAGTTTAGGGCTGCTCTGTTGACAAGAACCTTCTCTTCATTACACCTTAAATATCCCAGGAAATAGGAAAATGGATAACGATGTTGTGGTCCTTATGTACAATGGAATATCACTCAGCCATGAAATCAATGTCATAAGGCTATTAGCAGCATGATGAGTGGATTTATGTTCGACGATTCTAAGTGAAATAAGTCACACAGAAAAAGACACTTATCATAAGCTATCACTTATAGAGGGAATGTAAAAACCGCTACACTTGAACTGAATTACAAAGCAGAACAGAGTCACACGTTTAGAAAACACACTATGGCTGCATAACGGGAAAGGTGAGGTGGGGTGATGCATAAAACAAGGGTTTCATATTAGCTCAAATACCGATCCATAAACCCAATATGTAATAGACAAGACCTACTCCTTGCTCAGTGAAGTGGATGCAACACCCCCTATTCAACGAACAAGAATATATCTGACTAGTAAAAATCTTAAAACCTATGTATTGATTTCTCTCTGTAAGTGAATCAAGTGGCTGTAAAGGGGCATAAACACAGCAGTGAAAATCAGGTAAACCCCATTATAAAAATAAATTACTTTAAAATCCCAAAAAACAAAGACAGTGATAGAGGGAGAAATTTTTACATAATTCGTTCCGGGGCTGTGATGCAACCTGGTGTGACCATATCTAGACCCACAGCTGGATGAGAAATAAAGCTGGACACTCTTGGGGCTGAAGGTCTCTTTCCCTATTTACCAGATTGGGAACGTAGAAAGGCTGCCACCCTCTGGCCGTTACCTGCAAAAGCAGCTTTAAAACCTGTGCTAATGGTCACTTCATATGAACAAGTACTTCAGGGCTGTAAATGAAACGTGCCCTCAAAATGTCTTGAGGGAGGTAATGGCCAAAAATTTTCAAAATGTGACACTTACTTTAAGAAAACACTTTGAAGAACTAAGCTGTAATCACAGTTTGATAAATAAAAAGGGCATGCTTTAAAGCTCAATTTCAACAGATTATGGGACACATGCAAATTCAACCACAGATAGGTATCAGCTCGCACCTGTTAGAATAACCATCAGCAAGAAAACTACAAACAATAAATATTGAAGGTGTTTTGGAGAAATGCATACCCTCAATTTTAAGTGGGACGTAACCTGGAAAGAGCCACTAATGAGAACTGAATGGTGGTGCCTTTAAAACATACACACTGAGCTACCATATGATACAGCAAGCCCACTCCTTGGCCTATAACATAAGAAGATATAACTGGAAAGACACAGGCAAGCAAATGTGCATTGCAGCAGTATTACAATAGCCAAGACATGGAGGCAACCAGAAAGTCCATCAAGAGGTGCGTGGCCAAAGAAGAACTGGTACACGTACAGATGGAATATTAGCCAGGGAAAAAAATGAAACAATGCCATTTGCAGCACCATGTATGATTCTTGAGGTAATCAGGCAAAGTGTACTAAGTCAGAAAGCAAAAGACACATATCCTATAATATCACTTATAGGTCTTAGCTAAAAATTGATACCAATGAAGATATTTCCACAGAGAAATGCAATCACAGATTCATTAAACAAACTTATGGTTCACCAAATGGAAAGGTGTGAGGATTGGATACATTAGGATATTGGGGTTAAGATAGATATAGAAACACATGTGAAATATGTAATCACCAAAGACCTACGTAATACCAAGACAAGACTACTCAACATCGTGTCATAACCTACATGGGAAAATGATCCAAAGAAGAATAGATATATGTATATGTTTAAAAGAACCACATCTTTCACACCTAGAAGAAACAAAACATTTTAATTAAATTTGCTCTGACAAAAAATAAAAATTAAATTAAAAAAAGAACAAGAAGTAATGAGACATAAACTTAAGGGGCTATTTGCTGGCACATTGCATTCTAATTTACAACCAGAACATGACTTCCATTAAGGCTCTGTCATCACTAATAAAGCAGCTTTATAAGCAATGTTGAAGGTAGCTTAAAAGAAGTCTCACTAATTATTGATAGTAACAAGGAAACAAAGAAAAGTAAAAATCTCACTGCAAAAAGTATACATAGGGTAAGGATAGTAGATCAAACACTTATTAAACTTCTGTAAAGAATAAAAGACAACAGTAGTATGTTTTTTTAAAAAGAGAGGGCCCAAATAAATCTGAAATGAAAGAGATGATGTTACAACGGACAACACAGAAATACAAAGTATCCTAAGATACACACAGGGTAACTCAGGGCTCAGACTGGACAGAGCCCACTCTCCAGTCCCCTGTACATGACTTACAGGAGCCTCAGGAACTGAGGAGGGGGTCCCTGAGGAGAGGCTCAAGATAGAATATGGTAGACATTAACATGACTGCATTCATCTTAAACATGCCTGAACTACATTCACACGAGATGATTTTGTCCTGTATGTACATCGGCACCTCTAGTTGGAACTGCAGATCTTTGGCTTCAACACCTCTACTGACAACGTTAGCGTCACCTGCTGTGGACCGTCTCCTATAGGATTTCTAGAATCACAAAACATCGAAGCTTCACAGGACCCAGAGTCTGTGCAACTCCACACAGAGTCTCAGAGTCTCAACTCCACTCAGATACTCCACTCTTGGAGGGCACACACAAAGTAGTGTGCACATCAGGACCCAGGGGAAGGAGCAGTGACCCTGTAGGAGAATGACCAGAACTACCTGCTACTTTTAGAGGGTCTCCTGCAGAGGCAGGTGGTGGCTGTGGCTGTGGCTCACCGTGAGGACAACGACACTGGCAGCAGAAGTTCTGGGAAATACTCCTTGGTGTGAGCCCTCCCAGAGTCCGCCATTAGCCCCACCAAGAGCAAGGTAGGCTCCAGGGCTGGGTCGCCTCAGGCCAAACAACCAACAGGGAGGGAACCCAGCCCCATGCATCAGCAGACAAGCGGATTAAACTTTTTATTAAAGTTTTATTTAATCCGTAGACAAGCGGATTAAAGCTCTGCCCACCAAAGCAACACCCAGCTCTACCCACCACCAGTCCTTCCCATCAGGAAGCTTGCACAAGCCTCTAAGATAGACTCATCCACCGGAGAGCAGACAGCAGAAGCAAGAAGAACTACAATTCTGCAGCCTGTGGAAGGAAAACCACATTCACAGAAAGATAGACAAAATGAAAAGGCAGAGGACTTTATACCAGATCAAGGAACAAGATAAAACCCCAGAAAAAAAAAAAACAAAATGAGGTGGAGATAGGGAACCTTCCAGAAAAAAAATTCAGAATAATGATAGTGAAGTTGAGCCAAGACCTTGGAAAAAGAAAGGAGGCAAAGATCGAGAAGATGCAAGAAATGTTTAACAAAGACCTAGAAGAATTAAGGAACAAACACCTAGAAGAATTAAAGAACAAACAAACAGAGGTGAACAATGGAATAACTGAAATGAAAAATACACTAGAAGGAATCAGTAGCAGAATAACTGTGGCAGAAGAACGGATAAGTGACCTGGAAGACAGAAAGGTGGAAATCACTGCCATGGAACAGAATAAAGAAAAAGAATGAAAATAAACGAAGACACCCCAAGAGTCCTCTGGGACAACATTAAACGCAACAACATTCGCATTATAGGGGTCCCAGAAGGAGAAGAGAGAGAGAAAGGACCCGAGAATATATTTAAAGAGATAATGGTCAAAAACTTCCCTAGCATGGGAAAAGAAATAGCCACCCAAGTCCAGAAGCACAGAGTGTCCCAGGCAGGATAAACCAAAGGAGAAAAATGACAAGACACATAGTAATCAAATTGACAAAAATTAACGACAAAGAAAAATGATTGAAAGCAGCAAGGGAAAAATGACAAATAACATACAAGGGAACTCCCATAAGGATAACAACTGATTTCTCAGCAGAAAATCTACAAGCCAGAAGGAAGTGGCATGATAAATTTAAAGTGATGAAAGGGAAGAACCTACAACCAAGAGTACTCCACCCTGCAAAGAGCTCATTCAGATTTGATGGAGAAATCAAAAGCCTTACAGACAAGCAAAAGCTAAGAGAATTCAGCACCATGAAACCAGCTCTACACCAAATGCTAAAGGAACTTCTCTAAGTGGGAAACACAAGAGAAGAAAAGGACCCACCAAGACAAACCCATAACAATTAAGAAAATAGTAGTAGGAACATACATATCGATAATTACCTTAAACGTGAATGCACTACATGTTCCAACCAAAAGACACAGGCTCGCTGAATGGATACAAAAACAAGACCCATATATATGCTGTCTACAAGAGATCCATTTCAGACCTAGGGACACATACAGACTCAAAGTGAGGCGATGGAAAAATATATTCTATGCAAATGAAAATCAAAAGAAAGCTGGAGTAGCAATACTCATATCAGATAAAATAGACTTTAAAATAAAGAATGTTACAAGAGACAAGGAAAGGCACTGCATAATGGTCAGGGGATCAATCCAAGAAGAAGATATAACAATTATAAATATATATGTACCCAAAATAGGAGCAGCTCAATGTATAAGGCAACTGCTAACAGCTATAAAAGAGGAAATCGACAGTAACACAATAATAGCGGGGGACTTTAACAGCTCACTTACACCAGTGGAGATCAGCCAGACAGAAAATTAATAAGGAAACACAAGCTTTAAATGACACAATAGACCAGATAGAGTTAATTGATATTTATAGGACATTCCATCCAAAAACAGCAGATTACACGTTCTTCTCAACTGCACACGGAACATTCTCCAGGATAGATCACATCTTGGGTCACAGATAAAGCCTCAGTAAATTTAAGAAAACTGAAATCATATCAAGCAGCTGTTCCGACCACAATGCTATGAGATTAGAAATCAATTACACGGAAAAAACCGTAAAAAACACAAACACATGGAGGCTAAACAATACGTTACTAAATAACCAAGAGATCACTGAAGAAATCAAAGAGGAAATCAAAAACTACCTAGAGACAAATGACAACAAAAACACGATGATCCAAAACCTATGGGATGCAGCAAAAGGAGTTCTAAGAGGGAAGTTTATAGCAATACAAGCCTACCTCAAGAAACAAGAAAAATCTCAAATAAACAATCTAACCTTACACCTAGAGGAACTAGAGAAAGAAGAACAAAACCCAAAGTTAGTAGAAGGAAAGAAATCATAAAGATCAGAGCAGAAATAAATGAAATAGAAACAAAGAAAACGAAAGCAAAGATCAATAAAACTAAAAGCTGGTTCTTTGAGAAGATAAGCAAAAATGATCAACCTTTAGCCGGACTCCAGAAAAAGAGGGAGAGGACGCAAATCAACAAAATTAGAAGTGAAAAAGCAGAAGTTATAACAGACACCACAGGAATACAAAGCATCCTAAGAGACTACTACAAGCAACTCTAGGCCAATAAAATGGACAATCTGGAAGAAATGGACAAATTCTTAGAAAGGGATAACCTTCTAAGACTGAACCAGGAAGAAATAGAAAATATGAACAAACCTATCACAAGCAATGAAATTGAAACTGTGATTAAAAATCTTCCAACAAACAAAAGTCCAGAACCAGATGGCATCACAGGTGAATTCTATCAAACATTTAGAGCAGAGCTAACACCCAACCTTCTCAAATTCTTCAAAACAATTGCAGCGGAAGGAACACTCCCAAACTCATTCTATGAGACCACCATCACCCTGATACCAAAATCAGACAGAGATACTACAAGGAAAGAAAATTATAGACCAATATCACTGATGAATATAGATGTAAAAATCCTCAACAAAATACTAGCAAACAGAATCGAACAACACATGAAAAGGATCATACACCATGATCAAGTGGGGTTTATCCCAGGGATGCGAGGATTCTTCAATATACACAAATCAATGTGATACACCATATTAACAAATTGTAGAATAAAAGCATATGATCATCTCAATAGATGAAGGAAAAGATTTTGAGAAAATTCAACACTCATTTACGATAAAAACTCTGCAGAGTGTGGGCATAGAGGGAAACTACCTCAACATAATAAAGGCCATATATGACAAACCCACAGCAAACAACATTCTCAATGGTGAAAAACTGAAAGCGTTTCCTCTAAGATCAGGAACAAGACGAGGATGTCCACTCTCACCACTGCTATTCAACATAGTTTTGGAAGTCCTAGCCATGGCAATCAGAGAAGAAAAAGAAATAAAAGGAATACAAAAAGGAAAAGAAGAAGTAAAATTGTCACTGTTTGCAGATGACATGATATCATAGATAGAGAATCCTAAAGATGCCACCAGAAAACCACTGGAGCTAATCAATGAATTTGGTAAAGTTGCAGGATACAAAATTAATGCACAGAAATTGCTTGCATTCCTATACACTAACAATGAAAGATCAGAAAGAGAAATTAAGGAAACAATCCCATTACCACTGCAACAAAAAGAATAAAATACCTAGGAATAAACCTACCTAAGGAAGTAAAAGACCTGTACTCAGAAAACTATAAGACACTGATGAAAGAAATCAAAGATGATATAAACAGATGGAGACATATACCATGTTCTCGGATTAGAAGAATCAATATTGTGAAAATGACTATACTACCCAAAGCAATCTACAGATTCAATGCAATCCCGATCAAAATACCTTTGGCATTTTCTACAGAACAAGAAAAAAAAATCTTAAAATTTGTAGGGAGACACAAAAGACCCTGGATAGCCAAAGCAGTCTTGAGGGGGAAAAAAAAGAGCTGGAGGAATCAGACTTCCAGACTTCAGACTATATTGCAAAGCTACAGTAATCAAGATAATATGGTACTGACACAAGAACAGAAATATAGGTCAATAGAACAGGATAGAAAGCACAGAGATAAACCCACGTACCTATGGTTCACTAATCTATGACAAAGGAGGCAAGGGTATACAATGGAGAAAAGACAGTGTCTTCAGCAAGTGGTGCTGGGAAAACTGGACAGTTACATGTAAAAGAATGAAATTAGTACACTCCCTAACACCATACACAAAAATAAACTCAAAATGGATTAGAGACCTAAATATAAGACCAGCCACTATAAAACTCTTAGAGGAAAACATAAGCAGAACAGTCTATGACATAAATCACAGCAAGATCCTTTTTGACCCACCTCCTAGAGAAATGGAAATAAAAACAAAAATAAAAAAATGGGACCGAATGAAACATAAATTCTTTTGCACAGCAAAGGAAAACATAAGCAAGATGAAAAGACAACCATCAGAATGGGAGAAAATATTTTCAAATGAAGCAAATGGCAAAGGATTAATCTCCAAAAAGCAGCTCATGTAGCTCAATATCACAAAACCAAACAACCCAATCCAAAAATGGGCAGAAGACCTAAATAGACATTTCTCCAAAGAAGATATACAGGTTGCCAACAAACACATGAAAGGATGCTGAACATCACTAATCATTAGAGAAATGCAAATCAAAACTACAGTGAGGTATCACCTCACACCAGTCAGAATGGCCATCATCAAAAAATCTACCAACAATAAATGCTGGAGAGGCATTTATTGGAGCAAAGGGAACCCTCTTGCACTGTTGGTGGGAATGTAAATTGATATAGCCACTAGGGAGAACGGTATGGGGGTTCCTTAAAAACTAAAAATAGAACTACCATACAACCCAGCAAACCCACTCCTGGACATTTACCCTGAGAAAACCATAATTCAAAAAGAGTCATGTACCACAATGTTCACTGTAGCTCTATTTACAATAGCCAGGACATGGAAGCAACCTAAGTGTCCATCAACAGATAAATGGATAAGGAAGATGTGGCACACATATACAATGGAACATTATTCAGCCATAAAAAGAAACGAAATTGAGTTACTTTTAGTGAGGTGGATGGATCTAGAGTCTGTCCTACAGAGTGAAGTAAGTCAGAAAGAGAAAAACAAATACCGTATGCTAACACATATATATGGAATCTTAAAAAAAAAAGTTTATGAAGAACCTAGGGGCAGGAAAGGATTAAGGACACAGACGTAGAGAAAGGACTTGAGGACATGGGGAGAGGGAAGGGTAAGCTGGGACAAAGTGAGAGAGTGGTATGGACATATATACACTACCAAATGTAAAATTGATAGCTACTGGGAAGCAGCCACATAGCACAGGGAGATCAGCGCTGTGCTTTGTGACCACCTAAAAGGGTGGGATAAGGGAGTGAGAGGGAGTTGCAAGAGGGAGGGGATATGGTGTTATATGTATACGCACAGCTGATTCACTTTTTTATACAGCAGAAACTAACACACAATTGTAAAGCAATTATACTCCAATAAAGATGTAAAAGAAAAAAAAAAGCCCAGAGATAAACCTACACACCTATGGCCCACTAATCTATGACAAAGGAGGCAAGGGTATACAAAGGAGAAAAGACAGTCTCTTCAATAAGTGGTGCTGGGAAAAATGGACAGCTACATGTAAAAGAATGAAATTAGAACACTCCCTAACACCATACACAAAAAATAAACTCAAAATGGATTAGAGACCGAAATGTAAGACCGGACACTATAAAACTCTTAGAGGAAAACATAGGAAGAATACTCTTTGACATAAATCACAGCAAGATCTTTTTTGATCCACCTCCTAGAGTAATGGAATAAAAAAAAAATAAACATATGGGAGCAAATGAAACCTAAAAGCTTTTGCAAAGCAAAGGAAACTACAAACAAGACGAAAAGACAACCCTCACAATGGGAGAAAATATTTGCAAACGAATCAATGGACAAAGGATTAATCTCCAATGTATATAAACAGCTCATGCAGCTCAACAGTAAAAAAACAAACAACCCAATCCAAAAATGGGCAGATGACGTAAATAGACATTTGTCCCAAGAAGACATACAGATGACCAAGAAGCACATGAAAAGCTGCTCAACATCACTAATTATTAGAGAAATATAAACCAAAACTACAATGAGGTATCGCCTCACACGAGTTAGAATGGGCATCATCAGAAAATCTACAAGCAACAAATGCTGGAGAGGGTGTGGAGAAAAGGGAACCCTCTTACACTATTTGTGGGAATGTAAATTGATACAGTCACGATGGAGAACAGTATGGAGGTTCCTTAAGAAACTAAAAATAGAATTACCATATGACCCAGCAATCCCACTACTGGCCATATACCCAGAGAAAACCATAATTCAAAAAGACATATTCACCACAATATTCATTGCAGCACTATTTACAATAGCCAGGTCATGGAAGCAACCTAAATGCCCATAGACAGACGAACAGAAAAGATGTGCTACATATATAAAATGGAATATTACTCAGCCATAAAAAGGAATGAAATTGGGTCATTTGTAGAGACGTGGATAGATCTAGAGACTGTCATACAGAGTGAAGTAAGTCAGAAAGAGAAAAACAAATATCGTATATTAACGCATACATGTGGAACCTAGAAAAATGGTAAAGATGAACCGGTTTGCAAGGCAGAAATAGAGACACAGATGTAGAGAACAAATGTATGGACACCAAGGGGGGAAAGTGGCAGGGTGGTGGTGGTGGGATGAATTGCGAGCCTGGGATTGACATATATACACTTATATGTATAAAATAGGTTACCAATAAGAGCCTGCTGTATAAAAAAATGAATAAAATAAATTCAAAAATTAAAAAATAAATCATACTTAAAAAAATAAAACAGAAAAAAAGTTCTGTCCTTCCCATAGACGTATTTATATGAATGAATTATTTCCATGCTTATATCCATAAATACAAAAAGAGGAATAAAACTTACCTTGAACCAAAAAAGAAAAAAAAAAAAAAAAAACAGAACCCACTGGTCATACAGAGGAAAACCCTATCAGGGCACTTGCTCCAGGGGTAAACAATTCTGAAGTTGGTCACAGGTGGGGAATCATCTCCCATGCAGCCAGCAGCCCCCACACGAGGAGCGTCCTCATTGCAAAGCTGGGGGACCGTGAGGAGGCGTCTCTGAGTAAACGTGAGCTGAGCCCCAGGCCAGCTGCTGCTGAACTTTTCCCACCCTTCCCAGGTAAAACACCTGAATGTGTGCAAAGACTTTAAAAACTAGAGGAAGGGGCTTGGAGTCACACCAGCGACAGCACGCAGGCCGACTTGGTGCCTGCAGGCCAGCCAGGATGGTCCTGGCCCCGGGCGCTCGTCTGGAAGCTTTCCATTTCCCTGCCTGAGGTACCCCTCCTGTCCCGGCCCCCACTGCTTTTTTCCTTCCTCACCTCTGCCCGGGGAGAAATTCCAGCAGCAAGTATGGGTGACACATCCTCTTCTTTAGCAGGTGGCAGCCCGGCAACTCCTGCAGAAAGTCCAGCAGAGCCCCAGTCACACTGGGCCACTCATAGAGCCGTGGGCCCTACTCCCTCCCACCAGCCCAACCCCGAGACTGCTGATGGGGCAGAGAATATGGCGTCAGGCACAGCTGCAGAGGCTTTTGCTGCCTGGAGGGGTGTTTATATTGACCTCAACCCAGGCACACCTGGGAAGGGCTGGCCGGCCGGGTCAGGCTGCCCAGGTCAGCCAATCCTCGCCCCTCAGGGGCTCAGAGTTGCAGAAAATGGGCCTTGCTGCACCGGCCAGATCCAAGGAACAGGTGTAGGGTCCCGAGAGTCAGGATAGATAAGGGGCGGCAGCCCTGGCTTGTTTTCGAATCATTTTATCTGGTCCATGAGTGGGAGACAACTTCAAGAAGACCCTCTGCTAATGAGAGGAACCCAGGAGTCAGGGAGAGGAGGGGTGGTGGGTGGAGACAGAGGCCTGGTGCCCCGGCTGCAGTGGAAGCCCCTGGAAGACCAGGCAGAGGGAGGCCGCACAGAGTGAAGCCTAGGGTCACAGACCTGTTGGAGCTGCTGTTTGTTAGTTCAAGCTCTGCTCTGAGGTGCTCTGTGTCAGCTCTGAGTGACAGGGGTGCTGGGGGTGCTCTGCAATGAGGGCTATGTGCACGGTTCCTGTGTGCCCAGCCCTGCCGGGGTACCTGTCCACGGGAGCTCCATATCCAGGGAGGGGCCTGCCCACGAGAGCCCCGTGGGCTGCTGCGTACCTGCCCAGGTGAGCTCCATATCCTGGGAGGGGCCTGACCACAAGAGCCCCGTGGGCTGCTGGGGACCTGCTAGAGGACGCCAGGACAGTCAGTGAAGCCACAGAGGATATACATCTAGTAGTTCCTAATTCCTACACCCTGCTGGTCATTCTACCATCCACCAGGACATGGCATTCTGTATTAGACTTCAATGATGCCTTCTTCTGTATTCCATTAGTCCCAGAGTCACAAGAAATTTTGGCTGTGAGTGGCAGGACTCAACCTACAACAAAAACAATACTGCTGGGCCGTCCTGCCCCAGGGGTTCAAAAATTCCCACACCATCTTTGGGGAAACGTTAGCTAAAGACCTAAAAGATCTACCTCTGGAGAAGGGAACCCTCCTTCAATATGCAGATGACATTCTGATCACCAGCCCGACTAAGGAGGCCTCTGAACTACCTAGCCAATAAAAGATAGAAGGTGTCCAAGGAAAAGGCTCAAATATCACAAACTAAGGTGGCCTTCCTGGGCTTCATTCGCACAGAAGGTCGGAGAAGCCCACCCCAGGAAAGGGAAGAAGCCATTTGCAGCCTCACCTTTCCTGAAACTAGAAGACAGCTTAGGGGTTCCTGGGGAGACCGGGGTTTGCTGCATCTGGATCCCTAACTACAGTCTAATAGCTGGGCCTCTATATGAAACACTGAAAGGAAAAGATGATGATCCTTTTGAATAGAATCCAGAAGCGGCCTTTCAAGAATGGAAAGAGCAGTCAATTCAGACCCTGGCCCTGGACCTCCCTAAGTTAGCTAAACCCTTTGACCTTTACATTCCTGGTCCAAGGCGAATCGCCCTTGGAGTATTAGTGCAAAAACTGGGACCACTTGAAATGGAACAATGTAAGAATGCCCTCCAGGCATTGGCCAGCCACCCCATCCGACCAGGATATGGGGGTATCTAAAAACCTGGAAATCAGCAGCCCGCAAGGCCAGCTCCCTCCTAAGGGAAAAGGACGCCACTTGGTGATCCTAACCACCCACCATGCCCTGAAGTTGCAGGGATTGCTCCGTGGGCACAATGACCTCGAGTGAGGAGGCCCTCCAACACCAACCTCCAGAGAGACAACCTGGGGCAATGGGCCCCCATGACGACTCGTGTGACCATCACTTGACCTGGAGCTTCTCTCAGAAAACAACAAGAGTGTGCCCCCAAAGAGCAGACTATTGCTTACAGGACTTACTGCACCCAGAGCGGAGCTAATAAACTTGGCAGGGGAACCGTAAATAACGCTGCCACCATAGAAAAGCCTACAGACACCGCAGTGACGGCGGCCAATGAGACCGGCTGTACTCCTGGCTACTTCAAAAGGCCGTTGACTGAGTGGCCGTCATGGTCCTGGATCACCACCGGCCCTGGACTGTCTGGGAGTTGAGCAAGCAGGGCTCTGACACCTGGTGCTGTTTGTACGTTAATTCAGTGGCCTAACTGAAGAAAGCACAGACTACTGGTCAGAGCATCTAGGCTGGCAGAAACCATCAGCCTAAGGGGGCCGAACCAATGTGGAGCAGGGTAAAACCGCCCACCCCCCCAGCGTCTCTGCACATCTCTTTCTTGGACCCTTAAAGGTCATTAGATTCTATAAAACTTCCAATGCTGGTGCTCAGGCAGACGAGCAGTGAGGGAGGAGGCCTGCAGACAATCAACCTCACCTGGAGGCTGCTGGGGAGAAGTCCTGCCCCTCCCCCCGGGTATGAGGACACCCAACTCAGCATGAAGCATTTACAGAAGACGTGTCTGCACCCTCAGCGCCCCAAGAATGAGGAATGGGACAAAAGGCAGAGGAGGGCTTTGTCACTGGCAAAGCCCATTAAAAATTCCTGGGAGATAAAAATAGAATCTGGGCAATAAAATAAAGTCTAACCATTTTTTCCTTTGTGCTTTGTCTAATTTCACTTGCTCCTAGGTTTCCACATGCAGAGGTCCCACACCCGACACTTCAGACCCGATTTCCTCGTGCAAAATGGCTGGGCCGACACCTCAGCTCGTGGGGCCCCGTGCAGACTCTGCGACATAGAGCCTGAGCTCCAGCCAACCTGGCCCTCGAGAGCTCCGCCCCCTCCCTCCTGCTGATGCTGACAGGATCCCTACACAGCAGCCCGGCCCACAACCCGCAGGGGAGCACACACTCTCACCTCTCCATTCTCTGATCAAAATATAAAGTTTTCCTTTGCTTCTGAACCAAAGTCAGTCTCGATCTGTTGGCTCCAATGACACTGGGCAGGGAGACCCTTGTTGGGGCCCACTCTGCAGGATCAGTAACAGAATTTGAGAACATTGTAACTTCAATGAACAGATGTGTGAGCCAAACTGTAATTAACATAGAGCAGTGTATAAGGCTCGTGTAAAATAAGATGTTTCTAACACTTCCATTTGATATTTCCATCACTTTATTATAAGCAAGTTCAGTGGAGGGGTTTGTCTTATTTGTCAGGTCAACAGTAGAGAAATGCAGTGATTTCTTTCCAAGGATGTACATTTAATAATCTTGGTTGAAGTTTCAACCTTGTTTGGAATGATTTTCCATTGAAAATGATACCTCTCTTTCAGCTCCTAGATTTCTGAGAAGTATAAAATCTTATATTTTTTATTACCAAAGGGGAAAGGTGGGAGGAGGGATAAATTAACAGTTTCAGACTAACATATACACACTGCTATGTATAAAATATATCATCAACAAGGAACTACTGTATAGCACAGGGAACTATACTCAATATTTTGTAATGACCCCTGAGGGGAAATAATCTGAAAAACAATAGATATCTATATCGACATCATCTATCAACTACAGATAAAATGGAAACTAAAGGAGGCCGATGGTGAGCGTTTCTGAACCTGAAGACTTCAATCATCTAAAGTTCGGACTCTGCCCACGGCCCAAGTCCCTTAATGAACACACATGTACCAGTAGCTTAAAAATTCCCCAGATTGGAGTTCGGGGAGACACTGATTTGGAAAAATCCCTTGTGTTCTCCTTACATACACGGGACCTTTCCTACAGCTAAAACATGCCTGTGACACCCAGAAGATGGAACACGGTTGGATCAGGAAGATTTTGGAAAAGGCACCAAAACGCCTAATTTCCTGGTTGTTGGGTTCACCTCTCCAGCCTTTTTCCTTAAAATCTCCCCACTTGAGGATGTCAGCACCTTCAACATCCAGTTGCACAGAAATTGGAATTTGTCCAAAGGAAGAAGGGGAAGGAGGAGAAACAAGGAGAGCCAAGCCCTAGATGTTCGGAGAGGCACATGTCACTCTACTTTCCAGTCAGGAAGAAGAATTAAGAAAAGGCTTAGCCTGCCACCGGGAACCAGAGTAGGGCCAGAAGCAAATGAGAGTTTCTGCGGAAAGCTCCCAAAAAAGCGAGTTGAAAAATGGAGCTCAGGGGCACTGCAATTCACAAATCTGCAGAGTTATAAATGATAACTCTCGTCCACAAATATATTGAGGGAAGGCAACGAAGAGGATTTGAAATCAAGGCAGAATTGCAGGAAACAGATTTCAGGAGTTAGATTCGAATCACCCCTAAAGCACATGAAAAGCGGCAAAACGTCGACAATGATGCACTTGGCCAAAAAGAGCATATGCGTTTTTTTCTGAATGAATTCAGGAAAAAACCCATAGGCCCTTTGTGGCCAACCAAGCAAGCCGGAAATGCAATTCAGCACTACAAAGAAGTCTGACTTCCCATCGGTCAAAATGGCCTTGCTAAAAAAGTGTAAAAACAAGAAATGCAGGAGAGGCCAGGGAGGAAAGGGAGCCTTGTTACACTGATGGGTGGGGTATAAATTGCCAATGATGACTCTGGAGAAGGGTATGGTGTTTCCTAAAACATCTAAAAAACACAGCTAGAGAGAAAGGAGCACATCCACTCATGGGCGTAGAAATTGGGAAAACTAAAAATCAGCAAGACACAGGCACCCCAAACATTAGGGCTGCTCTGTAGACAAAAACCTCCACTTAATTCCACCTTAAATATCCAAGGAAAGAGAAAAATGGATAAAGAAGTTGTGGTCCATATGTACAATTGTATATCACTCAGGCGTGAGATAAATATTATAAGGCTGGTAGCAGCATGATGAGTGGATTTAGGTAGGACTATTCTAAGTGAAATAAGTCACACAGAAAAAGACACTTATCATAAGATATCACTAACAGAGGGAATGTAAAAACTGCTACACTTGAACGGAATTACAAAACAGAACAGATTCACACATTAAGAAAACACACTATGGTTGCTTAACGGGAAAGGTGAGGTGGGGTGATGCATAAAACAAGGATTTCAAATTAGCTCAGATAACGTTCCATAAATCCAATATGTAATAGACAAGACCTACTCCTTGCTCAGTGAACTGGACTCAACACCCCCTATTCACCGCTCAAGAACATATATGACTAGTAAGAATCGTAAAACCTGTGTATTGATATCTCTCTGGAAGTGAGTCAAGTGGGTGTAAAGCTGCATAAACACAGCCGTGAAAAGCAGCTAAACCCCATTATAAAAATAAATTACTTTTAAAAACCCGTGAAACAAAGACAGTGAAAGAGAGAAATTCTTACAAAATTCGTTCAGGGGCTGTGATGCAACCTGGATTGACCATATCTAGACCCACAGCTGGATGAGACATAAGGGTGGACACTCTCGGGGCTGAGAGGCTTGGTGAGGTTGGGGGAGCAAACGCAGAGCCTTTAAAGTAATACTGCCTGTTACCCATCCCATGGGTTCCAAATCTCCAGGTTCAAGGGCATCTTCCTACATCGAAAACATGCATGAGAAACCCAGAAGGTGGTACACTGTGTGATCGGGAAAGGTTTCTAAAACGCACCTCATTTCTCCTCTCCTTGTGCTCGGGTTCGCCATTCCAGCTGCTTTAGTAGCAATCGCCCTCCATGGAGAATCAGCACCTTTAACCTCCTGTTCCATACAGCTTGCAATTTGTCCTGAGGATGAACGGAAAGACGGGGAGCCAATGAGAGATTAGCTCTTGGTGTTGGGACAGGCACAGGTCACTCTATTTTCCCATCAGGAAGAAGAATTAACCACAGGCTCAGCGTGCCGCCCAGAACAGGAATAGTGCCTGAGGCCATCCTGCGCTTTTGCGGACAGCTCCCAAAAAAGCGAGTTGAAAAATGGAGCTCAGGGGCATTGCAATTTACAAACCAGCAGAGTTATAAATGATAACTCTCGTCCAAAAATATATTGAGGGAAGGCAACGAAGAGGATTTGAAATCAAGGCAGAATTGCAAGAAACAGATTTCAGGAAGTAGATACGAATCGCCTTTAAAGCACATGAAAAGCGGCAAAACGTCGAAAATGATGCCCTTGGCCAAAAAGGGCGTATGCGTTTTTTCCTGAATATATTCAGGAAAAAACGCATACGCCCTTTTTGGCCAACCAAGCAACCTGGAAAGGCAAATCAGCGCTACAAAGAAGTCTCGCTTCCCATCGGTCAAAAGGGCCATGCTGAAAAAAGTGTCAAAACCAGAAATGCAGGACAGGCCATGGAGAAATGGGAGCCTTGCTACACTGATGGGCGGGATGTAAATTGCCAAGAGCCACTCTGGAGAAGTGTCCGGTGAGTCCTGAAACATCTGAAAAACACAGCTTAGAGAGCATAGGGCACTTCCACTCATGGGGGTATAAATTGGGAAAATGAAAAATCAGCAAGACACAAGCACCCCAAAGTTTAGGGCTGCTCTGTTGACCAGGACCTCCACTTCATTCCACCTTAAATATCCCAGGAAAGAGAAAAATGGATAAAGAAGTTGTGGTCCTTATGTACAATGGAATATCACTCAGCCAGGAAATCAATGTCGTAAGGTTAGTAGCAGCATGATGAGTGGATTTAGGTACGACGATTCTAAGTGAAATAAGTCACACAGAAAAGGACACTTCTCATAAGGTATCACTGATAGAGGGAATGTAAAAACCGTTACACTTGAACTGAATTACAAAACAGAACAGAGTCACACATGCAGAAAACACACTATGGCTGCTTAACGGGAAAGGTGAGGTGGGGTGATACATAAAACAAGGGTATCAAATTAGCTCAGATACCGTTCCATAAACCCAATATGTAATAGACAAGACCTACTCCTTGCTCAGAGAACTGGACTCAACACGCCCTATTCACCGCACAAGAATATATCTGACTAATAATAATCGTAAAACCTATGTATTGATATCTCTCTGTTAGTGTGTCAAGTGGGTGTAAAGCGGCATAAACACAGCAGTGAAAAGCAGCTAAACCCCATTATAAAAATAAATTACTTTGAAACACCCATGAAACAAAGACAGTGAAAGAGAGAGAAATTCTTACACAATGCGTTCAGGGGCTGTGATGCAACCTGGATTGACCATATCTAGACGCACAGCTGGATGAGACATAAGGGTGGACACTCTTGGGGCTGAGAGGTTTGGTGAGGTTGGGTGAGCAAACGCAGACCCTTTAAAGGAATACTGCGTGGTACCCATCGCATGGGTCCCAAATCTCCAGGTTCAAGGGCATCTTCCTACATCAAAAACATGCATGAGAAACCCAGAAGATGGTACACCGTGTGATGGGGAAAGGTTTCTAAAACGCACCTCATTTCTCATCTCCATGTGCCCGGGTTCGCCATTCCAGCCGCTTTACTAGCAAGCTCCCTACTTGGAGCATCAGCAACTTTAACCTCCTGTTCCGTACAGGTTGCAATTTGTCCTGAGGATAAACGGGAAGACGTGGAACCAACGTGAGACTAGCTCTTGGTGTTGGGACAGGCACAGGTCACTCTATTTTCCCATCAGAAAGAAGAATTAACCACAGGCTCAGCCTGCTCCCCGGAACCAGAACAGGGCCTGAAGCCATTATGCGATTTTGCGGCCAGCTCCCATAAAAACGAGTTGTAAAATGGAGGTTCAGGGCACTGCAATTCACAAACCTGCAGAGTTATAAATGATAACTCTCGTCCACAAATATATTGAGGGGAGGCAAAGAAGAGGATTTGAAATCAAGGCAGAATTGCAGGAAACAGATTTCAGGAGGTAGATACGAATCGCCTTTAAAGCACATGAAAAGCGGCAAAACGTTGACAATGATGCCCTTGGCCAAAAAGGGCGTATGCGTTTTTTCCTGAATATATTCAGGAAAAAACGCATACGCCCTTTTTGGCCAACCAAGCAACCTGGAAAGGCAAATCAGCGCTACAAAGAAGTCTCGCTTCCCATCGGTCAAAAGGGCCATGCTGAAAAAAGTGTCAAAACCAGAAATGCAGGACAGGCCATGGAGAAATGGGAGCCTTGCTACACTGATGGGCGGGATGTAAATTGCCAAGAGCCACTCTGGAGAAGTGTCCGGTGAGTCCTGAAACATCTGAAAAACACAGCTTAGAGAGCATAGGGCACTTCCACTCATGGGGGTATAAATTGGGAAAATGAAAAATCAGCAAGACACAAGCACCCCAAAGTTTAGGGCTGCTCTGTTGACCAGGACCTCCACTTCATTCCACCTTAAATATCCCAGGAAAGAGAAAAATGGATAAAGAAGTTGTGGTCCTTATGTACAATGGAATATCACTCAGCCAGGAAATCAATGTCGTAAGGTTAGTAGCAGCATGATGAGTGGATTTAGGTACGACGATTCTAAGTGAAATAAGTCACACAGAAAAGGACACTTCTCATAAGGTATCACTGATAGAGGGAATGTAAAAACCGTTACACTTGAACTGAATTACAAAACAGAACAGAGTCACACATGCAGAAAACACACTATGGCTGCTTAACGGGAAAGGTGAGGTGGGGTGATACATAAAACAAGGGTATCAAATTAGCTCAGATACCATTCCATAAACCCAATATGTAATAGACAAGACCTACTCCTTGCTCAGAGAACTGGACTCAACACGCCCTATTCACCGCACAAGAATATATCTGACTAATAATAATCGTAAAACCTATGTATTGATATCTCTCTGTTAGTGTGTCAAGTGGGTGTAAAGCGGCATAAACACAGCAGTGAAAAGCAGCTAAACCCCATTATAAAAATAAATTACTTTGAAACACCCATGAAACAAAGACAGTGAAAGAGAGAGAAATTCTTACACAATGCGTTCAGGGGCTGTGATGCAACCTGGATTGACCATATCTAGACGCACAGCTGGATGAGACATAAGGGTGGACACTCTTGGGGCTGAGAGGTTTGGTGAGGTTGGGTGAGCAAACGCAGACCCTTTAAAGGAATACTGCGTGGTACCCATCGCATGGGTCCCAAATCTCCAGGTTCAAGGGCATCTTCCTACATCAAAAACATGCATGAGAAACCCAGAAGATGGTACACCGTGTGATGGGGAAAGGTTTCTAAAACGCACCTCATTTCTCATCTCCTTGTGCCCGGGTTCGCCATTCCAGCCCCTTTACTAGCAAGCTCCCTACTTGGAGCATCAGCACCTTTAACCTCCTGTTCCGTACAGGTTGCAATTTGTCCTGAGGATAAACGGGAAGACGTGGAACCAACGTGAGACTAGCTCTTGGTGTTGGGACAGGCACAGGTCACTCTATTTTCCCATCAGAAAGAAGAATTAACCACAGGCTCAGCCTGCCCCCCGGAACCAGAACAGGGCCTGAAGCCATTATGCGATTTTGCGGCCAGCTCCCATAAAAACGAGTTGTAAAATGGAGGTTCAGGGCACTGCAATTCACAAACCTGCAGAGTTATAAATGATAACTCTCGTCCACAAATATATTGAGGGGAGGCAAAGAAGAGGATTTGAAATCAAGGCAGAATTGCAGGAAACAGATTTCAGGAGGTAGATACGAATCGCCTTTAAAGCACATGAAAAGCGGCAAAACGTTGACAATGATGCCCTTGGCCTAAAAGGGCGTATGCGTTTTTTCCTGAATATATTCAGAAAAAACGCATACGCCCTTTTTGGCCAACCAAGCAACCTGGAAAGGCAAATCAGCGCTACAAACAAGTCTCGCTTCCCATCGGTCAAAAGGGCCATGCTGAAAAAAGTGTCAAAACCAGAAATGCAGGACAGGCCATGGAGAAATGGGAGCCTTGCTACACTGATGGGCGGGATGTAAATTGCCAAGAGCCACTCTGGAGAAGTGTCCGGTGAGTCCTGAAACATCTGAAAAACACAGCTTAGAGAGCATAGGGCACTTCCACTCATGGGGGTATAAATTGGGAAAATGAAAAATCAGCAAGACACAAGCACCCCAAAGTTTAGGGCTGCTCTGTTGACCAGGACCTCCACTTCATTCCACCTTAAATATCCCAGGAAAGAGAAAAATGGATAAAGAAGTTGTGGTCCTTATGTACAATGGAATATCACTCAGCCAGGAAATCAATGTCGTAAGGTTAGTAGCAGCATGATGAGTGGATTTAGGTACGACGATTCTAAGTGAAATAAGTCACACAGAAAAGGACACTTCTCATAAGGTATCACTGATAGAGGGAATGTAAAAACCGTTACACTTGAACTGAATTACAAAACAGAACAGAGTCACACATGCAGAAAACACACTATGGCTGCTTAACGGGAAAGGTGAGGTGGGGTGATACATAAAACAAGGGTATCAAATTAGATCAGATACCATTCCATAAACCCAATATGTAATAGACAAGACCTACTCCTTGCTCAGAGAACTGGACTCAACACGCCCTATTCACCGCACAAGAATATATCTGACTAATAATAATCGTAAAACCTATGTATTGATATCTCTCTGTTAGTGTGTCAAGTGGGTGTAAAGCGGCATAAACACAGCAGTGAAAAGCAGCTAAACCCCATTATAAAAATAAATTACTTTGAAACACCCATGAAACAAAGACAGTGAAAGAGAGAGAAATTCTTACACAATGCGTTCAGGGGCTGTGATGCAACCTGGATTGACCATATCTAGACGCACAGCTGGATGAGACATAAGGGTGGACACTCTTGGGGCTGAGAGGTTTGGTGAGGTTGGGTGAGCAAACGCAGACCCTTTAAAGGAATACTGCGTGGTACCCATCGCATGGGTCCCAAATCTCCAGGTTCAAGGGCATCTTCCTACATCAAAAACATGCATGAGAAACCCAGAAGATGGTACACCGTGTGATGGGGAAAGGTTTCTAAAACGCACCTCATTTCTCATCTCCTTGTGCCCGGGTTCGCCATTCCAGCCCCTTTACTAGCAAGCTCCCTACTTGGAGCATCAGCACCTTTAACCTCCTGTTCCGTACAGGTTGCAATTTGTCCTGAGGATAAACGGGAAGACGTGGAACCAACGTGAGACTAGCTCTTGGTGTTGGGACAGGCACAGGTCACTCTATTTTCCCATCAGAAAGAAGAATTAACCACAGGCTCAGCCTGACCCCCGGAACCAGAACAGGGCCTGAAGCCATTATGCGATTTTGCGGCCAGCTCCCATAAAAACGAGTTGTAAAATGGAGGTTCAGGGCACTGCAATTCACAAACCTGCAGAGTTATAAATGATAACTCTCGTCCACAAATATATTGAGGGGAGGCAAAGAAGAGGATTTGAAATCAAGGCAGAATTGCAGGAAACAGATTTCAGGAGGTAGATACGAATCGCCTTTAAAGCACATGAAAAGCGGCAAAACGTTGACAATGATGCCCTTGGCCAAAAAGGGCGTATGCGTTTTTTCCTGAATATATTCAGAAAAAACGCATACGCCCTTTTTGGCCAACCAAGCAACCTGGAAAGGCAAATCAGCGCTACAAACAAGTCTCGCTTCCCATCGGTCAAAAGGGCCATGCTGAAAAAAGTGTCAAAACCAGAAATGCAGGACAGGCCATGGAGAAATGGGAGCCTTGCTACACTGATGGGCGGGATGTAAATTGCCAAGAGCCACTCTGGAGAAGTGTCCGGTGAGTCCTGAAACATCTGAAAAACACAGCTTAGAGAGCATAGGGCACTTCCACTCATGGGGGTATAAATTGGGAAAATGAAAAATCAGCAAGACACAAGCACCCCAAAGTTTAGGGCTGCTCTGTTGACCAGGACCTCCACTTCATTCCACCTTAAATATCCCAGGAAAGAGAAAAATGGATAAAGAAGTTGTGGTCCTTATGTACAATGGAATATCACTCAGCCAGGAAATCAATGTCGTAAGGTTAGTAGCAGCATGATGAGTGGATTTAGGTACGACGATTCTAAGTGAAATAAGTCACACAGAAAAGGACACTTCTCATAAGGTATCACTGATAGAGGGAATGTAAAAACCGTTACACTTGAACTGAATTACAAAACAGAACAGAGTCACACATGCAGAAAACACACTATGGCTGCTTAACGGGAAAGGTGAGGTGGGGTGATACATAAAACAAGGGTATCAAATTAGCTCAGATACCGTTCCATAAACCCAATATGTAATAGACAAGACCTACTCCTTGCTCAGAGAACTGGACTCAACACGCCCTATTCACCGCACAAGAATATATCTGACTAATAATAATCGTAAAACCTATGTATTGATATCTCTCTGTTAGTGTGTCAAGTGGGTGTAAAGCGGCATAAACACAGCAGTGAAAAGCAGCTAAACCCCATTATAAAAATAAATTACTTTGAAACACCCATGAAACAAAGACAGTGAAAGAGAGAGAAATTCTTACACAATGCGTTCAGGGGCTGTGATGCAACCTGGATTGACCATATCTAGACGCACAGCTGGATGAGACATAAGGGTGGACACTCTTGGGGCTGAGAGGTTTGGTGAGGTTGGGTGAGCAAACGCAGACCCTTTAAAGGAATACTGCGTGGTACCCATCGCATGGGTCCCAAATCTCCAGGTTCAAGGGCATCTTCCTACATCAAAAACATGCATGAGAAACCCAGAAGATGGTACACCGTGTGATGGGGAAAGGTTTCTAAAACGCACCTCATTTCTCATCTCCTTGTGCCCGGGTTCGCCATTCCTGCCGCTTTACTAGCAAGCTCCCTACTTGGAGCATCAGCACCTTTAACCTCCTGTTCCATACAGGTTGCAATTTGTCCTGAGTATAAACGGGAAGACGTGGAACCAACGAGAGACTAGCTCTTGGTGTTGGGACAGGCACAGGTCACTCTATTTTCCCATCAGAAAGAAGAATTAACCACAGGCTCAGCCTGACCCCCGGAACCAGAACAGGACCTGAAGCCATTCTGCGATTTTGCGGCCAGCTCCCATAAAAACGAGTTGTAAAATGGAGGTTCAGGGCACTGCAATTCACAAACCTGCAGAGTTATAAATGATAACTCTCGTCCACAAATATATTGAGGGAAGGCAAAGAAGAGGATTTGAAATCAAGGCAGAATTGCAGGAAACAGATTTCAGGAGGTAGATACGAATCGCCTTTAAAGCACATGAAAAGCGGCAAAACGTTGACAATGATGCCCTTGGCCAAAAAGGGCGTATGCGTTTTTTCCTGAATATATTCAGGAAAAAACGCATACGCCCTTTTTGGCCAACCAAGCAACCTGGAAAGGCAAATCAGCGCTACAAAGAAGTCTCGCTTCCCATCGGTCAAAAGGGCCATGCTGAAAAAAGTGTCAAAACCAGAAATGCAGGACAGGCCATGGAGAAATGGGAGCCTTGCTACACTGATGGGCGGGATGTAAATTGCCAAGAGCCACTCTGGAGAAGTGTCCGGTGAGTCCTGAAACATCTGAAAAACACAGCTTAGAGAGCATAGGGCACTTCCACTCATGGGGGTATAAATTGGGAAAATGAAAAATCAGCAAGACACAAGCACCCCAAAGTTTAGGGCTGCTCTGTTGACCAGGACCTCCACTTCATTCCACCTTAAATATCCCAGGAAAGAGAAAAATGGATAAAGAAGTTGTGGTCCTTATGTACAATGGAATATCACTCAGCCAGGAAATCAATGTCGTAAGGTGAGTAGCAGCATGATGAGTGGATTTAGGTACGACGATTCTAAGTGAAATAAGTCACACAGAAAAGGACACTTCTCATAAGGTATCACTGATAGAGGGAATGTAAAAACCGTTACACTTGAACTGAATTACAAAACAGAACAGAGTCACACATGCAGAAAACACACTATGGCTGCTTAACGGGAAAGGTGAGGTGGGGTGATACATAAAACAAGGGTATCAAATTAGCTCAGATACCGTTCCATAAACCCAATATGTAATAGACAAGACCTACTCCTTGCTCAGAGAACTGGACTCAACACGCCCTATTCACCGCACAAGAATATATCTGACTAATAATAATCGTAAAACCTATGTATTGATATCTCTCTGTTAGTGTGTCAAGTGGGTGTAAAGCGGCATAAACACAGCAGTGAAAAGCAGCTAAACCCCATTATAAAAATAAATTACTTTGAAACACCCATGAAACAAAGACAGTGAAAGAGAGAGAAATTCTTACACAATGCGTTCAGGGGCTGTGATGCAACCTGGATTGACCATATCTAGACGCACAGCTGGATGAGACATAAGGGTGGACACTCTTGGGGCTGAGAGGTTTGGTGAGGTTGGGTGAGCAAACGCAGACCCTTTAAAGGAATACTGCGTGGTACCCATCGCATGGGTCCCAAATCTCCAGGTTCAAGGGCATCTTCCTACATCAAAAACATGCATGAGAAACCCAGAAGATGGTACACCGTGTGATGGGGAAAGGTTTCTAAAACGCACCTCATTTCTCATCTCCTTGTGCCCGGGTTCGCCATTCCTGCCGCTTTACTAGCAAGCTCCCTACTTGGAGCATCAGCACCTTTAACCTCCTGTTCCATACAGGTTGCAATTTGTCCTGAGTATAAACGGGAAGACGTGGAACCAACGAGAGACTAGCTCTTGGTGTTGGGACAGGCACAGGTCACTCTATTTTCCCATCAGAAAGAAGAATTAACCACAGGCTCAGCCTGACCCCCGGAACCAGAACAGGACCTGAAGCCATTCTGCGATTTTGCGGCCAGCTCCCATAAAAACGAGTTGTAAAATGGAGGTTCAGGGCACTGCAATTCACAAACCTGCAGAGTTATAAATGATAACTCTCGTCCACAAATATATTGAGGGAAGGCAAAGAAGAGGATTTGAAATCAAGGCAGAATTGCAGGAAACAGATTTCAGGAGGTAGATACGAATCGCCTTTAAAGCACATGAAAAGCGGCAAAACGTTGACAATGATGCCCTTGGCCAAAAAGGGCGTATGCGTTTTTTCCTGAATATATTCAGGAAAAAACGCATACGCCCTTTTTGGCCAACCAAGCAACCTGGAAAGGCAAATCAGCGCTACAAAGAAGTCTCGCTTCCCATCGGTCAAAAGGGCCATGCTGAAAAAAGTGTCAAAACCAGAAATGCAGGACAGGCCATGGAGAAATGGGAGCCTTGCTACACTGATGGGCGGGATGTAAATTGCCAAGAGCCACTCTGGAGAAGTGTCCGGTGAGTCCTGAAACATCTGAAAAACACAGCTTAGAGAGCATAGGGCACTTCCACTCATGGGGGTATAAATTGGGAAAATGAAAAATCAGCAAGACACAAGCACCCCAAAGTTTAGGGCTGCTCTGTTGACCAGGACCTCCACTTCATTCCACCTTAAATATCCCAGGAAAGAGAAAAATGGATAAAGAAGTTGTGGTCCTTATGTACAATGGAATATCACTCAGCCAGGAAATCAATGTCGTAAGGTGAGTAGCAGCATGATGAGTGGATTTAGGTACGACGATTCTAAGTGAAATAAGTCACACAGAAAAGGACACTTCTCATAAGGTATCACTGATAGAGGGAATGTAAAAACCGTTACACTTGAACTGAATTACAAAACAGAACAGAGTCACACATGCAGAAAACACACTATGGCTGCTTAACGGGAAAGGTGAGGTGGGGTGATACATAAAACAAGGGTATCAAATTAGCTCAGATACCGTTCCATAAACCCAATATGTAATAGACAAGACCTACTCCTTGCTCAGAGAACTGGACTCAACACGCCCTATTCACCGCACAAGAATATATCTGACTAATAATAATCGTAAAACCTATGTATTGATATCTCTCTGTTAGTGTGTCAAGTGGGTGTAAAGCGGCATAAACACAGCAGTGAAAAGCAGCTAAACCCCATTATAAAAATAAATTACTTTGAAACACCCATGAAACAAAGACAGTGAAAGAGAGAGAAATTCTTACACAATGCGTTCAGGGGCTGTGATGCAACCTGGATTGACCATATCTAGACGCACAGCTGGATGAGACATAAGGGTGGACACTCTTGGGGCTGAGAGGTTTGGTGAGGTTGGGTGAGCAAACGCAGACCCTTTAAAGGAATACTGCGTGGTACCCATCGCATGGGTCCCAAATCTCCAGGTTCAAGGGCATCTTCCTACATCAAAAACATGCATGAGAAACCCAGAAGATGGTACACCGTGTGATGGGGAAAGGTTTCTAAAACACACCTCATTTCTCATCTCCTTGTGCCCGGGTTCGCCATTCCAGCCTCTTTACTAGCAAGCTCCCTACTTGGAGCATCAGCACCTTTAACCTCCTGTTCCATACAGGTTGCAATTTGTCCTGAGGATAAATGGGAATACGTGGAACCAAAGAGAGACTAGCTCTTGGTGTTGGGACAGGCACAGGTCACTCTATTTTCCCATCAGAAAGAAGAATTAACCACAGGCTCAGCCTGCGCCCCGGAACCAGAACAGGGCCTGAAGCCATTCTGCGATTTTGCGGCCAGCTCCCATAAAAACGAGTTGTAAAATGGAGGTTCAGGGCACTGCAA
This sequence comes from Balaenoptera borealis, assembly GCF_965194805.1. Classification (NCBI taxonomy): domain Eukaryota; kingdom Metazoa; phylum Chordata; class Mammalia; order Artiodactyla; family Balaenopteridae; genus Balaenoptera; species Balaenoptera borealis. The sequence continues at coordinate 690,918 of NW_028123836.1, forward strand.
TTCACAAACCTGCAGAGTTATAAATGATAACTCTCGTCCACAAATATATTGAGGGAAGGCAAAAAAGAGGATTTGAAATCAAGGCAGAATTGCAGGAAACAGATTTCAGGAGGTAGATTCGAATCGCCTTTAAAGCACATGAAAAGCGGCAAAACGTTGACAATGATGCCCTTGGCCAAAAAGGGCGTATGCGTTTTTTCCTGAATATATACAGGAAAAAACGCATACGCCCTTTTTGGCCAACCAAGCAACCTGGAAAGGCAAATCAGCGCTACAAAGAAGTCTCGCTTCCCATCGGTCAAAAGGGCCATGCTGAAAAAAGTGTCAAAACCAGAAATGCAGGACAGGCCATGGAGAAATGGGAGCCTTGCTACACTGATGGGCGGGATGTAAATTGCCAAGAGCCACTCTGGAGAAGTGTCCGGTGAGTCCTGAAACATCTGAAAAACACAGCTTAGAGAGCATAGGGCACTTCCACTCATGGGGGTATAAATTGGGAAAATGAAAAATCAGCAAGACACAAGCACCCCAAAGTTTAGGGCTGCTCTGTTGACAAGGACCTCCACTTCATTCCACCTTAAATATCCCAGGAAAGAGAAAAATGGATAAAGAAGTTGTGGTCCTTATGTACAATGGAATATCACTCAGCCAGGAAATCAATGTCGTAAGGTTAGTAGCAGCATGATGAGTGGATTTAGGTACGACGATTCTAAGTGAAATAAGTCACACAGAAAAGGACACTTCTCATAAGGTATCACTGATAGAGGGAATGTAAAAACCGTTACACTTGAACTGAATTACAAAACAGAACAGAGTCACACATGCAGAAAACACACTATGGCTGCTTAACGGGAAAGGTGAGGTGGGGTGATACATAAAACAAGGGTATCAAATTAGCTCAGATACCGTTCCATAAACCCAATATGTAATAGACAAGACCTACTCCTTGCTCAGAGAACTGGACTCAACACGCCCTATTCACCACACAAGAATATATCTGACTAATAATAATCGTAAAACCTATGTATTGATATCTCTCTGTTAGTGTGTCAAGTGGGTGTAAAGCGGCATAAACACAGCAGTGAAAAGCAGCTAAACCCCATTATAAAAATAAATTACTTTGAAACACCCATGAAACAAAGACAGTGAAAGAGAGAGAAATTCTTACACAATGCGTTCAGGAGCTGTGATGCAAACTGGTTTGACCATATCTAGACGCACAGCTGGATGAGACATAAGGGTGGACACTCTTGGGGCTGAGAGGTTTGGTGAGGTTGGGTGAGCAAATGCAAACCCTTTAAAGTAATACTGCGTGGTAACCATCACATGGGTCCCAAATCTCCAGGTTCAAGGGCATCTTCCTACATCAAAAACATGCATGAGAAACCCAGAAGATGGTACACCGTGTGATGGGGAAAGGTTTCTAAAACGCACCTCATTTCTCATCTCCTTGTGCCCGGGTTCGCCATTCCAGCCGCTTTACTAGCAAGCTCCCTACTTGGGGCATCAGCACCTTTAACCTCCTGTTCCGTAGAGGTTGCAATTTGTCCTGAGGATAAACGGGAAGACGTGGAACCAACGAGAGACTAGCTCTTGGTGTTGGGACAGGCACAGGTCACTCTATTTTCCCATCAGAAAGAAGAATTAACCACAGGCTCAGCCTGACCCCCGGAACCAGAACAGGACCTGAAGCCATTCTGCGATTTTGCGGCCAGCTCCCATAAAAACGAGTTGTAAAATGGAGGTTCAGGGCACTGCAATTCACAAACCTGCAGAGTTATAAATGATAACTCTCGTCCACAAATATATTGAGGGAAGGCAAAGAAGAGGATTTGAAATCAAGGCAGAATTGCAGGAAACAGATTTCAGGAGGTAGATACGAATCGCCTTTAAAGCACATGAAAAGCGGCAAAACGTTGACAATGATGCCCTTGGCCAAAAAGGGCGTATGCGTTTTTTCCTGAATATATTCAGGAAAAAACGCATACGCCCTTTTTGGCCAACCAAGCAACCTGGAAAGGCAAATCAGCGCTACAAAGAAGTCTCGCTTCCCATCGGTCAAAAGGGCCATGCTGAAAAAAGTGTCAAAACCAGAAATGCAGGACAGGCCATGGAGAAATGGGAGCCTTGCTACACTGATGGGCGGGATGTAAATTGCCAAGAGCCACTCTGGAGAAGTGTCCGGTGAGTCCTGAAACATCTGAAAAACACAGCTTAGAGAGCATAGGGCACTTCCACTCATGGGGGTATAAATTGGGAAAATTAAAAATCAGCAAGACACAAGCACCCCAAAGTTTAGGGCTGCTCTGTTGACCAGGACCTCCACTTCATTCCACCTTAAATATCCCAGGAAAGAGAAAAATGGATAAAGAAGTTGTGGTCCTTATGTACAATGGAATATCACTCAGCCAGGAAATCAATGTCGTAAGGTGAGTAGCAGCATGATGAGTGGATTTAGGTACGACGATTCTAAGTGAAATAAGTCACACAGAAAAGGACACTTCTCATAAGGTATCACTGATAGAGGGAATGTAAAAACCGTTACACTTGAACTGAATTACAAAACAGAACAGAGTCACACATGCAGAAAACACACTATGGCTGCTTAACGGGAAAGGTGAGGTGGGGTGATACATAAAACAAGGGTATCAAATTAGCTCAGATACCGTTCCATAAACCCAATATGTAATAGACAAGACCTACTCCTTGCTCAGAGAACTGGACTCAACACGCCCTATTCACCGCACAAGAATATATCTGATTAATAATAATCGTAAAACCTATGTATTGATATCTCTCTGTTAGTGTGTCAAGTGGGTGTAAAGCGGCATAAACACAGCAGTGAAAAGCAGCTAAACCCCATTATAAAAATAAATTATTTTGAAACACCCATGAAACAAAGACAGTGAAAGAGAGAGAAATTCTTACACAATGCGTTCAGGGGCTGTGATGCAACCTGGATTGACCATATCTAGACGCACAGCTGGATGAGACATAAGGGTGGACACTCTTGGGGCTGAGAGGTTTGGTGAGGTTGGGTGAGCAAACGCAGACCCTTTAAAGGAATACTGCGTGGTACCCATCGCATGGGTCCCAAATCTCCAGGTTCAAGGGCATCTTCCTACATCAAAAACATGCATGAGAAACCCAGAAGATGGTACACCGTGTGATGGGGAAAGGTTTCTAAAACACACCTCATTTCTCATCTCCTTGTGCCCGGGTTCGCCATTCCAGCCTCTTTACTAGCAAGCTCCCTACTTGGAGCATCAGCACCTTTAACCTCCTGTTCCATACAGGTTGCAATTTGTCCTGAGGATAAATGGGAATACGTGGAACCAAAGAGAGACTAGCTCTTGGTGTTGGGACAGGCACAGGTCACTCTATTTTCCCATCAGAAAGAAGAATTAACCACAGGCTCAGCCTGCGCCCCGGAACCAGAACAGGGCCTGAAGCCATTCTGCGATTTTGCGGCCAGCTCCCATAAAAACGAGTTGTAAAATGGAGGTTCAGGGCACTGCAATTCACAAACCTGCAGAGTTATAAATGATAACTCTCGTCCACAAATATATTGAGGGAAGGCAAAAAAGAGGATTTGAAATCAAGGCAGAATTGCAGGAAACAGATTTCAGGAGGTAGATTCGAATCGCCTTTAAAGCACATGAAAAGCGGCAAAACGTTGACAATGATGCCCTTGGCCAAAAAGGGCGTATGCGTTTTTTCCTGAATATATACAGGAAAAAACGCATACGCCCTTTTTGGCCAACCAAGCAACCTGGAAAGGCAAATCAGCGCTACAAACAAGTCTCGCTTCCCATCGGTCAAAAGGGCCATGCTGAAAAAAGTGTCAAAACCAGAAATGCAGGACAGGCCATGGAGAAATGGGAGCCTTGCTACACTGATGGGCGGGATGTAAATTGCCAACAGCCACTCTGGAGAAGTGTACGGTGAGTCCTGAAACATCTGAAAAACACAGCTTAGAGAGCATAGGGCACTTCCACTCATGGGGGTATAAATTGGGAAAATGAAAAATCAGCAAGACACAAGCACCCCAAAGTTTAGGGCTGCTCTGTTGACAAGGACCTCCACTTCATTCCACCTTAAATATCCCAGGAAAGAGAAAAATGGATAAAGAAGTTGTGGTCCTTATGTACAATGGAATATCACTCAGCCAGGAAATCAATGTCGTAAGGTTAGTAGCAGCATGATGAGTGGATTTAGGTACGACGATTCTAAGTGAAATAAGTCACACAGAAAAGGACACTTCTCATAAGGTATCACTGATAGAGGGAATGTAAAAACCGTTACACTTGAACTGAATTACAAAACAGAACAGAGTCACACATGCAGAAAACACACTATGGCTGCTTAACGGGAAAGGTGAGGTGGGGTGATACATAAAACAAGGGTATCAAATTAGCTCAGATACCGTTCCATAAACCCAATATGTAATAGACAAGACCTACTCCTTGCTCAGAGAACTGGACTCAACACGCCCTATTCACCACACAAGAATATATCTGACTAATAATAATCGTAAAACCTATGTATTGATATCTCTCTGTTAGTGTGTCAAGTGGGTGTAAAGCGGCATAAACACAGCAGTGAAAAGCAGCTAAACCCCATTATAAAAATAAATTACTTTGAAACACCCATGAAACAAAGACAGTGAAAGAGAGAGAAATTCTTACACAATGCGTTCAGGAGCTGTGATGCAACCTTGTTTGACCATATCTAGACGCACAGCTGGATGAGACATAAGGGTGGACACTCTTGGGGCTGAGAGGTTTGGTGAGGTTGGGTGAGCAAACGCAGACCCTTTAAAGTAATACTGCGTGGTACCCATCACATGGGTCCCAAATCTCCAGGTTCAAGGGCATCTTCCTACATCAAAAACATGCATGAGAAACCCAGAAGATGGTACACCGTGTGATGGGGAAAGGTTTCTAAAACGCACCTCATTTCTCATCTCCTTGTGCCCGGGTTCGCCATTCCAGCCGCTTTACTAGCAAGCTCCCTACTTGGGGCATCAGCACCTTTAACCTCCTGTTCCGTAGAGGTTGCAATTTGTCCTGAGGATAAACGGGAAGACGTGGAACCAACGAGAGACTAGCTCTTGGTGTTGGGACAGGCACAGGTCACTCTATTTTCCCATCAGAAAGAAGAATTAACCACAGGCTCAGCCTGACCCCCGGAACCAGAACAGGACCTGAAGCCATTCTGCGATTTTGCGGCCAGCTCCCATAAAAACGAGTTGTAAAATGGAGGTTCAGGGCACTGCAATTCACAAACCTGCAGAGTTATAAATGATAACTCTCGTCCACAAATATATTGAGGGAAGGCAAAGAAGAGGATTTGAAATCAAGGCAGAATTGCAGGAAACAGATTTCAGGAGGTAGATACGAATCGCCTTTAAAGCACATGAAAAGCGGCAAAACGTTGACAATGATGCCCTTGGCCAAAAAGGGCATATGCGTTTTTTCCTGAATATATTCAGGAAAAAACGCATACGCCCTTTTTGGCCAACCAAGCAACCTGGAAAGGCAAATCAGCGCTACAAACAAGTCTCGCTTCCCATCGGTCAAAAGGGCCATGCTGAAAAAAGTGTCAAAACCAGAAATGCAGGACAGGCCATGGAGAAATGGGAGCCTTGCTACACTGATGGGCGGGATGTAAATTGCCAAGAGCCACTCTGGAGAAGTGTCCGGTGAGTCCTGAAACATCTGAAAAACACAGCTTAGAGAGCATAGGGCACTTCCACTCATGGGGGTATAAATTGGGAAAATGAAAAATCAGCAAGACAAAAGCACCCCAAAGTTTAGGGCTGCTCTGTTGACCAGGACCTCCACTTCATTCCACCTTAAATATCCCAGGAAAGAGAAAAATGGATAAAGAAGTTGTGGTCCTTATGTACAATGGAATATCACTCAGCCAGGAAATCAATGTCGTAAGGTGAGTAGCAGCATGATGAGTGGATTTAGGTACGACGATTCTAAGTGAAATAAGTCACACAGAAAAGGACACTTCTCATAAGGTATCACTGATAGAGGGAATGTAAAAACCGTTACACTTGAACTGAATTACAAAACAGAACAGAGTCACACATGCAGAAAACACACTATGGCTGCTTAACGGGAAAGGTGAGGTGGGGTGATACATAAAACAAGGGTATCAAATTAGCTCAGATACCGTTCCATAAACCCAATATGTAATAGACAAGACCTACTCCTTGCTCAGAGAACTGGACTCAACACGCCCTATTCACCGCACAAGAATATATCTGACTAATAATAATCGTAAAACCTATGTATTGATATCTCTCTGTTAGTGTGTCAAGTGGGTGTAAAGCGGCATAAACACAGCAGTGAAAAGCAGCTAAACCCCATTATAAAAATAAATTACTTTGAAACACCCATGAAACAAAGACAGTGAAAGAGAGAGAAATTCTTACACAATGCGTTCAGGAGCTGTGATGCAACCTGGTTTGACCATATCTAGACGCACAGCTGGATGAGACATAAGGGTGGACACTCTTGGGGCTGAGAGGTTTGGTGAGGTTGGGTGAGCAAACGCAGACCCTTTAAAGTAATACTGCGTGGTACCCATCACATGGGTCCCAAATCTCCAGGTTCAAGGGCATCTTCCTACATCAAAAACATGCATGAGAAACCCAGAAGATGGTACACTGTGTGATGGGGAAAGGTTTCTAAAACGCACCTCATTTCTCATCTCCTTGTGCCCGGGTTCGCCATTCCAGCCGCTTTACTAGCAAGCTCCCTACTTGGGGCATCAGCACCTTTAACCTCCTGTTCCGTAGAGGTTGCAATTTGTCCTGAGGATAAACGGGAAGACGTGGAACCAACGAGAGACTAGCTCTTGGTGTTGGGACAGGCACAGGTCACTCTATTTTCCCATCAGAAAGAAGAATTAACCACAGGCTCAGCCTGACCCCCGGAACCAGAACAGGACCTGAAGCCATTCTGCGATTTTGCGGCCAGCTCCCATAAAAACGAGTTGTAAAATGGAGGTTCAGGGCACTGCAATTCACAAACCTGCAGAGTTATAAATGATAACTCTCGTCCACAAATATATTGAGGGAAGGCAAAGAAGAGGATTTGAAATCAAGGCAGAATTGCACGAAACAGATTTCAGGAGGTAGATACGAATCGCCTTTAAAGCACATGAAAAGCGGCAAAACGTTGACAATGATGCCCTTGGCCAAAAAGGGCGTATGCGTTTTTTCCTGAATATATTCAGGAAAAAACGCATACGCCCTTTTTGGCCAACCAAGCAACCTGGAAAGGCAAATCAGCGCTACAAAGAAGTCTCGCTTCCCATCGGTCAAAAGGGCCATGCTGAAAAAAGTGTCAAAACCAGAAATGCAGGACAGGCCATGGAGAAATGGGAGCCTTGCTACACTGATGGGCGGGATGTAAATTGCCAACAGCCACTCTGGAGAAGTGTCCGGTGAGTCCTGAAACATCTGAAAAACACAGCTTAGAGAGCATAGGGCACTTCCACTCATGGGGGTATAAATTGGGAAAATTAAAAATCAGCAAGACACAAGCACCCCAAAGTTTAGGGCTGCTCTGTTGACCAGGACCTCCACTTCATTCCACCTTAAATATCCCAGGAAAGAGAAAAATGGATAAAGAAGTTGTGGTCCTTATGTACAATGGAATATCACTCAGCCAGGAAATCAATGTCGTAAGGTGAGTAGCAGCATGATGAGTGGATTTAGGTACGACGATTCTAAGTGAAATAAGTCACACAGAAAAGGACACTTCTCATAAGGTATCACTGATAGAGGGAATGTAAAAACCGTTACACTTGAACTGAATTACAAAACAGAACAGAGTCACACATGCAGAAAACACACTATGGCTGCTTAACGGGAAAGGTGAGGTGGGGTGATACATAAAACAAGGGTATCAAATTAGCTCAGATACCGTTCCATAAACCCAATATGTAATAGACAAGACCTACTCCTTGCTCAGAGAACTGGACTCAACACGCCCTATTCACCGCACAAGAATATATCTGATTAATAATAATCGTAAAACCTATGTATTGATATCTCTCTGTTAGTGTGTCAAGTGGGTGTAAAGCGGCATAAACACAGCAGTGAAAAGCAGCTAAACCCCATTATAAAAATAAATTATTTTGAAACACCCATGAAACAAAGACAGTGAAAGAGAGAGAAATTCTTACACAATGCGTTCAGGGGCTGTGATGCAACCTGGATTGACCATATCTAGACGCACAGCTGGATGAGACATAAGGGTGGACACTCTTGGGGCTGAGAGGTTTGGTGAGGTTGGGTGAGCAAACGCAGACCCTTTAAAGGAATACTGCGTGGTACCCATCGCATGGGTCCCAAATCTCCAGGTTCAAGGGCATCTTCCTACATCAAAAACATGCATGAGAAACCCAGAAGATGGTACACCGTGTGATGGGGAAAGGTTTCTAAAATACACCTCATTTCTCATCTCCTTGTGCCCGGGTTCGCCATTCCAGCCTCTTTACTAGCAAGCTCCCTACTTGGAGCATCAGCACCTTTAACCTCCTGTTCCATACAGGTTGCAATTTGTCCTGAGGATAAACGGGAATACGTGGAACCAAAGAGAGACTAGCTCTTGGTGTTGGGACAGGCACAGGTCACTCTATTTTCCCATCAGAAAGAAGAATTAACCACAGGCTCAGCCTGCGCCCCGGAACCAGAACAGGGCCTGAAGCCATTCTGCGATTTTGCGGCCAGCTCCCATAAAAACGAGTTGTAAAATGGAGGTTCAGGGCACTGCAATTCACAAACCTGCAGAGTTATAAATGATAACTCTCGTCCACAAATATATTGAGGGAAGGCAAAAAAGAGGATTTGAAATCAAGGCAGAATTGCAGGAAACAGATTTCAGGAGGTAGATTCGAATCGCCTTTAAAGCACATGAAAAGCGGCAAAACGTTGACAATGATGCCCTTGGCCAAAAAGGGCGTATGCGTTTTTTCCTGAATATATACAGGAAAAAACGCATACGCCCTTTTTGGCCAACCAAGCAACCTGGAAAGGCAAATCAGCGCTACAAACAAGTCTCGCTTCCCATCGGTCAAAAGGGCCATGCTGAAAAAAGTGTCAAAACCAGAAATGCAGGACAGGCCATGGAGAAATGGGAGCCTTGCTACACTGATGGGCGGGATGTAAATTGCCAACAGCCACTCTGGAGAAGTGTCCGGTGAGTCCTGAAACATCTAAAAAACACAGCTTAGAGAGCATAGGGCACTTCCACTCATGGGGGTATAAATTGGGAAAATGAAAAATCAGCAAGACACAAGCACCCCAAAGTTTAGGGCTGCTCTGTTGACAAGGACCTCCACTTCATTCCACCTTAAATATCCCAGGAAAGAGAAAAATGGATAAAGAAGTTGTGGTCCTTATGTACAATGGAATATCACTCAGCCAGGAAATCAATGTCGTAAGGTTAGTAGCAGCATGATGAGTGGATTTAGGTACGACGATTCTAAGTGAAATAAGTCACACAGAAAAGGACACTTCTCATAAGGTATCACTGATAGAGGGAATGTAAAAACCGTTACACTTGAACTGAATTACAAAACAGAACAGAGTCACACATGCAGAAAACACACTATGGCTGCTTAACGGGAAAGGTGAGGTGGGGTGATACATAAAACAAGGGTATCAAATTAGCTCAGATACCGTTCCATAAACCCAATATGTAATAGACAAGACCTACTCCTTGCTCAGAGAACTGGACTCAACACGCCCTATTCACCACACAAGAATATATCTGACTAATAATAATCGTAAAACCTATGTATTGATATCTCTCTGTTAGTGTGTCAAGTGGGTGTAAAGCGGCATAAACACAGCAGTGAAAAGCAGCTAAACCCCATTATAAAAATAAATTACTTTGAAACACCCATGAAACAAAGACAGTGAAAGAGAGAGAAATTCTTACACAATGCGTTCAGGAGCTGTGATGCAACCTGGTTTGACCATATCTAGACGCACAGCTGGATGAGACATAAGGGTGGACACTCTTGGGGCTGAGAGGTTTGGTGAGGTTGGGTGAGCAAACGCAGACCCTTTAAAGGAATACTGCGTGGTACCCATCACATGGGTCCCAAATCTCCAGGTTCAAGGGCATCTTCCTACATCAAAAACATGCATGAGAAACCCAGAAGATGGTACACCGTGTGATGGGGAAAGGTTTCTAAAACGCACCTCATTTCTCATCTCCTTGTGCCCGGGTTCGCCATTCCAGCCGCTTTACTAGCAAGCTCCCTACGTGGGGCATCAGCACCTTTAACCTCCTGTTCCGTAGAGGTTGCAATTTGTCCTGAGGATAAACGGGAAGACGTGGAACCAACGAGAGACTAGCTCTTGGTGTTGGGACAGGCACAGGTCACTCTATTTTCCCATCAGAAAGAAGAATTAACCACAGGCTCAGCCTGACCCCCGGAACCAGAACAGGACCTGAAGCCATTCTGCGATTTTGCGGCCAGCTCCCATAAAAACGAGTTGTAAAATGGAGGTTCAGGGCACTGCAATTCACAAACCTGCAGAGTTATAAATGATAACTCTCGTCCACAAATATATTGAGGGAAGGCAAAGAAGAGGATTTGAAATCAAGGCAGAATTGCAGGAAACAGATTTCAGGAGGTAGATACGAATCGCCTTTAAAGCACATGAAAAGCGGCAAAACGTTGACAATGATGCCCTTGGCCAAAAAGGGCGTATGCGTTTTTTCCTGAATATATTCAGGAAAAAACGCATACGCCCTTTTTGGCCAACCAAGCAACCTGGAAAGGCAAATCAGCGCTACAAAGAAGTCTCGCTTCCCATCGGTCAAAAGGGCCATGCTGAAAAAAGTGTCAAAACCAGAAATGCAGGACAGGCCATGGAGAAATGGGAGCCTTGCTACACTGATGGGCGGGATGTAAATTGCCAAGAGCCACTCTGGAGAAGTGTCCGGTGAGTCCTGAAACATCTGAAAAACACAGCTTAGAGAGCATAGGGCACTTCCACTCATGGGGGTATAAATTGGGAAAATTAAAAATCAGCAAGACACAAGCACCCCAAAGTTTAGGGCTGCTCTGTTGACCAGGACCTCCACTTCATTCCACCTTAAATATCCCAGGAAAGAGAAAAATGGATAAAGAAGTTGTGGTCCTTATGTACAATGGAATATCACTCAGCCAGGAAATCAATGTCGTAAGGTTAGTAGCAGCATGATGAGTGGATTTAGGTACGACGATTCTAAGTGAAATAAGTCACACAGAAAAGGACACTTCTCATAAGGTATCACTGATAGAGGGAATGTAAAAACCGTTACACTTGAACTGAATTACAAAACAGAACAGAGTCACACATGCAGAAAACACACTATGGCTGCTTAACGGGAAAGGTGAGGTGGGGTGATACATAAAACAAGGGTATCAAATTAGCTCAGATACCGTTCCATAAACCCAATATGTAATAGACAAGACCTACTCCTTGCTCAGAGAACTGGACTCAACACGCCCTATTCACCGCACAAGAATATATCTGATTAATAATAATCGTAAAACCTATGTATTGATATCTCTCTGTTAGTGTGTCAAGTGGGTGTAAAGCGGCATAAACACAGCAGTGAAAAGCAGCTAAACCCCATTATAAAAATAAATTATTTTGAAACACCCATGAAACAAAGACAGTGAAAGAGAGAGAAATTCTTACACAATGCGTTCAGGGGCTGTGATGCAACCTGGATTGACCATATCTAGACGCACAGCTGGATGAGACATAAGGGTGGACACTCTTGGGGCTGAGAGGTTTGGTGAGGTTGGGTGAGCAAACGCAGACCCTTTAAAGGAATACTGCGTGGTACCCATCGCATGGGTCCCAAATCTCCAGGTTCAAGGGCATCTTCCTACATCAAAAACATGCATGAGAAACCCAGAAGATGGTACACCGTGTGATGGGGAAAGGTTTCTAAAACACACCTCATTTCTCATCTCCTTGTGCCCGGGTTCGCCATTCCAGCCTCTTTACTAGCAAGCTCCCTACTTGGAGCATCAGCACCTTTAACCTCCTGTTCCATACAGGTTGCAATTTGTCCTGAGGATAAATGGGAATACGTGGAACCAAAGAGAGACTAGCTCTTGGTGTTGGGACAGGCACAGGTCACTCTATTTTCCCATCAGGAAGAAGAATTAACCACAGGCTCATCCTCCCCCCCGGAACCAGAACAGGGCCTGAAGCCATCCTGCGCTTTTGCGGCCAGCTCCCAAAAAAGCGAGTTGTACAATGGAGCTTCAGGGCACTGCAATTCACAAACCTGCAGAGTTATAAATGATAACTCTCGTCCACAAATATATTGAGGGAAGGCAAAGAAGAGGATTTGAAATCAAGGCAGAATTGCAGGAAACAGATTTCAGGAGGTAGATTCGAATCGCCTTTAAAGCACATGAAAAGCGGCAAAACGTTGACAATGATGCCCTTGGCCAAAAAGGGCGTATGCGTTTTTTCCTGAATATATACAGGAAAAAACGCATACGCCCTTTTTGGCCAACCAAGCAACCTGGAAATGCAAATCAGCGCTACAAACAAGTCTCGCTTCCCATCGGTCAAAAGGGCCATGCTGAAAAAAGTGTCAAAACCAGAAATGCAGGACAGGCCATGGAGAAATGGGAGCCTTGCTACACTGATGGGCGGGATGTAAATTGCCAACAGCCACTCTGGAGAAGTGTACGGTGAGTCCTGAAACATCTAAAAAACACAGCTTAGAGAGCATAGGGCACTTCCACTCATGGGGGTATAAATTGGGAAAATGAAAAATCAGCAAGACACAAGCACCCCAAAGTTTAGGGCTGCTCTGTTGACAAGGACCTCCACTTCATTCCACCTTAAATATCCCAGGAAAGAGAAAAATGGATAAAGAAGTTGTGGTCCTTATGTACAATGGAATATCACTCAGCCAGGAAATCAATGTCGTAAGGTTAGTAGCAGCATGATGAGTGGATTTAGGTACGACAATTCTAAGTGAAATAAGTCACACAGAAAAGGACACTTCTCATAAGGTATCACTGATAGAGGGAATGTAAAAACCGTTACACTTGAACTGAATTACAAAACAGAACAGAGTCACACATGCAGAAAACACACTATGGCTGCTTAATGGGAAAGGTGAGGTGGGGTGATACATAAAACAAGGGTATCAAATTAGCTCAGATACCGTTCCATAAACCCAATATGTAATAGACAAGACCTACTCCTTGCTCAGAGAACTGGACTCAACACGCCCTATTCACCGCACAAGAATATATCTGACTAATAATAATCGTAAAACCTATGTATTGATATCTCTCTGTTAGTGTGTCAAGTGGGTGTAAAGCGGCATAAACACAGCAGTGAAAAGCAGCTAAACCCCATTATAAAAATAAATTACTTTGAAACACCCATGAAACAAAGACAGTGAAAGAGAGAGAAATTCTTACACAATGCGTTCAGGAGCTGTGATGCAACCTGGTTTGACCATATCTAGACGCACAGCTCGATGCGACATAAGGGTGGACACTCTTGGGGCTGAGAGGTTTGGTGAGGTTGGGTGAGCAAACGCAGACCCTTTAAAGTAATACTGCGTGGTACCCATCACATGGGTCCCAAATCTCCAGGTTCAAGGGCATCTTCCTACATCAAAAACATGCATGAGAAACCCAGAAGATGGTACACCGTGTGATGGGGAAAGGTTTCTAAAACGCACCTCATTTCTCATCTCCTTGTGCCCGGGTTCGCCATTCCAGCCGCTTTACTAGCAAGCTCCCTACTTGGGGCATCAGCACCTTTAACCTCCTGTTCCGTAGAGGTTGCAATTTGTCCTGAGGATAAACGGGAAGACGTGGAACCAACGAGAGACTAGCTCTTGGTGTTGGGACAGGCACAGGTCACTCTATTTTCCCATCAGAAAGAAGAATTAACCACAGGCTCAGCCTGACCCCCGGAACCAGAACAGGGCCTGAAGCCATTCTGCGATTTTGCGGCCAGCTCCCATAAAAACGAGTTGTAAAATGGAGGTTCAGGGCACTGCAATTCACAAACCTGCAGAGTTATAAATGATAACTCTCGTCCACAAATATATTGAGGGAAGGCAAAGAAGAGGATTTGAAATCAAGGCAGAATTGCAGGAAACAGATTTCAGGAGGTAGATACGAATCGCCTTTAAAGCACATGAAAAGCGGCAAAACGTTGACAATGATGCCCTTGGCCAAAAAGGGCGTATGCGTTTTTTCCTGAATATATTCAGGAAAAAACGCATACGCCCTTTTTGGCCAACCAAGCAACCTGGAAAGGCAAATCAGCGCTACAAAGAAGTCTCGCTTCCCATCGGTCAAAAGGGCCATGCTGAAAAAAGTGTCAAAACCAGAAATGCAGGACAGGCCATGGAGAAATGGGAGCCTTGCTACACTGATGGGCGGGATGTAAATTGCCAAGAGCCACTCTGGAGAAGTGTCCGGTGAGTCCTGAAACATCTGAAAAACACAGCTTAGAGAGCATAGGGCACTTCCACTCATGGGGGTATAAATTGGGAAAATTAAAAATCAGCAAGACACAAGCACCCCAAAGTTTAGGGCTGCTCTGTTGACCAGGACCTCCACTTCATTCCACCTTAAATATCCCAGGAAAGAGAAAAATGGATAAAGAAGTTGTGGTCCTTATGTACAATGGAATACCACTCAGCCATGAAATCAATGTCGTAAGGTTAGTAGCAGCATGATGAGTGGATTTAGGTACGACGATTCTAAGTGAAATAAGTCACACAGAAAAGGACACTTCTCATAAGGTATCACTGATAGAGGGAATGTAAAAACCGTTACACTTGAACTGAATTACAAAACAGAACAGAGTCACACATGCAGAAAACACACTATGGCTGCTTAACGGGAAAGGTGAGGTGGGGTGATACATAAAACAAGGGTATCAAATTAGCTCAGATACCGTTCCATAAACCCAATATGTAATAGACAAGACCTACTCCTTGCTCAGAGAACTGGACTCAACACGCCCTATTCACCGCACAAGAATATATCTGACTAATAATAATCGTAAAACCTATGTATTGATATCTCTCTGTTAGTGTGTCAAGTGGGTGTAAAGCGGCATAAACACAGCAGTGAAAAGCAGCTAAACCCCAGTATAAAAATAAATTACTTTGAAACACCCATGAAACAAAGACAGTGAAAGAGAGAGAAATTCTTACACAATGCGTTCAGGTGCTGTGATGCAACCTGGATTGACCATATCTAGACGCACAGCTGGATGAGACATAAGGGTGGACACTCTTGGGGCTGAGAGGTTTGGTGAGGTTGGGTGAGCAAACGCAGACCCTTTAAAGGAATACTGCATGGTACCCATCGCATGGGTCCCAAATCTCCAGGTTCAAGGGCATCTTCCTACATCAAAAACATGCATGAGAAACCCAGAAGATGGTACACCGTGTGATGGGGAAAGGTTTCTAAAACGCACCTCATTTCTCATCTCCTTGTGCCCGGGTTCGCCATTCCAGCCTCTTTACTAGCAAGCTCCCTACTTGGAGCATCAGCACCTTTAACCTCCTGTTCCATACAGGTTGCAATTTGTCCTGAGGATAAACGGGAAGACGTGGAACCAACGAGAGACTAGCTCTTGGTGTTGGGACAGGCACAGGTCACTCTATTTTCCCATCAGAAAGAAGAATTAACCACAGGCTCAGCCTGCGCCCCAGAACCAGAACAGGGCCTGAAGCCATTCTGCGATTTTGCGGCCAGCTCCCATAAAAACGAGTTGTAAAATGGAGGTTCAGGGCACTGCAATTCACAAACCTACAGAGTTATAAATGATAACTGTCGTCCACAAATATATTGAGGAAAGGCAAAGAAGAGGATTTGAAATCAAGGCAGAATTGCAGGAAACAGATTTCAGGAGGTAGATACGAATCGCCTTTAAAGCACATGAAAAGCGGCAAAACGTTGACAATGATGCCCTTGGCCAAAAAGGGCGTATGCGTTTTTTCCTGAATATATTCAGGAAAAAACGCATACGCCCTTTTTGGCCAACCAAGCAACCTGGAAAGGCAAATCAGCGCTACAAAGAAGTCTCGCTTCCCATCGGTCAAAAGGGCCATGCTGAAAAAAGTGTCAAAACCAGAAATGCAGGACAGGCCATGGAGAAATGGGAGCCTTGCTACACTGATGGGCGGGATGTAAATTGCCAAGAGCCACTCTGGAGAAGTGTCCGGTGAGTCCTGAAACATCTGAAAAACACAGCTTAGAGAGCATAGGGCACTTCCACTCATGGGGTTATAAATTGGGAAAATTAAAAATCAGCAAGACACAAGCACCCCAAAGTTTAGGGCTGCTCTGTTGACCAGGACCTCCACTTCATTCCACCTTAAATATCCCAGGAAAGAGAAAAATGGATAAAGAAGTTGTGGTCCTTATGTACAATGGAATATCACTCAGCCAGGAAATCAATGTCGTAAGGTTAGTAGCAGCATGATGAGTGGATTTAGGTACGACGATTCTAAGTGAAATAAGTCACACAGAAAAGGACACTTCTCATAAGGTATCACTGATAGAGGGAATGTAAAAACCGTTACACTTGAACTGAATTACAAAACAGAACAGAGTCACACATGCAGAAAACACACTATGGCTGCTTAACGGGAAAGGTGAGGTGGGGTGATACATAAAACAAGGGTATCAAATTAGCTCAGATACCGTTCCATAAACCCAATATGTAATAGACAAGACCTACTCCTTGCTCAGAGAACTGGACTCAACACGCCCTATTCACCGCACAAGAATATATCTGACTAATAATAATCGTAAAACCTATGTATAGATATCTCTCTGTTAGTGTGTCAAGTGGGTGTAAAGCGGCATAAACACAGCAGTGAAAAGCAGCTAAACCCCATTATAAAAATAAATTACTTTGAAACACCCATGAAACAAAGACAGTGAAAGAGAGAGAAATTCTTACACAATGCGTTCAGGGGCTGTGATGCAACCTGGATTGACCATATCTAGACGCACAGCTGGATGAGACATAAGGGTGGACACTCTTGGGGCTGAGAGGTTTGGTGAGGTTGGGTGAGCAAACGCAGACCCTTTAAAGGAATACTGCTTGGTACCCATCGCATGGGTCCCAAATCTCCAGGTTCAAGGGCATCTTCCTACATCAAAAACATGCATGAGAAACCCAGAAGATGGTACACCGTGTGATGGGGAAAGGTTTCTAAAACGCACCTCATTTCTCATCTCCTTGTGCCCGGGTTCGCCATTCCAGCCTCTTTACTAGCAAGCTCCCTACTTGGAGCATCAGCACCTTTAACCTCCTGTTCCGTACAGGTTGCAATTTTTCCTGAGGATAAACGGGAAGACGTGGAACCAACGAGAGACTAGCTCTTGGTGTTGGGACAGGCACAGGTCACTCTATTTTCCCATCAGAAAGAAGAATTAACCACAGGCTCAGCCTGACCCCCGGAACCAGAACAGGGCCTGAAGCCATTCTGTGATTTTGCGGCCAGCTCCCATAAAAACGAGTTGTAAAATGGAGGTTCAGGGCACTGCAATTCACAAACCTGCAGAGTTATAAATGATAACTCTCGTCCACAAATATATTGAGGGAAGGCAAAGAAGAGGATTTGAAATCAAGGCAGAATTGCACGAAACAGATTTCAGGAGGTAGATACGAATCGCCTTTAAAGCACATGAAAAGCAGCAAAACGTTGACAATGATGCCCTTGGCCATAAAGGGCGTATGCGTTTTTTCCTGAATATATTCAGGAAAAAACGCATACGCCCTTTTTGGCCAACCAAGCAACCTGGAAAGGCAAATCAGCGCTACAAAGAAGTCTCGCTTCCCATCGGTCAAAAGGGCCATGCTGAAAAAAATGTCAAAACCAGAAATGCAGGACAGGCCATGGAGAAATGGGAGCCTTGCTACACTGATGGGCGGGATGTAAATTACCAAGAGCCACTCTGGAGAAGTGTCCGGTGAGTCCTGAAACATCTGAAAAACACAGCTTAGAGAGCATAGGGCACTTCCACTCATGGGGGTATAAATTGGGAAAATTAAAAATCAGCAAGACACAAGCACCCCAAAGTTTAGGGCTGCTCTGTTGACCAGGACCTCCACTTCATTCCACCTTAAATATCCCAGGAAAGAGAAAAATGGATAAAGAAGTTGTGGTCCTTATGTACAATGGAATATCACTCAGCCAGGAAATCAATGTCGTAAGGTTAGTAGCAGCATGATGAGTGGATTTAGGTACGACGATTCTAAGTGAAATAAGTCACACAGAAAAGGACACTTCTCATAAGGTATCACTGATAGAGGGAATGTAAAAACCGTTACACTTGAACTGAATTACAAAACAGAACAGAGTCACACATGCAGAAAACACACTATGGCTGCTTAACGGGAAAGGTGAGGTGGGGTGATACATAAAACAAGGGTATCAAATTAGCTCAGATACCGTTCCATAAACCCAATATGTAATAGACAAGACCTACTCCTTGCTCAGAGAACTGGACTCAACACGCCCTATTCACCGCACAAGAATATATCTGACTAATAATAATCGTAAAACCTATGTATTGATATCTCTCTGTTAGTGTGTCAAGTGGGTGTAAAGCGGCATAAACACAGCAGTGAAAAGCAGCTAAACCCCAGTATAAAAATAAATTACTTTGAAACAACCATGAAACAAAGACAGTGAAAGAGAGAGAAATTCTTACACAATGCGTTCAGGGGCTGTGATGCAACCTGGATTGACCATATCTAGACGCACAGCTGGATGAGACATAAGGGTGGACACTCTTGGGGCTGAGAGGTTTGGTGAGGTTGGGTGAGCAAACGCAGACCCTTTAAAGGAATACTGCGTGGTACCCATCGCATGGGTCCCAAATCTCCAGGTTCAAGGGCATCTTCCTACATCAAAAACATGCATGAGAAACCCAGAAGATGGTACACCGTGTGATGGGGAAAGGTTTCTAAAACGCACCTCATTTCTCATCTCCTTGTGCCCGGGTTCGCCATTCCAGCCGCTTTACTAGCAAGCTCCCTACTTGGAGCATCAGCACCTTTAACCTCCTGTTCCGTACAGGTTGCAATTTTTCCTGAGGATAAACGGGAAGACGTGGAACCAACGAGAGACTAGCTCTTGGTGTTGGGACAGGCACAGGTCACTCTATTTTCCCATCAGAAAGAAGAATTAACCACAGGCTCAGCCTGACCCCCGGAACCAGAACAGGGCCTGAAGCCATTCTGCGATTTTGCGGCCAGCTCCCATAAAAACGAGTTGTAAAATGGAGGTTCAGGGCACTGCAATTCACAAACCTGCAGAGTTATAAATGATAACTCTCGTCCACAAATATATTGAGGGAAGGCAAAGAAGAGGATTTGAAATCAAGGCAGAATTGCACGAAACAGATTTCAGGAGGTAGATACGAATCGCCTTTAAAGCACATGAAAAGCAGCAAAACGTTGACAATGATGCCCTTGGCCATAAAGGGCGTATGCGTTTTTTCCTGAATATATTCAGGAAAAAACGCATACGCCCTTTTTGGCCAACCAAGCAACCTGGAAAGGCAAATCAGCGCTACAAAGAAGTCTCGCTTCCCATCGGTCAAAAGGGCCATGCTGAAAAAAATGTCAAAACCAGAAATGCAGGACAGGCCATGGAGAAATGGGAGCCTTGCTACACTGATGGGCGGGATGTAAATTGCCAAGAGCCACTCTGGAGAAGTGTCCGGTGAGTCCTGAAACATCTGAAAAACACAGCTTAGAGAGCATAGGGCACTTCCACTCATGGGGGTATAAATTGGGAAAATTAAAAATCAGCAAGACACAAGCACCCCAAAGTTTAGGGCTGCTCTGTTGACCAGGACCTCCACTTCATTCCACCTTAAATATCCCAGGAAAGAGAAAAATGGATAAAGAAGTTGTGGTCCTTATGTACAATGGAATATCACTCAGCCAGGAAATCAATGTCGTAAGGTTAGTAGCAGCATGATGAGTGGATGTAGGTACGACGATTCTAAGTGAAATAAGTCACACAGAAAAGGACACTTCTCATAAGGTATCACTGATAGAGGGAATGTAAAAACCGTTACACTTGAACTGAATTACAAAACAGAACAGAGTCACACATGCAGAAAACACACTATGGCTGCTTAACGGGAAAGGTGAGGTGGGGTGATACATAAAACAAGGGTATCAAATTAGCTCAGATACCGTTCCATAAACCCAATATGTAATAGACAAGACCTACTCCTTGCTCAGAGAACTGGACTCAACACGCCCTATTCACCGCACAAGAATATATCTGACTAATAATAATCGTAAAACCTATGTATTGATATCTCTCTGTTAGTGTGTCAAGTGGGTGTAAAGCGGCATAAACACAGCAGTGAAAAGCAGCTAAACCCCATTATAAAAATAAATTACTTTGAAACCACCATGAAACAAAGACAGTGAAAGAGAGAGAAATTCTTACACAATGCGTTCAGGGGCTGTGATGCAACCTGGATTGACCATATCTAGACGCACAGCTGGATGAGACATAAGGGTGGACACTCTTGGGGCTGAGAGGTTTGGTGAGGTTGGGTGAGCAAACGCAGACCCTTTAAAGGAATACTGCGTGGTACCCATCGCATGGGTCCCAAATCTCCAGGTTCAAGGGCATCTTCCTACATCAAAAACATGCATGAGAAACCCAGAAGATGGTACACCGTGTGATGGGGAAAGGTTTCTAAAACGCACCTCATTTCTCATCTCCTTGTGCCCGGGTTCGCCATTCCAGCCGCTTTACTAGCAAGCTCCCTACTTGGAGCATCAGCACCTTTAACCTCCTGTTCCATACAGGTTGCAATTTGTCCTGAGGATAAACGGGAAGACGTGGAACCAACGAGAGACTAGCTCTTGGTGTTGGGACAGGCACAGGTCACTCTATTTTCCCATCAGAAAGAAGAATTAACCACAGGCTCAGCCTGCGCCCCAGAACCAGAACAGGGCCTGAAGCCATTCTGCGATTTTGCGGCCAGCTCCCATAAAAACAAGTTGTAAAATGGAGGTTCAGGGCACTGCAATTCACAAACCTACAGAGTTATAAATGATAACTGTCGTCCACAAATATATTGAGGGAAGGCAAAGAAGAGGATTTGAAATCAAGGCAGAATTGCAGGAAACAGATTTCAGGAGGTAGATACGAATCGCCTTTAAAGCACATGAAAAGCGGCAAAACGTTGACAATGATGCCCTTGGCCAAAAAGGGCGTATGCGTTTTTTCCTGAATATATTCAGGAAAAAACGCATACGCCCTTTTTGGCCAACCAAGCAACCTGGAAAGGCAAATCAGCGCTACAAAGAAGTCTCGCTTCCCATCGGTCAAAAGGGCCATGCTGAAAAAAGTGTCAAAACCAGAAATGCAGGACAGGCCATGGAGAAATGGGAGCCTTGCTACACTGATGGGCGGGATGTAAATTGCCAAGAGCCACTCTGGAGAAGTGTCCGGTGAGTCCTGAAACATCTGAAAAACACAGCTTAGAGAGCATAGGGCACTTCCACTCATGGGGGTATAAATTGGGAAAATTAAAAATCAGCAAGACACAAGCACCCCAAAGTTTAGGGCTGCTCTGTTGACCAGGACCTCCACTTCATTCCACCTTAAATATCCCAGGAAAGAGAAAAATGGATAAAGAAGTTGTGGTCCTTATGTACAATGGAATATCACTCAGCCAGGAAATCAATGTCGTAAGGTGAGTAGCAGCATGATGAGTGGATTTAGGTACGACGATTCTAAGTGAAATAAGTCACACAGAAAAGGACACTTCTCATAAGGTATCACTGATAGAGGGAATGTAAAAACCGTTACACTTGAACTGAATTACAAAACAGAACAGAGTCACACATGCAGAAAACACACTATGGCTGCTTAACGGGAAAGGTGAGGTGGGGTGATACATAAAACAAGGGTATCAAATTAGCTCAGATACCGTTCCATAAACCCAATATGTAATAGACAAGACCTACTCCTTGCTCAGAGAACTGGACTCAACACGCCCTATTCACCGCACAAGAATATATCTGACTAATAATAATCATAAAACCTATGTATTGATATCTCTCTGTTAGTGTGTCAAGTGGGTGTAAAGCGGCATAAACACAGCAGTGAAAAGCAGCTAAACCCCATTATAAAAATAAATTACTTTGAAACACCCATGAAACAAAGACAGTGAAAGAGAGAGAAATTCTTACACAATGCGTTCAGGAGCTGTGATGCAACCTGGATTGACCATATCTAGACGCACAGCTGGATGAGACATAAGGGTGGACACTCTTGGGGCTGAGAGGTTTGGTGAGGTTGGGTGAGCAAACGCAGACCCTTTAAAGGAATACTGCGTGGTACCCATCACATGGGTCCCAAATCTCCAGGTTCAAGGGCATCTTCCTACATCAAAAACATGCATGAGAAACCCAGAAGATGGTACACCGTGTGATGGGGAAAGGTTTCTAAAACGCACCTCATTTCTCATCTCCTTGTGCCCGGGTTCGCCATTCCAGCCACTTTACTAGCAAGCTCCCTACTTGGGGCATCAGCACCTTTAACCTCCTGTTCCGTACAGGTTGCAATTTGTCCTGAGGATAAACGGGAAGACGTGGAACCAACGAGAGACTAGCTCTTGGTGTTGGGACAGGCACAGGTCACTCTATTTTCCCATCAGAAAGAAGAATTAACCACAGGCTCAGCCTGACCCCCGGAACCAGAACAGGGCCTGAAGCCATTCTGCGATTTTGCGGCCAGCTCCCATAAAAACGAGTTGTAAAATGGAGGTTCAGGGCACTGCAATTCACAAACCTGCAGAGTTATAAATGATAACTCTCGTCCACAAATATATTGAGGGAAGGCAAAGAAGAGGATTTGAAATCAAGGCAGAATTGCACGAAACAGATTTCAGGAGGTAGATACGAATCGCCTTTAAAGCACATGAAAAGCGGCAAAACGTTGACAATGATGCCCTTGGCCAAAAAGGGCGTATGCGTTTTTTCCTGAATATATTCAGGAAAAAACGCATACGCCCTTTTTGGCCAAGCAAGCAACCTGGAAAGGCAAATCAGCGCTACAAAGAAGTCTCGCTTCCCATCGGTCAAAAGGGCCATGCTGAAAAAAGTGTCAAAACCAGAAATGCAGGACAGGCCATGGAGAAATGGGAGCCTTGCTACACTGATGGGCGGGATGTAAATTGCCAAGAGCCACTCTGGAGAAGTGTCCGGTGAGTCCTGAAACATCTGAAAAACACAGCTTAGAGAGCATAGGGCACTTCCACTCATGGGGGTATAAATTGGGAAAATTAAAAATCAGCAAGACACAAGCACCCCAAAGTTTAGGGCTGCTCTGTTGACCAGGACCTCCACTTCATTCCACCTTAAATATCCCAGGAAAGAGAAAAATGGATAAAGAAGTTGTGGTCCTTATGTACAATGGAATATCACTCAGCCAGGAAATCAATGTCGTAAGGTTAGTAGCAGCATGATGAGTGGATTTAGGTATGACGATTCTAAGTGAAATAAGTCACACAGAAAAGGACACTTCTCATAAGGTATCACTGATAGAGGGAATGTAAAAACCGTTACACTTGAACTGAATTACAAAACAGAACAGAGTCACACATGCAGAAAACACACTATGGCTGCTTAACGGGAAAGGTGAGGTGGGGTGATACATAAAACAAGGGTATCAAATTAGCTCAGATACCGTTCCATAAACCCAATATGTAATAGACAAGACCTACTCCTTGCTCAGAGAACTGGACTCAACACGCCCTATTCACCGCACAAGAATATATCTGACTAATAATAATCGTAAAACCTATGTATTGATATCTCTCTGTTAGTGTGTCAAGTGGGTGTAAAGCGGCATAAACACAGCAGTGAAAAGCAGCTAAACCCCATTATAAAAATAAATTACTTTGAAACCACCATGAAACAAAGACAGTGAAAGAGAGAGAAATTCTTACACAATGCGTTCAGGGGCTGTGATGCAACCTGGATTGACCATATCTAGACCCACAGCTGGATGAGACATAAGGGTGGACACTCTTGGGGCTGAGAGGTTTGGTGAGGTTGGGTGAGCAAACGCAGACCCTTTAAAGGAATACTGCGTGGTACCCATCGCATGGGTCCCAAATCTCCAGGTTCAAGGGCATCTTCCTACATCAAAAACATGCATGAGAAACCCAGAAGATGGTACACCGTGTGATGGGGAAAGGTTTCTAAAACGCACCTCATTTCTCATCTCCTTGTGCCCGGGTTCGCCATTCCAGCCGCTTTACTAGCAAGCTCCCTACTTGGAGCATCAGCACCTTTAACCTCCTGTTCCATACAGGTTGCAATTTGTCCTGAGGATAAACGGGAAGACGTGGAACCAACGAGAGACTAGCTCTTGGTGTTGGGACAGGCACAGGTCACTCTATTTTCCCATCAGAAAGAAGAATTAACCACAGGCTCAGCCTGCGCCCCAGAACCAGAACAGGGCCTGAAGCCATTCTGCGATTTTGCGGCCAGCTCCCATAAAAACGAGTTGTAAAATGGAGGTTCAGGGCACTGCAATTCACAAACCTGCAGAGTTATAAATGATAACTCTCGTCCACAAATATATTGAGGGAAGGCAAAGAAGAGGATTTGAAATCAAGGCAGAATTGCAGGAAACAGATTTCAGGAGGTAGATACGAATCGCCTTTAAAGCACATGAAAAGCGGCAAAACGTTGACAATGATGCCCTTGGCCAAAAAGGGCGTATGCGTTTTTTCCTGAATATATTCAGGAAAAAACGCATACGCCCTTTTTGGCCAACCAAGCAACCTGGAAAGGCAAATCAGCGCTACAAAGAAGTCTCGCTTCCCATCGGTCAAAAGGGCCATGCTGAAAAAAGTGTCAAAACCAGAAATGCAGGACAGGCCATGGAGAAATGGGAGCCTTGCTACACTGATGGGCGGGATGTAAATTGCCAAGAGCCACTCTGGAGAAGTGTCCGGTGAGTCCTGAAACATCTGAAAAACACAGCTTAGAGAGCATAGGGCACTTCCACTCATGGGGGTATAAATTGGGAAAATTAAAAATCAGCAAGACACAAGCACCCCAAAGTTTAGGGCTGCTCTGTTGACCAGGACCTCCACTTCATTCCACCTTAAATATCCCAGGAAAGAGAAAAATGGATAAAGAAGTTGTCGTCCTTATGTACAATGGAATATCACTCAGCCAGGAAATCAATGTCGTAAGGTTAGTAGCAGCATGATGAGTGGATTTAGGTACGACGATTCTAAGTGAAATAAGTCACACAGAAAAGGACACTTCTCATAAGGTATCACTGATAGAGGGAATGTAAAAACCGTTACACTTGAACTGAATTACAAAACAGAACAGAGTCACACATGCAGAAAACACACTATGGCTGCTTAACGGGAAAGGTGAGGTGGGGTGATACATAAAACAAGGGTATCAAATTAGCTCAGATACCGTTCCATAAACCCAATATGTAATAGACAAGACCTACTCCTTGCTCAGAGAACTGGACTCAACACGCCCTATTCACCGCACAAGAATATATCTGACTAATAATAATCGTAAAACCTATGTATAGATATCTCTCTGTTAGTGTGTCAAGTGGGTGTAAAGCGGCATAAACACAGCAGTGAAAAGCAGCTAAACCCCATTATAAAAATAAATTACTTTGAAACACCCATGAAACAAAGACAGTGAAAGAGAGAGAAATTCTTACACAATGCGTTCAGGGGCTGTGATGCAACCTGGATTGACCATATCTAGACGCACAGCTGGATGAGACATAAGGGTGGACACTCTTGGGGCTGAGAGGTTTGGTGAGGTTGGGTGAGCAAATGCAGACCCTTTAAAGGAATACTGCGTGGTACCCATCGCATGGGTCCCAAATCTCCAGGTTCAAGGGCATCTTCCTACATCAAAAACATGCATGAGAAACCCAGAAGATGGTACACCGTGTGATGGGGAAAGGTTTCTAAAACGCACCTCATTTCTCATCTCCTTGTGCCCGGGTTCGCCATTCCAGCCGCTTTACTAGCAAGCTCCCTACTTGGAGCATCAGCACCTTTAACCTCCTGTTCCATACAGGTTGCAATTTGTCCTGAGGATAAACGGGAAGACGTGGAACCAACGAGAGACTAGCTCTTGGTGTTGGGACAGGCACAGGTCACTCTATTTTCCCATCAGAAAGAAGAATTAACCACAGGCTCAGCCTGCGCCCCAGAACCAGAACAGGGCCTGAAGCCATTCTGCGATTTTGCGGCCAGCTCCCATAAAAACGAGTTGTAAAATGGAGGTTCAGGGCACTGCAATTCACAAACCTGCAGAGTTATAAATGATAACTCTCGTCCACAAATATATTGAGGGAAGGCAAAGAAGAGGATTTGAAATCAAGGCAGAATTGCAGGAAACAGATTTCAGGAGGTAGATACGAATCGCCTTTAAAGCACATGAAAAGCGGCAAAACGTTGACAATGATGCCCTTGGCCATAAAGGGCGTATGCGTTTTTTCCTGAATATATTCAGGAAAAAACGCATACGCCCTTTTTGGCCAACCAAGCAACCTGGAAAGGCAAATCAGCGCTACAAAGAAGTCTCGCTTCCCATCGGTCAAAAGGGCCATGCTGAAAAAAATGTCAAAACCAGAAATGCAGGACAGGCCATGGAGAAATGGGAGCCTTGCTACACTGATGGGCGGGATGTAAATTGCCAAGAGCCACTCTGGAGAAGTGTCCGGTGAGTCCTGAAACATCTGAAAAACACAGCTTAGAGAGCATAGGGCACTTCCACTCATGGGGGTATAAATTGGGAAAATGAAAAATCAGCAAGACACAAGCACCCCAAAGTTTAGGGCTGCTCTGTTGACCAGGACCTCCACTTCATTCCACCTTAAATATCCCAGGAAAGAGAAAAATGGATAAAGAAGTTGTGGTCCTTATGTACAATGGAATATCACTCAGCCAGGAAATCAATGTCGTAAGGTTAGTAGCAGCATGATGAGTGGATTTAGGTACGACGATTCTAAGTGAAATAAGTCACACAGAAAAGGACACTTCTCATAAGGTATCACTGATAGAGGGAATGTAAAAACCGTTACACTTGAACTGAATTACAAAACAGAACAGAGTCACACATGCAGAAAACACACTATGGCTGCTTAACGGGAAAGGTGAGGTGGGGTGATACATAAAACAAGGGTATCAAATTAGCTCAGATACCGTTCCATAAACCCAATATGTAATAGACAAGACCTACTCCTTGCTCAGAGAACTGGACTCAACACGCCCTATTCACCGCACAAGAATATATCTGACTAATAATAATCGTAAAACCTATGTATTGATATCTCTCTGTTAGTGTGTCAAGTGGGTTTAAAGCGGCATAAACACAGCAGTGAAAAGCAGCTAAACCCCATTATAAAAATAAATTACTTTGAAACACCCATGAAACAAAGACAGTGAAAGAGAGAGAAATTCTTACACAATGCGTTCAGGAGCTGTGATGCAACCTGGATTGACCATATCTAGACGCACAGCTGGATGAGACATAAGGGTGGACACTCTTGGGGCTGAGAGGTTTGGTGAGGTTGGGTGAGCAAACGCAGACCCTTTAAAGTAATACTGCGTGGTACCCATCACATGGGTCCCAAATCTCCAGGTTCAAGGGCATCTTCCTACATCAAAAACATGCATGAGAAACCCAGAAGATGGTACACCGTGTGATGGGGAAAGGTTTCTAAAACGCACCTCATTTCTCATCTCCTTGTGCCCGGGTTCGCCATTCCAGCTGCTTTACTAGCAAGCTCCCTACTTGGGGCATCAGCACCTTTAACCTCCTGTTCCGTACAGGTTGCAATTTGTCCTGAGGATAAACGGGAAGACGTGGAACCAACGAGAGACTAGCTCTTGGTGTTGGGACAGGCACAGGTCACTCTATTTTCCCATCAGAAAGAAGAATTAACCACAGGCTCAGCCTGACCCCCGGAACCAGAACAGGGCCTGAAGCCATTCTGCGATTTTGCGGCCAGCTCCCATAAAAACGAGTTGTAAAATGGAGGTTCAGGGCACTGCAATTCACAAACCTGCAGAGTTATAAATGATAACTCTCGTCCACAAATATATTGAGGGAAGGCAAAGAAGAGGATTTGAAATCAAGGCAGAATTGCACGAAACAGATTTCAGGAGGTAGATTCGAATCGCCTTTAAAGCACATGAAAAGCGGCAAAACGTTGACAATGATGCCCTTGGCCAAAAAGGGCGTATGCGTTTTTTCCTGAATATATTCAGGAAAAAACGCATACGCCCTTTTTGGCCAAGCAAGCAACCTGGAAAGGCAAATCAGCGCTACAAAGAAGTCTCGCTTCCCATCGGTCAAAAGGGCCATGCTGAAAAAAGTGTCAAAACCAGAAATGCAGGACAGGCCATGGAGAAATGGGAGCCTTGCTACACTGATGGGCGGGATGTAAATTGCCAAGAGCCACTCTGGAGAAGTGTCCGGTGAGTCCTGAAACATCTGAAAAACACAGCTTAGAGAGCATAGGGCACTTCCACTCATGGGGGTATAAATTGGGAAAATTAAAAATCAGCAAGACACAAGCACCCCAAAGTTTAGGGCTGCTCTGTTGACCAGGACCTCCACTTCATTCCACCTTAAATATCCCAGGAAAGAGAAAAATGGATAAAGAAGTTGTGGTCCTTATGTACAATGGAATATCACTCAGCCAGGAAATCAATGTCGTAAGGTTAGTAGCAGCATGATGAGTGGATTTAGGTATGACGATTCTAAGTGAAATAAGTCACACAGAAAAGGACACTTCTCATAAGGTATCACTGATAGAGGGAATGTAAAAACCGTTACACTTGAACTGAATTACAAAACAGAACAGAGTCACACATGCAGAAAACACACTATGGCTGCTTAACGGGAAAGGTGAGGTGGGGTGATACATAAAACAAGGGTATCAAATTAGATCAGATACCGTTCCATAAACCCAATATGTAATAGACAAGACCTACTCCTTGCTCAGAGAACTGGACTCAACACGCCCTATTCACCGCACAAGAATATATCTGACTAATAATAATCGTAAAACCTATGTATTGATATCTCTCTGTTAGTGTGTCAAGTGGGTGTAAAGCGGCATAAACACAGCAGTGAAAAGCAGCTAAACCCCATTATAAAAATAAATTACTTTGAAACCACCATGAAACAAAGACAGTGAAAGAGAGAGAAATTCTTACACAATGCGTTCAGGGGCTGTGATGCAACCTGGATTGACCATATCTAGACGCACAGCTGGATGAGACATAAGGGTGGACACTCTTGGGGCTGAGAGGTTTGGTGAGGTTGGGTGAGCAAACGCAGACCCTTTAAAGGAATACTGCGTGGTACCCATCGCATGGGTCCCAAATCTCCAGGTTCAAGGGCATCTTCCTACATCAAAAACATGCATGAGAAACCCAGAAGATGGTACACCGTGTGATGGGGAAAGGTTTCTAAAACGCACCTCATTTCTCATCTCCTTGTGCCCGGGTTCGCCATTCCAGCCGCTTTACTAGCAAGCTCCCTACTTGGAGCATCAGCACCTTTAACCTCCTGTTCCATACAGGTTGCAATTTGTCCTGAGGATAAACGGGAAGACGTGGAACCAACGAGAGACTAGCTCTTGGTGTTGGGACAGGCACAGGTCACTCTATTTTCCCATCAGAAAGAAGAATTAACCACAGGCTCAGCCTGCGCCCCAGAACCAGAACAGGGCCTGAAGCCATTCTGCGATTTTGCGGCCAGCTCCCATAAAAACGAGTTGTAAAATGGAGGTTCAGGGCACTGCAATTCACAAACCTACAGAGTTATAAATGATAACTGTCGTCCACAAATATATTGAGGGAAGGCAAAGAAGAGGATTTGAAATCAAGGCAGAATTGCAGGAAACAGATTTCAGGAGGTAGATACGAATCGCCTTTAAAGCACATGAAAAGCGGCAAAACGTTGACAATGATGCCCTTGGCCAAAAAGGGCGTATGCGTTTTTTCCTGAATATATTCAGGAAAAAACGCATACGCCCTTTTTGGCCAAGCAAGCAACCTGGAAAGGCAAATCAGCGCTACAAAGAAGTCTCGCTTCCCATCGGTCAAAAGGGCCATGCTGAAAAAAGTGTCAAAACCAGAAATGCAGGACAGGCCATGGAGAAATGGGAGCCTTGCTACACTGATGGGCGGGATGTAAATTGCCAAGAGCCACTCTGGAGAAGTGTCCGGTGAGTCCTGAAACATCTGAAAAACACAGCTTAGAGAGCATAGGGCACTTCCACTCATGGGGGTATAAATTGGGAAAATTAAAAATCAGCAAGACACAAGCACCCCAAAGTTTAGGGCTGCTCTGTTGACCAGGACCTCCACTTCATTCCACCTTAAATATCCCAGGAAAGAGAAAAATGGATAAAGAAGTTGTGGTCCTTATGTACAATGGAATATCACTCAGCCAGGAAATCAATGTCGTAAGGTTAGTAGCAGCATGATGAGTGGATTTAGGTATGACGATTCTAAGTGAAATAAGTCACACAGAAAAGGACACTTCTCATAAGGTATCACTGATAGAGGGAATGTAAAAACCGTTACACTTGAACTGAATTACAAAACAGAACAGAGTCACACATGCAGAAAACACACTATGGCTGCTTAACGGGAAAGGTGAGGTGGGGTGATACATAAAACAAGGGTATCAAATTAGCTCAGATACCGTTCCATAAACCCAATATGTAATAGACAAGACCTACTCCTTGCTCAGAGAACTGGACTCAACACGCCCTATTCACCGCACAAGAATATATCTGACTAATAATAATCGTAAAACCTATGTATTGATATCTCTCTGTTAGTGTGTCAAGTGGGTGTAAAGCGGCATAAACACAGCAGTGAAAAGCAGCTAAACCCCATTATAAAAATAAATTACTTTGAAACCACCATGAAACAAAGACAGTGAAAGAGAGAGAAATTCTTACACAATGCGTTCAGGGGCTGTGATGCAACCTGGATTGACCATATCTAGACCCACAGCTGGATGAGACATAAGGGTGGACACTCTTGGGGCTGAGAGGTTTGGTGAGGTTGGGTGAGCAAACGCAGACCCTTTAAAGGAATACTGCGTGGTACCCATCGCATGGGTCCCAAATCTCCAGGTTCAAGGGCATCTTCCTACATCAAA
Source organism: Balaenoptera borealis (assembly GCF_965194805.1). NCBI lineage: Eukaryota > Metazoa > Chordata > Mammalia > Artiodactyla > Balaenopteridae > Balaenoptera > Balaenoptera borealis. The sequence continues at coordinate 722,209 of NW_028123836.1, forward strand.
AACATGCATGAGAAACCCAGAAGATGGTACACCGTGTGATGGGGAAAGGTTTCTAAAACGCACCTCATTTCTCATCTCCTTGTGCCCGGGTTCGCCATTCCAGCCGCTTTACTAGCAAGCTCCCTACTTGGAGCATCAGCACCTTTAACCTCCTGTTCCATACAGGTTGCAATTTGTCCTGAGGATAAACGGGAAGACGTGGAACCAACGAGAGACTAGCTCTTGGTGTTGGGACAGGCACAGGTCACTCTATTTTCCCATCAGAAAGAAGAATTAACCACAGGCTCAGCCTGCGCCCCAGAACCAGAACAGGGCCTGAAGCCATTCTGCGATTTTGCGGCCAGCTCCCATAAAAACGAGTTGTAAAATGGAGGTTCAGGGCACTGCAATTCACAAACCTGCAGAGTTATAAATGATAACTCTCGTCCACAAATATATTGAGGGAAGGCAAAGAAGAGGATTTGAAATCAAGGCAGAATTGCAGGAAACAGATTTCAGGAGGTAGATACGAATCGCCTTTAAAGCACATGAAAAGCGGCAAAACGTTGACAATGATGCCCTTGGCCAAAAAGGGCGTATGCGTTTTTTCCTGAATATATTCAGGAAAAAACGCATACGCCCTTTTTGGCCAACCAAGCAACCTGGAAAGGCAAATCAGCGCTACAAAGAAGTCTCGCTTCCCATCGGTCAAAAGGGCCATGCTGAAAAAAGTGTCAAAACCAGAAATGCAGGACAGGCCATGGAGAAATGGGAGCCTTGCTACACTGATGGGCGGGATGTAAATTGCCAAGAGCCACTCTGGAGAAGTGTCCGGTGAGTCCTGAAACATCTGAAAAACACAGCTTAGAGAGCATAGGGCACTTCCACTCATGGGGGTATAAATTGGGAAAATTAAAAATCAGCAAGACACAAGCACCCCAAAGTTTAGGGCTGCTCTGTTGACCAGGACCTCCACTTCATTCCACCTTAAATATCCCAGGAAAGAGAAAAATGGATAAAGAAGTTGTCGTCCTTATGTACAATGGAATATCACTCAGCCAGGAAATCAATGTCGTAAGGTTAGTAGCAGCATGATGAGTGGATTTAGGTACGACGATTCTAAGTGAAATAAGTCACACAGAAAAGGACACTTCTCATAAGGTATCACTGATAGAGGGAATGTAAAAACCGTTACACTTGAACTGAATTACAAAACAGAACAGAGTCACACATGCAGAAAACACACTATGGCTGCTTAACGGGAAAGGTGAGGTGGGGTGATACATAAAACAAGGGTATCAAATTAGCTCAGATACCGTTCCATAAACCCAATATGTAATAGACAAGACCTACTCCTTGCTCAGAGAACTGGACTCAACACGCCCTATTCACCGCACAAGAATATATCTGACTAATAATAATCGTAAAACCTATGTATAGATATCTCTCTGTTAGTGTGTCAAGTGGGTGTAAAGCGGCATAAACACAGCAGTGAAAAGCAGCTAAACCCCATTATAAAAATAAATTACTTTGAAACACCCATGAAACAAAGACAGTGAAAGAGAGAGAAATTCTTACACAATGCGTTCAGGGGCTGTGATGCAACCTGGATTGACCATATCTAGACGCACAGCTGGATGAGACATAAGGGTGGACACTCTTGGGGCTGAGAGGTTTGGTGAGGTTGGGTGAGCAAATGCAGACCCTTTAAAGGAATACTGCGTGGTACCCATCGCATGGGTCCCAAATCTCCAGGTTCAAGGGCATCTTCCTACATCAAAAACATGCATGAGAAACCCAGAAGATGGTACACCGTGTGATGGGGAAAGGTTTCTAAAACGCACCTCATTTCTCATCTCCTTGTGCCCGGGTTCGCCATTCCAGCCGCTTTACTAGCAAGCTCCCTACTTGGAGCATCAGCACCTTTAACCTCCTGTTCCATACAGGTTGCAATTTGTCCTGAGGATAAACGGGAAGACGTGGAACCAACGAGAGACTAGCTCTTGGTGTTGGGACAGGCACAGGTCACTCTATTTTCCCATCAGAAAGAAGAATTAACCACAGGCTCAGCCTGCGCCCCAGAACCAGAACAGGGCCTGAAGCCATTCTGCGATTTTGCGGCCAGCTCCCATAAAAACGAGTTGTAAAATGGAGGTTCAGGGCACTGCAATTCACAAACCTGCAGAGTTATAAATGATAACTCTCGTCCACAAATATATTGAGGGAAGGCAAAGAAGAGGATTTGAAATCAAGGCAGAATTGCAGGAAACAGATTTCAGGAGGTAGATACGAATCGCCTTTAAAGCACATGAAAAGCGGCAAAACGTTGACAATGATGCCCTTGGCCATAAAGGGCGTATGCGTTTTTTCCTGAATATATTCAGGAAAAAACGCATACGCCCTTTTTGGCCAACCAAGCAACCTGGAAAGGCAAATCAGCGCTACAAAGAAGTCTCGCTTCCCATCGGTCAAAAGGGCCATGCTGAAAAAAATGTCAAAACCAGAAATGCAGGACAGGCCATGGAGAAATGGGAGCCTTGCTACACTGATGGGCGGGATGTAAATTGCCAAGAGCCACTCTGGAGAAGTGTCCGGTGAGTCCTGAAACATCTGAAAAACACAGCTTAGAGAGCATAGGGCACTTCCACTCATGGGGGTATAAATTGGGAAAATGAAAAATCAGCAAGACACAAGCACCCCAAAGTTTAGGGCTGCTCTGTTGACCAGGACCTCCACTTCATTCCACCTTAAATATCCCAGGAAAGAGAAAAATGGATAAAGAAGTTGTGGTCCTTATGTACAATGGAATATCACTCAGCCAGGAAATCAATGTCGTAAGGTTAGTAGCAGCATGATGAGTGGATTTAGGTACGACGATTCTAAGTGAAATAAGTCACACAGAAAAGGACACTTCTCATAAGGTATCACTGATAGAGGGAATGTAAAAACCGTTACACTTGAACTGAATTACAAAACAGAACAGAGTCACACATGCAGAAAACACACTATGGCTGCTTAACGGGAAAGGTGAGGTGGGGTGATACATAAAACAAGGGTATCAAATTAGCTCAGATACCGTTCCATAAACCCAATATGTAATAGACAAGACCTACTCCTTGCTCAGAGAACTGGACTCAACACGCCCTATTCACCGCACAAGAATATATCTGACTAATAATAATCGTAAAACCTATGTATTGATATCTCTCTGTTAGTGTGTCAAGTGGGTTTAAAGCGGCATAAACACAGCAGTGAAAAGCAGCTAAACCCCATTATAAAAATAAATTACTTTGAAACACCCATGAAACAAAGACAGTGAAAGAGAGAGAAATTCTTACACAATGCGTTCAGGAGCTGTGATGCAACCTGGATTGACCATATCTAGACGCACAGCTGGATGAGACATAAGGGTGGACACTCTTGGGGCTGAGAGGAATGGTGAGGTTGGGTGAGCAAACGCAGACCCTTTAAAGTAATACTGCGTGGTACCCATCACATGGGTCCCAAATCTCCAGGTTCAAGGGCATCTTCCTACATCAAAAACATGCATGAGAAACCCAGAAGATGGTACACCGTGTGATGGGGAAAGGTTTCTAAAACGCACCTCATTTCTCATCTCCTTGTGCCCGGGTTCGCCATTCCAGCTGCTTTACTAGCAAGCTCCCTACTTGGGGCATCAGCACCTTTAACCTCCTGTTCCGTACAGGTTGCAATTTGTCCTCAGGATAAACGGGAAGACGTGGAACCAACGAGAGACTAGCTCTTGGTGTTGGGACAGGCACAGGTCACTCTATTTTCCCATCAGAAAGAAGAATTAACCACAGGCTCAGCCTGACCCCCGGAACCAGAACAGGGCCTGAAGCCATTCTGCGATTTTGCGGCCAGCTCCCATAAAAACGAGTTGTAAAATGGAGGTTCAGGGCACTGCAATTCACAAACCTGCAGAGTTATAAATGATAACTCTCGTCCACAAATATATTGAGGGAAGGCAAAGAAGAGGATTTGAAATCAAGGCAGAATTGCACGAAACAGATTTCAGGAGGTAGATACGAATCGCCTTTAAAGCACATGAAAAGCGGCAAAACGTTGACAATGATGCCCTTGGCCAAAAAGGGCGTATGCGTTTTTTCCTGAATATATTCAGGAAAAAACGCATACGCCCTTTTTGGCCAAGCAAGCAACCTGGAAAGGCAAATCAGCGCTACAAAGAAGTCTCGCTTCCCATCGGTCAAAAGGGCCATGCTGAAAAAAGTGTCAAAACCAGAAATGCAGGACAGGCCATGGAGAAATGGGAGCCTTGCTACACTGATGGGCGGGATGTAAATTGCCAAGAGCCACTCTGGAGAAGTGTCCGGTGAGTCCTGAAACATCTGAAAAACACAGCTTAGAGAGCATAGGGCACTTCCACTCATGGGGGTATAAATTGGGAAAATTAAAAATCAGCAAGACACAAGCACCCCAAAGTTTAGGGCTGCTCTGTTGACCAGGACCTCCACTTCATTCCACCTTAAATATCCCAGGAAAGAGAAAAATGGATAAAGAAGTTGTGGTCCTTATGTACAATGGAATATCACTCAGCCAGGAAATCAATGTCGTAAGGTTAGTAGCAGCATGATGAGTGGATTTAGGTATGACGATTCTAAGTGAAATAAGTCACACAGAAAAGGACACTTCTCATAAGGTATCACTGATAGAGGGAATGTAAAAACCGTTACACTTGAACTGAATTACAAAACAGAACAGAGTCACACATGCAGAAAACACACTATGGCTGCTTAACGGGAAAGGTGAGGTGGGGTGATACATAAAACAAGGGTATCAAATTAGATCAGATACCGTTCCATAAACCCAATATGTAATAGACAAGACCTACTCCTTGCTCAGAGAACTGGACTCAACACGCCCTATTCACCGCACAAGAATATATCTGACTAATAATAATCGTAAAACCTATGTATTGATATCTCTCTGTTAGTGTGTCAAGTGGGTGTAAAGCGGCATAAACACAGCAGTGAAAAGCAGCTAAACCCCATTATAAAAATAAATTACTTTGAAACCACCATGAAACAAAGACAGTGAAAGAGAGAGAAATTCTTACACAATGCGTTCAGGGGCTGTGATGCAACCTGGATTGACCATATCTAGACGCACAGCTGGATGAGACATAAGGGTGGACACTCTTGGGGCTGAGAGGTTTGGTGAGGTTGGGTGAGCAAACGCAGACCCTTTAAAGGAATACTGCGTGGTACCCATCGCATGGGTCCCAAATCTCCAGGTTCAAGGGCATCTTCCTACATCAAAAACATGCATGAGAAACCCAGAAGATGGTACACCGTGTGATGGGGAAAGGTTTCTAAAACGCACCTCATTTCTCATCTCCTTGTGCCCGGGTTCGCCATTCCAGCCGCTTTACTAGCAAGCTCCCTACTTGGAGCATCAGCACCTTTAACCTCCTGTTCCATACAGGTTGCAATTTGTCCTGAGGATAAACGGGAAGACGTGGAACCAACGAGAGACTAGCTCTTGGTGTTGGGACAGGCACAGGTCACTCTATTTTCCCATCAGAAAGAAGAATTAACCACAGGCTCAGCCTGCGCCCCAGAACCAGAACAGGGCCTGAAGCCATTCTGCGATTTTGCGGCCAGCTCCCATAAAAACGAGTTGTAAAATGGAGGTTCAGGGCACTGCAATTCACAAACCTACAGAGTTATAAATGATAACTGTCGTCCACAAATATATTGAGGGAAGGCAAAGAAGAGGATTTGAAATCAAGGCAGAATTGCAGGAAACAGATTTCAGGAGGTAGATACGAATCGCCTTTAAAGCACATGAAAAGCGGCAAAACGTTGACAATGATGCCCTTGGCCAAAAAGGGCGTATGCGTTTTTTCCTGAATATATTCAGGAAAAAACGCATACGCCCTTTTTGGCCAACCAAGCAACCTGGAAAGGCAAATCAGCGCTACAAAGAAGTCTCGCTTCCCATCGGTCAAAAGGGCCATGCTGAAAAAAGTGTCAAAACCAGAAATGCAGGACAGGCCATGGAGAAATGGGAGCCTTGCTACACTGATGGGCGGGATGTAAATTGCCAAGAGCCACTCTGGAGAAGTGTCCGGTGAGTCCTGAAACATCTGAAAAACACAGCTTAGAGAGCATAGGGCACTTCCACTCATGGGGGTATAAATTGGGAAAATTAAAAATCAGCAAGACACAAGCACCCCAAAGTTTAGGGCTGCTCTGTTGACCAGGACCTCCACTTCATTCCACCTTAAATATCCCAGGAAAGAGAAAAATGGATAAAGAAGTTGTCGTCCTTATGTACAATGGAATATCACTCAGCCAGGAAATCAATGTCGTAAGGTTAGTAGCAGCATGATGAGTGGATTTAGGTACGACGATTCTAAGTGAAATAAGTCACACAGAAAAGGACACTTCTCATAAGGTATCACTGATAGAGGGAATGTAAAAACCGTTACACTTGAACTGAATTACAAAACAGAACAGAGTCACACATGCAGAAAACACACTATGGCTGCTTAACGGGAAAGGTGAGGTGGGGTGATACATAAAACAAGGGTATCAAATTAGCTCAGATACCGTTCCATAAACCCAATATGTAATAGACAAGACCTACTCCTTGCTCAGAGAACTGGACTCAACACGCCCTATTCACCGCACAAGAATATATCTGACTAATAATAATCGTAAAACCTATGTATAGATATCTCTCTGTTAGTGTGTCAAGTGGGTGTAAAGCGGCATAAACACAGCAGTGAAAAGCAGCTAAACCCCATTATAAAAATAAATTACTTTGAAACACCCATGAAACAAAGACAGTGAAAGAGAGAGAAATTCTTACACAATGCGTTCAGGGGCTGTGATGCAACCTGGATTGACCATATCTAGACGCACAGCTGGATGAGACATAAGGGTGGACACTCTTGGGGCTGAGAGGTTTGGTGAGGTTGGGTGAGCAAACGCAGACCCTTTAAAGGAATACTGCGTGGTACCCATCGCATGGGTCCCAAATCTCCAGGTTCAAGGGCATCTTCCTACATCAAAAACATGCATGAGAAACCCAGAAGATGGTACACCGTGTGATGGGGAAAGGTTTCTAAAACGCACCTCATTTCTCATCTCCTTGTGCCCGGGTTCGCCATTCCAGCTGCTTTACTAGCAAGCTCCCTACTTGGGGCATCAGCACCTTTAACCTCCTGTTCCGTACAGGTTGCAATTTGTCCTGAGGATAAACGGGAAGACGTGGAACCAACGAGAGACTAGCTCTTGGTGTTGGGACAGGCACAGGTCACTCTATTTTCCCATCAGAAAGAAGAATTAACCACAGGCTCAGCCTGACCCCCGGAACCAGAACAGGGCCTGAAGCCATTCTGCGATTTTGCGGCCAGCTCCCATAAAAACGAGTTGTAAAATGGAGGTTCAGGGCACTGCAATTCACAAACCTGCAGAGTTATAAATGATAACTCTCGTCCACAAATATATTGAGGGAAGGCAAAGAAGAGGATTTGAAATCAAGGCAGAATTGCACGAAACAGATTTCAGGAGGTAGATACGAATCGCCTTTAAAGCACATGAAAAGCGGCAAAACGTTGACAATGATGCCCTTGGCCAAAAAGGGCGTATGCGTTTTTTCCTGAATATATTCAGGAAAAAACGCATACGCCCTTTTTGGCCAAGCAAGCAACCTGGAAAGGCAAATCAGCGCTACAAAGAAGTCTCGCTTCCCATCGGTCAAAAGGGCCATGCTGAAAAAAGTGTCAAAACCAGAAATGCAGGACAGGCCATGGAGAAATGGGAGCCTTGCTACACTGATGGGCGGGATGTAAATTGCCAAGAGCCACTCTGGAGAAGTGTCCGGTGAGTCCTGAAACATCTGAAAAACACAGCTTAGAGAGCATAGGGCACTTCCACTCATGGGGGTATAAATTGGGAAAATTAAAAATCAGCAAGACACAAGCACCCCAAAGTTTAGGGCTGCTCTGTTGACCAGGACCTCCACTTCATTCCACCTTCAATATACCAGGAAAGAGAAAAATGGATAAAGAAGTTGTGGTCCTTATGTACAATGGAATATCACTCAGCCAGGAAATCAATGTCGTAAGGTTAGTAGCAGCATGATGAGTGGATTTAGGTATGACGATTCTAAGTGAAATAAGTCACACAGAAAAGGACACTTCTCATAAGGTATCACTGATAGAGGGAATGTAAAAACCGTTACACTTGAACTGAATTACAAAACAGAACAGAGTCACACATGCAGAAAACACACTATGGCTGCTTAACGGGAAAGGTGAGGTGGGGTGATACATAAAACAAGGGTATCAAATTAGCTCAGATACCGTTCCATAAACCCAATATGTAATAGACAAGACCTACTCCTTGCTCAGAGAACTGGACTCAACACGCCCTATTCACCGCACAAGAATATATCTGACTAATAATAATCGTAAAACCTATGTATTGATATCTCTCTGTTAGTGTGTCAAGTGGGTGTAAAGCGGCATAAACACAGCAGTGAAAAGCAGCTAAACCCCATTATAAAAATAAATTACTTTGAAACCACCATGAAACAAAGACAGTGAAAGAGAGAGAAATTCTTACACAATGCGTTCAGGGGCTGTGATGCAACCTGGATTGACCATATCTAGACCCACAGCTGGATGAGACATAAGGGTGGACACTCTTGGGGCTGAGAGGTTTGGTGAGGTTGGGTGAGCAAACGCAGACCCTTTAAAGGAATACTGCGTGGTACCCATCGCATGGGTCCCAAATCTCCAGGTTCAAGGGCATCTTCCTACATCAAAAACATGCATGAGAAACCCAGAAGATGGTACACCGTGTGATGGGGAAAGGTTTCTAAAACGCACCTCATTTCTCATCTCCTTGTGCCCGGGTTCGCCATTCCAGCCGCTTTACTAGCAAGCTCCCTACTTGGAGCATCAGCACCTTTAACCTCCTGTTCCATACAGGTTGCAATTTGTCCTGAGGATAAACGGGAAGACGTGGAACCAACGAGAGACTAGCTCTTGGTGTTGGGACAGGCACAGGTCACTCTATTTTCCCATCAGAAAGAAGAATTAACCACAGGCTCAGCCTGCGCCCCAGAACCAGAACAGGGCCTGAAGCCATTCTGCGATTTTGCGGCCAGCTCCCATAAAAACGAGTTGTAAAATGGAGGTTCAGGGCACTGCAATTCACAAACCTACAGAGTTATAAATGATAACTGTCGTCCACAAATATATTGAGGGAAGGCAAAGAAGAGGATTTGAAATCAAGGCAGAATTGCAGGAAACAGATTTCAGGAGGTAGATACGAATCGCCTTTAAAGCACATGAAAAGCGGCAAAACGTTGACAATGATGCCCTTGGCCAAAAAGGGCGTATGCGTTTTTTCCTGAATATATTCAGGAAAAAACGCATACGCCCTTTTTGGCCAACCAAGCAACCTGGAAAGGCAAATCAGCGCTACAAAGAAGTCTCGCTTCCCATCGGTCAAAAGGGCCATGCTGAAAAAAGTGTCAAAACCAGAAATGCAGGACAGGCCATGGAGAAATGGGAGCCTTGCTACACTGATGGGCGGGATGTAAATTGCCAAGAGCCACTCTGGAGAAGTGTCCGGTGAGTCCTGAAACATCTGAAAAACACAGCTTAGAGAGCATAGGGCACTTCCACTCATGGGGGTATAAATTGGGAAAATTAAAAATCAGCAAGACACAAGCACCCCAAAGTTTAGGGCTGCTCTGTTGACCAGGACCTCCACTTCATTCCACCTTAAATATCCCAGGAAAGAGAAAAATGGATAAAGAAGTTGTCGTCCTTATGTACAATGGAATATCACTCAGCCAGGAAATCAATGTCGTAAGGTTAGTAGCAGCATGATGAGTGGATTTAGGTACGACGATTCTAAGTGAAATAAGTCACACAGAAAAGGACACTTCTCATAAGGTATCACTGATAGAGGGAATGTAAAAACCGTTACACTTGAACTGAATTACAAAACAGAACAGAGTCACACATGCAGAAAACACACTATGGCTGCTTAACGGGAAAGGTGAGGTGGGGTGATACATAAAACAAGGGTATCAAATTAGCTCAGATACCGTTCCATAAACCCAATATGTAATAGACAAGACCTACTCCTTGCTCAGAGAACTGGACTCAACACGCCCTATTCACCGCACAAGAATATATCTGACTAATAATAATCGTAAAACCTATGTATAGATATCTCTCTGTTAGTGTGTCAAGTGGGTGTAAAGCGGCATAAACACAGCAGTGAAAAGCAGCTAAACCCCATTATAAAAATAAATTACTTTGAAACACCCATGAAACAAAGACAGTGAAAGAGAGAGAAATTCTTACACAATGCGTTCAGGGGCTGTGATGCAACCTGGATTGACCATATCTAGACGCACAGCTGGATGAGACATAAGGGTGGACACTCTTGGGGCTGAGAGGTTTGGTGAGGTTGGGTGAGCAAATGCAGACCCTTTAAAGGAATACTGCGTGGTACCCATCGCATGGGTCCCAAATCTCCAGGTTCAAGGGCATCTTCCTACATCAAAAACATGCATGAGAAACCCAGAAGATGGTACACCGTGTGATGGGGAAAGGTTTCTAAAACGCACCTCATTTCTCATCTCCTTGTGCCCGGGTTCGCCATTCCAGCCGCTTTACTAGCAAGCTCCCTACTTGGAGCATCAGCACCTTTAACCTCCTGTTCCATACAGGTTGCAATTTGTCCTGAGGATAAACGGGAAGACGTGGAACCAACGAGAGACTAGCTCTTGGTGTTGGGACAGGCACAGGTCACTCTATTTTCCCATCAGAAAGAAGAATTAACCACAGGCTCAGCCTGCGCCCCAGAACCAGAACAGGGCCTGAAGCCATTCTGCGATTTTGCGGCCAGCTCCCATAAAAACGAGTTGTAAAATGGAGGTTCAGGGCACTGCAATTCACAAACCTGCAGAGTTATAAATGATAACTCTCGTCCACAAATATATTGAGGGAAGGCAAAGAAGAGGATTTGAAATCAAGGCAGAATTGCAGGAAACAGATTTCAGGAGGTAGATACGAATCGCCTTTAAAGCACATGAAAAGCGGCAAAACGTTGACAATGATGCCCTTGGCCATAAAGGGCGTATGCGTTTTTTCCTGAATATATTCAGGAAAAAACGCATACGCCCTTTTTGGCCAACCAAGCAACCTGGAAAGGCAAATCAGCGCTACAAAGAAGTCTCGCTTCCCATCGGTCAAAAGGGCCATGCTGAAAAAAATGTCAAAACCAGAAATGCAGGACAGGCCATGGAGAAATGGGAGCCTTGCTACACTGATGGGCGGGATGTAAATTGCCAAGAGCCACTCTGGAGAAGTGTCCGGTGAGTCCTGAAACATCTGAAAAACACAGCTTAGAGAGCATAGGGCACTTCCACTCATGGGGGTATAAATTGGGAAAATGAAAAATCAGCAAGACACAAGCACCCCAAAGTTTAGGGCTGCTCTGTTGACCAGGACCTCCACTTCATTCCACCTTAAATATCCCAGGAAAGAGAAAAATGGATAAAGAAGTTGTGGTCCTTATGTACAATGGAATATCACTCAGCCAGGAAATCAATGTCGTAAGGTTAGTAGCAGCATGATGAGTGGATTTAGGTACGACGATTCTAAGTGAAATAAGTCACACAGAAAAGGACACTTCTCATAAGGTATCACTGATAGAGGGAATGTAAAAACCGTTACACTTGAACTGAATTACAAAACAGAACAGAGTCACACATGCAGAAAACACACTATGGCTGCTTAACGGGAAAGGTGAGGTGGGGTGATACATAAAACAAGGGTATCAAATTAGCTCAGATACCGTTCCATAAACCCAATATGTAATAGACAAGACCTACTCCTTGCTCAGAGAACTGGACTCAACACGCCCTATTCACCGCACAAGAATATATCTGACTAATAATAATCGTAAAACCTATGTATTGATATCTCTCTGTTAGTGTGTCAAGTGGGTTTAAAGCGGCATAAACACAGCAGTGAAAAGCAGCTAAACCCCATTATAAAAATAAATTACTTTGAAACACCCATGAAACAAAGACAGTGAAAGAGAGAGAAATTCTTACACAATGCGTTCAGGAGCTGTGATGCAACCTGGATTGACCATATCTAGACGCACAGCTGGATGAGACATAAGGGTGGACACTCTTGGGGCTGAGAGGTTTGGTGAGGTTGGGTGAGCAAACGCAGACCCTTTAAAGTAATACTGCGTGGTACCCATCACATGGGTCCCAAATCTCCAGGTTCAAGGGCATCTTCCTACATCAAAAACATGCATGAGAAACCCAGAAGATGGTACACCGTGTGATGGGGAAAGGTTTCTAAAACGCACCTCATTTCTCATCTCCTTGTGCCCGGGTTCGCCATTCCAGCTGCTTTACTAGCAAGCTCCCTACTTGGGGCATCAGCACCTTTAACCTCCTGTTCCGTACAGGTTGCAATTTGTCCTGAGGATAAACGGGAAGACGTGGAACCAACGAGAGACTAGCTCTTGGTGTTGGGACAGGCACAGGTCACTCTATTTTCCCATCAGAAAGAAGAATTAACCACAGGCTCAGCCTGACCCCCGGAACCAGAACAGGGCCTGAAGCCATTCTGCGATTTTGCGGCCAGCTCCCATAAAAACGAGTTGTAAAATGGAGGTTCAGGGCACTGCAATTCACAAACCTGCAGAGTTATAAATGATAACTCTCGTCCACAAATATATTGAGGGAAGGCAAAGAAGAGGATTTGAAATCAAGGCAGAATTGCACGAAACAGATTTCAGGAGGTAGATACGAATCGCCTTTAAAGCACATGAAAAGCGGCAAAACGTTGACAATGATGCCCTTGGCCAAAAAGGGCGTATGCGTTTTTTCCTGAATATATTCAGGAAAAAACGCATACGCCCTTTTTGGCCAAGCAAGCAACCTGGAAAGGCAAATCAGCGCTACAAAGAAGTCTCGCTTCCCATCGGTCAAAAGGGCCATGCTGAAAAAAGTGTCAAAACCAGAAATGCAGGACAGGCCATGGAGAAATGGGAGCCTTGCTACACTGATGGGCGGGATGTAAATTGCCAAGAGCCACTCTGGAGAAGTGTCCGGTGAGTCCTGAAACATCTGAAAAACACAGCTTAGAGAGCATAGGGCACTTCCACTCATGGGGGTATAAATTGGGAAAATTAAAAATCAGCAAGACACAAGCACCCCAAAGTTTAGGGCTGCTCTGTTGACCAGGACCTCCACTTCATTCCACCTTAAATATCCCAGGAAAGAGAAAAATGGATAAAGAAGTTGTGGTCCTTATGTACAATGGAATATCACTCAGCCAGGAAATCAATGTCGTAAGGTTAGTAGCAGCATGATGAGTGGATTTAGGTATGACGATTCTAAGTGAAATAAGTCACACAGAAAAGGACACTTCTCATAAGGTATCACTGATAGAGGGAATGTAAAAACCGTTACACTTGAACTGAATTACAAAACAGAACAGAGTCACACATGCAGAAAACACACTATGGCTGCTTAACGGGAAAGGTGAGGTGGGGTGATACATAAAACAAGGGTATCAAATTAGATCAGATACCGTTCCATAAACCCAATATGTAATAGACAAGACCTACTCCTTGCTCAGAGAACTGGACTCAACACGCCCTATTCACCGCACAAGAATATATCTGACTAATAATAATCGTAAAACCTATGTATTGATATCTCTCTGTTAGTGTGTCAAGTGGGTGTAAAGCGGCATAAACACAGCAGTGAAAAGCAGCTAAACCCCATTATAAAAATAAATTACTTTGAAACCACCATGAAACAAAGACAGTGAAAGAGAGAGAAATTCTTACACAATGCGTTCAGGGGCTGTGATGCAACCTGGATTGACCATATCTAGACGCACAGCTGGATGAGACATAAGGGTGGACACTCTTGGGGCTGAGAGGTTTGGTGAGGTTGGGTGAGCAAACGCAGACCCTTTAAAGGAATACTGCGTGGTACCCATCGCATGGGTCCCAAATCTCCAGGTTCAAGGGCATCTTCCTACATCAAAAACATGCATGAGAAACCCAGAAGATGGTACACCGTGTGATGGGGAAAGGTTTCTAAAACGCACCTCATTTCTCATCTCCTTGTGCCCGGGTTCGCCATTCCAGCCGCTTTACTAGCAAGCTCCCTACTTGGAGCATCAGCACCTTTAACCTCCTGTTCCATACAGGTTGCAATTTGTCCTGAGGATAAACGGGAAGACGTGGAACCAACGAGAGACTAGCTCTTGGTGTTGGGACAGGCACAGGTCACTCTATTTTCCCATCAGAAAGAAGAATTAACCACAGGCTCAGCCTGCGCCCCAGAACCAGAACAGGGCCTGAAGCCATTCTGCGATTTTGCGGCCAGCTCCCATAAAAACAAGTTGTAAAATGGAGGTTCAGGGCACTGCAATTCACAAACCTACAGAGTTATAAATGATAACTGTCGTCCACAAATATATTGAGGGAAGGCAAAGAAGAGGATTTGAAATCAAGGCAGAATTGCAGGAAACAGATTTCAGGAGGTAGATACGAATCGCCTTTAAAGCACATGAAAAGCGGCAAAACGTTGACAATGATGCCCTTGGCCAAAAAGGGCGTATGCGTTTTTTCCTGAATATATTCAGGAAAAAACGCATACGCCCTTTTTGGCCAACCAAGCAACCTGGAAAGGCAAATCAGCGCTACAAAGAAGTCTCGCTTCCCATCGGTCAAAAGGGCCATGCTGAAAAAAGTGTCAAAACCAGAAATGCAGGACAGGCCATGGAGAAATGGGAGCCTTGCTACACTGATGGGCGGGATGTAAATTGCCAAGAGCCACTCTGGAGAAGTGTCCGGTGAGTCCTGAAACATCTGAAAAACACAGCTTAGAGAGCATAGGGCACTTCCACTCATGGGGGTATAAATTGGGAAAATTAAAAATCAGCAAGACACAAGCACCCCAAAGTTTAGGGCTGCTCTGTTGACCAGGACCTCCACTTCATTCCACCTTAAATATCCCAGGAAAGAGAAAAATGGATAAAGAAGTTGTCGTCCTTATGTACAATGGAATATCACTCAGCCAGGAAATCAATGTCGTAAGGTTAGTAGCAGCATGATGAGTGGATTTAGGTACGACGATTCTAAGTGAAATAAGTCACACAGAAAAGGACACTTCTCATAAGGTATCACTGATAGAGGGAATGTAAAAACCGTTACACTTGAACTGAATTACAAAACAGAACAGAGTCACACATGCAGAAAACACACTATGGCTGCTTAACGGGAAAGGTGAGGTGGGGTGATACATAAAACAAGGGTATCAAATTAGCTCAGATACCGTTCCATAAACCCAATATGTAATAGACAAGACCTACTCCTTGCTCAGAGAACTGGACTCAACACGCCCTATTCACCGCACAAGAATATATCTGACTAATAATAATCGTAAAACCTATGTATTGATATCTCTCTGTTAGTGTGTCAAGTGGGTGTAAAGCGGCATAAACACAGCAGTGAAAAGCAGCTAAACCCCATTATAAAAATAAATTACTTTGAAACACCCATGAAACAAAGACAGTGAAAGAGAGAGAAATTCTTACACAATGCGTTCAGGAGCTGTGATGCAACCTGGATTGACCATATCTAGACGCACAGCTGGATGAGACATAAGGGTGGACACTCTTGGGGCTGAGAGGTTTGGTGAGGTTGGGTGAGCAAACGCAGACCCTTTAAAGGAATACTGCGTGGTACCCATCACATGGGTCCCAAATCTCCAGGTTCAAGGGCATCTTCCTACATCAAAAACATGCATGAGAAACCCAGAAGATGGTACACCGTGTGATGGGGAAAGGTTTCTAAAACGCACCTCATTTCTCATCTCCTTGTGCCCGGGTTCGCCATTCCAGCCGCTTTACTAGCAAGCTCCCTACTTGGGGCATCAGCACCTTTAACCTCCTGTTCCGTACAGGTTGCAATTTGTCCTGAGGATAAACGGGAAGACGTGGAACCAACGAGAGACTAGCTCTTGGTGTTGGGACAGGCACAGGTCACTCTATTTTCCCATCAGAAAGAAGAATTAACCACAGGCTCAGCCTGACCCCCGGAACCAGAACAGGGCCTGAAGCCATTCTGCGATTTTGCGGCCAGCTCCCATAAAAACGAGTTGTAAAATGGAGGTTCAGGGCACTGCAATTCACAAACCTGCAGAGTTATAAATGATAACTCTCGTCCACAAATATATTGAGGGAAGGCAAAGAAGAGGATTTGAAATCAAGGCAGAATTGCACGAAACAGATTTCAGGAGGTAGATACGAATCGCCTTTAAAGCACATGAAAAGCGGCAAAACGTTGACAATGATGCCCTTGGCCAAAAAGGGCGTATGCGTTTTTTCCTGAATATATTCAGGAAAAAACGCATACGCCCTTTTTGGCCAAGCAAGCAACCTGGAAAGGCAAATCAGCGCTACAAAGAAGTCTCGCTTCCCATCGGTCAAAAGGGCCATGCTGAAAAAAGTGTCAAAACCAGAAATGCAGGACAGGCCATGGAGAAATGGGAGCCTTGCTACACTGATGGGCGGGATGTAAATTGCCAAGAGCCACTCTGGAGAAGTGTCCGGTGAGTCCTGAAACATCTGAAAAACACAGCTTAGAGAGCATAGGGCACTTCCACTCATGGGGGTATAAATTGGGAAAATTAAAAATCAGCAAGACACAAGCACCCCAAAGTTTAGGGCTGCTCTGTTGACCAGGACCTCCACTTCATTCCACCTTCAATATCCCAGGAAAGAGAAAAATGGATAAAGAAGTTGTGGTCCTTATGTACAATGGAATATCACTCAGCCAGGAAATCAATGTCGTAAGGTTAGTAGCAGCATGATGAGTGGATTTAGGTATGACGATTCTAAGTGAAATAAGTCACACAGAAAAGGACACTTCTCATAAGGTATCACTGATAGAGGGAATGTAAAAACCGTTACACTTGAACTGAATTACAAAACAGAACAGAGTCACACATGCAGAAAACACACTATGGCTGCTTAACGGGAAAGGTGAGGTGGGGTGATACATAAAACAAGGGTATCAAATTAGCTCAGATACCGTTCCATAAACCCAATATGTAATAGACAAGACCTACTCCTTGCTCAGAGAACTGGACTCAACACGCCCTATTCACCGCACAAGAATATATCTGACTAATAATAATCGTAAAACCTATGTATTGATATCTCTCTGTTAGTGTGTCAAGTGGGTGTAAAGCGGCATAAACACAGCAGTGAAAAGCAGCTAAACCCCATTATAAAAATAAATTACTTTGAAACCACCATGAAACAAAGACAGTGAAAGAGAGAGAAATTCTTACACAATGCGTTCAGGGGCTGTGATGCAACCTGGATTGACCATATCTAGACCCACAGCTGGATGAGACATAAGGGTGGACACTCTTGGGGCTGAGAGGTTTGGTGAGGTTGGGTGAGCAAACGCAGACCCTTTAAAGGAATACTGCGTGGTACCCATCGCATGGGTCCCAAATCTCCAGGTTCAAGGGCATCTTCCTACATCAAAAACATGCATGAGAAACCCAGAAGATGGTACACCGTGTGATGGGGAAAGGTTTCTAAAACGCACCTCATTTCTCATCTCCTTGTGCCCGGGTTCGCCATTCCAGCCGCTTTACTAGCAAGCTCCCTACTTGGAGCATCAGCACCTTTAACCTCCTGTTCCATACAGGTTGCAATTTGTCCTGAGGATAAACGGGAAGACGTGGAACCAACGAGAGACTAGCTCTTGGTGTTGGGACAGGCACAGGTCACTCTATTTTCCCATCAGAAAGAAGAATTAACCACAGGCTCAGCCTGCGCCCCAGAACCAGAACAGGGCCTGAAGCCATTCTGCGATTTTGCGGCCAGCTCCCATAAAAACGAGTTGTAAAATGGAGGTTCAGGGCACTGCAATTCACAAACCTACAGAGTTATAAATGATAACTGTCGTCCACAAATATATTGAGGGAAGGCAAAGAAGAGGATTTGAAATCAAGGCAGAATTGCAGGAAACAGATTTCAGGAGGTAGATACGAATCGCCTTTAAAGCACATGAAAAGCGGCAAAACGTTGACAATGATGCCCTTGGCCAAAAAGGGCGTATGCGTTTTTTCCTGAATATATTCAGGAAAAAACGCATACGCCCTTTTTGGCCAACCAAGCAACCTGGAAAGGCAAATCAGCGCTACAAAGAAGTCTCGCTTCCCATCGGTCAAAAGGGCCATGCTGAAAAAAGTGTCAAAACCAGAAATGCAGGACAGGCCATGGAGAAATGGGAGCCTTGCTACACTGATGGGCGGGATGTAAATTGCCAAGAGCCACTCTGGAGAAGTGTCCGGTGAGTCCTGAAACATCTGAAAAACACAGCTTAGAGAGCATAGGGCACTTCCACTCATGGGGGTATAAATTGGGAAAATTAAAAATCAGCAAGACACAAGCACCCCAAAGTTTAGGGCTGCTCTGTTGACCAGGACCTCCACTTCATTCCACCTTAAATATCCCAGGAAAGAGAAAAATGGATAAAGAAGTTGTCGTCCTTATGTACAATGGAATATCACTCAGCCAGGAAATCAATGTCGTAAGGTTAGTAGCAGCATGATGAGTGGATTTAGGTACGACGATTCTAAGTGAAATAAGTCACACAGAAAAGGACACTTCTCATAAGGTATCACTGATAGAGGGAATGTAAAAACCGTTACACTTGAACTGAATTACAAAACAGAACAGAGTCACACATGCAGAAAACACACTATGGCTGCTTAACGGGAAAGGTGAGGTGGGGTGATACATAAAACAAGGGTATCAAATTAGCTCAGATACCGTTCCATAAACCCAATATGTAATAGACAAGACCTACTCCTTGCTCAGAGAACTGGACTCAACACGCCCTATTCACCGCACAAGAATATATCTGACTAATAATAATCGTAAAACCTATGTATAGATATCTCTCTGTTAGTGTGTCAAGTGGGTGTAAAGCGGCATAAACACAGCAGTGAAAAGCAGCTAAACCCCATTATAAAAATAAATTACTTTGAAACACCCATGAAACAAAGACAGTGAAAGAGAGAGAAATTCTTACACAATGCGTTCAGGGGCTGTGATGCAACCTGGATTGACCATATCTAGACGCACAGCTGGATGAGACATAAGGGTGGACACTCTTGGGGCTGAGAGGTTTGGTGAGGTTGGGTGAGCAAACGCAGACCCTTTAAAGGAATACTGCGTGGTACCCATCGCATGGGTCCCAAATCTCCAGGTTCAAGGGCATCTTCCTACATCAAAAACATGCATGAGAAACCCAGAAGATGGTACACCGTGTGATGGGGAAAGGTTTCTAAAACGCACCTCATTTCTCATCTCCTTGTGCCCGGGTTCGCCATTCCAGCCGCTTTACTAGCAAGCTCCCTACTTGGAGCATCAGCACCTTTAACCTCCTGTTCCATACAGGTTGCAATTTGTCCTGAGGATAAACGGGAAGACGTGGAACCAACGAGAGACTAGCTCTTGGTGTTGGGACAGGCACAGGTCACTCTATTTTCCCATCAGAAAGAAGAATTAACCACAGGCTCAGCCTGCGCCCCAGAACCAGAACAGGGCCTGAAGCCATTCTGCGATTTTGCGGCCAGCTCCCATAAAAACGAGTTGTAAAATGGAGGTTCAGGGCACTGCAATTCACAAACCTACAGAGTTATAAATGATAACTGTCGTCCACAAATATATTGAGGGAAGGCAAAGAAGAGGATTTGAAATCAAGGCAGAATTGCAGGAAACAGATTTCAGGAGGTAGATACGAATCGCCTTTAAAGCACATGAAAAGCGGCAAAACGTTGACAATGATGCCCTTGGCCAAAAAGGGCGTATGCGTTTTTTCCTGAATATATTCAGGAAAAAACGCATACGCCCTTTTTGGCCAAGCAAGCAACCTGGAAAGGCAAATCAGCGCTACAAAGAAGTCTCGCTTCCCATCGGTCAAAAGGGCCATGCTGAAAAAAGTGTCAAAACCAGAAATGCAGGACAGGCCATGGAGAAATGGGAGCCTTGCTACACTGATGGGCGGGATGTAAATTGCCAAGAGCCACTCTGGAGAAGTGTCCGGTGAGTCCTGAAACATCTGAAAAACACAGCTTAGAGAGCATAGGGCACTTCCACTCATGGGGGTATAAATTGGGAAAATTAAAAATCAGCAAGACACAAGCACCCCAAAGTTTAGGGCTGCTCTGTTGACCAGGACCTCCACTTCATTCCACCTTAAATATCCCAGGAAAGAGAAAAATGGATAAAGAAGTTGTCGTCCTTATGTACAATGGAATATCACTCAGCCAGGAAATCAATGTCGTAAGGTTAGTAGCAGCATGATGAGTGGATTTAGGTACGACGATTCTAAGTGAAATAAGTCACACAGAAAAGGACACTTCTCATAAGGTATCACTGATAGAGGGAATGTAAAAACCGTTACACTTGAACTGAATTACAAAACAGAACAGAGTCACACATGCAGAAAACACACTATGGCTGCTTAACGGGAAAGGTGAGGTGGGGTGATACATAAAACAAGGGTATCAAATTAGCTCAGATACCGTTCCATAAACCCAATATGTAATAGACAAGACCTACTCCTTGCTCAGAGAACTGGACTCAACACGCCCTATTCACCGCACAAGAATATATCTGACTAATAATAATCGTAAAACCTATGTATAGATATCTCTCTGTTAGTGTGTCAAGTGGGTGTAAAGCGGCATAAACACAGCAGTGAAAAGCAGCTAAACCCCATTATAAAAATAAATTACTTTGAAACACCCATGAAACAAAGACAGTGAAA
Source organism: Balaenoptera borealis (assembly GCF_965194805.1). Lineage (NCBI taxonomy): Eukaryota > Metazoa > Chordata > Mammalia > Artiodactyla > Balaenopteridae > Balaenoptera > Balaenoptera borealis. The sequence goes on from NW_028123836.1 coordinate 743,109, forward strand.
GAGAGAGAAATTCTTACACAATGCGTTCAAGGGCTGTGATGCAACCTGGATTGACCATATCTAGACGCACAGCTGGATGAGACATAAGGGTGGACACTCTTGGGGCTGAGAGGTTTGGTGAGGTTGGGTGAGCAAACGCAGACCCTTTAAAGGAATACTGCGTGGTACCCATCGCATGGGTCCCAAATCTCCAGGTTCAAGGGCATCTTCCTACATCAAAAACATGCATGAGAAACCCAGAAGATGGTACACCGTGTGATGGGGAAAGGTTTCTAAAACGCACCTCATTTCTCATCTCCTTGTGCCCGGGTTCGCCATTCCAGCCTCTTTACTAGCAAGCTCCCTACTTGGAGCATCAGCACCTTTAACCTCCTGTTCCGTACAGGTTGCAATTTGTCCTGAGGATAAACGGGAAGACGTGGAACCAACGAGAGACTAGCTCTTGGTGTTGGGACAGGCACAGGTCACTCTATTTTCCCATCAGAAAGAAGAATTAACCACAGGCTCAGCCTGCGCCCCAGAACCAGAACAGGGCCTGAAGCCATTCTGCGATTTTGCGGCCAGCTCCCATAAAAACGAGTTGTAAAATGGAGGTTCAGGGCACTGCAATTCACAAACCTGCAGAGTTATAAATGATAACTGTCGTCCACAAATGTATTGAGGGAAGGCAAAGAAGAGGATTTGAAATCAAGGCAGAATTGCAGGAAACAGATTTCAGGAGGTAGATACGAATCGCCTTTAAAGCACATGAAAAGCGGCAAAACGTTGACAATGATGCCCTTGGCCAAAAAGGGCGTATGCGTTTTTTCCTGAATATATTCAGGAAAAAACGCATACGCCCTTTTTGGCCAACCAAGCAACCTGGAAAGGCAAATCAGCGCTACAAAGAAGTCTCGCTTCCCATCGGTCAAAAGGGCCATGCTGAAAAATGTGTCAAAACCAGAAATGCAGCACAGGCCATGGAGAAATGGGAGCCTTGCTACACTGATGGGCGGGATGTAAATTGCCAAGAGCCACTCTGGAGAAGTGTCCGGTGAGTCCTGAAACATCTGAAAAACACAGCTTAGAGAGCATAGGGCACTTTCACTCATGGGGGTATAAATTGGGAAAATTAAAAATCAGCAAGACACAAGCACCCCAAAGTTTAGGGCTGCTCTGTTGACCAGGACCTCCACTTCATTCCACCTTAAATATCCCAGGAAAGAGAAAAATGGATAAAGAAGTTGTGG